>NC_064644.1:562212121-562844491 GCF_023864345.2 Schistocerca serialis cubense
CAACCTCGGCGATGATCAGTTTGGATTCCGTAGAAACACTGGAACACGTGAGGCAATACTGATCTTACGACTTATCTTAGAAGAAAGATTAAGGAAAGGAAAACCTACGTTTCTAGCATTTGTAGACTTAGAGAAAGCTTTTGACAATGTTGACTGGAATACTCTCTTTCAAATTCTGAAGGTGGCAGGGGTAAAATACAGGGAGCGAAAGGCTATTTACAATTTGTACAGAAACCAGATGGCAGTTATAAGAGTCGAGGGACATGAAAGGGAAGCAGTGGTTGGGAAGGGAGTAAGACAGGGTTGTAGCCTCTCCCCGATGTTGTTCAATCTGTATATTGAGCAAGCGGTAAAGGAAACAAAAGAAAAATACGGGGTAGGTATTAAAATTCATGGAGAAGAAATAAAAACTTTGAGGTTCGCCGATGACATTGTAATTCTGTCAGAGACAGCAAAGGACTTGGAAGAGCAGTTGAATGGAATGGACAGTGTCTTGAAAGGAGGATATAAGATGAACATCAACAAAAGCAAAACAAGGATAATGGAATGTAATCTAATTAAGTCGGGTGATGCTGAGGGAATTAGATTAGGAAATGAGGCACTTAAAGTAGTAAAGGAGTTTTGCTATTTGGGGAGCAAAATAACTGATGATGGTCGAAGTAGAGAGGATATAAAATGTAGGCTGGTAATGGCAAGGAAAGCGTTTCTGAAGAAGAGAAATTTGTTAACATCCAGTATTGATTTAAGTGTCAGGAAGTCATTTCTGAAAGTATTCGTATGGAGTGTAGCCATGTATGGAAGTGAAACATGGACGATAAATAGTTTGGACAAGAAGAGAATAGAAGCTTTCGAAATGTGGTGCTACAGAAGAATGCTGAAGATTAGATGGGTAGATCACATAACTAATGAGGAAGTATTGAATAGGATTGGGGAGAAGAGAAGTTTGTGGCACAACTTGACCAGAAGAAGGGATCGGTTGGTAGGACATGTTCTGAGGCATCAAGGGATCACCAATTTAGTATTGGAGGGCAGCGTGGAGGGTAAAAATCGTAGAGGGAGACCAAGAGATGAATACACTAAGCAGATTCAGAAGGATGTAGGTTGCAGTAGGTACTGGGAGATGAAAAAGCTTGCACAAGATAGAGTGGCATGGAGAGCTGCATCAAACCAGTCTCAGGACTGAAGACCACAACAACAACATATAGGGTGGTCCATTGATAGTGACCGGGCCAAATATCTCACGAAATGAGCATCAAACGAAAAAACTACAAAGAACGAAACTCGTCTAGCTTGAAGGGGGAAACCAGACGGCGCTATGGTTGGCCCGCTAGATGACACTGCCGTAGGTCAAACGGATATCAACTGCGTTTTTTAAATAGGAACCCGCATTTTTATTACATATTCGTTTAGTACGTAAAGAAATATGAATGTTTTAGTTGGACCACTTCTTTCTCTTTACGATAGATGGCGCTGTAATAGTCACAAACGTATAAGTACATGGTATCACGTAACATTCCGCCAGTGCGGACGGTATTTGCTTCGTGATACATTATCCGTGTCAAAATGCACCGTTTACCAATTGCGGAAAATGTCGATATCGAGTTGATGTATGGCTATTGTGATCAAAATGCCCAACGGACGTCTGCTATGTATGCTGCTCGGTATCCTGGACGACATCATCCAAGTGTCCGGACCGTTCGCCGGGTAGTTACGTTATTTAAGGAAACAGGAAGTTTTCAGCCACATGTAAAACGTCAGCCACGACCTGCAACAAATGATAATTCCCAAGTAAATGTTTTAACTGCTGTCGCGGCTAATCTGCACATCAGTAGCAGGCAAATTGCGCGAGAATCGGGAATCTCAAAAACGTCGATGTTGAGAATGCTACATCAACATCGATTGCACCCGTACCATATTTCTATGCACTAGGAATTGCATGGCGACGACTTTGAACGTCGTGTAAAGTTCTGCCACTGGGCACAAGAGTAATTACGGGACGATGACAGATTTTTTGCACGCGTTCTATTTAGCGACGAGGCGTCATTCACCAACAGCGGTAACGTAAACCGGCATAATACGCACTATTGGGCAACGGAAAATCCACGATGGCTGCGACAAGTGGAACATCAGCGACCTTGGCGGGTTAAAGTATGGTGCGACATTATAGAAGGAAGGATAATTAGCCCCCAATTTTATCGATGGCAATCTAAATGGTGCAATGTATGCTGATTTCCTACGTAATGTTCTACTGATGTTACTACAAGATGATAACTGCAGACAGAATGGCGATGTACTTCCAACATGATGGATGTCCGGCACATAGCTCGCTTGCGGTTGAAGCGGTATTGAATAGCATATTTCATGACAGGTGGATTGGTCGTCGAAGCACGGTCACCGGATCTGACGTCCTCGGATTTCTTTCTGTCGGGAAAGTTGCAGGATATTTGCTATCGTGATCCACCGACAACGTCTGACAACATGCGTCAGCGCATTCTCAATGCAAGTGCGAACATTACGGAAGGCGAACTACTTGCTGTTGAGAGGAAAGCTGTTACACGTATTGAGAAATGCATTGAGGTTGACGGACATCATTTTGAGCATTTATTGCATTAATGCGGTATTTACAGGTAACCACGCTGTAACAGCATGCGTTCTCAGAAATGATAAGTTCACAAAGGTACATGTATCATATTGGAAAAACCGAAATAAAATGTTCAAACGTACCTACGTTCTGTATTTTAATTTAAAAAACCTTCCTGTTACCAACTGTTCATCTAAAATTGTGAGCCATATGTTTGTGACTACTACAGCGCCATCTATCACAAAGCGAAAAAAGCGATGCAGTGAACTATGTGAAGTAACGAGGTTTCAGAGTAAGAAAAGGCTCCTATGAACGGTGAATGTAAATTGTTTGAATATTATATATTAAGTCAGAATTCTGAAACAAGAAGAGTCCTGAATTGTGATGGAACATCTGGCGAACGCTAACCGGCTCACTTCAAAATTGGGCAGTTGACTGTGTGACAGGAGTCATCCAGCCAAAGCCACTGTGCAGGACATTACTCTTTGCCGCGATCTGGCAGAGGAAGGTCGTGCCTTAGGCGACTCGTGAGACTGGCCGAGTGTAGCCGAGGATAAGTAAACATTCCATGGAATTGCTGTAGAACGCATGTCTGAGAATCTAGGCTTACATGTGTAGACAATCTGCTGCCGATTGTTTACCTGTTTTAATACTCCTAAGACGAACGTTTTTAAGTACGTGATATAAATATACTCAAATTTATTATGCTTCACGGTACGAAATAATCATGTCAGTGTACTAAACTTCCTCCAGTTGACAATATATGCTGTTAGCAAGGCAGATTCGCTGCTCTGACACATGAAGATCAGAAGTATTAACTTTTTTCTTTTCTAGATTGCAAAATCTAGTGGCGAGCCTCTTGCGCACCAAGTAATTTGTTTCTATCATGCTGCCGAGTTACCCCCTGTTGACCTGCAACAGCGCATTAAGTGAACTAACATGTAAAAAAGAAATAAAATACTGAGGAAAGAACATTACTGCTTCCCATTCTAGGAAGACATCCAGAAAAGAAGGTAAGTAGTCACAATCTCACAAATTTGTTGATAAACACGGTTCCAACACTTGGGGAAGGTCATGTGGATCTTAATATAAGTCTCCAAAAATGAAATAAATGAAAGATCTTCACCAACGAAATTAGTTTAAAGTTCCAAGTTCACGAAATAAAAGGATCTGGCTGGAGCTCTACTGATGGCCTTTCCTGACCTGGCTGCAGAGTTCTGAGGTTGGAAAGTCCAGTATTATCTGAATTGTAGGGTACTGAGTTTGCTGCAGCCCACACAATGTATATGTTGTGCGTGGTATCGTCAGTGCCTGCTGTCTAGGTCGCCCTGACAAACACAGTTGAGCAAATGGCTCACGGAGTTTTATCCGCACCATATTTGCATTCAGTCTCCACGTTTCGACGACTTTCCCCGTTGTCATCGTCAGGAGTTTACCGTAGACCATTTGGTATTTTCCTTGGTTGGCTAAATGAAGTACCAAACGAGCTAAGGAAAACTCGAGGAGATGGTAATGTACGAAGTCATCGAAACTCGTATACACAATACAAATCTGATATAACAAGAACAGTGTGAAGCAGTCATCCGCCGCAAAATACAACGTTGTCAAAATAAGACAGTTTCACTCAGAAGTTCCTTCAGGGTTTCAAAAGACGAGAACACTAAAACAACAAGACACAGAACAGAGAACAATTTCTCGAAGGCTGTAACTCAGGTTCTAGGTGCCCTTATAGCCAAAACCCCAAAGTGAATGTAACCCCCTGAGATGTTTGTGTTGGATGATGATGATGATGATGATGATGATGTGAGCGTGGGTTTATCTGCTATTCTGTTTTTCTGTGCAACGGATTAATCTGAGATGTACCCTTTACCCTGTGGCTCCTGCAGGATGCAATTTCCACCCCCACACTACCACACTCCTAACGTTCTAAAGAGAAATGCCTGGAAAAGTTTCAGCAATAAATATCTTCTGGAGTCGTCTGCTGTAAGGAAATTACAGAAAAATTCACAAAATTTCTTACATAACTAATGGGATACTTGGGTACTGGAGTAGTGCTAGTTAGTGTAAGAAAAACATGAAACTAACGAAAATTATTATTTATTTTGCAAAAATTCTGAGAAATCACAATGGCACTTTTGGTTGTGAATTGAACAAGTTATATCCCGGTTTTTTTTGATATGTGAAGTTACCTCTCAAGGATAGGATTCGCTAATGAAATTTCTATATAAAGGTTAAGATTGTTATTGACTTGGCAGAATGGCTGAGAGGCACACCTACTCAACTTGTATCACTATCCTTTATAATGTTGCTAGGTATGGTTGAGGCTGTCACTTGTGAAATGCAGCAAAGTGTACTATTGTGGAGGAAATATGTGGCTCGCAATAGCTGTAGTGCACAATACCGTAAGCTGCGATAACTGCTGTCTGCACCACTCGCTGCTGACAAATAAGATAACTCTCGTTCTATCTGGATTGACCTTCACCAATCAAACTCTGCTTACGCCTTGATGAAGTCAAGGATTTCTATTCACCCCTAGTCTAACTGTTGGCGTGGTACACCGGTCAGATAACCAGTCCACTGCGATTCCACTCAAAAATTGGCTTGCAGGCATTTAACTATAACTCTGTCCATTCACACCGCATGATAAGTGTGTCGGCCAACACAGTGAGCAACGCTTAATCGCAAGAACTCAATATAGAGTCGCACTTCGATTCGCTCTCGACAGAGGTGTTCTCCCAGTGAAGAACTGAGGAGAGACTTGTTCCTTGCTCCAAGAGCGACAACGGAACGGCGCCTCTCCATGCCAGAGGTGAAGGGGTATATCTTTCGGTCTCTTCCATTACTCCTTCAGCTCAAGGCATCAGAAATATCGTCTGCCAATCAGCATTGCTCTTCTAAAACGGGAGAATGACATTTCGTTTAAGGCGACCAATTCGGAAATCTGTAGTATCGGCGTTTGGCGTTTGCTGTCTCCCTGTGAAAATCTCTGAAGCTGCGTGCTATGTGTACACAATGCGTAGGTTGGACACTCCCAAACAATGTAGCGGAATTTGCTTTTAAGCCAAACACGGGGACGTTCCCCCTTTCACTCGGGCACGCGCTGTCTGCTCCATGGGCAGCCGAGGTTGACACATCCTCTGAAGGGACTGGCCTCCTGGTGTGTGGTCTGCCTCTCTCAAACTAAAAGCTCCTATGACCATCGTGCCTAGAATGTATGTGTGTTTGCCAGCCTCGAGTATTTCAACCACGGTGCGAACTTGTTATTTGCATATCGTTTACATGAATTCATACAACATTGACTTTATCTTATCGAGTTTGGGTCCGAATGAATCGTCTTGATATGCGGAATATGATTGTGAGGGCAGAATATGTAAGCAATGTAGGTCAGGAGAGGAGAAAGAGTGAAAAATTTGTTGCCAGCACACAGCCAAACCCTACCGAATAGCTTAAAGGTTCAGCAAGCATGATGGCCCTAAGCGACAGCCGGATCACTATCAATGGTCACATATCCTCACTTCATGAGACACTGGGGAGATATTTTGAGTTTAAATCAGAGCACTGGAGGAATGTCTAATAATGAGGAACATGACTCCACCATGTTTCCTCCTCTTGAGAGTCAAATACAAAACAAGAGTTTCTTCCACTATCAGGATTCGAACCAGCTATCTCCAAAATGAGCACCATCGCACAGGGATACCTCGGTTGTAGAGGGCATAATACAGGGTGTTTCAAAAAGAACTTTACAATTTTATAAATTCATAAAAATTTGTTGAAAGAAGATAAAGAGCTGGGTTTAGTGTCAGGGAAACACTTCACGTTTTATCTTAAACGAAGGACATTGTATGTGGCTGCCGTTGGTTAGCTTGCACACATCCCATCGAAAGTCAATTTCTTCCGAAAGACGCTGTAGCATTATAGGTATAATTTGCTCAGTGGCGGCGTAAATTCTTGCTCTAAGTTCAGGTAGGGAAGCTATCACAGGGTATAAACACGATATCCTTGATGAATCCCCGATATAAAAAAGAAACGTTGACAAAACGTTATCTTACTCGCTCAGCGACGTCGCCAGATGTGCTTGGTCGACCTGATGATTTCCCATGTCTTATCGAGCACCCCGTGTCTACAAAAAATTTATACCACGCATAAATTGTAGGCTACTAGGAAGATCTTTAGTGTACTTGGTACGGAAATTACGCTGAACTGTTGTCGCCGACTTCGATTCTTCAAACCAAAACACACACCATGCTCGTATCCGGCGAAGGCAGCCATCTTTGAAGCAACTGCCGCTTGCGCTCCTTCCGGTGAGATTCGGCACTAGCGAACTACGCAAGGGAAAACTTAGTGTATTTCGCTACAAATTGACTATACAATCACTTCTGTAGGTACTTGGAATTAATTTATATGAATTTTCAAAGTTGTAAAGCCCTTTTTGAAACACGCTATACTAAAATGAATCGCGTTGCGACTGAACTTGGACGGAAATAAAATATCGCCGATAGGGAGAGAGAACAAGGTGAGTGGCTAAACAGCAAGCGACTGATTCTTGAGATCGCCAACACCATGGAAATGCACTGGTGTGTGGCTGTAAGTGGCCATTTTTAATCAGGTGACAGACATATCAATCACAAGATGTAAAGATGTGTGATGAATTATCTGTTGTGATGCACGTTTTATGCCCGAGTATAATGACTTTTCTGGAAACTACAAATCTACTCTGTAGGAATCAGCATGGGTTTCGAAGAAGACGATCGTGTGAAATCCAGCTTGCGCTATTCGTCCACGAGATTCAGAGGGGCATAGACACGGGTTCCAAGGTAGATGCCGTGTTTCTTGATTTCCGCAAGGCGTTTGATACAGTTCCCCACAGTCGTTTTATGAACAAAGTAAGAGTTTATGAACTATCAGATCAATTGTGTGACTGGATAACAGAAAGCAGCATGTCATTCTCAATGGACGGAAGTCTTCCGAAATAAGTGTGATTTCAGGTGTGCCGCGGGGGAAGGGGGGGGGGGGCGTAGGACCGTTGCTATTGACAATATACATAAATGACCTTGTGGATAACATCGGAAGTTCACTGAGGCTTTTTGCGGATGATTCTGTAGAACATCGAGAGGTTGTAACAATGAAAAATTGTTCTGAAATGCAGGAGGATCTACAACGAATTGACTCATGGTGCAGGGAATGGCAAATGAACCTCAATGTAGACAAGTGTAATGTGATGCGAATACATAGAAAGAAAGATCCTTTATCATTTAGCTACAACATAGCAGGTCAGCAACTGGAAGCAGTTAATTCCATAAATTATCTGGGAGAAGGCATTAGGAGTGATCTAAAATGGAATGACCATATAAAAGTAATCGTTGGTAAAGCAGATGCCAGACTGAGATTCATTGGAAGAATCCTAAGGAAAAATCAGTACGAAAACAAAGGAAGTGGGTTACAAAGATATGGCTCTGAGCACTATGAGACTTAATTTCTGAGGTCATCAGTTCCCTAGAACTTAGAACTACTTAAACCTAACTAACCTAAGGACATCACACACATCCATGCCCGAGGCAGGATTCGAACCTGCGACAGTAGCGGTCGCGCGGCTCTAGACTGTGACGCCTCGAACCGCTCGGCCACTCCGCCCGGCGAAATAGGTTACAGAACAATTGTTCGCCCACTGCTTGAATACTGCTCACCGGTGTGGGATCCGTACCAGATAGGGTTGATAGAAGAGATGGAGAAGATCCAACGGAGAGCAGCGCGCTTCGTTACAGGATCATTTAGTAATCGCGAAAGCGTCACGGAGATGATAGATAAACTCCAGTGGAAGACTCTGGAGGAGAGACGCTCAGTAGCTCGGTACGGACTTTTGTTGAAGTTTCGAAAACATACCTTCACTGATGAGTCAAGCAGTATATTGTTCCCTCCTACGTACATCTCGCGAAGAGACCAGGAGGATAAAATCAGAGAGATTAGAGCCTACACAGAGGCATACCGACAGTCTTTCTTTCCACGAACAATACGAGACTGGAATAGAAGGGAGAACCGATAGACGTACTCAAGGTACCCTCCGCCACACACCGTCAGGTGGCTTGCGGAGTGAAGATGTAGATGTAGATGAGACTCTGTGCAAATGTCTTCTTTCCCTTACAAAATCTCTCAGCAGTGTCTCATGGGTTTAAGGGATAGAGCACTGTTCATCCTGTTCATCTTTCTTCGGCCGCGCCTTTCTAGCTCTTCTAAGGGAATGGTGTGCACATGCTGTCTCCAGACCAGTCGTCTCTGATTTATTCCTTGTTCATCCGCATACGTACAGTCAATATTATGTTATAAAACAACCTTCAGTCACCCATTTGATACAGATACGCATTTGACTGTTCGTTAACACTTCATAAGCACCGGAAAGCATCAACAAAGAAACTTCACTGGTGTTATGACCAGACGAAACTACATAGTCAGGCCATAACCGCAGGTTCTCTTTGAGTATTCTCGGAGATGGCTCATCTGAACCGCAGCATATAAAATATTAGTGCAATTTATTACATGAATGATGAAAAGATTTACTTAATTTAATACAATCCTTTGCCACAGGAATTCTTGATAATTTACAACTGTCATTGGCTTTTAAAGCATCACTTGATGCAATAATTAACAAACTCTCCTCTTACAGTACAATGTTCAACATTTACAAAAGTGCACTTCCGCCTGAGACTTGAGTAACATTTGGCCCTAATCGATGAAGTTAACAACTTCAGCTGAGGTCCGGAACTATGGAGAGTGTTTCCATGCTCGGACCTGTATTGACCTACGCTGAGTGAGAGGGCGTGTCTTATACAACCATTCGTCAGCGAGCCGTCATTGGTGTCTGTGGAATCGATGTGCGTTGCCGACTCTGGTGTGGCGCCGCGATCTCTGGACGATACCAGAACTATGACCTCTTCACGAGAGAGGGGAGCGATACATGCCCTCCCACTTAATCTCCGAGCGAGCAGGATGCTGCCTATAGAGTCAACGTTTCTTGACTGTGATTCTACACTCATCTAATGATTCTTGCACAAAGTGAGAAAAGGATAGAAGTGGTTTCAAAATGTCATTGTCTTTCCAGATATGTATAAGTAGTTTGGGACATGCATCCGTAGAAAACTGAATAGCTGACGTACAGTATAAGTGGTCATGAGTTCCCAGTCAAGACTACACAACTTCGGTTAACATTCTCCTCGATTACCTTAATAAATCGGCGCTAGAGGTATCCTCCTACCTGTTTTCTGTGAATCTTAGATATAATCCCACGGGGCAGTTCTCGTTGCGCGCTGGGTTCTTCAGTAGACGCAAGCTGGCGACATGTGGTTATAAGTGGAAGCAGAGGTAGCTAATCTACACTACTGGCCATTAAAATTGCTACACCTAGAAGAAATGCAGATGATCAACGGGTATTCAGTGGAAAAATATATTATACTAGAACTGACATCTGATTACATTTTCACGCAATTTGGGTGCATAGATCCTGAGAAATCAGTATCCAGAACAATCACCTCTGGCCGTAATAACGGCCTTGATACGCCTGGCCATTGAGTCAAACAGAGCTTGGATGGCATGTACACGTACGGCTGCGCATACAGCTTCCACACGATACCACAGTTCATCAAGAGTAGTGACTGGCGTATTGTGGCGAGCCAGTTGCTCGGCCATCATTAACCAGACTTTTTCAATTGGTGAGAGATCTGGAGAATGTGCTGGCCAGGGCAGCCGTCGAACATATTCTGTATCCAGAAAGGCCCGTACAGGACCTTCAAAATGCGGTCGTGCATTATCCTGCTGAAATATAGGGTTTCGCAGGGATCGAATGAAGGGTAGAGCCACGGGTCATAACACACCTGAATCAATGGCACCCAACACCATGACGCCGGGTGATACACCAGTATGGCGACGACGAATACACGCTTCCAATGTGCGTTCACAGCGATGTCGCCAAACACGGATGCGACCATCATGATGCTGTAAACAGAACCTGGATTCATCCGAAAAAATGACGTTTTGCCATTCGTGCACCCAGGTTCGTCGTTAAGTACACCATCGCTGGCGTTCCTGGCTGTGATGCATCGTCAAGGGTAACCACAGCCACGGTCTCCGAGCTGATAGTCCATGCTGCTGCAAACGTCGTCGAACTGTTCGTCCAGATGGTTGTTGTCTTGCAAACGTCCCCATATGTTGACGCAAGGATCGAGACGTGGCTGCACTATCCGTTACAGCCATGCGGATAAGATGCCTTTCATCTCGACTGCTAGTGATACGACGCCGTCGGGATCCAGCACGGCGTTCCGTATTACCCTCCTGAAACCACCGATTCCATATTATTCTAACAGTCTTTGGAACTCGACCAACGCGGGTAGCAATGTCGCGATACGATAAACCGCAATGGTGATAGGCTACAATCCGATCTTTATCGAAGTCGGAAACGTGATGGTACGCATTTCTCCTCCTTACACGAGGCATCACAACAACGTTTCACCAGGAAACGCCGGTCAACTGCCGTTTGTGTATGAGAAATTGGTTGGAAACTTTCGTCATGTCAGCACGTTGTAGGTCTCGCCACCGGCGCCAACCTTGTGTGAATGCTGTGAAAAGCTAATCATTTGCATATCACAGCATCTTCTTCCTGCCGGTTAAATTTCGCGTCTGTAGCACGTCATCTCCGTGGTGTAGCAATTTTAATGGCCAGTAGTGTATCACACACATCAGAACCCTCGATGTCCTCAATACTGATTTTGACGGAGACAGCGACGATACAGGAGAAGATAATGCTCTTGGAAAGGCCTTTAGTGCCAGCACGACGGATAGAAGCTCACGGTGCCACTTAGGTCTCGGAACCAGCTGTTGCGTGAGGCGGGCCACTGGTGATCGGTCCTGGTGTTGGCAGCGCCCCCGCAACTGCCGAGGCAGTGCCAACCACACTGACCACCTGTTATGCGTTCGTCGGTCTCCGCACGTTTGCTCAGAGTTAACACTTGTTGCTTCCCTCAGACTTTTGCAGCACCGTTGCTGCTCCGATCTCATCTGTAAAAGACGATGTGTTGTACAATGCTGACAGTACTTCGAGCTATCATCAGTTACGTTCACTTGGCAGTCTGCAGAAACGTATGGTCTTCATTCCGTCAGTCGTGCTGCCCTTTTCTGGTTTTCAATCCGGTTATATTAGTTGCTCATAATAAAAGAAACGCCGGCCGCTGTAGCCGAGCGGTTCTAGGCACTTCAGTCCGGAACCGCGCTGCTGCTACGGTCGCAGGTTCGAATCCTGCCTCGGTCATGGATGTGTGTGATGTCCTTAGGTTAGTTAGGTTTAAGTAGTGCTAAGTTCTAGGGGACTTATGACCTAAGATGTTGAGCCCCATAGTGCTCAGAGCCATTTGAACCATTTGAACCTCAGATGTTAAGTCCCATAGTGCTTAGAGCCATTTGAACCAATAAAGAAATGTTTCCCATTACATTTATAATCTCCGATAATATATGTTAGTTTTTTTCTGGAAATGAGAGAAACGCTAGCTAGTGTCAGCATAGCGTCTAAAGGGAACGAAAAAGTAGCTCATTACCAAGAGTGCGCTGGATGGGTGTGGCCGCAGGACCATCCCGGTACATACCTGTACTGACAAAGCTAAGGGAAGGTAAACGTAAATCTGCGTTGGCAGTCATGTTTTTGAACCACGACACTCCCGATCCTGGCAACGGGGTATCTATTTCGACGTTGGTCTGTCGCTTGAAGCTATTCCGCACCTGAGTAACTTCCCTGTCAATAACTGAGGAAGTTGACTCTGGATCACATTGGACTGTCTGAGGTTCCTCTTGTTCTGGACAGCAGTCAGTTTTATAAATTTTACGTTCTATTGGTACGGTGCAGCTAGCACAATAAATTCGTTGCCTTAAGCATTACTGCGGTTATGGTACCACTGTGAGAAGCTGGTCCCCGTGCAAGCAATGGTGATCCATGGCCTGTGTGACGCATTAGTGAGCCATTGGAGCCAGGAAATGTATGCGAGCCTTGAGAAAGGATCTCGCTTGTCGATCGTTACTTAGAGACATCGCATGCATTCAGGCGCGAAATTCAGAATTTTCTTTATTAAATATTACTTACCGAAATCGACTCTCCGCATAACAAATACTAGAGGAGCTTACATGTTATTAGAGTTTTAATACGCCATGACTGCTACTGCAGTAAACCACTTATCTCAATAAACAAAGGAACATTGTTACGATTCCAACGATGTACGGGTAGCCACGAAGTTATTCTGATTATACCACAAACTTTGGCTGCGGGCCATTCTAGCCAGTCGGCTATAGGAGGGAATCCGACACTGTTGTGCTTTGATGCTAGGTTTACTGCGCTCTAGTTAACTTTTTGGGATGATTTGTTTCTGACTGATTAACTGTAACTATTTTATGGTGTTCGCGAATAACCGCACTGTAATGACATCTCAGTACTTATTTCAAGTACACTACTGAGCATTAAAATTGTTACACCGCGAAGATGACGTGCGACAGACGCGAAATTTAACCGACAGGAAGAAGATGCTGTGATATGCAAATGATTAGCTTTTCACAGCATTCACACAAGGTTGGCACCGTTGGCGACACCTACAACGTGCTGACATGAGGCAAGTTTCCAACCGATTTCTCATACACAAACAGCAGTTGACCGGCGTTGCCTGGTGAAACGTTGTTGTGATACCTAGTGTAAGGAGGAAAAATGCGTACCATCACGTTTCCGACTTTGATAAAGGTCGGATTGTAGCCTATCGCGATTGCGGTTTATCGTATCGCGACACTGCTGCTCGCGTTCGTCGAAATCCAATGACTGTTATCAGAATATGGAATCGGTGGGTTCAGGGGGGTAATACTGATCGCAGTGCTGGATCCCGACGGCGTCGTATCGCTAGCAGTCGAGATGACAGGCATCTTATCAGCATGGCTGTAACGGATCGTGCAGCCACGTCTCGATCCCTGAGTCAACAGATGGGGACGTTTGCAAGACAACAACCATCTGCACGAACAGTTCGACGACGTTTGCAGCAGCATGGACTATCAGCTCGGAGACCGTGGCTGTGGTTACCATTGACGGTGCATCACAGCCAGGAACGCCAGCGATGGTGTACTTAACGACGAACCTGGGTGCACGAATGGCAAAACGTCATTTTTTCGGATGAATTCAGGTTCTGTTTACAGCATCATGATGGTCGCATCCGTGTTTGGCGACATCACGGTCAATGCACATTGGAAGCGTATATTCGTCATCGCCATACTGGCGTATCACCTGTCGTGATGGTATGGGGTGCCATTGGTTACACGCCTCGGTCACCTCTTGTTCGCGTTGACAGCACTTTGAACAGTGGACGTTATATTTCAGATGTGTTACGACCCGTGGCTCTACCCTTCATTCGATCCCTGCGAAACCCTACATTTCAGCAGGATAATTCACGACCGCATGTTTCAGGTCCTGTACAGGCCTTTCTGGATACAGAAAATGTTCGACGGCTGCTCTGGCCAGCACTTTCTCCAGATCTCTCACCAATTGAAAACGTCAGGTCAATGGTGGCCGAACAACTGGTTCGTCACAATACGCCAGTCACTACTCTTGATGAACTGTGGTATCGTGTTGAAGCTGCATGTGCAGCTGTACCTGTACACGCCACCCAAGCTCTGTTTGACTCAATGCCCAGGCGTATCAAGGCCGTTGTTACGGCTAGAGGTGGTTTTTCTGGGTACTGATGTCTCAGGATCTATGCACCCAGATTGCGTGAAAATGTAATCACATGTTAGTTCCAGTATAATATATTTGTCCAATGATTACCCGTCGATCATCTGCATTTCTTCTAGGTGTAGCAATTTTAATGGCCAGTAGTGTAGTATCATGTCAGAAAAGAGTTCACCAGCATCGCAGCGGGGAACAAATCCTCCAGATTCTTGTTACATGCAAGTAGTACCTTGAGATAGTACTACATCCTCTCCACCAAAGGAGAGTCATAGAAGATTCATTGTGAATCACTTACTCCTCCTTGCAATTTCCACCCGATGCGTGTATTACCTTCGTGCAGATCCGAACGGACTGTGATTTCGGAAATTCGTTGTTGGAGACACTAAAGTCACTTGTCCCACATTAGCTTAACATTTCCTCGTGAGATTTCATTTTCATCCGTGATGGTATGTCGTTGCCATCATCAACATGGACACATTTCCTCAAGTCAGACATTTCCCACTAGTGACTTTCGATTTACTTGCTCCGTCTCATTAAATCTCAAAATTCAGCACTCAATGGAACACAGTGAAATTTCTCACTCTCTTCGTATTCCTCAAGATAATTCCACAAAAGCATAAATAATAAGGTGTTGACCACAGCGGTGGCAATGATAGATATTGCCATCTCCAGAAGGTGTTGTACATAAAGCGTACCTGTCTCCCTTCTGCCGACAGCTTTCTGCTAATTTTTTTTGTTCCTCATTTTTCTTCTATATATGGACAGTATATGGCTGTACACGAATTAGAATCGTAGCGAAGTAAAAGTGCAAACACTACATCCAGTAGTCAATGAGAAAATGAGCAAAGGAAACGAAATTTCGATACCAGTGCAATTAATTCTGCAGTATTTCTCAGTGACGCGGGGTCCTTAACTTCGGAAACACGCTCTAAGCTGGACACACTGATCTATTCTCGGTAAAATGATAGGAATAAATTATTTTTTTGTTTTAATAGTTCATATTACAGCCAGGTTGGGAAAGAATATTCGCTGCGATCGCTATGCGGGAGGACACTCTATAGATCGCACTTCTCCCGTATTACCATTCATATTTACCAGAGTAATGACATTGACCTCACGATATTCCAATCAAAAGATCAAGTCATATGCGCCTGTATTTGATACGGTGGACGCTAATTCGAGGGGACAATATTATTGAAATACCGTTCAGCCGTGCCGCAATTTCCTGGAATCACGTGGGATGAGTAACTATACCGTCCATTCAGCTCCATCCACATCTGTATAAGACTGCTCTGCAATTCACACATAAGCGCCTTTTTAATCGAATCAGTGTCGCACTATTTCTCTACCGCACCACTTTCAAACAACGAACGCTTAAATCTTCACATCCAACTGCTGTGCTTTCACCGGCCTCGTCATCCACGGTGAGTTCAGCCTTAATCATGATTCCCGCCGCTTGAAAAAAGGTACAATGTCCAATATCCCGTAGGTAAAATGAGGGTACATTTAGGATGATCAATATGACATTAATTCAGTTTTGATATCACATCTCGACTATCCTCCACTATAAACTCTTGTATCATACCCGTAAGGGACCTAGATAGGTCTTCCCACATCATAGCAAACACCGAAATACCAAAAATGTCCACGAATCACACTCTTAAGTGATGTTCTCGTCACAGCGCGGAGGTAGCAGGTAAATCGTGAGTCCGCTACTCTTGTGGTGGAACTTTAATGAACCCACTCATGAACTCGCTACTTCTGGAATTAGCATCCAATAGTTTGGGAGGATGTCACTTACTTTTTATCTTTCACTTTCCATTACATTGAACCGAAAACTGATCACAAAAATTGTATGGTAAAGAAGATCACCCACAAGATTCATATGTAAAATCATTAATCATTTTCATTTTTCACAAATATAATCCTTCTATACTAATGAATTTTTTAATAGTTCACAATTAAAAATACACTTCCTATGTTCAATTAGTGGCCTCTAAGCCGCCATTTTGGACGCGCCTAGTAATTTTGCTATTCGGCATCTCCTTAACGTCTGGATAGAACGAAGAGATTCAGGTCTGTCCACTTACTCGATTATTCTCTAAAAATTTATATTAAACTGAAGTTTTTGAGCTGTTCTCCCTTGTTATTGCATACAAAATATGAATCACACTTTAGCAACAATTAATGAATGAAAATGTGACCTTTGGTACCCTGCCCAAGGGTGAGCTAGCGGAGCAGCCAGTCAGGTCACAGGACTTTTCGTTCGGCGCATTTCTCATAATATTCGTATTTGTACTCGTAGTACCCTCTGTTGTTCGTACCTCGTTTCACTTTATTACCTCATATGCTGGCTTCCTTCTGCATCTTAGTTCAACTGAGATACCATTTACGTGAATAAATCTTGTGGTTCCTAGAGCCAGAATTATTACTACATATTTACAAATGGAAAAATGAGACTGACCTGGCCTAAAGTGAAGAAAAACGAACTTGCCCCGCAGACAAGGGTAAAACTGTTGTTCGTCTATTATCCATACAAACTTTGCTGCAGTTACAACATCGCCATTATTCCGTAAAAATAAATCTCATTGTACTAGTTACAGCTTTTTTATTGGACTTATAGTTCCTAGCATAAAACGTAATACCAATTCAAACCTTGTTTAAAAGTTTTGTTACGTCTTGGTCTATCTAGAATTACGTCAACCACAACTTATTTACAGCAGGTGAGATACTACTTGGAATTTTGCTCTTAGTCCTAAGAATTTAACCTTTCGTAGTTATTGATTATCTAAAATAACTAACCATACAAGTAAGACAGCATTTCAGTATGATAAAGAAAATAGTAAGTAAAACATATATTAGCAACAGAAATTTCGTTTTAGGAAACAAGATAGTCATAGCAAACCAAATTTTACGACACAGAATTTTATTGAGGACTGGGCCCACAACCTTAGTGCAATTGCTGAATGACGCCATTCCGCTTACAGTTGTCAAAAATATGTACTTCGAGTTCAGTTTCGAAATTCTGTCATTGTCAAACATTCTGAAAGCAAACAGTCAGCATATAAAATACTCTGGAGTTAAAAACAAAGTAACATATTTTTAATACTGAAACATAAGGCTACTTAAGCGGCATGTTAAAGCCCACTGTACAATGTTAGGCTGTGACACGTTCGAACATACTGTAGTTCCCAGCAGATTGAAAAGAAATAGGAATGTTAGTATACGTATATATACTAAGATGGTATCTGTTCTTTTGGACATGTTCAAAAGAACAGATACCATCTTAGTATACATATAGTTAAGGCTCACCGGCCACTTCACCATCTTCTTCTGTGCGAATGCACAAACAGTGCTCGAACTCTTACGGGAATCGGCAACGCGCCGCGAGTAATGAGTATAATGGGCGGGGGCACTACGAATGTATTGCGGGACAATACGTTGAGAATGTGGGTTTCGAGGGAGGAGTGCCAAAGATAAATCCATGCAGTCGCGCTATCCTCTGTGTCCTCGGTGGCTCAGATGGCTCAGTCTGCTTTCGGCCGGTGAGCGGCGAGGACGTCTTGTTTACGTCCCGTCCGCAGTGTCGCGGTCCCGTTGGCAGAGTCGCGAGCGCGCGTAGTTTACTTCCTCGCCGCAGCTAATACTTGCGTCCGTTAACACTGAGTCGCCATGGCTCATTCGTACAGAAAAGCTACCATCAAGATCAGCTTCCAGCCCGACTACGCACGACCACGAGCCTTTGAAGTCGAACGATTTATCCGTGACGAAGTTCAAATACCAACACACCACATCATCGGTATCCACCTATCCATCACAAGGAGCGTCGTTTACGTCAAGATGGTCGATGACGAGTTATGTCACGCAGTTGTGAACAGATGCGCGAACACTCTCAAGTTCAAACACTCCGATGGTCACATCGGAGAGGTTACTGTTGACCATGCTGGAC
This sequence comes from Schistocerca serialis cubense, assembly GCF_023864345.2. Lineage (NCBI taxonomy): Eukaryota > Metazoa > Arthropoda > Insecta > Orthoptera > Acrididae > Schistocerca > Schistocerca serialis. Next base: position 562,230,383 of record NC_064644.1, read on the forward strand.
TAGGATTACGCACACTAAGAGTCTTCGAACTCCCTTTCGAAGTACCACCGGACGTCGTTACCTCAGCTTTCCACCCTTATGGGACGGTAATTAGCCACGTGGCCGAAAAATGGAACACCTTCGAGACGTACCAAGTCCTCAACGGCGTCCGACAAGTGAAAATTGAATTAAAGAAACATGTGCCGTCCTACTTAGTCATAGGTGGCTGTCGAGCAATAATAATGTACGACGGCCAACCTCGTACTTGTTCTGGTTGCGGCCAGGAGGGTCATGTCCGCTCGGCGTGTATTCAACGTCGGATTACACAACTTCCATTGCATGACACGACACCACCTCCTACGCTCACGGCCCTCCCCCTCAATTACGCAGAGGTGACACGATCGACCGTCATGACAGACGACAACCCCCCCGGAAGACAGGAAGCATTAGAATGCGCACCTGTCGCCGGTCCTGGATTGACCAACACCATTACGGTGTCTGCAGGGGTTGAAGAACGCCGCCCATCGACTCCACAAGAAGATTCGGACGAGAGAATGGAACTCGACGCTAGGGTTGTACCGACCTCTGCCTTTCTCCCTGAGGGGGATGCTATACGGGAACCACACACTCTTTCGGACTCAGAAATCCACGTCCGCAAACAAAGGTCACCGAGAAAACATAAAAAGCGACGTCGCACACCCTCAGACGATTGCCTCCAGCGGACGTCTTCTCCAGTTGACGACCGGACGGCCGACGAAACGACGAGGAGAATGGATGACACGAGATCGCCCTCACCTGTCACTTTGTCTGATTTTGACAAATCCGTTTCCGCTCCCTCGGACAAACGGATGGCCAGCACAGCGCCCGCCGTTGGTACACAACCGGAAACAACTGCGGATTCACCCTTATTCACTCAGCCCACAAGTGTTCTGCCGCAGCCACCGTTAACTTGCGGACCTTGGGCGGATGACATTGAAGACGATTCTACGGCCGCTGTGGTGGATGAGGAGAGGAGTGTCTCCTCCCACACCTCGGCCCCTCCCGAGTAGCAACAGATGACGGCGCGGACGCGGCCAGCAGATCACAGGCCCCACCTTTTACGGCGACACTGACGGCAGCCCCCACCGCAGGAGACGATCTACAAACCTATCGCTTAACGACCATCAACATTAACACCATTCGGACACGTACGAAGTTGTCGCTGCTCCAAGACATGCTCAATGCAGCAGACGTTGACATTATCTTTCTCCAAGAAGTCTTCGTCGAAGATTTCCCGGGTATGTATGGTTATACGGCTCTTGTGTCCCACGCCTCGCCAACCAACAGTGGAGTCGCCATTCTCCTCAGAGAGGGCCTCGAGGCGGACGAAGTCCGATATCTCCCCGACGCTAGAGGAATGGCCGTAACGGTGCAAGGCGTCCGGTTTCTCAATGTGTACGCCCCTTCCGGAACGAATCGCCGTCGTGACCGATCGCTCTTCTTCGCAGAAGGAATAGCACCGCTTCTTCAGGGCAGGCACGATGACTTGATATTAGGGGGCGATTTCAATTGCACCCAAGCACCTAAAGATCAGCTGCCACGCCATTCACCGTGCCCCGAACTTGGGACACTCATCGGCGATCTCCAGCTAGTAGATACATGGGAACATGCCCGAGGAAATAGACCGGGATACACCCATTTCACGAGTCACTCGTCTAGTCGCATCGATAGGATTTACGTCTCCCGTTCTCTCGCGGCAACGGTGAGTGACGCGGAGGTGTGGCCAGTAGCCTTCTCTGATCACGAGGCCTATATATGTGTCGTCACCCTTCGTCGCCAACGGGTGTGGCGCAGCCGACATCCCTGGAAATTAAACCTTGCTCATCTCGCTTCTACGGATTGTCGACGCGCCATCGAAGACACGTGGAGTTTGTGCGTCCGCCGCCTCCCAACGTATCCTACGTGGATTAGTTGGTGGTTAACCTGCGCCAAGCCGGCCCTACGGCGAACATTTATTACGTATGGTCGTGAGACTGCTGCATGGAGGCGGCAGACCCTTGATTTTTATTTCACCGTCCTTCGCGAATGCGCCTCCTTGCCACCCACACCGGAACGACAGCTGACAGTTCAGCGTGCGAAAGCACAGATCGTAGCCCATATGCGCCGACACCTCGAAGGGACGATCGTCCGAGCGCGGACACAAGACAGACTCGCAACGGAACGACCCACCATGTACCACGTCATCCGAGAACGTACACTGCGAAGACGGGCGCTGATACATGCCATCACCACTGAGGACGGCCTTCATCACACCACACAACGCGATATTGCTGCAGCCTTCTTCGACCATTACGCACGACTTTATTCTGCTCAATGTTCCGACCCGATGACGGTGACAGCAGTCTCACAACTGGTTTACGGCATTGTCCCACAGGATTTACAAACTGAATTATTGAACGACATTACGGAAGACGAAGTTATCGACGCCATCGGTAAAGGAGCGGCGAATAAGTCTCCTGGCCCCGACGGGCTCCCTGTGGAGTTTTATAGAACTTTTCAGTATTTACTGGCTCCCAAGTTAACAGACATCTGTCGGGAGCTTATGTCCCCCGCGGTGCCGCTCCCTGCGACCTTCGTAGAAGGAATAATTATACCGGTTCACAAGCCTAAAGGTGGGGCTCGAATACAAGATTACCGCCCGCTAACACTCGTCAACTACGACATGAAGATATTCACCAGACTATTAGCAAACCGTCTACGACCGACCCTACCTTACGTCATCTCGCCAGATCAGACTTCCCTAGGGGGTATCAACAACATCCACACAGCACTGTGTCGATACCGTGACTTAATAGCCCTAGCCAGGGCACGCCGCGTCCCGGGAGCGCTGGCATCACTAGATTTTAGCCAAGCGTTTGATCGAGTGGATCACGCATACCTAACGTCCGTTCTCCAGCACATGCAGTACCCACAGCAATTCACAGCCGTCGTGATGCGCCTACTCCGAGGAGCGACTTCCAAAGTGCTCGTTAACGGGCGTCTCTCGCAGTCCCTCCCGATTTTCCGCTCCGTCCGTCAAGGCTGCCCCTTGTCGACGATACTATATGCTCTGGCACTGGAACCGCTCCTCTGTGGTCTCCGTCAACGCCTCACCGGTCTTACCCTACGTGACGTCACATTTCGCTGTACAGCATATGCAGACGACATGGTTCTCGTGTTCCGCAATCGCGATGATGTCAACAGAGCACTAGAATGGATTACCACGTACGGTGTGGCTTCCGGCAGCTGTCTCAACGTCGCCAAATCGGTCGCCATGGCCATAGGAGACGGGTTGACCCCAGCGTGTGTCGAACCCCTACAGCTTCGTGGCACTATCAAATGTCTCGGGATAGAGTTTCACGACGACATACGGCGCACCGCGGCTCTTAACTACCGCCGCTTATTACAACAAATTCGGGTCCAGATCTTCAACCTTCGTCTGCGGACCCTCGACATTCTCCAAAGGACACACTTCGTTAATGTTTACCTCGCATCGCGCCTTCCACACATAGCGCTTGTTCTCCCAATACCGTTACTGATGGCTCGACGTCTATTAGCGGCATTCGGAGCCTACGTCAGTACAGGCATGCTCTTCAAAGCCAGTTATGAGTCACTGACCCTTCCCCCAGAAAGGGGAGGTCTTGGCCTAGTCCATGTCCACGACAGAGCTGTGTCCCTGTATGTCAGCTCCCACATCAAGCTGTGGCGCCACCACCCGGAAAGTTTGACAGGTTTGCTGTTGGAGTCCTTAGCTCCGCCGTCCATTATGCCCCCACTGACGACGCAAGACATACCCCCACCCTTCTACTACTTCGGGAACTTTTACATTGAACACAGCTATTTCCGTATCGCAGTACCACCGACGAAACAGGCGTCGGCGCGGGATATATATCATGTCCTACAGCAGAGGCGCCCACCAAACATCGTGGAGACGAAAAGCCCTCAGGTTAATTGGAAGGTGGTGTGGAAGACGATTCACGCAATTCCACTGGACACAGCCATCCGATCCACATGGTACATCACAGTCAATGGTAAACAGATCACCCGATCACGCCTCCACAAGATAAACATGGCGGAATCGCCTCTCTGCGTAGACTGCGGGATACCAGACACGGACGAACACCGTCTCACATGTGGCGCGGCAGAAGACGTATGGCGCTTGGTGCGACAAATTTTGTCGTATTTTCTACGAGTGACTCCGGAACACATTACACCTCGGTTTCTACTATTTCCGGATCAACAGTATTTCCCGCGCGCCAAGACCAACGCTGTCACGTGGATCCGTGCGCATGCGGTACACTACTTATTTCACGATGGACCTAAAGATGTATTAGACTTTTGGAACTACCTACAAGAACGACATTGCAAGATCGTACGGAACCCAAAATACAGACAGTATTTTTCTAATTACTTAGGGAGTGCCCTACGCGACCCTCCACGCAGCTGGATCATAAACAGGTAGGAGAAGATACCCACTGAGTGAGCTGACATGACTAAGTTCGATTCTCGGTGGAACAACATGATATACGTGAAGACGTACCTGGATGATGAAGCGTAAGGAGAGTAGCGACACACCCTTCTGTATCCTGTATGAAGCACTTTTTTTTCGTTTTCCCCATATACATTACCTCGGTGTAGGAACGTGCCGAGATATTGTTTTCTTTTTCTCAGAGCACGATGCGGTGCTAGATACATTTATTTTTGTTGTGGTATAAAGTAAAACCACATTAAGAATGTATTAAAACAGTAAATAAAAATAAAAATAAAAAGATGGATAGAGCATCTGCCATGTAAGCAGGAGATCCCGGGTTCGAGTCCCGGGCGGGGCACACGTTTTTGTCTCTCCCCGTTGACGTATGTCAACGCCTGTAAGCAGCTAAGGGTGTTCATTTCATTGTAATTAGTATTCGTAACCGTCATTCCATACAACGTGTGGGCACGGGCCATGTGCAAAGCACTAAATTATGAATTAAATTGCATAAAAGTATAAACTACATCCGCAATATACACGTAAATCAAACACTTCTGTAGCCAGGTGTTTTACGTACTTTATCTCTGCTGTACCATGCTGACCATGCTTGGTAACAAATGTGCGAAGCTGAAAGTGAGTCGCAGCAGTGCCATAGGCCTTTCCACACCAGCGGCCGCCTAAACGTATACTGTATGTGCTACAAGGGATAGCGAAGCCCAAACTACCTCAGTTCCGAAGCATAGGCTATTGTACTAAAGTCACTTCTGTTAGTGTCACGGCTCTGTCACGAAGCGGCTGTGGAGACTGGCTGCCATCTGGAATACTGTTCACGGACCGTAGTCTGGCGATGTGTGAGCGCAGTCCGCACTGAGATCGAGGGACCTGGAGCTGCTGCCACAATGGGCCAGGACCCGTCCTGCGAAGCAGCCCGCCGGCCATTGACTTTGGGGACAGCGGGATACCGCCGTTACCTCGCGTCACCAGCCTGCTGCCCTCTGGTCCTTACAGGACACACGAGCCGCAACACAATGCATGACACTGCAGTTAGCCAAGACCACCCGGAGCTGGAGTTGCTGCTGGGAGAAGAAGCTGCATGACGGACCACTGCGTGGCCAACGTTGCACTGTGTCAGCATCGCGGAGCCTGTGCCAACGGGAAGGAGCCACTGAGTGCCGCTGCCAAGCTGCCGTTTCCTGCACTGAGCTACAGCGGGGTGCTGTGATAAAGCATTTGGAATTACAGGCTGTTTAACAGAACCACTGCGGCGTCCTCACAACACATCTCCACCCGTCACTTTCAGCTGATGTCAGCAGTTGCATACGAATGCTCCCCCACAGCCTCCTGACTCAGCACACAACCGAGTGCATAGCTGGATGTCTGACATCACAGAATGAATTCATTATTGAAATTAGGAAACACTAAGACTGGATTCACCGTCAGAGCTTCTATCAGTTTCTCAAAAGCACGCTGACAATCCACTGATCATACAAGCTTTTAACATTTCTTCAGCAATTTTTTTAATGGTCTGGCAATGCCCGCGAATCCTTTTACGAACCTTCTATAATAATTCGTGATGTGAATGAACGACTGCTGTTTCTTCACCGATTCAGGTACAGGAAATTCACGTATGGATTAACTGTCCTTGGATCCCTCTTGATCTCATCCTTACTAATTATGTGATCAACGTATGACACCTCTCCTAACACACACTTAAGCTTCTCTGTACTTGCATTGGTCTAAAAAGTCTATGGCTTCCGTAATGTTTGGCAAAGGGTAGGCATCCATTACAGTCTTGGCATTCAGGTGTCGATCATCACAACAAAGACTGTATTTTAGTGATCCATCTGTTGATTTTTTGGGGACAATGATAATTCCAGCCACTACAGGGACTGTTACTATCCCATCTTTCAGTTGCAGATCTATGAATCGAATGCAAGTATCTCAGTATTCTAAATGGTTTGTGACAAACCAGTGGTTCATCCCCCGTCGGTATTCAGTGCTGTGTAATATGCGTTTCTGGCTGTGACCCTTTTGCAGTAAACAAATCCTTAAATTCCAACATTAATTTTTCCACTTCTCACTCCCGTGCTGGTGCTTCACTTTCCCTCGTAAAGCATTTTTCCATGGCGTTTGGCGACTGTTCGTGGCAGACACCTCGTGTCCCACCCTTTCTCCTTCAGGATATCCACGGTAGCAGTCAACAACGGCTTTTTAACCTTAAATCGTCAGTGGTGAAATTATTCACAAACGCTGGTACCATTTGTCACTCATTTCCCAGTTGTGTATATACAACACTTCTCTTCACCAAGCAACCTGCCTGATCCAGTACTTCATTTACTTCCAAGGTTCCATCATTCACAATATCCCTACCTGCAAGTTAACACAACATTAACCCAGACTGATTGTGTAAAACGAGCCTTAGTGTGATTTTTTGCGGTTTAAGTGGTTAGTCATACCTGACAGACTCCCCACGCGACATTGCTACGCTGGCGACAGTTCCTCTCAACTGAAACATTTTTATATCGAACTCCACCATGCGTTATCAAAAGTTGATTTTGGCTCAATGCTGATGCAAGAAATCCATTACCAGAATCATGCCATGGCCCTCACTTACATGTTCCACAATTTCTAAACATCAGTGTACTGAACGTTACCCATCCAAAAATTTATGTCCACCGATCACAATAGTTTTAAACCTTCATCCACCACTCACATGATCTTTACCCTGATGGGTAAATATCGCCACTGACAACTGACACATGCACACCTTTATCCAAGAACATCGTGCAATTCGCTTCCTCTGCTGTTCGTTCCAGCACATAATCCAGCTCTGCATACAACTTAGTAGTGTCTAACTTTACTGGGAATACCGTAAGGTGGTCCTTAGGTTTATTTTGCCATTTAATGCCTGTTCTTCCCTGTTCCCCTATCTCTGAAACTTCCGTTACCCTTTTGCTGACTTCCGCCTCTATTCCCACTGTTCCATGCCTGGTGACGTTGTATACAAAACACCTTTTGCTCGTAAACCGGTCGACACATTAATTACCTAGCATTTCACTGCCAATCTGACAGGTACAAGCAAATCAACCGGAACCCCTGTTCACATTCTCCTCGACATTTCCAACGGCACCCCTCTTAAAAACCACGTCTCTGCCACATTCCTAAAATGCTAGCACGTCGTTAGTTGAATTACCAGGGAAAGGAGCAACTAAGTCACAGATGACAATTCTATATTTTGCTGTACTCTTAACTGACCACGGAACTCCGTGTTATCTGCGGTCAGTTGAGCTACCCTTCCCAGCAACATTACACGCTGCCTCTGGTTCTGACACTCTTGCGTTACTGACTATGCTAAAGCCTTCCCTTGTCGGTACTCATTTTGGAACACCAACAATTCAAAAACACCTAAAATAAAATATATTATCTTAATTCTTATGCCTAATCATCAGTCACTTTGATACTCAGAATTGTCTAACCACGGGCCGATAGATCGACTACGTGGAATACAACTACTATTCACTCTGTACTGGGTGCTGAATGACCCAAGTCAGACATGTACGTCTGAGTTCCCCACTGCTTCCAAAATGGAACTAACCCACTGGCTTCTTACTTTTAGCAAAAGTCATCTTACAAAAAAGCGCAATAGTCAAGCTTCTTTCCCAAAGGCACGCTGACAATGGCATTTTTTTTCACACTGTACCATAAGCCGTACGTTCAACTGTTGTGCTGGAAAGGCGATCCCACGACAGTGACACCAGCTGTTAGTGACCCGTGGAAGCGGGTTGGCAGGACGCCACGCAGCGTCAGTTAAACAGTCCGTAGTTCCAAAAGCAATATTACAGTACCCCGCCGTAGCTCATTTCAGGAAGCGGCAGCTTGGTTTGTTTTGTTTTAGGACGCAAAAACAACTGGGGTCATACGCGCCCCTATCAAAACAGTAGAACATGAAGACAAAGAGAGGCGTTAAAATGACTACACGTCAATCCAAATCGATGGAAGAGAAGACAGTTAAGAATGGTCTATAAAACACGCCAAGATAAACGGAGGGCCAGAACTAAAAATTAAATGACTTTCGCGATATTGTGAAGATGGATAAAAATTCCTACAGGCTTTGAGAAAAAACATTATGATCCCCATTCCAAAGAAGGCAAATGCTACAAGATGTGAAAATTATAGGATGCTCAGGCTAGTTACTCAAGCCTCTAAAATAGTAATCTCAATTATCCTAAAACGTATAGAACAAAAAGTCGAAGCTACAATCTCCAGTTTGGATTCCGGAAAGATAGAGGAACCAGAGAAGCAATATTTGCTCTAAAACTAATAATAGAGAAACGACTAGATAAAAACATGACAACATACATAGCTTTCGTAGATGTAGAGAAAGAAAAATGGTTCCAATGGCTCTGAGCACTATGGGACTTAACATCTGAGGTCATCAGTCCCCTAGAACTTAGAACTACTTAAACCTAACTGACCTAAGGACAGCACACACATCCATGCCCGAAGTAGGATTCGAACCTGCGACCGTAGCAGTCGCGCGGTTCCGGACTGAAGGGCCTAGAACAGCTCGGCCACGGCGGCCGGCAGATGTAGAGAAAGCCTTTGATAATGTTAAATGAGATAAGATGTTTGAGGTACTCAAAAAAGTAGGAATAGACTACAAAGATAGAAAAATGATATGGAACCTGTACAAAAACGAGACAGCAGTTATCCGTGGACGGACAAAACAAGAAGAGGTGCAGATACGGAAAGGCGCCCGACAAGGTTGCGCACTATCCCCCGTTATCTTTAACCTATACATTGAAGAGGCGCTGAAAAAAATAAGGGAAAATTCACAGACAGGTGTAGTAATTCATGGCCAACGAATAGATATGATAAGATATACCGATGATATAGCTGTCCTAGCTGAAAGTAAAGAAGATCTTGTAGTCCTACTGAAAAGAATGGATAAAGTTATGGGGGAAGAATATAATATGAGAATTACTAAAGCAAAAACAAAAGTAATGGCATGCGACAAAAAAGATCAAGTGAAAGTCCAAGTTCGTGTCGGCAATGAACTGCTTGAAGAAGTTGATAAATTTACTTATCTGGGCAGTGATATTACCAGGGATGGAAGGAGCTAGGCAGAAGTGAGAAGTAGAATGCTCAAGCAAAGGCTGCTTTTAACAAGAAGAAAAACATCTTAACATCTAAGAGCATCAGCCTTGAAATCAGGAAAAGATTTTTGAAATCATATGTGTGGAGTGTGGCATGCTATGGGTGTGAAACATGGACTCTCGGGACAGAGGAAGACCAGAAGGTAAATTCTTTTGAAATGTGGTTGCTATAGACGCATGCTCAAAATAAAATATATCGACAAGGTCACAAACGAAGTGGTTCTGGATAGAGCAGGTGAGAAGAGAAGCTTTTAGAGTTTCATTGTTAAAAGAAGAGTGCAATTTACAGGCCATCTATTAACACATAAAGGACTCCTGAACACAATCATAGAGGGACATGTCGAGGGAAAAACACCAAGAGCAAGACCACGGCTGATCTACGTGGATCAAATCGTGAAAGATGTGGGATGTAACACCTATAAAGAAATGAAAAGAAAAGCTGAAAGAAGCACAGCATGGAGACTAGCTGCCATTGTATCTGTTGCAAAAGCAATCCTTGGATTGACCACTACAGAAGAGAAGAAGGATAAAAAGTAAAACGCGGTCTACAGCCAGCGCGTCCTTCGCTAAAGCGGCCGGTAACTCAGACGGGAAACACAAATAGGAACGTAAGCGGTTAAGGAAAGGACATTACATCAGGAAACGGCTGACAGTCAAAAGTTGGGCGCTGGGCGCAGTGACCACAAAATGGGGGGGGGGGGGGGGGGGGAGATCACCTCTTAACAAATGGCGATTGCTTTAAAAAAATAATAAAAAAGACAGTACCCAATACGCAACCAAGTTAAAATGATCTCCTCGCTGCCAGAGGTCCGAGAAGAGGTCGTCCAAGGCGCTGGGAGACGCTTAAAACCCGGAGCTTGTTCCCATGAAGAGAGGACCAGTGGTGATGCGAAAGTGACACCACCTGCTGATAGACGGCAACACAGAGATCATCGGAGAGAATGGAAAAACTAGCGGGCTGAGGTACGAGGACTGCAGCCTTGGCAGCAGCGTCAGCAGCGTGGTTTCGCGTCAGACCGACATGACCAGGAACCCACGTACACATCACAGTGGCTCCATCAAGAGTGAACAGGTGACAGCTTCCCTGGACGCGTTCCACTAAGGGAAGACGGTTTGCGGCACACACAGGCTCTGAATGGCGCCGAGAGGGTCTGACCGGATGACGCAATTGAAAAGTCAGTGTCGCCGGATGTACCGCGTGGCCTGATACAGGGCGAAGAGCTGTGCTGTAAATACTGAGCAGTGTTCCGGAAGCCGATACCGAGAAACATCCGCGCCAATGACGAGGCCACATCCGACACCACGGTCAGTCCGAGAGCTACCAGTGTTCACAAAGGTACTATCGCGAAATTCCATTCGAAGTGCACTGAGCAGTAGAAAGGAGTGAGGTAGACGCCCAGTAAACTGGAGGAAATCTGCCTGGTGACATCGTATAACGAAGGGATGTAAACGGTACAAAGGGAAAATGTAGAGTGAGGAAGGGAAAGGCGAGCTGCAACAGCGCGTGGGCGGGTAATTAGGGAGGTAGGTTGACTATGAACGCAATCCTGTATGAGCAGCATGACTCCCCCAGTAGATGGAATGCCGACCTCGGGGGGAAGGTCAAAACGGACCTGGAAGAAACGCGAGAGCTCAGAGTGGTCGTAAGGACGCAATTTTGTTTCCTGAAGGCAGAGAATAAGTGGACGCTGCGATTCTATGAGCAGCTGTTAATACTCTTTGTTGGATCGAAGCCGCGAACGTTCCATTGCAAGAGAGTCATGAGGAGGAAAAAATGACTGGGTGTCACCTCGGCGGCTGCCGAGTGCCAGACTTCGAAGAGTCACTGCTACGGGCACAGAGGCAGGAGCATCCTGCTCCATGAGGTCTACATAGCGACGTCTTTCTTCTGCTGCCTGTGGAATCCGGGGCAAAAACGTTTGGTGGTGCGCACCGGCGACACGGAGGTCACCCTGCCGAGGATATCACGTGGCGACACCGTCGACGAGGATCTGTGAGTCGCAGAAGGAGAAGACCGTTTGCCTTTGTTTGACTTCTTCAAGCCTTTCTAGTTGCAGAGGGAGACCCAGGTATTGGTCGCCTGGAGGGACCCAAGAAGTCTTCACGTGAGCATACCTTCTGTCCTTTCCGGTCTGCCGGTTTTTTATCTGGTGACTTCGCTCCGTGAGGCTCTACCATCTGAGCTACCGAAGCACGACTCACGCCCGGTACTCACAGCTTTACTTCTGCCAGTATCTCGTCTCCTACCTTCCAAACTTTACAGAAGCTCTCCTGCGAACCTTGCAGAACTAGCACACCTGAAAGAAAGGATATAGCGGAGACATGGCTTAGCCACAGCCGGGGGGATGTTTCCAGAATGAGATTTTCACTCTGCAGCGGAGTGTGCGCTGATATGAAACTTCCTGGCAGATTAAAACTGTGTGCCCGACCGATACTCGAAATCGGGACCTTTGCCTTTCGCGGGCAAGTGCTCTACCATCTGAGCTACCGAAGCACGACTCACGCCCGGTACTCACAGCTTTACTTCTGCCAGTATCTCGTCTCCTACCTTCTGCAAGGTTCGCAGGAGAGCTTCTGTAAAGCAGCTTGGCAGTGGCACTCAGTGGCATCCTACAAGTTGTCTCCACTCGCCCCGCAATGCTGAGACGTGGCTGCACGATCCGTTACAGCCATGCGGATAAGGCGCCTGTCACCTCGACTGCTAGTGATACGAGGCCGTTGGGATCCAGCACGGCGTTCCGTATTAACCTCCTGAACCCACCGTTTCCATATTCTGCCAACAGTCATTGGATCTCGATTAACACGAGCAGCAGTGTCGCGATACGATAAACCGCAATCGCGATAGACTACAATCCGACCTTTATGACAGTCGGAAACGTGATGGTACGCATGTCTTCTCCTTACACGAGGCATCACAACAACATTTCACCAGGCAACGCCGGACAACTGCTGTTTGTGCATGAGAAATCGGTTGGAAACTTTCCTCATGTCAGCACGTTGTAGGTGTCGCCACTGGCGGCAACCTTGTGTGAATACTCTGAAAAGCTAATCATTTGCATATCACAGCATCTTCTTCCTGTCGGTTAAATTTCGCGTCTGTAGCGCGTCATCTTCGTGGTGTAGAAATTTTAACGGCCAGTAGTGTAAGCTTTATTTACTTTTGGATTAGATTCATGCTTTTAAGCGCTTATTCCTCTTTCGTCACTATGTATACCTATCGCATTCGTCCATTGTAGATACACACCCTACAGATCATATATCGACTCCACGCCCAAACGCTGAAGTTCACACTCTCTGTGTGTTTATATCCGCGTCGTTTTACTTCTGTCGTAATCCCACCACCAAATTGGCTATACGAGTGTTTAATTTCGGTGAATATTGTGGGGATGTAGTTTTTCCTTTCATGAAGGCAGTTTACCGTTACTGGGCACTTGGCTCATGCTCGCATGTTGTATGGACCTCTGGGAACACGCAGTTAGCACAGACGACTGGTAACAGTGTTCCAGCGTAACACAACTTAACTGTGTATAGGGGCTTTAACATTCCACGTAAGTACCCTTATGTCTGCAGTACTAAATGCCAGTTACTTTATTTTACCTTCAACGTATTTTAGTTGGCGACAGACTGCGTTCAGAATGCTTGACAATGACAAAATGAAATATCAGTCACACTAAAGGTTTTAAACCGGCATAGGTGGAGTGACTTCATTCGATAATGATACGATGTTTTCTGTTCTGAAACTGATCACACAATTGTTTCATCAGACTGACAGGTATTTGCACATTAATTAATACCTTTTACTTCCTTTCATAACACGTCATCGGCCTGTATCATTCATTACCTAGTCGGATATTTGGTTTGCAGTCAGGAAGTTCTACGACAGTCCGCCCAGTTCTCGTGAGCTGAGAATTAAACACGAAAAGCGAACCTGCACCAGCACAGGAGACGCAGACACAATGGAGTCAACAAAATGTATTCGCAACTGCGAATACGGACAAGCATTAGCTGTAGAATGGAATGACGACGATGAAAATTTGTTCCGGACAGCGACCATAGCCCGGACTTCCCAATCATCGCGTGCGGTCGTCTTATCATTTGGCTATCCAAGCCCAATTCACGACCAGACCCAAAGTTCCATATGTCGTCACTATGTATGCATGTGCGAAGAAACTTTGTACTGTAATTAGCAATAGCACAGCACTGCAATATCATATTTACACTGAAGCGCCGAAGAAACTGCTATAGGCATGCGTATTCAAATACAATGTAAAAAGGCAGAATACTCCGCTGCGGTCGGCAACGCCTACATAAGACAAGTGTCAGGCGCAGTTGCCGCTGCTACAGTGGCAGGTTATCAAGATTTAAATGAGTTTCAAAGGGGTGTTATAGCCGACGCACGAGCGATGGGACACAGCATCTCCGAGGTAGCGATGAAGTGGGATTTTCCCCGTACGACCATTTCACGAGTGTACCGTGAATACTAGGAATCCTGTAAAACGTCAAATCTCCGACATTGCTGAGGCCGGAAAAAGATCCTGCAAGAATGGGACCAACGATGACTGAAGAGAATTGTTCAAAAGTGCAACGCTTCCGCAGATTGCTGCAGATTTCAATGCTGGGCCATCAACAAGTGCAGCGTGCGAACCATTCAACTAAACATCATCGCTATGGGCTTTCGGAGCCGAAATCCCACTCGTGTACCCTTGATGACTGCATGACACAAAACTTTACGTTCCGCCAGCGCTCTTCAATACCGACATCGGACTGTTGATGACTGGAAACATGTGGCCTGGTCGGACGAGTCTCATTTCAAATTTTATCGAGTGGATAGATGTGTACGGGTATGGGGACAACCTGATGAATTATGGACCCCGCATGTCAGCAGGGAACTGTTCAAGCTTTTGGAGACTCTGTAATGATGTGGGTCGTGTGCAGTTGGTGTGATATGGGTCCCCTGATACGTCTGGATACGACTCTGAAAGGTGACACGTACGTAAGCATCCTTTCTGATCACCTGCACTCATTCGTGTCCATTGCTCATTCCGTCGGACGGTCAATTCCAGCAGGACAATGCGACACTCCACACGGCCAGAATTGCTACATAATGGCTCCAGTAACACTCTTCTAAGTTTCAACACTTCCGCTGGCTACCAAACTCCCCTGACATGTTCATTATTGAGCATATCAAAGGTGCCTCGCAACGTGCTGTTCACAAGGTATCTCCGCTCCCATCGTACTCTTACGGATTGATGGACAGCCCTGCAGGATTCGTGGCGTCAGTTCCCACCAGCATTAGTCGAGTCCATGCCACGTCGTGCTGCGGCACTTCTGCGAGCTCGCCGGGGCCCTACACGATGTCAGGCAGATGTACTAGTTTCTTTGGCTCTTCAGTGTATCGACGGACACCGGACAGTTGACTTTCAAGCAAAATGTTTCCCCTGTGAGGGAATATACACAATGGACGTACACGACTACAGGTTGAAGACGCATGTTTGACGACATATGGAAGATTGGGTCGGATCGTCAGTCGTGCTCGGATAGCCAAATGGTAAGATGACCGCTTGCGATAAGCGGGGAATCTTGGTGGCACAAATTGTTATTGTCGTCATTCCGTTATATAGATGACGGTTGTCCATCTACACACGTCCGAAGAAACTTTGCATCGTGACTCGAAATAACGCAGGCACTGCAATATCCAACCAATGGAGTACCCTTTTGCCTTTTGCTCATTCTTACAGCGTCACATAGGAACAAGGGACCTTAACATTTTTGTGTAGGATTTACTGTAACAGAAACAGTCCCCCGGTTGTGCTCAAAGCTTCTGGGATGTTTTCATTTGTTGTGGGGCAAATTATTCAAGAGAAAATCCTTTCCCAAGTATTTCCAATTCAGGGTCTTTCTCCCAATATCTGGAATGTTTCTAGAAATACATCTGTCGCATCTCGGGCTGCCTGCCACAGCCTTTGTTACAGTGTATGAAATGTATTAAATAGAAAAATCAAACGCAGAACAGTCAATTGCAATAGTAGGCTCAGCCTTTACGGATGTCCACAAATCTGCAGTTCTCTTCTGAACTATTTCATTCTTTTGTTCAGAATTAAGTGTTCAACGGAGCGAATTCAATAATTGATTAATACTGAAACTTTACTAACCTGCAGTTAGTTCTCTTTCAGCTTTTCTGGTACTTTGTGTGGTGCGTTATTTCCTGGCAGCGCTCTAAGACACCTACTCGAGCTGCTATGGTTTATAAAAGAAAAACTAAATTTATCTGTCGGGAATCAAACCTTAACGAATCCGTAACTACGTAGCTATGAATACCTGATGCCAGGTCAACACCACACACTCCTAATATAGCATGCAGAGAGACGTGCATGCGGAGGAGCAATTAGACAGATTTAACCTGACTTGAAATAGAACAGAGGTACGGAATCCGACACCCGTGCTTTATGAGGGTGCGAATTTCCGTCAGCAGATAGTGATCTTTGCCGTTATTCAGGCAAGTTTCACTTAATTTCTCCATAAGCGGTAAGTTTTTGTTGCATTGAAGATTTGTGAGAATCGGCATGTTCGCCAGTTTCAAGCCCTAAACCATATTGTGTCGACTTTAATACTCTGTCAACGATTGTCTGTTGTTCTCTAGTCACAATCATCAGTGAAATTTTCGTTCTACGTCTGTAAACGTAATATTGAAACTCAATTTCGAAGAACTATAGCTATTCTGCCTCTACTTCAGGACATTGCTCTCCAAATCTCAGAATTTTTCTCTCCGATGAAGCAACCGAACCCGTATTCTGGAGATTGTACTAACACACTTTATAGCTTGCAAGTGGATCACCGTCCTAGTTTGTGATCTATTGTTAGCTATGAATTAAAGTACTCTGTTTGATCCACTTTCGTAATGAGTGAATCAAATTTTCATCGTCTGTCGCAACACTGATCTTGAATTTGCTGAGCTACACAGATGTTCTCGCTGACATCGTATTTGGTGCTTGAGGATACTGGTATTACGTCGTATTACGACACATCAGAAACAATACTGAGGCAGATGACGCTGAGAGTACAACGAACAAGTTACAGCAATGGGCGATGGATAATTTACAAATCTTTCAGAACAATATTTCAGTATGAAATGGGACTGCACTGCAGAATAACTGATTTTGTACCTAGAAACGGAGTCTTAATGCCTGAGTGCGAAATTAAAGGGGCCGGAGAAAGAAATTGCTAACGCTCGTTTATTGCAAATTAGTCTGGTGCAACTAATGTGTTGCATTTCAGAATGTACCACGTGCTGTAGAGAAGTATATCCTTACGTACAGTTAGAAAGCACTTT
This sequence comes from Schistocerca serialis cubense, assembly GCF_023864345.2. NCBI lineage: Eukaryota > Metazoa > Arthropoda > Insecta > Orthoptera > Acrididae > Schistocerca > Schistocerca serialis. Next base: position 562,247,337 of record NC_064644.1, read on the forward strand.
ATTATATCAACTGCTTTGTCGCATTCTATTTATATTCTCCTCTTTAAATTTATTCAAACTTTTAACATGCAATAACTCAAAATACGCTTCTGTGGGTTAGTACTTTCTTCCACAGATACTTTGTGTTCCTCACCTCGTACTCCTCCGTATAATATACAAGGACGGTTGTGATTAGGAACCTTTTCAAAAAATCGTTTGGTATGAGCGCTAGGCGACCTATTTTTGCCCTCACTGAACTGTCAGACGAAACGTATAAACACACACACACACACACACACACACCACACACACAGAGAGAGAGAGAGAGAGAGAGAGATCATGGAGAGTAAAATAATGTGAACCACAAGAGTTTAACGTTCCAAGAATGATTTTCGATATAAATAACTTTTATGTATGATATTCTCTGACAAACTGTAAAAGAGTAACAGTCATATTGCAAAGTACAGAAACTATAGAAACCACAACCTGTATTATCAAGGTACAAATTTACTTTGCTTCAATTTGTGAATACTTTAATCGAAACCGGAAATCTGTACGCGGATACATTAAAAAGTAACCTTCCCTGTTATTTGATAGAAAGAAAATTAAAAAAAAAGAACACTGTAGATGCTGTAACTTCGGCGAAACATGTCTGAGTAAAGAAGAAAAAAAAGTTTTGTTTGTTCGAGGCGGATCGGATCGAGAAATAGTTTTTAAAAAACACGAGATCTTCATTGACCTTCTTTGCCTAGAAACATGAGTTGATTTTTGTGTTTATTTAATTTATTTAGTCACTACTCGTCTTATTTTCTCTTGATCTCGTAAATCCATGCATTTCCTCCAGAAGAAGCACCCTTTATAAATGATTCAATCCATATACTGCTGGTAGAAGCCGACCTCGGGAAAGATCAGTTTGGATTCTGTACAAATGTTGGAACACGTGAGGCAATACTGACCCTACGACTTATCTCAGAAAATAGATTAAGGAAAGGCAAACTTACATTTCTAGCATTTGTAGACTTAGAGAAAGCTTTTGAAAATGTTGACTGGAATACTCTCTTTCAAATTCTGAAGGTGGCAGGGGTAAAATACAGGGAGCGAAAGGCTATTTACAATTTGTACAGAAAGCAGATGGCAGTTATAACAGTCGAGGGGCATGAAAGGGAAGCAGTGGTTGGGAAGGGAGTTAGACAGGGTTGTAGCATATCCCCGATATTATTCAATCTGCATATTGAGCAAGCAGTAAAGGAAACAAGAAAAATTCAGCGTAGGAATTAAAATCCATGGAGAAGAAATAAAAACTTTGAGGTTCGCCGATGACATTGTAATTCTGTCAGAGACAGCAAAGGACCTGTAAGAGCAGCTGAACGGAATTGAAAGTGCCTTAAAAGGAGGATATAAGATGTTCAACAGAAGCAAAACGAGGATAATGGAATATAGTCGAATTAAATCGGGTGATGCTGAGGGAATTAGATTTAGAAATGAGATGCTTAAAGTAGTAAATGAGTTTTCCTATTTGGGGAGCAAAATAACTGATGATGGTCGAAGTAGAGAGGATATAAAATGTAGACTGGCAATGGCAAGGAAAGCGTTTATGAAGAAGAGAAATTTGTTAACGTCGAGTATAGATTTGAGTGTCAGGAAGTCGTTTCTGAAAGTATTTGTATGGAGTGTAGCCATGTATGGAAGTGAAACGTAGACGATAAATAGTTTAGACAAGAAGAAAATAGAAACTTTCGAATTGTGGTGCTACAGAAGAATGCTGAAGGTTAGATGCTTAGATCACATAACTAATGAGGAGATATTGAATAGAATTGGGGAGAAGATAAATTTGTGGCACAACCTGACTAGGAGAAGGGATCGGTTGGTAGGACATGTTCTGAGGCATGAAGGGATCACCAATTTAGTATTGGAGGGCAGCGTGGAGGGTAAAAATCGTAGAGGGAGACCAAGAGATGAATACACTAAACAGATTCAGAAAGATGTAGGTTGCAGTAGGTTCTGGGAGATGAAGAAGCTTGCACAGGATAGAGTAGCATGGAGAGCTGCATCAAACCATTCTCTGGACTGAAGACCACACAGAAACCACAACATCATACTGCTTTACACATTGAATGTGCACTCTACTGTTGTTTCAGTTATCGTCACTAGAATAGTTTCGATGCAGCTCTCCATCCTCTTCATCTGAGAATAATTTCTCCGCCCCATATCACGGACGATCTGCATCGTGTGCTCTTGTCTAGCTAGCCAATGCGGTACTTTTCCTCTGCCATTCCGACAGTTATTGTTTTCAGCGTCGTAATACGGGGTGGGTAAAGTCAAACTGAACCAGTGAATGTTTAATAACTTTAAGACAGGCAACCCAACATATCTGGGGTGTAGATGCATGGTCCGTTGTCTTTCTTAAGGTACACGAAATGCACTGTGCAATAAAATTAAAGGATCACTTTTTCTAACCCCCCTAATTGACACCAATTGTGAAATGTTTGAAATGTTACTCAAAGATGCGTAAGACCACTCTCTGTAATGGTACAAAAACGTGACACACTGCGGCGCCACGCTCGGGCTCGAAGAGCCTTCAAACAGCGAGATATCGACACAAGCGATAAAAAGGCCACTGCTCTTAAGTTGATGTGACGTGTAAGGTGGGTGAACGACGTCACATTGGCACCAAGTTTCACCACAACTCTGCCCAGCGTCACCGTAGACGCGTCACACTATGGGGAAGTCGTCATACCGCCTCTTACCCACATTTCACCCCCTGTTTTGACGCCTCTGCGATGGAGGTCAGAACGACGACACCCAGCGTCGAAATCACGCGGTTTTCATACTAGTGGCCTAGGAAAACATTCCAGACACACTGTCGCTTAGACTTCTAGGAAAATATATTTACTAAGATGGTATCTGTTGTTTCGGACATGTCCGAAAGAACAGATACCATCGGTGACCAAGCAGCTCGTTAGAATTAAATTACAATGAAATGAACACCCTTAGCTGCTTACAGGCGTTAACATACGTCAACGGGGACAGATTACAATGTGTACCCCGACCGGGACTCGAAACCGGGATCTCCTGCTTACATGGCAGACGCTCTATCTATTTTTTTTCTTAATCTCATTTTGTTCGCTTTTGTTCGTTGAATCTGTTCGGGGTGGACGTCGTAAGACATCCGTTTAAGTTCGTTGTTGATCGATTAACTCAGCTTTTTTTGTTACAGAGGGCAGCTAACCCTCTGACCGAACACGCTGAGCTACCGTGCCGACGATCCATCTGAACCACCGAGGACACAGAGGATAGCGCGGCTGCATGGATTTATCTCTGGCACGCCTCCCGCGAAACCCACATTCTCACCGTATTTTCCCACACAAATTCGTAGTGCCACCGCCCATTATACTCAGTACTCACGACACGTTGCCGATTCCCGTAAGAGTTCGGGCACTGTTTGTGCATTCGCACAGAAGAAGAAGATGGTCAAGTGGCCGGTGAGCCTTAACTATACATTTACTAAGATGGTATCTGTTCTTTCGGACATGTCCGAATGATTAGATACCATCTTAGTAAATGTATAGTTAAGGCTCACCGGCCACTTGGAGTGCAACGCGACCACAATTTTCGCTCTCATATATACGTTAGAAGCACTAAGGATCGTTCAAAAACCATTTGATGAAATTTGAACGTCATCAGAAGCAGCAATGGGTGCTTACGCTTCCTCAGCGCTCCTATTTTGTATCACCTGTGATATGATCACAAACGAGACGGGGGTTTGCGACATTGACACATGCGTGAATACAGCGGCAAAGGGGCAGAGGCTCATTCTAAGGCCCCACCAACACAACCCTCGGTGCCCCATACCTGTCATTGTTGAGCACCTTAAAAATGTATCTGTACAGGCGCCTGGAAGTGACTTCAAGGGTTCTGCCTGTGGCGGTTCATTTTTAAGGTACTCAATAACGGCGGATGGGGAGCACCGATGATTTTGTTGAACTGGAGGGTCTTATAAGTTACATTTGCCGTTTAATTCAGTCAATTTTCAATATCGCAAACGTCCGCCGCCCCCCCCCCCCCCCCCCCGCCTCCCTCCGCCGCCACCCCTGTGATTACACCACAGGAGGACGCGAAACTGGAGGGATGTAAATTTCGTCGAATGGTGTTGGGGCGGTTCCTAGTGGTTCCAACCTCTACACGAGAGCAAAAATTGCGGTTGCGCTGTTCCCCAAAGTGGTCTGATCATGTTTAAACGTAAATGGCGATGCAGCCCCAAAATCCCAGAATGTCCTGGATCGAAGGGTTGAAAGGTCGGATGGCGTCAAGCGTGTCAAAGGTTGTCAAGAACATCTCCCTGTTACATTGTGAGCTGTCGTTTTCGACCACGAAATGTGAGGTATTCAACACCCCAGGGAAAGAGGTGTTTTTCTTTTCCATTGACGCCCTTAATTCCACCTTCTGCGACCTTTTGGTGCCGATTCTGAGTATCGGTGTGTCTGAAAAGTTTTCCTTGCCCACTCACAGCAGAACTGCGCGATTTCAACGATGAACATCACTGTTCTAACCTCCGTCGCAGAGGCGTCAGAATAAGTGGTGAAATGTGAGCAAGAACGGCTGTGACGAACTTCCACTGTGTGGCATGTCCACGATGGCATTGCGCAGAAGTGTGGCGAAGTTTGGTGCCAATTTGACACCCACAACCCACCTTGCAGCTCACATGAACTTCTGAGCTCTGGCCTTTATAACTTTAAATCTCTTGCACGGTGTATTTACTGGGCCAGTTTTATTGGGCTCGCACTGTCCACCTTAGAGCAAAATATCAGAGAAGTTAAGACAGTAGTTTTAATGTTTGAGGTGTTCTACATGATCTCGTCTTCCCCCGCTTGAGTACACCACACAGCACTTCTTTGGAATGATGTTAAACTCTCGCGTCACATTGGTTTGAAGGTCGGTGATATCGTCAGAGTAGATCCTTCGTGTGTCTTTCTGCACTTTGTCGTGTTGTGGTGGATTCCTATTGATAACACCAAGTCTCGTGATGATTTTTTCCAGAAAAGAATTGTTTGATTTTCCATTTCAATCAAGTCACGACAGGTATCCACGAGTCGTTATTTTTGTTCGAGAATCAGGGTTTGCGGGACACACTTAGCATAGACTAAGACTTTTCTCTCCTTCAAAGCGTTCTGCAGAATGTTTTGAACACCTGATTTAGACATGTTGCTCCATTTCGATTTCTACATCTACATCATACTCCTCAAGCCACTATCTTATCCCTCCTACCCTGTTCCACTCTCGAATAGTGCGTGGGAAGAATGATAGTCGTTAAGCCTCTGTATTGGCTCTAATTTCTCGGATTTTCACCTCGTGGTTAATACGCGGAATTTATGTGGGGGTAAAGTAATACGTTGTCCGACTCCTCCTGAAACGTGCTGTCCCGAAGTTTCAATAGTAAATCTCTCCGTGATGCACAACGCCTCTCTTGTAACGTCTGCTAGTGGAGTTTAGCACCTCCGTGCTACGCGGGGTAGCCGCGCGGTCTAGGGCCGCCTTGCCACGGTTCGCGCGGCTCCCCTCGTCTGTGGTTCGAGTCCTGTGTGTGTGTTGTCCTTAGCTTAAGTTAGTTTAAGTAGTGTGTAAACCAGGGACCGAACACCGCTGCAGTTTGGTCCCATAGGAACTTACCACCAAACTTAGCGTCTCCGTTAAACTCTCTCGCCAGCTAAACGATCCCGTGACGAAACGCGCCGTTCTTCGTTGGATCTTCTCTATCTCCTCTATCAGTCCAATGAATCTCAGTCTGCTATCTGCTTTTCCCACTATCCGTTGTGTCTGGTCATTCCACTGAAGGTCGCTCTGGATAGTTAAGCCTAGATATTTTACGGTAGACGCTGTCTCCACCTGTTTGTCATCAGTAGTGTAGGTGTACAGTAGTGTTTTCCTGTGTATGCGCAATAAGGATGAACTGCCACAGTCTGAACCATTTATCAATTCTCTACAGGTCGTTCTGCAAATTCTTACTATCTTCTGGCGTTGTTACTTCGGTATGGACAACGACTTCCTCACACTATGACTGCACGTCCACTACTTAGCACTGCCTGATCACAACTGACTGGCAGAACGGACATATGTTGCTTTCAGTTGTTAGTTGAAGATGCCATCGTAGTTACTGAGCTGACGACGGCTGTACGTCAGGAATAAATACAGTCTCGTAATATTTAGAATGGGCAGTGTATATGCCCTCCCACTTTATGTCTTTACTTCATTATGTTCTTTGGTAGACCATTTTTTCGTTGACTTGTCGCAAGACGTCTGCTAGTTGCTCGATCAATGCGTCTGACCTTCAACAGCTTCCTCTAACACCATTGCCAAGGCTTTGCTAATCGTTTCGTTATTGTGTTCGTCTTTCTTCAAGTTCTGTCGCCACATAGAAACTGTGCTTTTTGTGACTCTTTTGCTTGTCTCCATGTTTACGTTTTTGGATTTTAAAAGCTGTTTCTTTTTATAGAAATCCTTTTCGCCTTTTGCAGTCGTTTCTACTATTAATTCTTTCTTTAGTCTTCCTTCGTTATCTGCTTTACCTCCGGGTAGTGATGTTCGCCCAACACTTTATGATCACCTTGCCTCCACGATAACATTTCCCCATCCAGTACGTCCGCCTGCAGCACACAGATATATTTGCTCGTGCTCATTTCATTGCTGTCAGCTAGTCGTTTCTGCTCACTTTAGCCAGCTACGGATACGCCATCAGCGGATCTTTATCACACTGACTTTCTGCCAGTGGCGAAAACTTCCAAATCGAGTGGGTTCTTTATTTCTCTCTTGAAATATGAGTGGTGATACTTTGCGATCTCTCCGGAGTGTCGTCCATTCTATCACTTCGTCAATGCTGACTATTTATGATTGCTTTGCATAAAGAAAGTTTCTGCCATTATGTCCTTGTGTTTGATACCAAATTTTTTGATGATGGAAAACATTATATTTCTCTTCACATTAATAGCGCACTGCACAAAAGTAGGGATGCAATTTATATTTCCTTAATGAGATTTTCTCTGTGCAGCGGAGTGTGCGCTGATATGAAACTTCTTGACAGATTAAAACTGTGTGCCGGACCGAGACTCGAACTCGGACCCTTGCATTTCGCGGGCAAGTGCTCTACCAGCTGAGCTACCCAAGCACGACTGACGCCCCGTCCTCACAACTTCACTCCGCTGCAGAGTGAAAATCTCATTCTGGAAACATCCCACAGGCTGTGGCTAAGCCATGTCTCCGCAATATCCTTTCTTTCAGGAGTGCTAGTTCTGCAAGGTCCGCAGGAGAGCTTGTGTAAAGTTTGGAAGGTAGGAGACGAGGTACTGGTAGAAGTGAAGCTGTGAGTCGTGCTTGGGTACCCCGTTGGTGGAGCACTTGCCCGCTTAAGGAAACGGTCTCGAGATCGAGTCTCGGTCCGGCTCACAGTTTTACTCTACCAGGAAGTTTTATATTTCCTTGTTTCTTCCTAAACTGCTGATTAGTCGCATTTCTAAAATTGCTCCTCAACTGCTCCTGCTTCTCTAAAAACAAAACCGCTCCTACTTCAAATTTTTCCTCCCGTTGTTGGATGAAGTATAACTGATGCATCTGACACGACACTGACTGTGCGGTAATTTTCATATGCAAGCGATCCACATTTATTATTACGTAGAAAAACACTTGTGTTGATCATCAAAATAATGTCATTCATCATCCTATGATGCGTTTCGGGAAAACCCCATCACCAGATCTTTATGATGAGGCGTCTAAACACACTGACCAGTCACATTAATGTCACCAGATGTGAAAAGCCTTTTGCAGTGCTGTTTGCTGCGAAACGTACAGGAAGAAAGTCAGTGAGGTTCCGGAACGTACGGACAGATATGTGGAACCAGTGGCGTGGCCAGCTTCGCTAGGTTTCTCGGTTTAGAATGCAAGGAGCGAGCAGTCCGATAGGGGGGGGGGGGGTTCCACAGATTCCCGATCGGGCTTAAATCCGGAGAGTTTGGTGGCCAGAGGAGTACGGCAAACTCATCCTGATGTTCCAGAATGAGATTTCACTCTGCAGAGGAATGTGCGCTGATATGAAACTTTTGGCAGATTAAAACTATGTGCCGCACCGATATTCGAATCTCGGTCCGGCACACAGTTTTAATCTACCATGAAGTTTCATCCTGGTGTTCTTCTTCGAACCACACACGTATACTTCGAGCTGTGCGATACGTTGCATTGTCCTGCTGGTTGAAATGGTTCAAATGGTTCTGAGCACTATGGGACTTAACATCTATGGTCATCAGTCCCCTAGAATTTAGAACTACTTAAACCTAACTAACCGAAGGACATCACACAACACCCAGTCATCACGAGGCAGAGAAAATCCCTGACCCCGCCGGGAATCGAACCCGGGAACCCGGGCGCGGGAAGCGAGAACGCTACCGCACGCCCGTCCTGCCGGTAGATGCCGTCATCCCGAGGAAAACGAAACTGCATGTGGAGGAGGGGGGGGGGGGGCGCACATGGTCCCCAAGGATGGATGCATACTTGTGTCGATCCACTTTGCCTTCAAGAGTGACTAGATCACCCAGGTAAAGCTTCAAAGACGTTGCCCAGGCTATAACGTTCTCTCCTCCGGCCTGAACCCTGTTCTTTCAGACGTTTCACGCAGTACACGCCAACGGACATCTATCTGGTGCAGCATAAAACGTGATTCATCCGGAAATGCCGTGTGCCGCACACAGTGGACGTTCAGTTGTGGTACTGTAGTGTAAATTCCAGTCATTATCGCCGATGAATGGCAGTCAGCATAGGTGCACGAATCAAGCGCCTGCTGCGGATGCCCATACGCAGAGACGTACTCTGAACGGTCGTTGAGGGGGCGCTGTTGGCATTACTTCGCTCATCAGGGAGGTCAGGTGGTCGACGGTCTATTTGCCCGTACACATCTCCGCAGCCGTCGTTCACCAGTTTCATGTAGAGTACTTGGTGCATCACGGTTGCCTCGTTGGCAACATTTTGTCATGCACAGTACCGTAAGAACATTTTACAAACTTAGCCGTTTCGGAAATGCTGCAACCTTTGGCCCGAAAGACAATGATCACGTCTACTTGGACGTCAAATAAATCGCTCCGTTTCCGCATTACGACAAGAACCACTGCACCGTCTGCCGTGTCCCGCCCTCTCCCCCCCCCCCCCCCCCTCCCCTGACGCCCCGCCACGCTTTATATACCCTCCGCTAGTGGTGCTGCCACGTGCCGTCTGTGAGACGTTATTGCAAATTGACGTCGAACATTGCCGGTGGTCACATTAATGCGAGTGAATTGTGTATAAGAGCCGGTCAGAGTGGCCGAGAGGTTCTAGGCACTACAGTCTGGAACCGCGCGACCGCTACGGTCGCTGGTTCGAATCCTGCCTCGGGCATGGATTTGTGTGATGTTCTTAGGTTACTTAGGTTTAAATAGTAAGTTCTAGGGGACTGATGACCTCAGAAGTTAAGTCCCATAGTGCTCAGCCATTTGAACCATTTTGTATAAGACAAGATATTAAATGTAACAACGCAGTGAAGCTGACAAATATACCTATTAAAATGAGTACATACTATCCTGTCTCTCCCTACTCCATTGCGTTATAATGATTTAGTGAGTTCGACACAGTATAAGAGAAACAATTTTGCAATCAGATTGTACTAACAGAAGCACAGTTAGATTCCTTTATTAGAAATTTTCTTGTGTATATACAAATAACACATGTATTGTTTTAATAAGCTTTCTCTTATAACAGTTATGCAATATGTTACAGGCATTACTCACACTAACGCCACCTACTGGCATAGTTGATTACCTTGCACTACGTCGAAGTACCTATGTCAGTTGAGGACTGCAGATGTGTCCGCCCCTGTTAGCTGAGTGGTAGCCGGCACGGTAGCTCAGCGTGTTCGGCCAGAGGGTTAGCTGCCCTCTGTAATAAAAAAACTGAGTTAATCGATCAACAACGAACTTAAACGGATGTCTTACGGCGTCCGCTCCGAGCACATGCAACGAACAAAACGAGATTTTTTTTAAAAAAAAAGTGGTCAGCGCGGCGGAATGCCACGCCAAGGAGCCCGGGTTCGATTCCCGGCTGGGGCAGGAGATTTTCTCCGCTGAGGGACTGGGCGTTGTGTTGTCCTCATCATTATTTCATCGCCAGCTCCGACACGCAAGTCCCCCAATGTGGCGTCGAATGCAATAAGTACTTGCCCTCGATGGCCGAATTGTGGGACTCCCGGCCCACAATAACGTACGCACATTTCCGTTGCTGTTGTTAGGGAATTGAGTAGAAAGTAACGAAATACTATCTGTTGATTTTAATAGATATGTTGGTGAGCGTCACTATATTGTTGCAATGTATTCCATATAATATTTTCTCTTGTATTGTATGTTTCACGCCACAGATATGATGGTGTTTCCCCAGGACGCTTATTTTTGGTGTTTTGGCATTCTCGTTGTCTTCATTCATCTTCCACGTCCATGCCACTGCAATTTCTTTTTGTAGAACATCACATATTCCTTCTTTCACTCCACTATTCTCAACACTTCCCTATTCTTTACTGCCCGCCTGGGTGGCCGAGCGGTTCTAGGTGCTACAGTCTGGAACCGCGCGACCGCTACGGTCGGAGGTTCGAATCCTGCCTCGGGCATGGATGTGTGTGATGTCCTTAGTTTAGTTAGGTTTAAGTAGTTCTAAGTTCTAGGGGACTGATGACCTCAGAAGTTAAGTCCCATAGTGCTCAGAGCCACTTTGAACCATTTATTCTTTACTTTTTCCTTATCTCCATAAGTCCATCTCTAACATTTTCATCTTATTAACAAGTTTCTGATTAGTTGGCGAGGTCCCTTTTCCATACAATACTACACTCACTATTACGGACTTAAATATGATTCTTTTAGTTCTGTTCATCACGTTCCTGCTACATAATACTGAGCTGAGCATCCCAATGACCTTTCAGTAGCTACTTACTCTTTTAATAATTTCAGCATCCGATTTCCGTCTTTTTCTAAAATAGATACCACGTAGCAAAGCTTATTGAGGAGCTTGACTTTTCCATACGTTTACAGTTCATCACAGAAACAGTGTCCTATTTTTACGATAATTAATTTTCTGGCACCAGATTTTCTATGCTATTGCTAATTGATGATATATGTAATTTGCAGCATCCTTATCTTGTGCTATGACGTGTTGGTCATCGTCAAGTAGTAAATGACGCATCCATGTTCCATTTATAATTTCTAACCATATTCTCTTACATCTACGGGACCATGTCACAAAAATAATATCTACGTAAATTTTAAATAATATTAGCGACGTGCCTTGCACCGGAACCTTGCGCATTGTAAATTTCTTCGAAACTGTATTACTGATTTTAAATGGGCACGTGTTACCTTTATGTATTTCTTGCACTGTTTGAATTAAGATTTTCTTTGTGTTTACCAAATACATTTTTTTCCAAAGTAGATTCCTTTGGACAGTATATTTTCCTAAATAAATGAAATCTAATCTAGTACCTTTAGATTTTTCTCTACATTTTTCCAAAATTTGTCGTAATGTAAAAATGTAGTTTATACCTTCTCTACGAACTATGAAACCGCATTATTCTGCTGGGGGTTCTAAAATTAGGTTTCAGGAAAACATCCGTTATTCACATCATCACGTAGCGGAGAAATAAGCTACCCTATCGATATGGACAAGGTCGCATGCACTGAACGATCTCTGGAAAACTTTCGCTCCGCCCGAGCTGTCCCCTACGTCCACCCGGCCACCGTGTATTCATTCGGCTCCTCAGCGAGATGGACGCCAGACATAGACCAGGCGGAACTAAATCACACTGTGCGCTGCAGTGCGGGGCTCCAGAAGCAGCTATTTTCGGCAGCGGAAGCCTTCATGATTGCCATTCAGCCAGTGATAATTAGCCGGCAGAATTGCAGGAAACCTGACTGCAGCGAACATTCGCTCCATTCAAAAGGCGGACGTGAATAGCAGACACAGATCGAGTTAGGTGCGCAGGCGCGCCATCTCGACGTCATCTGCGCTCGTCGCTTCTCGCCAGCGTCCTCACACACACTCGTTCTTCTGACAGCGATACACACTCAGATGTTGACATCACATGTCAGCAGCTACTTCCCAATTCCTGGAGGGTTGTCATCATCGTGCGATCTAAATCAACCCCGCCATTATCACGCAACGATCCTTCTAAAAACATTAAATGTGTATTTATTTTCAGCCATAATGGCTATGTTTGTAAACCATGACTGTGTGAGAAAATTATTTATTTTAAGTTTCTTCTACCAGTCACTTTTTATTTTCTGCTTAATCTAACGTAATGCAGCGCGTTTCGAACATGTTTTGTTGATCTTCAAGCGTTTGTACATACATACATACAATGAGAAATGTTACTTAAAAATAGTCTTAAACTAGATTGATCTAGAACACTTTGTTTTTTACTCTAGCTGCTGGTGTGGCATTTGGGGGGGGGGGAGGAGGGGGGCAGTGTATATCTAGAAATCGATGTCAGTGATGTCTTCTGCTGGTTTTCTTTGTTGTTGCCTATGTATATCACAGCAGTTACATCATCTTGCTGCTTCATTTGCATCACTGGTGTAATGGCGGAGCTGTTGATTTACATTACACTATTGCACATTATATTTTGTCACTGATTGCCACTGCACAAATTGTTTCGATGTTATACACACAACACAAGATATACATAGTCAACAACAAAGAAGAAAACCAGCAGAAGACATCACTGAGTTCGATTTCTAGATATATACTGCCCCCCTCCTTCCCCCCAAATGCCACACCAGCAGCTACAGTAAAAAAAAAACCAAAATTAATCTAGTTTAAGACTGTTTATTTTTAAGTGACATTTCTCGACGTATGTATGTATGTATGTATGTACAAACGCTTGTAGATGAACAAAACATGTTCGAATGCGTTGCATTGTGTTGGATTACGCATAAAATAAAAAGTTACTGTTAGCAGAAACTTGAAATTAATAATTAAATGTGTAGCCACAAGATACTCAATTTCTTGTGTGTTCGACTGCAGGCACATCTTTTCCCATTGCTGTTTAGTAGTCATCGAGGGATACACCGCGGAAACTGAAATGAAAACTCATTTAGATACTGTCAATGCTGTAGTGTGACAGTTCACCAGCAGTATGGTTTTTTGTCTGCAAAATGGACCTGTGCTTTCTGCATACCATGGACATCATGCACGCAGATACAGTCCTTACGTTGTTCCACTTGCGTCAACTACGAAGACACTATTTGCGCTTCCGAAAAAATAGACCATGTCTGCGGATGTACTACATTTTTCGTTTTTTTATTAGACACGTACTGGAAGTAATGCAAGTAAATACGTTAATGAAACGATTTAACATACAACTCAGGTATGGTACACCCTAAAATAAATCAGTCTTTCTGCACAGAGTTTCATTACGACACATAACCTCGCTGACACACCCAGCGAATAGTTCTCATCACAGATTTGATTAATACACATATGTAAATGTAAAGTAGCTGACGTTGGCTGTAGGGTCAGGGAAGACGTCGTGCTGATCAATACTACTATAGAAAAAAAGTGCCTGAAGCATTGAAAATTATTATAGATTTGTAGTTCAGACGCTGACCTCAACAATGTCCATGCAAAATGTATAAATTTTTATCGCACTGGATAGGTTTCAGATTTGTTTAATAGATAAGGAATCTCAGTTTTCGTGTATCATAATTTGCGTAAGTCGCCGATCACAGTATACTGGTTTGAGAAACAGTGGAGTAAGCTACGTCGCAGTTCAATCTGTATGCAGCATTAACCAACTACCGATCCGATACAGCTGCCAATCTTAATGTATTTTTAAGTAGTTTTTCACACTCCTTAAAAAAAAACCTTTGTTACCTGCGTCTCAGAAACACAAAACACAAAAACTGTGAATATACAGCCGACTTTCATAGCTCGTGGAAACTGGCGATTGTGACGGCAGAAAGGGTATCTTGGCACAAAAATAAATTTGTTGTGTCTAGACAAGACAGCCTAGACACAATGAGAGGAAGCCGAAAGGCACGCGCTAAGTTAAAGCAGGATGGCGTGAGGTCTGAAACAGGATACGTAATGAATGCTATAAAGAAAAGTACGTAGCTTCTGGAATACTTAACTTTAATCCATCCTTTTGGTACATACAAGTGAGACTCTTTAGATACATGCAATGTTACTAATGGCGCCTTGCTAGGTCGTAGCCATTGACTTAGCTGAAGGCTATTCTAACTATTGGCTCGGCTAATGAGCAATGCTTCGTCCATGTAGTTGCTAGCAAAGTCGTCCGTACAACTGGGGCGAGTGCTAGTCCGTATCTCGAGACCTGCCTTGTGGTGGCGCTCGGTCTGCGATCACACAGTGGCGACACGCGGGTCCGACATGTACTAATGGACCACGGCCGATTTAAAGCTACCACCCATCAAGTGTGGTGTCTGGCGGTGACACCACAAAATTAACTGTGAAATGGTGGAAAACTGACTGATGATGGAAAACGCACTCATAGGTGGACACTAGGGCAAAGTTTTGTGTAGTGTATCACTTTTCAGATTTTCGCCTCTAGCCCGCTTTGCGATAGAAGTTAAATATATTTTATTTTGAAATGGTAGCATTCACGTTTTTGTGTGTTGCAGTCTTTTTTTCTGAAATTACAACTTTTTACTAGTAGGATTTATCAGAGTGTGAAGAAATGTTCCAAGGTACAACAGGGTCATACACCTAGAAACAAATATTCTACTGACATTTAAATGTGTTGCTGTTATGACCGGACGAATCTACAATCTTCTGGCCATAGCTGTGGGTTCTTTGACTACTATGGGAGATGGACCACCTGCACGACAGCATATGAAATATTAGTTCACTTTATTACACGAATGCTATAAAGACTTAATTAGCCTGATATAATCCTTTGTCACAGGAGGGCTTGATAATTTGAAATTGCCGTTGGCTATTAAAGCATTATTTGTTGCACTAGTTAACAAATTGTTCTCTTGAAGTAAAATGTTCAAAATTTGCAAAAGTACATTTCCGTCTTAGATTTGAATAACTCTTTAGTCGTACTCTATGATGGTGACTGCTTCAGCTAGGTCAGGAACTGGGCAGAGCGCTTCCATGCTCGGCTCTATACTGACCTCCGTGAAATGGTGCTGCCGTCCTGAGAGAGAGACGGCGTGGTTTCTTCAGCCTCTCCCTTAGGTTGAAGCGGATTTCAATGACCTCGCTGACACCTGTCGTCCTGATGCGCACTGCCGACTTGAGTGTGACACCGCGACCTGAAACCACAGTTGCCATCTAGGAAATGTTGTGAATACTATACGTAACATTCTGCTGCTACATTATTGTTATACTAAACACCAATAATGATTACTAAGTGAAATCAGATTAAGTAGAAAGAAATTAACATTTTTTTAAATACAAGTTATTGGTAACTAATACAAATTGTATTGTTAAGACACTAAAGAAAATCAGTACGTTTGCAAATATTATGTATTCCATGCTAGACGACCTTCACTCATTTCATCGTGCAAGATGATGCACTACCAACGAAATATGGCTTACCCTTCAACACTTTCTGTAACTAATATTACCCTTCGAAAGGGTATGTCGTTTTCTGTAACACAAGTGGGCGCGCGGCATACTTTGTACACATGTTAAGAATAGCTGTCTTTGTGTTATCAAGGTAAATATGTATGGACAATATCACAGTTTGATTTTAATTTCATTAAAAAAAGCAATACAGTAAACCTACATTATAGGAGCTAAATCACTGTTTACTTCAACAATAATAAAATAAACTTTCATTATACTACTCTGTTGCCACGTAGAAGCGCAGAGCGCAGATGTGTCAGATCCCAGTCAACTGCTTATTAGATTGCTAACTACCTTGTAGACAACTGCCTCATTGTGAGATTGTGCTGTTAGCTCGTAATCTGGGTCACTTTCGTGCACGGATCGTAATTTTTTTTTTCCTTAGCACGCTCTTCATTGTATGTATTTGCTGCTCTCTTGGACGCATGACAACGTAACTTAAGACAGTGTTAGCCGTAGTGAAGTAGTAGGTACCGGCTCGCAATTGTAAAACAACAATGGAACAATAAAAGGCAATGTTATTGGCAGTATTCCTCAATTTCTGAGAAATGTTTGACTCAACACCACGTCTAAGCTCAATATCAAAGCATGAACATGTGAGGAACTGAGACAAATATATGACTGGATTGGGTATTTTATGGCAGGTAGGACACAGAAAGTTAGCTCAGGTGAGAGTCATTGAAATATGTAAAACTAACTCCAGGTGTGTCCCAGGAAAGAATGCTAACAACTCTGCTGTTAATGTTGTATTCTAATGAACTTTCAGGTGTTTATATTAATAACTTCCTCAGATCACGCATTTATCTATAGTTGAGCACAGTCTGAAAGAAGCTGCACAAGTATTCAGTCATATATTGAAATCTTTTCAAAAATCATGAAACCTTTGTACCATATTTTGAATGTTCAGTAATGTAAAATTGTGCACAAAAAAGTGAACATGGTATTCTATAATATCAATAACTCAGTTGGGATCTGTCAGCTCTTCCAGACACCTGGGTGTAACAATTTTCAGGCATATGAAACAGAATCCGTCAGAGGTAAAGCAGGTGAAATAATGCAGTTCAGTGACAGAATAACACAGATATGAAATCAGTCCGAAAAAGAGACTGCATACAGAAAACTCTTGAGGCCCATCCTAGACTATTCCTCAAATGCATAGGATGCATAGGAAATAAGACTATCATAAGATATTCATTGATGTGAGGAAGTGCAGCACCAATTATCACAGGTGTGTTCGACCCATTGGAGAGTGTCACAAAGATGCTGAAAGAACTGAACTAGCTGATGCTTGAAGATACACACATACTATCCTCATAAAACCCTCTTAAAATATTGCTACAAAAATGTTACAACGCCTTACATGTCACTATCATAGGAATCATGGAGACAGTTAGACAAGTTAAAATAAATGCAATGGATCTAAGCAATCACTGTTCCACAGATCTATGCATCAATGTAATAGGAAAAAGCCCTACATCTGGTGCAAGGGAAAGTACCTTCCACCATTCAGTACACATATTTTTGCAGAGAGTATAGTTGATGTAGATGTATACTGAATATCACTACCATAGGAATCATGAAGACAGTTAGACAAGTTAAAATAAATGCACTAGATTTAAGCAATCATTGTTCCACAGATCTATGCATCAATGTAATAGGAAAAAGCCCTACATCTGGTGCAAGGGAAAGTACCTTCCACCATTCAGTACACAGATTTTTGCAGAGAGTATAGTTGTAGATGTAGATGTATACTGAATAGTGCTGCGGATAGGCTTTATACATAGGCGCTCGAGGGTTAAAAATATACAGAATGTTATTCAACAAATAGCGTTAACATACTGTACAACACTTAAAGAGTGTAGGACTGAAAATATTTGCAGATTCTGCACAAAACACAACTTCATATCTCACAGCAACAAAAATTGTATAAAATACCGGAAATTGCTTATGGCGGTCTCCAGTGTGCATTCCTTGACATGATTCGTAAATCAGTCACCAGACTGAAATGCCGACAAGGAAACATCACGTGTTCCTAGGAGCACTACCCTCCAGGTACAACACGCTCCCCTACTGTAAAGAAAAACAAGAAGGGAACGATCTCGAATATTTATATGTCTTCGCATTGAAGCGAATCATATACAGAGACACCTTTCCAAACGTTGCCTGGACTATATGGGCTTCTGACAAATATCGTTGTCATATATACTCATCGCAAAACATCGATAGGCATCATTCAGTGAATTTCTTTTCCACGTTTGTCCATTGACAACAGTAAATGTCTGCGATTTTTAATAGCAGTTATTAAATTTACACATGGCGTTCTACTTCACTCCTAGTTTTCACAGTGACAGTGGAACGTTAGTTTGGAAATCCAAACATACAGCAAATCACACAACTGTAACTTCAAACCGATTTGGTATTCGTTGATTTTTTATCTGTCAGTAAAATTATTATGGGAATGTAGGCACAGCGTGTGATAAAACTTACTGTACTACCTCATTTCGTCAAAAACATCACGTACAAACTGAACAATAAATCGGAAATTCCTTGAAACTTACTGTTACAGGACACGAGGCTAGTTAAAGATTTGAATTTGGAAACTAAATATCCGAAGTTATGAGAAAGCGCAATGGATAGCGTGGTGGGTTCAGATCGTAGCCCCACCATCCAGATATATATTTGATTATCCGTTCTCCTCTGTCCGCTACTCTGGTTTCCGTTTTCTCTTAAGCTACTCAGGAGAATCCTGGGATGATTCCCTAGAAATGAAAGTGGCCGATACGCTTTGTGACCCATCAATAACGACCATGTAGCAGATAGAACTTAAAACACGAATCGTTATTTTTACTTCATCGAACTTAGTATGGTTGTGTACAGGTCTCAATTTTCAAAATTTTTGTTTCTGAACTTTTTTAGTATGACGCGCCCGTTCGATAGAATCACTAAAGTTATCATACTCTAATTGACGAATTGTACACAACATAAAAATTAAGTAATTTTTGTAGGCTTATCAGCGTGTTTAGAGATTTTTTCTCGTTTTAGAGAGAAAATGTTTTATAACACATCTTATTTCAATTAATCGAATGTCTTTAATTTAACAGTAAAGTGTCTAAGACTTGTAAATTAGATATGATAATTTTGTTCGAGTATTTTTTTGGAGAAAAAACATTTCCTTGTTTTGGCGTCGTATGTTTGGGCATATTATTCCTCGGTCGGCCGATATACTTTGAACATAAACTTTCGTGATAGATGGGTTGCAAGAGAAGGATGAGCCACTACATTTTTTTTCACAGGTACGCGCCGGCTGAAGTGGCCGTGCGGTTAAAGGCGCTGCAGTCTGGAACCGCAAGACCGCTACGGTCGCAGGTTCGAATCCTGCCTCGGGCATGGATGTTTGTGATGTCCTTAGGTTAGTTAGGTTTAACTAGTTCCAAGTTCTAGGGGACTAATGACCTCAGCAGTTGAGTCCCATAGTGCTCCGAGCCATTTGAGCCACAGGTACGCTATATACATCAACAGTGTCTGCAACACGATATGAGATGACAGTGCACATGTGGAAAGCATGTCGATCGCTCGACACGACAGAGGTAGAAACAAAATGAAAACCGTTTTGTACATGTGTTCCAGTGCTTCGACAATAATGAAATGTTCCCTTCTGTAATAACTCCAAACAATTTTTTTTTCAATTTAATAATAGTGACTTTTTTTCGTTATGTGGTAAAGGATTGCGATTATTTGAAACAGGACGCGTAAGAAAAGCTTTTCTGCCCTAGTAAGATTTTTATTACTTTCCTTAAGCGCTGCTCCATTCTTCCGAGCCAAGAAGATTCTGTTCATGATATTATGGGAATTCAGTCTCGAGGCACGAAAAAAAATTAATTATATACTTAAAAAGCACGTCTCTGCTACCATTAAAGGCCCGAATATGTTCTGCCACTATAATTCTGCCAATACCACAGTATGCACTTAATAGTAAGCGCGAGCACAAACGCATTTCCGTATTCAATTAAAACTGCATCTGTTTTGATAGAAGTAATCTGACTGCGTGGTACCTAACAGGGCACCGCCCGTTTCGAACAGAATACGAAGGCAAAACGAAGGAAATATACTGAGTAGATATTCAGTGTACCCCACTGCGCAAATAAAGTGACTCGTTGGTGAGGCCTTGGGGTACCACTGTAATTGGCATCGTACCAGGCTGAGCCCTACCACTTCTCGGAACGGCAGTTTCGTAAGCAGCATTAGCGTTAACGTGCGTTCGCCACACACTGACATCGTGCCCGCTTCCGGAGATGCGCAGCTAATGACGTGCTCGCTACCTGTCACAGGACCGCTTACCTCAGCGTTCTACACTAGGGGCTGTCAGCTGAGGCAGGAGAAACCAGTTTCTTTAATGGCGACTTACCGTTTTGTAACACTGACGCGTAACTTGTGCCAAGTTTTTTACATTGACAGAGACAGCCTGAAGTGCTTGCTTCTGCGCAATGCCAGAGGTCACCGTTGCACAATCTCGCCAGACTGTCGTAGTGTGTGCTGCAGACCACCCACACGTCAGCATTTTTAGGGAGCGTTGCCTGATATATACGAAGGTTATGACATTGGTGTACTTTGTCATCATATACAAGCACTATCGAAATGGATTACTAGAGAGTGGGTCCTCATCAGAAGGGAAGAAATCAGAAAAATTTTGGAAGTGGAAAGGAATAGAAGCTATTAAGAGGAAGTGGTTACCATGAAGTGGGCATGTAGAATGAGTGGATAATAGATGCCAAAGTCTTCCAGAGCGAGAAAGGAAACGAGGCCGAACACTCGCAAGAACATGGATGACAGATGTCAAGGGTACCATCAAATCTAGGAATCTATTAGAAGCCGACTAGAAAGACGTAAACTATGGGTGACTGAGAAGCGCTAAGGTTGTAAAAGATAACTATTTACAGAGTGCCACTGTGGAGAAGAAGCACGCGTGGCCTTTCAGTCTCAGACAGGCTCCTAAGCTAGTGCGCATACGCATCGCGCCAGACTGGGACCTTGATTATTTAGGTCCCTTAGTTCTTGCACGTACAAACTGTAACACTGATGTGAGTGTAAGATTTACTTCAAAATATTATAAATTTTAACAGCATTAATCCGCCAACTTCATTGTTTTGTTTGTGTGGCGTTCTTACCACGAAACTACTGTGCTTACATCGAACTGTATACGTCATTTGTTTTTGTATCACGTTTACAACCTCCTGTTTTCTTTCATTACCCTCACGGGAAACTTCAGTTTCATACCATTACACACTGAAGAGCCAAGCAAACTGGTACACCTGCGTAATACCGTGTAGGGCCAACGCGAGCTTGCGGAAGTTCCCCAACAAGACGTGTCTTGGACTTGACTAATGTCTCAAGTCGTGCTGAGGAGAACTGACACAATGAATCCTGCATGGCCGCCCATAAATCCGTAATTAGAGTACCAGGGGTGGAGATCTCTTCTGAACAATATGTTACACCCATCTAACATATGCTCAATCATGTTCATGTCTGGGGAGTTTGGTCGCCAACGAAAGTGTCTAAATTCGTAAGTGTGTTCCTGGATCCACTCTGTAGCAATTCGGACATGTGGGGTGTTCCAGTGTCCTGCCGGACTTGTCCAAGCCCGTCAGAATGCACAATGGAAATGAATGGATGCAGGTGATCAGACAGGATGCGTACGTGCCTGCCACGTGTCAGAGTCGTATCTAGAAGTATCAGGGGTCAAATATCACTCCAACTGCACACGCCCCTCACCATTACAGAGCCTCCACCAGCTTGACTACTCCCCTGCTGACATGCAGGACCCATGGATTCATGGGACTGTCTCCATACCCGTACACGTCCATCCGATCAATTTGAAACGAGACTAGTTCGATCAGACAACAGGTTTCCAGTCGTCAACAGTCCAGTTTTGGTGTTGACGGGCCCAGGCGAGGCGTAAAGCTTTGTGTCGTGCAGTCATCAAGGGTACACGAGTGGGCTTTTGGCTCCAAAAGCTCAAATTGATAATGGTTCGCATGCTGACACTTGTTGATAGCACAACATTGAAATCTGCAGTAATTTGCGGAAGATATGGACTTCTGTCACGTTGAACGATGGTCTTCAGTCGTTGTTGGTTCCATTCTTGCAGGATCTTTTTCCGGCTGCAGCGATGCTGGAGATCTGATGTTTTACCTCATTCACGATATTCACGGCACATTTGTGAAATGGTCGTACCGGAAAATCCTCACTTCATCGCTACTTCTGAGATGCTGTGTCCCATCGCTCGTGCACCGACTGTAACACCACGTTCAGACTCACTTAAATCTTGATAACCTGCCATTGTAGCAGCAGTAACAGATCTGACAACTGCCCAGGCACTTTTTGTCTTATATAGGCGTTGCCGACCTCAGCGCCGTATTCTGCCTGTTTACATATCTCTGTACTTGAATACGCTTGTGTATACCAGTTACATTAGTGCTTCATTGTGTAAAGATAAGTTGTAATTTAACGTTTTTACGAGAAACTTCGAAACGTTCTTGGATGATTTACTTCAAATTTTTACACGATACTCTAATAAAAGTTCACAAAGACGTAATTACATATTTTTTTATACATATGTGTTGTGTCGGCTGCTTTGGGAGTCAACACCGACACAAACAGGGAAACAGAGAGGAAATTATGGTCGGTGGCAGAAATCCAAAATAATCTGTGCAAAATGGCTCTGAGCACTATGGGACTTAACATCTATGGTCATCAGTCCCCTAGAACGTAGAACTACTTAAACCTAACTAACCTAAGGACATCACACACATCCATGCCCGAGGCAGGATTCGAACCTGCGACCGTAGCAGTCGCGCGGCTCCGGACTGAGCGCCTAGAACCGCTAGACAAATAATCTGTACATAACAGTTTCTAATTAATATAATTCCCTACTTCTAAGAAGAAAACAATCATAACTTCACTTCTTGCTATGCAGTGCCTTCCTGTGTTTGCTGTGCTTCCTACTTGCAATGACTTTTATCCACTATTGCTACTCGCAGAACGCAGGCTAAGTATTGTCTTCTCATTAGTCGGTATTGATGCTAACCGAACTGGGGCCCAACCAGCGATGGTTGGCTGTTTGTCAGCGTCGACAGGGGACGCTGAACTCTGTCTTGCTAGAAGCATGGCGCTGCCCGCTCTCTCCATTGCCGAGCGAGTCAGCGGCTCCTAGATCCCGCTTTGCGGTCGGTTTGCAGTCCATGCTCTATACCAGATTAAAACTATCAGAAATACTGTCACTGAAGCTACTATCCTCACAGATCTAGCAGCTGGAGTTATCTCTGCTGTACCGTTTATATTAACGATACAAACCGATTTACCCACTCATTTTAAGTGACTTCATTTCCCAATCAAGGTTTTGTTTACAGAAACATTAAGCAAGACTCAGGGTCAGAGAGAGAGGGGTAGAGAAGGTGGAAAAAGAAGGAGAGTGGGTGAAAATAAAGTGAGGGAGGGACTGTTAGGAGATGAACGGAAAGGGGGTTGAGAAGGAAATGATGTCGGGGGGGGGGGGGGGGGGGGGGGGAAGGAGGTGGAGAAGAAGATGGACAGAGAGAGAGGAGAGAAGGTGATTACGACATATATACAATTCCCCTACACATTCGGCAATTACGAAGCATTGCCTATTTATCATACCGAAACAGCCGACTATGCCATTGGCGTAAGATAGCGAGAGGATATTGAACATCTCGCGCTGTATACGTGTGCTGTTCTTAGGTGGCATTTGTAGATCAGTTTCAGGTTACTTTTTGGATTCGACGACAGAAAATATCCCGTATCAAATTTTTGGTCTCACCTTCCTCTATATCAGTGTTTTACGTCGTAGACAATCATACAGGACGACTATAAATGGGTCTTTCGTTTTCAAAGCTCTATATTTTCCAAAGTATTGGATGTGCAAATATGACTGATGGTGAATAGAGCTGAAAACTCATCAAGCTTGGATTTTGTACTCTGTAAATATTCTATGAGCGCCCCTCTGGACACACGACACACGTCCAAGTGGCAGTCAAGTTCGTTCCATACCTTATGTGCCAAAATCCTGCCAGTGGTCATCACAGCAGCACTCATGCGTTCTCTGAGCTGTCTGTGCTCTTGCAGTGGGGGTAAATAAACACAGACCTTACTGTGCCGTACCCACGAAAGTCACAAGGCGTTAGATCAGGCGAGTTGGAGGCCAAGGGAAAAAGCCACGTCATGCAGCGATAGTTTGAGAAGTGACGGACATCGATGGTCCAATCAGGGGGTGCCCCGTCTAGTTTCAAGATGAAATTCCCGGAATCAGCAGTCAGTTGTGTAACCAAGCACAATTCCACGTAAGAGGTACCGTCAAAGTTTTCTCACAGAAGAAAAACGGCTCACAACTTCGTCACTTCACCGAAAATATTAACCTTCCGCGAAATTCGTTCGTGCGCTACAATTTCATGAAGATTTTCAGCACCCCACACATTCATATTGTGACGGTTAATTTTTCCAGATTCGTCGAAGGTTGTTTCGTCCGTGAATATTAGTTTGGAGGTGAAATGTTCACCCTGTAGTGACTTCTGCATTATAATACAAATAGAAGCGCCGGCCACAATCTCCCAGTTTTAATAGTTGCAAATGGCTCTGAGCACTATGGGACTCAACTGCTGAGGTCATTAGTCCCCTAGAACTTAGAACTAGTTAAACCTAACTAACCTAAGGACATCACAAACATCCATGCCCGAGGCAGGATTCGAACCTGCGACCGTAGCGGTCTTGCAGTTCCAGACTGCAGCGCCTTTAACCGCACGGCCTAATAGTTGCACGACGGTACGGTCTGAAATGTAAAAATTGTCGCAAAATCTCCCACGCAGTTTGCTGCGGTATTCCTAGTTCATGGCTTGTACAGACCTGTACTTTTCTGTTTACAGAGACAACCAGTGTTCCGAAATTCTCGTTACCAACAACCAATGCTCTGTTTACATGGCCGTTCTATTGCATATTTCCTTCTGAATGGACGCTCCACTTGGATAAAAATCTCGCATATTCCAACATACAAAAGCTCTTTCCTTGGTTTGTCGCCTTTTTGATATCCTGCACTCCTAACGCCGTCTGGTGGGCACATTGCAACTCGGTCAATTTATGATTCTATTCATGTATGAGTCATATTTGTTTATGCAATGCTTTGGAAAATCTAGAACTCTGAAAATGAATGAATCCTTTATTGTAGCCCTGTATATAGTACCTACGCGAGTTATCTTTTCATTGATGAATCTGAAGTATATTTAAGTACCTGTCCTGCTGCTCAGGGGAAAATAGGCGTTAATGGATCGCTTCTGCCACTTGCGCGTGGAGGTACTACCAAATTTAAAAATATATGACTTGTTGTACCTATAATTATTAGCCTACAAATGACGTATATAGTGATGTGATGTTGTTCAGTACACCGTGCTCAATCAACAATATCTGCATTTATACTTATTACCTACAGTATTTTTTTTTTTTAGTGCTATGTCTAATTCCACATTAACTACTGATAAAAACTACAAGTACAGTAATGTGTGTGATTTTAAGAAAATTGTCGCTAATGTTTCAGTGATCTATGCAATGGTGTTTTGTACCAGTTTACTTATCAATCTTGCAAAATATGGTGTCAATTACAATTGGTTTTGTCTTCTGAGTTATAGAGATTGCCCGACTCCATGACGCTCAGCATTAGTAATCGATACTGGAACAGTGGTGGAGAGTTCGCAGCTCCATTTTTTTTTTAAATATTATTTCACGGTACTTACTCGTCGAGAGGTGTGAGACTACACAAACCATGCCCAACAACAATGAATTTGCGCAGCATTGTTCCTGATAAACGTCTCCAACGTTAGTTTGTTGTGATGGTGAAGGCTTCACACACTGTAATTATTTCAACTCCTGTTCGTGATTGGAGCCTTCTTAGTAATTGTATTATCGTGAATGTTTGATAAAAATAAAGTAATATGCAACATATCCTGCAGTTTTTTTACTCTCCATCTTTGGGACTGCGTTACATTGTTTCATGATTTCATTAATGTTCTACTGCTTACTAATTATTCACGTGTCATTGCATTATTGTGTTTCCAATTGTTTCTCAATGCTGGTCCTTTCCCTTCACGAATATTAAATTAGTCTTTCTCACGTCGAGTAAATGTCCTAGATTCTGATCCCTCATAGCGGCAGCAAACAGTTTTAGATTGAAGTTTTTTGTTAGATCGAAACTGTGTCTTCATCGTACAAAGTTCTTTCATTTACACCTATTGTCTCATTTACTTTGATCTCTCTTAAATTATTTTTATTATGTGCTTCACGATTTATAACATTTCTTTCCCCTTAAACCTACTCTCAAATTTAACAGTCGCTTTTTCACTAACTTAAGGAGAAATGTTAGGCTCTGTTATTCTTAGAAAGGAAATCATAATGACTCTTCTCTGTTTGCTTTTTGACCTAAAAGTGGCTTGCTTCTCACTAAACTTTACTTACGCTCGCCTTCAGCAACCTGCCTGTAGGCCAAAAGATTTCCCACGGTCAGGTTCGTCGGAGAGAATCAAAATTTTTTTTTAATGGGAAGGCTTTTTTAATTGTAAATTGTGCTTTAAGCGTTTAGTGATATAACAGAGAAGATGGAATCCATAAGAGTGTAACATGAGTGGCCATCGAAAAGCACTCTGCACGTATTCACACAGTCAGACTTACGTAAGAGTGCCACTGTGATCTTGAAGAGTAAAACATATCGATCATCGAAGAAGAAAATGTCGTGCAACACGCCAGCTGGAACTGAAACTTCAATCCTATATGTCTGAATCTAATTTTATCAATGGCGCCCCCCTTGGTGTAACTGCAAACACAGTGGATACATTTCCCACTCTGCTCTTTTTCTCCACAAGAATCATATTTCTTACCGTCTCTATTATTATATTCGAAATGATTTTTGGTGAACTAGTCTCGTATTAAATGTTCACAGGGGCTCACAAAAGTAAACAAAAAAATGTAAAATCATGATGCACATACGTTTTGGACCGACTTTGAGTGATCGAGATGAGTTTCACTTGATCACATCCTGGGTGATGAGGAAACACAGGTTTCTTACGATAATGTAGAGTGTAAAGGAAAAATCAAGCATTGGTGTCTTTTATACGGTATCCACCAAAACTGAAAAGATTTTAGGTGGCCGGCCGGAGTGCCCGAGCGGTTCTAGGCACTACAGTCTGGAACCGCGCGACCGCTACCGTCGCAGGTTCGAATCCTGCCTCGGGCATGGATGTGTGTGATGTCCTTAGGTTAGTTAGGTTTAAGTAGTTCTAAGTTCTAGGGGACTGATGACCTCAGAAGTTAAGTCCCATAGCGCTCAGAGCCATTTGAACAAGTACGAACGAAACATCGTGGTAGTGTGCTTTGCGATTAAAAAATTCTTCTTAACAACCTGAAAAGTCAATAAGAGCAGCAGAATATTTGGTACAGTCTCAAGAAACTTACAAACGGACAAATGCCTATCACAATCGACTACTTGGGCAACTGTGATATGGAAGTACAGCTTTACGGCAATACAGTCCACACGCCGGCACCCACGCTGTCCAGACGCCTGAAAATGGTGGTGGGAAATTTTCCCATCCCTTATTGAATCCTTAAGGTGAACTCCAGTGATTCGACTGATCGTACATCTCAAAGGACTCGTTTTCGAATTTTCTGAAAACAGTGAAGTGTCTTAAGAATGACCGTCGATATGACATAATATGATCAAAGAGAGTAGATGTGAAGTTCTCTTGATATGTTTTAGATATGCATCTTTTAGTCATCATTAATGTTATTGATCTGTCAGTCCTTTTACACTAAAGCGCCAACGAAACTGGTATAGGCACGCGTATTCAAATACAGAGAGATGTAAAGAGGCAGAATACGGCGCTGTGGTCGGCAACGCCTATGTAAAACAACAAGTGTCTTTGCGTAGTTGTTAAATCGGTTACTGCTTCTAAAATGGCAGGTTATCAAAATTAAAGTGAATTTGAGTTTGAACATGGTGCTATAGTCGACGCCGGAGCGATGGGACACAGCATTTCCGAGGTAGCGATGAAGTGGGGATTTTCCCGTACGAACATTTCACGAATGTACCGTGAATATAAGGAATACGGTAAAACATCAATCATCCTGCAAGATCGAGACCAACGACGAGTGAAGAGAATCGTTTAATGTGACAGAAGTGCAATCCTTGCGCATGTTGCTGCAGATTTCAATGCTGGGCCATTAAAAAATGTCAGCGTGCGAACCATTCAGTAAAACGTCATCGATATGGGCTTTCGGAGACGATGGCCCACTGGTGTACGCTTTATGACTGCACAACACAAAGCTTTACGCCTCGCCTGGGCCCGTCAACACAACATTGGACTGTGATGACTGGAAACATGTTGCCTGGTCAGACGAAACTTGTTTCAAATTGTGTCGAGCGGATGGATCTGCACGGATATGGAAACAACGTCGTGAACCCAAGGACCATGCATGTCAGCAGGGGACTTCTCAAGCTGGTGGAGGCTCTGTAATGATGTGGGGCGTGATATGGGACCCCTGATACGTCTAGATGCGACTCAGTCAGGTGAGAAGTTCGTAAAAATCCTGTCTGATCACTTGCAGCCATTCATGTCCATCGTGCTTTTCGACGGACAATGCGACACCTCACACATCCAGAATTGCTCCAGGAATACCCTTCTGAGTTTAAACACTTCCCCTGGCCACCAGAGTACCCAGATATGAACATTATTGAGCATACGTGCTGTTCAGACGTGACCTCCACACCCTCGTACTCTTACGGATGTATGGGCAGACCTGCAGGATTCTTGGTGTCATTTCATGGTGTCAGTTCCCTCCAGCACTACTGCAAACATTAGTCGAGTTCGTGCCACGTCGTGTTGCGGCACTTCTGCGTCCTCGCGGGGCCCTACTCGATGTTAAGCAGCTGCATTAGTTTGTTTGGCTCTTCAGTGTAATATTAATGATTTTAATATCTTATCGTACCACGCCGACAAGCTCTCGTTCCTTCCACAGTTGAACCAGCTCAAGAATTCAAGTACCTAGGTTTCATACTGACTAATAAAGGTGAAGTTGTGAAGAAGTATATCACCAATCGCATGCTCTTTAGCCTCAACAATTTATTAACGATACTGTAGTAACCACAACCAACAGCGGGAACGCCTTGGGCTGCGGATCGGAGCCACCAGGCGGGGAAGCAGCCGGCGGTGGAGCACGCACCACCGGGTAAACACAGGACGAGTCGGACGACAGACCAACGACAACTGACGACAACCGACCACGACCGACTATGAGCGACACAACGAGGAAGAGATAAACAACGGAGGCTTGTGGAAACCACAACACCAAACACCAAACGTAAATCCACTCGGAACCAGAGCCAGGCAAATGTCAACAACGAGCAACGACCAGAACGCAGTACCGCCGAGATAGAAACGAAATCCAGAGCGAGTACCAGACTGGCTGGACTAAGGCAGAGCGGGTCCCTATATACGAAACCGGAGGGAGCGGCTATTGGCCGCTGTCTGTCTGCACGTGGCGTAGCGGTGGCGCCCTCGCTGCGCGAGAGCCGCTGCGCGGAATAGTCACTGCGGAGGCGGAGCTCTCTATGTGTTGACCACGTCCATTTGTTCTGGCGCGTGTTCGACTTCCGCGGCGGAAGGTACTAAATCCCTCCCCCCCCCCCCCCCCCCCGAAATTGGTGCGTAGGGGCAGAAATGCCCCGGACGATGCCGAGGCGGGCGGAACGAGGGCACGGGTTGTGAGACGTCCGGAGGGACCACTGGGGAGGGGTGGGCAGACTGTCTGCGGCATCCATCAAGGTGTCACCAGAGGGCAGGCGTTCAGTGGGCGTCTCTATACCCCGGCGAGGTGGAAGGGGTGTCTGCAGAGCCGGCGAGGAGATGGAGGTTGAAGGGAAGGGCTCCACCTCGAGGGACGTGTCCGTACCAGGAAGCAGGGAAGGCGGTGGCAGATGAAGCGAGGCAGGGGCCCGAGGGCGGAGTTGGTTATGGTGGTGACGCTCGAGCCCTCTGTGTGTCTGTACCGTCGTCACTCGCCGCCCATGAGCCGCTGTCACCGTAGCGGGTGTCCATGCAGGTGTACTGCCATAGGAGCGGGCCCACACGGCCACGCCCGGGGCGTAGCGCCGGGAGGGGCGAGAGCGGGGCCCAGAAGGGGATGGTGTCAGCAGGTGGAGGAGGGTCCGAGGTAGTCGCCCGTGAAGGAGTTCGGCAGGACTATGACTGGCCACCGGTGTAATGCGGTAGGTGCTTAGAAACAAGGTGAGGGCCGAGGTGGTGGCCGACGGCTCCACTGATTTCATCAGCTGCTGTTGCAAGTGAGGACCAGGCGTTCCGCCGCGCCATTGGATGAAGGATGGAAGGGGGGAGAACGAATGTGTTTGATACCGTTAGCAGAGCAGAAGGTCTGGAACGAGGACGCCGTTATCTGCGACCAACGTCTGAGGAAAGCCTTCAGAGGCCAACACCTGGGCCAAGGCAGTGAGGGTGGCGTCAGTGGTGGTGGACGCCTTGCGAACCACATATGGGTGTTTAGAATAGGCATCAATGATGAGGAGCCACATGGAGCCTAAGAAGGGGCCTGCAAAATCGAGATGGATCCTGTCCCAGGGTTGGCTGGGTGTTGGACAGGGCGCGAAAGATTGTGGAGGACTAGCCTGATGACGCGCACACACTGTGCAACCACGGACCAGGTACTCAATGTCTCCATCGATCCCTGGCCAATAGACATGTCGTCGAGCCAATGCCTTCATGCGAGACATCCCCCAGTGTCTGCGGGTGCAGGACGCAGTGGCATAAGTGCAAAGGGATGACCACCCGATGGGAGTCCGAGTCCGTGGACAACAGGAGGACGTCTTCCATCACCGAAGGTCTGTGTGAGACGTGACGCCACGGGCTGAAGTCAGTTTTCAAACGTCGGGTAAGGTAGGGAGGCCAACCATGGGTCACATAGCGGAGGACTTGCCGCAGAATGGGGTCCCTGCGCGTGGAAGCGGCGATTTGCGTGGCTGTCAGAGGAAATCCATCGAGAGTCTCCCGGCGGGCAGAGTCGATATGAGGCACAGGACTTCCTACTGGTCGAACGCCAGATCGGGTCCTGCTTGGAGACGTGACAAGGCATCTGCATTAGTGTGTTGACTGGTGGGCTTATAGAGGATGGTGTAAGTGTAATTACGCAATAACAACGCCTAGCGCTGAAGACGCTGAACCGTCTGTTCTGGGAGGTGCGAATGGGGCCAGAAAAGCGACACTAAGGGCTTGTGATCCGTGAGGAGAGTGAACTGCACCCCAAACAGGTAAATCTGAAATTTCTGAACTGCAAAAATAATGGCAAGAGGCTCCTTTTCGATCTGAGAGTAATTCCTTTGCGCAGGGGTTAACGTCTTGGATGCATATGCCACAGGTTGTTCCGATCCATCCTCATTCCTGTGTGCCAGGACTGCCCCAATCCCGTACGCTGAGGCATCGGCCGCCACCACCAAGGGACGATCCGGAGAGAAAGGCGTAAGGCAAGGGCAGATTTGAGCATCGTCTTCAGGCGGTTGAAAGCGTGATCGCAGGCCGAAGTCCACGTGCAAGGTACCCCTTTGCGACACAGGCGATTTAGGGGATGCGCGACGTGGGCGGCTTGGGGTAAGAACATTAAGTAATAATTGACTTTCCCCAAAAATACCTGGAGTTCGGATAAGTTTTGTGGACGGGGAAGGGCATCGATGGCTGCGACTCGCGGTTCGAAGGGCGAATACCATCTTTACTGAGCCAATGTCCTAAGTACTCCACTTCCGGTTGAAAAAACATCGTAAACCCGCAGGCTGCACGGCGTGAAATAAGGTACTGAGGTTTGCCAGATGTTCCTGGCGCGTGCGCCCCGTGACTAAGATATCCGAGGTAATTGACCCAGGCCGGTATTGGTTGCGTAAGTTGCTCGAGATACCGCTGGAAAATCGCAGGGGCGGAGGAAATGCCAAACGGAAGACACTTTTATTTACAGAGACCGAAAGGCGTGTTGATGACGACGATGGCCTGCGATTCCTCATCCAATGGCAATTGGTGATAGGCTTCTGCCAGATCAATCGTAGAAAAGTACTCGCTACCTGCCAGGTTAGCGAGAAGGTCTTCCTGTCGAGGAATGGGATAAGTTTCGAACAAAGACTGAGCGTTGACCGTAGCCCCAAAATCCCCACAAAGACGAAGCGATCCATTGGGTTTCTTGATGACCACTAAGGGCGTTGCCCAGGCACTCGATTGTACTGGCTCGATAACCCCCGCAGCCTGGAGCCGATCGAGTTCCTGCTTGACGGCCGCACGCAAAGCTACAGGGATAGGCCGAGCCCGACAAAAGCGAGGCCGTGCGTTCGGCAGTAAAGTGATGTGTGCCTGGAAATCGGAAGCGCAGCCCAGGTCCGCCGAAAACGGGGAGGAAAAGGACGCGCACACATCGTCTAGGTCCTGAAATGGAACCGTAGTCGAAAGGAACTGCACTTAGTCTTGAATTGAAAAGCCAAACCGTGTAAACGCATCTAGTCCAAAAATGTCCGAAGCCGACGGGTGGTCCATCACAAATAGGGTAAGGGGCTTGGGAACGTTCTTCTAGATGGCCATGACAGAAAACTGCCCACGGAGAGGGATGGAACCTCCGAGAGGGTGGGGACAATTCTGGAGACCCGAGATTGACCAAAGAAACTGTGGCCCCCGTATCGACCTGGAAACGGACGTCCTCGTTAAAGATGCGTAGGGTAAGGAATAACTTTTGAGCCAATGTGTCGGTCCGAGGGGCGACTGCGTGTAAAGCATGGACGGCCTCCTGTTGGCCCGCAGGGGCGGGACGGGGGCGGGTCGAGCGGCTACGACAGACAGATCGAAGGTGGCCCTCTTTCTCACGGAGCGAACAGGTCTTCCAGCGATGGGGACAGTCAGCTCGAGTGTGGGCCGAGAAGCACTGGGGGCACGACGGGAGGGGCCACGCGGCCGACGTCGAGGGGCGACCGGCGGTTCGGACCCCATAGAGACGTCAGACAGGGAGGAATCTCGACGGCGGTGCCCTCTGGAGACTGCGCCCCGTCGACGGCGGGAAGGAGTGGAGCGGGAAGTGGACTCGGCCGCTGCCACCTAGTATCTGCAGTAGATATCTCCTCTGTTGTGACTGCCATCGCTTTCTGTTGTGTTTCTGTAATGTGTTCGCCGGCCGGAGTGGCCGTGCGGTTCTAGGCGTTACAGTCTGAAACCGAGCGACCGCTACGGTCGCAGGTTCGAATCCTGCCTCGGGCATGGATGTGTGTGATGTCCTTAGGTTAGTTAGCTTTAATTAGTTCTAAGTTCTAGGCGACTGATGATCTCAGAAGTTGTCCCATAGTGCTCAGAGCCATTTGAACCATTTGTAATGCATTCCATTATATTTTTCCATTAGAGTGCTGTTTTTCCTCCTTTCGTATTCTGGCTATTTGTTTTGTTTTTCTGCTGCAGGCCTTAAAGACAATAATTGGTGGTGGTGCTGGTGGTGGTGGTGGTGATTGGTTTTTATGTTAGAACCACCTCTTTGCAAGTGAATAAACCTAGTATTTATTTTACAATATTCGTTTCTCTTCTAGTTAGTAGGACGTGACTAGTTGCTGTACACCCTCGTATAGTTTTCAGTGTGTGGTCTTGCTGAACTGTTGGTGAAGCTGCCTGTACTGCTTGTAGCTCCAAACACCATTTTCATCGCAAGACACATTCACAGCCTTTGATGACACCAAAATGAAAAGAAGAAAAATGCTCTTGGCAAATCATATTGTCTCTATCCAGTTGCAGACATGCTGCCGAAGCCTAAAAATCATTAAAATAATATTTAGTCATTTGCCCTTTAAGTTGGAGTCGTACATCGCAGTTTTGGCTTTAGAGGCCGTGCTAAAACGAATTTTTAAAATGATGTCAGTGATTAGTAAGGTCTGCTTTCGGTATCTTTCCCGATTACTCTCCTCCCTGGTAAGGAAGTTCTGGGCGTCATGCCCAGCAATGACGAACCACTGCATAGCGCTAACTGCGGCGTACGTCGCCCATTGATTGCAGCGAAGGGCATAATTGGCGCGTGAGCTATTGTTAGGCGGTCATTTAGAGCACGTTTAGCAGCGAGGCAGTGAGTCGGTGCCGGCGCGGCCGGGCAGTCTCAGGGTGAGGCAGTGTGTATCGGGCAGCCGGCATGGCCAAGCGGAGCACCACCAGCGCCGCGGCGAGCGGCGTGGCCAGCTGCAAGACTAGCGACCGGGCGGGCTCCGGCCTCAAGCAGCAGCTGCAGCGTGCGGCGACACGGGCGCTGCTGCCGCCGGTAAGTGTGATGTGCAGTGTGTACGGGACAGTCAAGCAGGGGAAACATACAACGCGCCCATCAGAAGGCAATGGGAACGTCTAAG
Source organism: Schistocerca serialis cubense (assembly GCF_023864345.2). NCBI lineage: Eukaryota > Metazoa > Arthropoda > Insecta > Orthoptera > Acrididae > Schistocerca > Schistocerca serialis. The sequence continues at coordinate 562,281,421 of NC_064644.1, forward strand.
GTGTCCGTGGATGTGAGGGAGTACTTTTTAGAGAACGGAGACACCGTGCTGCAGCGTTTCAGATACCATGAACGGCCGTAGCTTTCGTAACGCGTATCGCTACCGGCACTGAAAACAAGCAATATACGAGTACAAGGAGAACCAGAACTGGCGCCCTCCGACAACACTGACTGACCCCTTTTGTACTAACGGTACAAAAATCTAACAAAATTTCGTCCAATGTACATTTTTGGTAGAAAATAGATGTAGAAGAAAGGCTATTTAGTAACACTGTATTCACATGTACCTTCAGTCGGTGTTGCATACCGGTGCTGAGCAGGTGGCGCAGAGAGTAGAGTTTCGCGTCAGAATACCCCAGTTCGACTCAAAAACTCTGTTTTCATTGTTTTCCATCTAGCTGAATACCTCGCATTACCAATATACTATTTATCCCAAGCTTCTATTTAATCCATCTCCTTCTCCCTATCTCCGTTTTCTCCCCTCCCCACCTCTCTGCATGTCTTTCTGTCTCTCTCTCACTCTCTCTCTCTCTCTTCTCCCCCTTCCTCCCTCCATTTCTCCCTCCCCCCTCTCTTTCCATTTCCCTCTCTCTCTCCATTCCCCCTCCCTCGCCCCCCCCCCCCCCCTCTCTCTCTCTCTCTCTCTATCTCTCCTCCTTTCCCGTCGCTGTGTGTCCATCTCCTTCTCCCTCCTCCTCTCTTTACGTTATCTTGCTCACCCCAGTAGGAGGCTTGTGGTTCTTACCCCGACAGTATTCTTTCCAGACTGTAACTAATTTTTGTACCAAATTTGGTTGAAATCGTTCCAGGCGTTTACGATACGCATTTTACGCGTGGCATTGCCTGCGTACCCGCATGTCAGATATATTTGACACATACTTAACATATTTCATACGCATTTGTAAATATATTTCACCTGCATCTCTAGCGAAATTCACACGTATTTGTAAATATATTTCAGCCGGCACGAGTGGACGTGCGGTTCTAGGCGCTACAGTCTGGAACCGCGCGACCGCTACGGTCGCAGGTTCGAATCCTGCCTCGGGCATAGATGTGTGTGATGTCCTTAGGTTAGTTAGGTTTAAGTAGTTCTAAGTTCTAGGGGACTGATGACCTCAGAAGTTAAGTCCCATAGTGCTCACAGCCATTTGAACCATTTTGTAAATATATTTCACCTCTACCTCTATCGAAAGTCACCCTGCAGTTTCATTTTCACGCAGCTTACTACGTGCTGTACAATAATTCCGCACCTACATCCACTGGTATGTGTGGCTACTGTCTGCGAAAAGTGTTGTGGATACAGATAGCAGTAAAGATGAAGTCATGATTCATGCGGCAGTTTTACTGCATGAATAGCGAAAATGTAGTTGGCGGTAGACTTTTTCCTTCAAACATTTTGTCGGGGGTTGTCAACGGAAAATGTTTCGTAAAGATTTGAAATTATGTGTAAAGTTAATGGCAAGTCACTTCATGCCCTCATTCTCAAATACTGGATGACTGACATACAGGTGTTGGTGCGTCGTGCGCTACACTGCTTTTTCAGCCCCAACGCCGTCATCCCTTCAACAGCTTCGTGGTTCTGATCTGCATAGCGATCATTTCCAGACAGTGAGTGATATCTGTACCAAGTTTCGTTAAAATCGGTTCAGTCGCATTTGTGAATACTGTGTGCAAAATGTGTCGCAAATACAGAATACTGTTAAAGAAGTAATAAATTAAAACATCATGCTTAATACTGCAGTTCTACTACATGGACAGCGAAAATGCAGTAAGCGATTAACTTCTATCCTTTCAACATTTTGTCTCGTCGTTACCTCTCGTAAGGATTTCATGCGATTTCTGTCGTCAACGGAGCTCATTACTGAGCAATTAAACAAGCCTTAAGCCCGGTTAAGCCAGACACGCTGGGTTGCGAAACTCGTCTCTTGTAATCAACGTTGTGAAAACAGTTTCGCCCGTGGCTTTCTCATAGCGGCATCAGTGTACATCTCACTCTCGACATTTTGTGAGTGCCGGAACATCATTGTCCTATCAGAAACGACAACTCGACACTTCTATTAGTAGTGGCGGAGTTCATGCATGCCTGGAAAGGAAAAAACATGTTTAGATTCGTGATTAAATAAAGAGAAGACGTTTCTGGTGTTCAGTGAGTTTGTTAAAAGAAACTGCAATGGAAGGCTCCAGCAGCTACTGCATCCACCTGGAATGCAAGGAGAATTATCTTCGGAACTGAATCGGTAATTCAAATAGCGTTTACTTCGACAAGTGGGGAACATCATTCGTCTCTACAGTGTCAGTGTCGCGATCCAAACTCCACAGTTGCCCAACGACTTCCAGATCTTTGTGATGCCACCTACCTCGAAAATTTCTTTTGTCCGACTCACACACATCAAAATTTTTCGCGTAGTACATATTAAATTTTGTATTTTCGCAATTAATTCCGCATTCTGCTTCTTGAGGAACTTCCATATGCATGCAGTTGCGCTTTTATTGAAGCTGGAAAATTCGTCGGTATCTGCAGGACGACTTCATATATTTTGCTGTCTTTATAAATCTTATGTAAGTCTCCAAGCTTTCGTGGCTGTTGTAACTGAAGTTTAGGCCGCGTCATATATCTTCTATTCAATCGACGTTTCGACCTCGCTTCCCCTGTTAGGATCTTCTTCAGGATATTTTGGTGTCCACGGCTGACTGAACACTGTCCGAGACCGGTTCTCCTATAAAGGGAAGTTTACACGCGCTTATGTTGAAGCAAAAGAATGGAAGTAATCAGAATGCCACATTCTATCTTTCGAACTGAATGGACCAAACAGTATATCGCCAGCGATGCCTACCTGTGAATTAATACTGAATCTCGTTCAGAAAGAGTTACACGAGGATTGGTGGGTCGAGGTCATTGGACAGAAACTGATTTTTCCCACACTTACGCTGGAGAAGAGTTATTGGTTAAAATTCTTTCCTCTGGTATTCTTGGATAGAGCAAGAAGGAAGGGGGGAAGTTTATCAAAAATATTTTTGTCCGCAGGAGTGGCTTGTTGGACGCTGTTTGTATTTCCCACACTCCGTGGCTGCGGGTTCACTTTCTTGGCGGCGGGAAACCACGAAGCCGTACGCCTAAAGCCGTCCTCTCTGCTGAAGTTACATTCGTTCTTAGGATTTTTAGTCCCGCTTCAGGATTTTCTCCTATAAATGTTGGTTTCCTAAGCAGCAAACGTACGCTGTTGAAATCAATATCGCGGCCACATTTTCCTGATGTTCCGCTACCGCAGACTCCACACTTCGTTTTAGACGCATGTGGCATTCGTGCTTCTTCATATATTCTTTAAGAGTTCTTTCCGTTTCACCTATATATACACTGCCGCAGCCACACGGCAAAACATCAACCACAGCCTGGTAATTTAAAGTTTGAGCCATCAGCTACGGTCCCTGTGAAAACCAAATAGCGACCACCAACATTTCAACATTTCTTCCACAATCGAACAACCAACAGCTACTTGGGCCCAAAGAAAGCGTAGTTCCATAGGGTTTCGCCTAATGAAGCATAGGTAACGGTAGTCGTTTAGATGAACTAGCTGAAACCAAACCCTTGATAGGCGCTGGATATCGAGAATAGTCAAAGCAAATCCAGAAGCAATATTGGTTTTAGTGACATAAGATTCTGAGGCAGAATGCATAGTCTTATTCGTCGACTTTGGGTTCCTCCCGCTCTGATGTTTCTCATGATTTATGTCAATCGCTTTAGATGAATTGCTGTCTGTTTCTTCAACAGAAAAACGGCTGTTTCCTTTGATCCACGCCTCTAAAGGACGGTTGTGTCGACTAAATGTAATACTCCACCCAGCCATCGTTACTAATATATTCATCAACAATGACAGCATGTAAGGCTACGACGTATACCATGCACTATATACACTACAAACAGATCCAACGGGCTCACTATCTGTTCTTGCCTCTCGGTTTGCTGCGGACTTGCAGGATGGTGCTCAAGCACCTTCCTGTCGAGGTCTCATTTTGCAGTCTTTGCTGTCTGCAGAGTCTTTGCAAGGTATTCGCAGCGTATCGATCTCAGGACGCAAGTCCCCACTACTCTCTGGAGGCAGTCTCCAGGAACAGATGCCTGTTGGACCACGCATCGTTGCGCTTTTACTACTGTAGGGTCCCGTTAATCCAACCCTCGGGTTTAAGTCTGTCAGCTACTGTAAGCCACAAAGTGATTTGGCTTACTGCTAATAACATCTCTACAACTTGTAATAAATGTAAAGGGATAAGAAGATGAGGCCGATACTGTGAGAATGTGGAGGATCAATATGTTGCCGCTGCAGACCCCCTGTATTTATAAGTATTTATAAAAGAGCTGGTGGAAGGAAAGAGAGAACAGGTTCAAGACGTCTCTCTCTTTCTCTCTGACTACCCACTTCCAAAGGGTATGTGCCGGAGAAGAAAGCAATCCTGTAGAAATGTCGAAGGAAGGACTGACGCCAGCCGCAATCGACATCGAAATAATTCGACGATGAAAGTTGAAAATTCTGTATAGTATATGTAGGAATTTCAAGCGCAGTCGTATCTCTCTAGATACTGCGCAGGTTGTCCTAGGTCCAAGTAAACCTTTAGAGGTCAGCACGTAACGAAGTGAGTTACGAACTGTGACATAACTTTTCTCCCTTCTTAGAAGTTTAGTTGGCAGGTACAACCGTTTCCTGATCCCTCTCCTCCCACTTGAGTCAGAAAGTGAGACAAAAAAAGTAAATTAAGAAAAAAGCAGTGTACTTTATTTTAAATACACTAAGACAAAAAAGCCGACAAACCACGAAGAAATTTTCCGAATGAGACGGAAACTGGTAGAACGTATGTATATGTACAACCAACAAATGATTACAATTTCAGAAAATTTGCATGATTTATGCAAGAGAAAGAGCTTCACAAATTGAGCAAGTCAATAACGCGTTGATCCACATTTGGCTCTTGTGAAAGCAGTTTTTCGGCTTGACATTGATTGACAGAGTTGTTGAATGTCCTCCTGAAGGATAACGTACCAGATTCTGTCCAATTGAAGCGTTAGATCGTCAAATACCCAAGCTGATTGGAGAGCCCGGTCCATAACGCACCAGACGTTCACAACTCTGGAGAGATACTGCAGTCTTGCTGGCCGAGTCAGGGTTTGGCAAGCACGGAGAAAAGTTGAAACTCACGCCGTGTGAGAGCGGGCATTAGCTAGCTATAAAGGGTGACCGGGCCAAATATCTCACGAAATAAGTATCAAACGAAAAAACTACAAAGAACGAAACTCGTCTAGCTTGAAGGGGGAAACCAGATGGCGCTATGGTTGGCTCGCTAGATGGCGCTGCCATAGGTCAAACGGATATCAACAGCGTTTCTTTTTTTTTTTTTAATAGGAACCCCTATTTTTATTGCATATTCGTGTAGTACGTAAAGAAATATGAATGTTTTAGTTGGACCACTTTTTTCGCTTTGTGATGGATGGCGCTGTAATAGCCACAAACGTATAAGTACGTGGTATCACGTAATATTCCGTCAGTGCGGACAGTATTTGCTTCGCGATACATTACTCGCTTTAAAATGGACCGTTCACCAATTGCGGAAAAGGTCGATATCGTGTTGATGTATGGCCATTGTGATCAAAATGCCGAACGGGCGTGTGTTATGTATGCTGTTCGGTATCCTGGAAGACATCATCCAAGTGTCCGGACCGTTCGCCGGATAGTTACGTTATTTAAGGAAACAGGAAGTGTTCAGCCACATGTGAAACGTCAACCACGACCTGCAACAAATGATAATTCCCAAGTAGATGTTTTAACTGCTGTCGCGGCTAATCCGCACATCAGTAGCAGGCAAATTGCGCGAGAATCGGGAATCTCAAAAACGTCGGCGTTGAGAATGCTACATCAACATCGATTGCACCCGTCCAATATTTCTATGCACCAGGAATTGCATGGCGACGACTTTGAACGTCGTGTACAGTTCTGCCACTGGGCACAAGAGAAATTACGGGACGATGACAGATTTTTTGCACGCGTTCTATTTAGCGACATGGCGTCATTCACCAACAGCGGTAACGTAAACCGGCATAATACGTACTATTGGGGAACGGAAAATCCAAGATGGCTGCGACAAGTGGAACATCAACGACCTAGGCGGGTTAATGTATGGTGCGGCATTATGGGAGGAAGGATAATTGTCCCCCATTTTATCGATGGTAATCTAAATGGTGCAGTGTATACTGATTTCCGACGTAATGTTCTACCTATGTTACTACAAGATGTTTCACTGCATGACAGAATGGCGATGTACTTCCAACATGATGGATGTCCGGCATATAGCTCGCGTGCAGTTTAAGCGGTATTGAATAGCATATTTCATGACAGGTGGATTGGTCGTCGAAGCACATTTCGCCGGCTCTGATGTCCCCGGATTTCTTTCTGTGGGGAAAGTTGCAGGATATTTGCTATCGTGATCCACGGACAACGCCTGATAACATGCGTCAGCGCATTGCAAATGCAACTGCGAACATTACGGAAGGCGAACTACTTGCTTTTGAGGGGAATGTCGTTACATGTATTGCCAAATGCACTGAGGTTGACGACATAATTTTGAGCATTTATTGCATTAATGTGGTATTTACAGGTAATCACGCTGTAACAGCATGCGTTCTCAGAAATGATAAGTTCACAAACGTACATGTATCACGTTGGAACAACCGAAATAAAATGTTCAAACGTACCTACGTTCTGTATTTTAATTTAGAACATCTACCTGTTACCAACTGTTCGTCTAAAATTGTGAGCCATATGTTTGTGACTATTACAGCGCCATCTATCACAAAGCGAAAAAAAGCGTTCCAACTAAAACATTCATATTTCTTTACGTACTACACGAATATGTAATAAAAAATGGGGGTTCCTATTTTCTAAAAAACGCAGCTGATATCCGTTTGACCTATGGCAGCGCCATCTAGCGGGCCAACCATAGCGCCATCTGGTTTCCCCTTCAAGCTAGACAAGTTTCGTTCCTTGTAGTTTATTCATTTGACGCTTATTTCGTGAGATATTTGGCACAGTCACGATCAATGGGCCACCCTCTGTTGCAAGCACAGGATGGCTCGCCATGAAGGGCAACAAAATGGGGCTTAGAATATCGTCGACGAATGACAACGAAATGGGTCCTGCTATGAAAAGAAATCCTCACTCTATGTTGACAGGCCGTATGGCGGGCAACAGTCAGGTTGTTACTCCGCCGTTGTCCGCGGCGAGGCGTCTCCAGACACGCCTTCGATCTGGAATCTCATAGACTGGAGTAGGACTGCCTTCAGTGATGAGTCCCGTTTCGAACTGAACCCCTATTACCAGCGAGGATGCGTCTGGAGACGCTGTGAACGGGTGTGGGATACCAGCCTGATTGTAGCCCGCCATATGGCACAACAACTGGGAGTGATGATCTGGGGTCCATGTCATAGCAGGACCCCTTTGATTGTCATCCGCGGTACTCTTACAGCGCGCAACGGTACATCGACCATATTCACGCCATGTTTTGTTGTGTTTCGTGGCACGCCATCCTGAGATTAAGGAAGGTAATGCTAGCCCGCACACCTCATCTCTTTCTGGTTGTCAATCTCTTTCTTGGCCAGCAACGTCGCCAGATCACCCCCCAACTGAGAACGTTTGGAGCATTATGGGCTGGACCCTCCAGCCAGCTCAGGATTTCGAAGATCTAATGCTTCAATTGGACATAATTGTCTCGGAGGAGGACATTCACCTATACTGTCAATAAATGCCAAGCCGAATAGGGGCTTGCATAATGGCCAGGTGTCGACCAACATGTTTATATATTACTCCATTTGTGAAGCTCTTTCTCTTAAATAAATCATACAGTTTTCCTGAAAATTGTAATAATTTGTTTTCATTTATACATTACTGGCCATTAAAATTGCTGCACCAAGAACAAATGCAGATGATAAACGGGTATTCATTGGACAAATATATTATACTAGAACTGACATGCGATTACATTTTCACACAATTTGGGTGCATAGATCCTGAGAAATCAGCACCCAGAACAACCACCTCTGGCCGTAATAACGGCCTTGATATGCCTCGGCATTGAGTCAAAGAGAGCTAGGATGGTGTGTAAAGGTACAGCTGCCAATACAGCTTCAACACGATACCACAGTTCATCAAGAGTAGTGACTGGCGTATTGTGACGAGCAATTTGTGCGGCCACCATTGACCAGACGTTTTCAATTGGTGACAGATCTGGAGAATGTGCTGGCCAGGGCAGCAGTCGAACATTCACTGTATCCAGAAAGGCACGTACAGGACCTGCAAGTAGGGGTCGTGCATTATTCTGCTGAAATGTAGGGTTTCGCAGGGATCGAATGAAGGGTAGAGCCACGGGTCGTAACACATCTGAAATGTAACGTCCACTGTTCAAAGTGCTGTCAATGCAAACAAGAGGTGACCGAGACGTGTAACCAATGGCACCCCTTACCATCACGCCGGGTGATACGCCAGTATGGCGGTGACAAATACACGCTTCCAATGTGCGTTCACCGCGATGTCGCCAAACACGGATGCGACCATCATGATGCTGTGAACAGAAACCTGGATTCATCCGAAAAAATGACGTTTTCCCATTCGTGTACCCAGGTTCGTTGTTGAGTACACGATTGCAGGCGCTCCTATCTGTAATGCAGCGTCAAGGGTAACAGCAGCCATGGTCCACGAGCTGATGGTCCATGCTGCTGCAAACGTCGTCGAACTGTTCGTGCAGATGGTTGTTGTCTTGCAAACGTCCCCATCTGTTGACTCAGCGATCGAGACGTGGCTGCACGATCCGTTACAGCCATGCGGATAAGCTGCCTGTCAAAACGTGATGGAACGCATTTCACCTCCTTACGCGAGGCATCACAACAACGTTTCACCAGGCAACGCCCGTCAACTACTGTTTCTGTATGAGAAATTGGTTGTAAACTTTCCTCATGTCAGCATGTTGTATGTGTCGCCACCGGCGCCAACCTTGTGTGAATGGTCTGAAAAGCTAATCATTTGCATATCACAGCATCTTCTTCCTGCCGGTTTAATTTCACGTATGTAGCACGCCATCTTCGTGGTGTAGCAACTTTAATGGGCAGTAGTGTAGTATTTATAGTTTCCTCTGAGAAGGCTGTCGGAGCAGTGGATGCCAGGAGCAGATGTTTCGATGGAAATTGAAAGACTGTGTATGACTTTGGACAGATATGTGTTTGTAATCGCTGCGAATCTTGGATTTCAATGCTGTTTGCAAAGAGTATCAGTAAATTTAAACCATTTCAGAATCTGTTACATATAACTTTTCCGTGGTCTTGAACTTCGCGCTTTACGTATATGTAGACGCACTGCATACAACACGGTGTGCTAGCTGAAGTTGATTGAATGATGGGCATATTTTTACATCAGAGTGATCCCCAGGCCAACTACGATTATTTTAATATAGGGAACAAATTGAATGATCGATTTCACTGATTTTTTGCGTTTTTTACCTCTTTTCGCCGGCCGGTGTGACCGGGCGGTTCTAGGCGCTTCTGTCTGGAATCGCGTGAACGCTACGGTCGCAGTTCGCATCCTGCTTCGGGCATGGATGTGTGTGATGTCCTTAGGTTAGTTAGGTTTAAGTAGTTTTAAGTTCTAGGGGACTGATGACCTCCGATGTTAAGTCCCATAGTGCTCAGATCCATTACCTCTTTTCGTTTTTTTCCTTGTTTGCGCCAGGTGCCCCGCATCCTCTGCGCCAGGGACAATGCCCTGGTTTGCTCCAGGTCAGGTACGCCCCTGTTGTGTTCTCTTCCTGTCTGAGCTGTTTAACGTTTCGTTCAAGGCTGCTCTCCAGACAAACACCTTCAAAATGGATTTTCTAACACTTAAATTTTTATTTGAAGTAAACAGATGTATTTTTTCATAAATGTTCTCCTTGCTTTTGCAAATAGACATTTAATATCCGCCTCCTTCTACCATCTTCAGTGTTTTTGCTCTCCTAGCAAGACTCCTCTAGTAATATAGTGTAATTATTCTCGTCGTGCTTTTCGAACGCCAAAATGTTAGCAACAAGTTACTGATCGGATTATATTTCCATTGAGCCAAAAGGAGGTCACAGCATCTGCTGTAACCTTATTTCGCTGGACGTAACTGATTCGTATGAGTCCTAAAGCATTGTCAATTTCTGTACTAAGGAACGGAATCACTGGTTCATCGATAAGTAGGCATAAACATTTATTTATAGATGTAGGAGACATAGACCGTAGGTGCTATAACGGTACTTTGCGGGCAGGCGTGTAAATTAGCATCATATTAATTAAAATCGGGGATAAATAGACTTTATTTTGGAAGAATTAAAAGGGGAAAGTAATACGCAACTTTAATAACTGCACAGTATTACTAAGAAGCAATATAATGAAAAGTAATAAAAAGATAAGTAGCAAAGACCAAGCGGGACAGAAAGATATAGGGGCGCGTTTGTGTTTTAATACATACAAAATAACATGTAACACATTATTGAGCTCTCTACCTTCAGTTATCGCGATCGGGCTAGTCGATGAAAAAGTGGTACGCGACTGCGAAATTCGTTAAGGAGATTGTTTAAAGACTCTTCAAGCACGTTTAAAATACATTACGTGTGACGAAGTGATCAGAGACGTTTATTGTCGGGTGAAGTGAAAATAATTCGAACTTTGTGTTAGCTGGGAAAAATACTCTTGGGAAACTATTATGGTTGTGGAACCCACGAAAGTTGTACGCAACGGAAAGCTATAGTTTACACTTTATGAAATTGTGAAACGCGTGTGCGCGGAACATTAAGAGAATCTTATCCTTGGACGGTTGCGGAGGTAACTGATACAAACAACGCGCCAGCATAAAAATAGTTCGCTTATTCACTACCAGATATTAATTAAAGGGGACCTAAAATACTAAAAACAGTGCATACACCGTTAAATTGAACCCTGCGTGTGAAAGACAATCACATCGAACATTTCGAGAGCGAAGAATAGACATTTAAGTGCCGAATTGAGAGCCTGGGTCGTGTCGATATTTGCACATTATATGACACGCATTATTCAGAATACGATATCGACCATTCTAATACTGAAAAGAAGGATAGGATCATTACCTCCAATCCCGATTCATATTTCATATTTAGTTAGTGAAAATAAAAGTGTTAATAAACACATTGCAATTTTATCCATGATTTTGACTTCATTATGTATTCTTGACTACATGATAAACAATATCTGTGGAAGTTGTGTACAACGTATCGTCATAATATTTAGCCAACCAATATTGTGGACGCCAAAAACGTTCTTACTGCGGATGTATAATGTGTGAGTGCAACGAACTATATTGAGAAACTGAACATCCATTACATATTTGCACGTTTATCTGCGAAAATGGTCCTTGTCGGTACATCAGCATAGAGTTCGAATAGAATCGCTGTAACATTGCAAACCATTCAGATTAATCGAACATCTAAATACGCATAGTGCTGGTATCACCATGATGTGTTCTTTCTCCTCACCCTCGTGGCAGCAATGGAATTAAGAGTCAGCCGGGAATAACATTAAAATCAATTGACGACCATTGAGATAGCGTCACGAATTTTCAAACGTCCACTGCCATGTATGGTTCAAATGGCTCTGAGCACTATGGGACTTAATATCTGTGGTCATCAGTCCCCTAGAACTTAGAACTACTTAAACCTAACCAACCTAAGGACATCACACACATCCATACCCGAGGTAGGATTCTAACCTGCGACCGTAGCAGTCGCGCGGTCCCGGACTGAGCGCCTAGAACCGCTAGACTGCCATGTATGAAGGCGAGCGACACCACGAGTGCTAACGTCGATCGAGGGGTGTCGTCTTGATGGTATTGAATGACATTGAGCGGTCGCAGTCCCTCCTATTTAAAAGAAGGCGCCGGCCGCAGGGCAGACTCGCCAGCTATCGGAGAGGCGTGGACCGACCCTGGGGTCGGCCGCACGCTTAATCCACACAGCTGAGGGAAGCGCGGCGCGCATTATGCCGCTCTGCGGAAAGCAATTTCATTCAGCGAACGGCATTAGCGGCGGTCAGTGTGCGGCCGTTTCGACTGCGCTAGAACGACGACCACAGATCGGGCGAACGGAAATGGGTTTTCCAAACCGCTGTTGCAATCAGATTCGTTACCAGTTTCATTCATAATGATCGCCGAAATAAGCGACACAATAGCTCTAGTCACTGCCTATCAGCAATGAGACAGCCCCGTCGTTACCGTTTCACTGTTTTTAATGATTGCGTCTAACATACAGTTAAAATAAGGGTAACTGTTTTACTTTTTTCCTTTTTAGATTCATTAGAACATAACACACTTTTGCACGAAAGCATTTAGAATAGCGCTTTTAATTGAAATGCCGTGTGGCTAGGGCCTCCCGTCGGGTGGCCTGTTCGCCTGGTGCAAGTCTTTGGAATTGACGTCACTTCGGCGACTTGCGTGTCGATGGGGATGAAAAGGATAAGGACAACACAACACCCAGTCCCTGAGCGGAGAAAATCTCCGACCCAGCCGGGAATCGAATCCGGGCCGTTAGGTATGACATTCCGTCGCGCTGATCACTCAGCTACCAGGGACTGACAAGGCTTTTAGTAATTTAAGTAAATTTAGACACGGGGAAAGCAAGCGCCTTGTCGTCGAGGTACAAATAACGGTTCAGCTAACGATTTAAGACTAAAAAAGAGAGAACTGGAAACCCTTACCTGCGATTCATACTCGGTCTGTAGGTATTGTTAAGATGTTGTCGATAAGTTATTCGAGAGCAGCAGAACTGTGCAGCGTTATACTCAATAGAGCCTTCAGACACTATGCTTCTTGACTACAAAAGTAAACAATAAAGCCGGCCGCGGTGGCGCATCAGTCTGGAACCGACTGACTGCTACGGTCGCAGGTTCGAATACTGCGTCGGGCATGGATGTTTGTGATGTCCTTAGGTTAGTTAAGTTTAAGTACTTCTAAGTTCTAGGGCACTGATGACTTCACATGTTAAGTCGCATAGTGCTCAGAGCCATTTGAACCATCTAAACAATAAATGAAGAAGCAAACGTATCACATATTTCCTACGCAAGTTTTCATTTGAACACGTCACTGCTCGCAGCTTGCGCAAATACTGATGTACACCCAAGAGGTCGCGACAGTAAGATTACTTTATCACCTCAAAAACTCAGAAACTGCTTAGTTATTACATCCCGTCCGAGCACATTTTTAACTGTTTCTCCTGATTCACTCTCAATCTACATAAGACGTATGTTAGCGACGTCGTTCATCAGTTTTGCGAACTTTACTCTGTGGCACAGACGACACTCATACTGCCTCGTGCCATTCTGTTACGAAAACAGGCGTTATTAGCGTGTGCCTAACGTCGTGTTCCTTGGAGATGTGATATTTATGTCGATTAAGTTTCCCGCACGCGAAACAACGCCAGTGTACTTTACACTATAAAGCTGGAATACCAGTCTATGTGTAGGGAGATAATTTCATGAATCCATGGACCTTACATGTCAGCAGGGGACTGTTCAAGCTGGTGAAGGTTCCATAATTGCGTTGGGCGTGTGCCGTTGGAGTGATATGGGCAACTTGATACACGTCCTGACAGCCTCGGCCGGACATTGGTGGACTGTATTCGCAGAGTATTAGCACGGCCTGGCAGAGAGTGCTATGATAGCAGTTAGCAGTGTTCCGGAAATTGTGTGTCAAAGTTTCATGGAGATTATATATAGCAAAAGACTCGGATTTATGTTGCATGTCGCCCATAGATTGCGACACCATTGTTATTTCAAAGTTAAGTGTTGCCAATCTGCTTTAGTGAAATAAAATTACTAATGTTATTTACTTGAATTGTTGTATACCAATCCGAGAACGCAGCGTCCCTATACGAGACGAGTGGGCAAGATCCCACAGTATAGGAGCATGAGGTAGATATGTTTAAAATTTATTAGGACAGCGGTTTTAAAATGTTAATTCGTTTGTAACAAAACATTGAAATTGTCAGATACGTATTGGCTTTTCTTTTGTTTTTGCGTAAGGTGGTGTGTGAGTTGGGGCTTATGGGAGCTCGACAGCGAGGTCATCACCGCCCTTTGCGTAAGGAACCCTCCCTCACAGCACATAACGTGCGCCTGGAACCTGTCGTAAAATTTCATTTAAATTAGACTGACGCGTAATCTGATGCAGTTCAAGGCAATTTCATTCCAATTGTGGCAATAGAATTTGTGAAAACAGCGGCGTAACGTGGCCGGGACGGTTGGCCCACGTGGTCGATTATCACGGCCGTAGTTCTCCGGCGACACATCACGCGAAGGTTTCAGCCCAAAACAGGTCGTTGTTTCCATTCTCAGGTCCGTGTTGAATGGATTCCGTTTTCCAGTGCTTGCGTGTACGGCAGCTATTACAGCGAGAGTTAGCCACATTACCCAGTAAAAAGTAGAGAACTGTGACTCCCTATTATTCACGGAGACTTCTCGTCCAACACTTACCTGAATGGACACGATATCCATGCTATCGTAAAGTTCATTGACATGCTGTTTAACGGTGCCTTAGCCGAAACACCGTCTCACACATCTCAGTTAAAGGGAAACTAGAGACCGAAGTCCACCAGCTAATTAGAAGAATTAGTGACAGATAATTAAGTGCTTAGGATGACTAGCAGAGGCGTACGTGTTTCTTCAGAATGAGGTAAACGACAGGGAAGAAAGTGGATAGGATTGTCGTGTTAGTACCATCCTCCAGTTCGAACATCACTAAGCGGACAGCATACCGTAATGGCATACACTACTGGCCATTAAAATTGCTACACCACGAAGATGACGTGCTACAGACGCGAAATTTAACCGACGGGAATAAGATGCTGTGATATGCAAATGATTAGCATTTCAGAGCATTCCCACAAGGCTGGCACCGGTGGCGACACCTACAACGTGTGGCGTGAGGAAAGTTTCCAACAGATTTTTCATACACAAACAGCAGTTGATCGGCGTTGCCTGGTGAAACGTTGTTGTGATGCCTCGTGTAAGGAGGAGAAATGCGTACCATCACATTTCCGACTTTGATAAAGGTCGGATTGTAGCCTATCGCGATTGCGGTTTATAGTATCGCGACATTGCTGCTCGCGTTAGTCGAGATCCAATGACTATTAGCAGAATATGGAATCGGTGGATTCAGGAGGGTAATACGGAACGCCGTGCTGGATCCCAACGGCCTCGTATCGCTAGCTGTCGAGATGACAGGCATCTTATCCGCATGGCTGTAACAGATCGTGCAGCCACGCCTCGATCCCTGAGTCAACAGATGGGGACGTCTGCAAGACAACAACCATCTGTACGAACAGTTCGACGAAGTTTGCAGCAGGATAGACTATCAGCTCGGAGACCATGGCTGCGGTTACCTTTGACGCTGCATCACAGACAGGAGCGCCTGCGATGGTGTACTCAACGACGAACCTGGGTGCACGAATGGCAAAACGTAATTTTTTCGGATGAATCCAGATTCTATTTACAGCATCATGATGGTCGCATCTGTGTTTGACGACATCGCGGTGAACGCACATTGGAAGCGTGTATTCGTCATCGCCATACTGGCGTATCAAAAATGGTTAAAATGGCCCTGAGCACTATGGGACTTAACATCTATGGTCATCAGTCCCCTAGAACTACTTAAACCTAACTAACCTAAGGACAGCACACAACACCCAGTCATTACGAGACAGAGAAAATCCCTGACCCCGCAGGGAATCGAACCCGGGAACCCGGGCGCGGGAAGCGAGAACGCTACCGCACGACCACGAGCTGCGGACTACTGGCGATCACCTGGCGTCATGGTATGGGGTGCCATTGGTACACGTCTCGGTCACCTCTTGTTCGCATTCACGGCGCTTTGAACAGTGGACGTTACATTTCAGATGTGCTACGACCCGTGGCTCTACCCTTCATTCGATTCCTGCGAAATCCTACATTTCAGCAGGATGATGCACGACCGCATGTTGCAGGTCCTGTACGGGCCTTTCTGGATACAGAAAATGTTCGACTGCTGCCCTGGCCAGCACATTATCCAGATCTCTCACCAACTGAAAACGTCTGGTCAATGGTCGGCGAGCAACTAGCTCGTCACAATACGCCAGTCACTACTCTTGATGAACTGTGGTATCGTGTTGAAGCTGCATGGGAGGCTGTTCCTGTACACCCAAGCTCTGATTCAGTGCCCAGGCGCATCAAGGCCATTATTACGGCTAGAGATGGTTGTTCTCGGTACTGATTTCTCAGGATCTATGCACCCAAATTGCGTAAAAATGTAATCACTTGTCAGTTCTAGTATAATATATTTGTCCAATGAATACCCGTTTATCATCTGCATTTCTTCTTGGTGTAGCAATTTTAATAGTCAGTAGTATATTTAATAACCATCTGTATGTCTAGGAGAGTCTTAAAACTACCCAGTAAGAGACTTTAGGAAATAGGTTGGACGTATAGGTCAATTGACAGAAACTCGTTGCATTACCAGTTTACTAAGCGTCGCAATGCTCTTTTATGATGCATCTCCGGTTGTTTGCTGACGATGCAGTGGTGTATGGGAAGGCGTTGTCCTTCATTGTCTGTAGGAGAATATGACATGACAGAATTTCTGTTTGGTGCGAGGAATGTCAGCTGCCTCTAAATGTAGAAAAATGAAAATTAATGCGTATGAGTAAGAAAAACAAACGCGTAATGTTCGAATAGAGCATTAGTTGTGTCCTGCTTGACACAGTCACGTCGTTTAAATATCTGGGTGTAACGCTACAAAGCGATATGAAATGGAATGTGCATGTGAACATTGTGATAAAGAAGAGGAATGGTCGGCTTCAGTTAATGCGGAGAATTTTGAGAAAGATTCGTTCATCCGTAAAGGAGCCTGCATGTAGCACACTAGTGCCACATATTCCTGAATACGGCTAGAGAGTTTGGGATCCGTATCAGCTCGGATTAAATAAAGACACTGGAGCAATTCAGAGACTGTAGCTACATTTGTGACCAGTAGTTTCGAACAACACGCAAGTATTACGGAGATGCTTCGGGAACTTAAATGGGAATCCCTGTAGGGAAAGCGGAGAACATTTAGAAAACTGGCATTTGAAGCTGACTGCAGAATGATACTACTACCGACAACACACATTTCGCGAAAGGACAACGAAGGTAAGATTCGAAAAATTAGGGCTCCTACGGATGCATACAGACAGTCGTTGATCCGTCGCTCTATTTGGGAATGGAACAGGAAAGGATACGATGAGTAGTGTACCCTCCGCCACGCGCCGCACGGTGGCTTGCACAGTATGTGTGTAGATGTAGGTGTAGGTATATAATTGAGAGAAATTGAAGACACACAAAAAAGGAGAACGTAAATGTTACATATCATTTTATTTTAGTCGTCAGACAATGCCACGAACGAATGAGTAGTGGGAACCGGTAAAATTCGCTTAATACTCTGCCTGATATAAGAAATCAAGCACGCAGAATACATGGTCGGATGTCAACTATGAACGGGTAAACAGCATAGGCGGCTATGTAAACGATTAGGCTCGCGATTCTCAGTGACAGCCACGAGAGCGCTTTAGTGTTTTTCGCGCACAGTGTTGCCACCAGACCTGGTAAGGTATGTAAGGGGCGTCAATAACGTCAGATTTTGAGCGATGGTTGCAACATACTCGTGTGAGACAGCGTTATCATCGTGATTCTTCAATTTCTCCAGGCGTATTTTATGACGAAATAAATCTCAGGTGAACAACCTGGTATGAGTGTGCATAGGACACAATATTTCGGCAATCGACCACGTTACCATCATCAGGTGCGCTGATGTACTGACCGGCGGTGGGCCGGCGCCATGTATATACAGGATATACAGGACAATCCCCCCCCCCTCCTCCCTCGGGAGCTTCCTGTGAGTCGGTGCGGTCCGCGCCCCGCGCGCGGTCCAGGTACAGCGTCCGTTCTCCCGCCGTCTGGGCGCTGCGTCCTAGGTCTTCTCGTTCAGGACGGTCTGCCGGCACCGCTCTCCTTATTCTTCCCTCCTCCCCCGAAGTCGGTACACTCTGGGAAATATCCATTTTCTTCTTAATCCGGATGATCGCTGGTTCCCACGCCTTGCTAAGGATGTAACTGCTGTCACGATTTAGCTGTGGCTCCCTTACTCTGATCTCTATGGCTTCTTTGATGACACAGTCCCAGTATTTGGAAGTGTGTGTCAGGACTTTGGTTTGGTCACAATCCATGCTGTGGAGTTCCGACAAACATTGCTCAGCGATTGCCGACTTACTGGGGTGTTACAGTCTAGTGTGCAGTTGATGTTCTCGGCATCGGTCCTCAATGGTACGAATGGTCTGCCCTATGTTGGTAAGGTTCCCTATGTGCCCATGCTATTAGCGCCAGTTTTGTGTAGTGCCACGTTGTGTAGCCATTCTGCAATTATCCTTAATTTATGAGCATGAGTGTAGTTCGCCGCCCGTCCTGTTTATCAGTCTGCCAAGCCTACGACATCCTACATTCGTAATGAGGGGTGGTCGGCCTACCCCACGACGTCGCAACGTGGGTTCAACTCTATTTCGCCACGTAATGAGGTCAATCACAGAGCACTCGTCGAACACCTGACAAGTCGTGCAGTTTCCAAAATGGTCGTGCCAAGCCTCTGGCCATGACAATCTGCCCTTGGTCAAACTCGGATCGCGCTCTCTCCCCATTCTACACGCGGACAGCACGCTCACTAATACAACACACATCAAAAAAAGTTTTGCATCACCTCGGTCCCCAGATTTCCGAACCCGTACAGAAAATTGGAATAGAGATCAACATATTTGTAGTTGGGAGCTCCAACGTTAGGCGCGTAAAGGGGCCACTTAGGAACATAGCTGCCAAGGAGGGAGAGGAAGCAAGTGTGCACTCCATGTGCATACCAGGGGGAGTCATCCCGGATGTGGAAAGGCAGCTTCCGGATGCCATGAAGAGTACAGTGTGCAGCCAACTGCACGTGGTGGCTCATGTCGGTACCAATGACGTCTGTTGCTTTGAATCGGAAGAGATTCTCTCTGGTTTTGGGCGGCTAGCGGAAATGTTAAAGGCTGCCAGTCTTGCTTGCGAGATTAAGGCGGACCTCCCCATATGCAGCAGCATCGTCGATAGAACCGACTGTGGTCCTTCGGTGCAGAGCCGAGTGGAGGGTCTGAATCAGAGGCTCAGGCGGTTCTGTGACCGCGTATGCTGCAGATTCCTTGACGTGCGCCATCGAGTGATGGGTTTCCGGGTTCCGCTTAATAGTTCAGGAGACCACTACTCACAGGAAGCGGCTACACGGGCGGGGGCTGTGTGGAAGGGACAGGGCGGTTTTTTAACTTAGAGGGGGTCTCAGGGAACCACAGAAAGGGCGTCCGTCTAAACAGGCGCAGGTAAAACATAGCAAGTTAATTGTAGAAACGATCGGTATTGTAGTTGTAAATTGTCGTGGCTGTGTTCGGAAATAACCAGAGCTCCAAGCCCTAATTTAAATCACTGAAGCTCAAATAGTTATAGGTACAGAAAGATGGCTGAAGCCGGAAATAAGTTCAGCAGAAACTTTTCAAACGATAAAACAGTGTTCAGAAGGGATATATTAAATGCAATTGATGGTGGAGTATTTATTGCTGTCAAAAGTAGTTTGTCTTGTAGTGAAATTGAAGTTAATAGTTCTTGCGAAATAGTATGGATAGAGGTTATACTTGACAATCGGACTAAACTATTAAATGGGCCGTTTAACCGAGCCCCCGACTCAGAAGAAATAGTTGCTCAACAGTTCAAAGAAAACTTGAGTCTCATTTCAAATAGTTACCCCACTCATACAGTTATAGACGGTGGTGACTTTAATCTACTCTTGATATGCTGGAAAAATTATACGTTTAAAGCCGGTGGCAGGCGTAAAACGTCATCCGAAATTGTACTGAATGCTTTCTCAGAAAATTATTTTGAACAATTAGTTCATGAGCCTACTCGAAGCGTAAATGGTTGCGAAAGCATACTTGACCTCTTAGCAACAAATAATCGTGGACAAACTGTGATTATCGTCACGAATACAGGGATTAGCGACCACATGGCAGTAGCTGCTATGCTGAGTTCCGTAACTCCTACAACCATCAAAAAGAAACGCAAAGTATATCTATCTAAAAAAAGCTGCTCTTAACACCATTTTAAGAGACGGTCTGCACTCCTTCCGATCTGATCATGTAAGAGTAGAAAAGTTGTGGAATGATTTCAAAGAGATAGTATTGACAGCAGTTGAGAGATATATGCCACATAAATTAATAAGTGATGGTACTGATCCCCCTTGGTACACAAAACGGGTCAGATCGCTGTTGTAGAAGCAGCGAAAAAAGCATGCCAAATTTAAAAGAACGCAAAATCCCCAAACTGTAAAGTTTTGCGGAAGTTCGAAATATAGCGCGTACTTCAGTGTGAGATGCTTTCAATAATTTCCATAACGAAACTCTGTCTCGAATCTGGCAGAAAACCTAGTGAGATTCTGGTCATACATAAAGCACACCAGGGGCAATATGCAATCACTACCATCATTACGCGATAACAACGGTAAAGTCAGTGATGACAGTGCCACTAAAGCGTAGTTATTAAACACGATTTTCCGAAACTCCTTCACCAAAGAAGACGAAGTAAATATTCCTGAATTCCAATCAAGAACAACTGCCAAGATGAGAAACATAGAAATACATATCCTCAGTGTCGCAAAGCAGCCTAAATCACTTAATAAAAGCAAGGCTTCCGGTCATGATTGTATACCAGTCAGGTTCCTCTCAGAGTATGCTGATACATTAGCTCCATATTTAGCAATTATATACCACCGCCCGCTCACAGAAAGATCCGTACCTAAAGACTGGAAAGTTGCTCAAGTCACACCAATGCCCAAAAAGGGAAGTAGGATTAATCCGTTGAATTATAGGCCCATTTCACTAACGTCGATTTGCAGTAGGGTTTTGGAACATATACTGTATTGGAAAATTATGAAGTACTTCGAAGAAAACGATTTATTGGCACGTAGTCAGCACGGATTCAGAAAATATCGTTCTTGCGAATCACAACTAGCCCTTTATGCTCTTGAAGTAATGAGTGCATCGGGAGGAGATGTCAAATTGATTCCATAGTTTTAGATTTCCAGAAGGCTTTAAACACCATTTCTCACAAGTGTCTTCTAACCAAACTGCATGCCTATGGAATATCGCCTCAGTTGTGCGACATGATTAGTGATTTGCTGTCAATAAGGTCACAGTTCGTAGAGGGAAAGTCATCGAGTAAAACAGAAATAATATCCGGCGTTCCCCAAGGAAGTGTTATAGGCCCTCTATTTTTCCTGGTCTACATTAACGACATAGGAGACAATCTCAGTAGCCGTCTTAGACTGTTTGCAGATGATGCTGTCATTTACCGTCTTGTAAAGTCATCAGATGATCAAAACGGATTGCAAAATGATTTAGATATCTCTATGGTGCGAAAAGTGGCAGTTGACCCTTAATAAAGAAAAGCGTGAAGTTATTCAAATGAGAACTAAAGGAAAGACGCTAAATTTCGATTAAGCGATAAGTCACACAAATCTGAAGGCTGTAAATTCAACTAAATACTTATGGATTACAGTTACAAATACCCTAAATTGGAACATAGATAATGTTTTGAGGGGAGCCAAACAGAGATTGCGATTTATTGGCAGAACACTTAGAAGGTGCAACAGGTCTACTAAAGAGACTGCTTACACCACGCTTGTCCGCCCTATTCTGAAGTATTGCTGTGCGGTGTGAGATCCGCATCAGTTGGGATTGACGGATGACATCGAAAAAGTACAAAGGGCAGCTCGTTTTGTATTATAGCAAAGTAGGGGAGATAGTGCCCCAGACATGATACGTGAATTGAAGTGGCTATAATTAAAACAAAGGCGATTTTCGTTGCGACTGGATCTTCTCATGAAATTTCAATCACCAATTTTCTCCTCCGATTGCGGAAAAATCCTGTTGGCACCCACCTACATAGGGAGACATGATCATCACGATAAAATAAGAGAAATCAGGGTTCGCACAGAAAAATATAAGTGCTCGTTTTCCCGCGCGTCGTTCGAGAGTGGAACGGTGGAGAGACAGCTTGAAGGCGGTTCATTGAATCCTCTGCCAAGCACGTTATTGTGAATACCAGAGTACGTAGATGTACGTAGATGTAGATAAACATCATTTCAGCCCTTTTTATAGCTCTTGAAAACCACACATTCCATATTGTAGCATCACACAGCGAGACCTTCAGAGGTGTTGGTCCAGATTGTAACTCTAATACCGAGATGGACGTCCTCTTGCACTGATGCAGGCCTGTAGTCGTCATGGCATTCTATCCACAAGTTCGTCAAGGCACTGTTGGTTCAGATCGAACCCCTCCTCAAAGGCGATTGGACGTAGATCCCTCAGTGTGATTGGTGTGTCGCGTCGTCCATGAAAGGCCCTTTTCAATCTATCCCAGACATGTTAAATAGGGTTCATGTCTGGAGAACAAGCTGCCCACTCTAATCGAGCGATGTCGTTATCCTGAAGGAAGTCATTCACAAGATGTGCACGATGGAGGCGGGAATTGTCCCCGGTGAAGACTAACACCTCGCCAGTACGTCTGCACCACACAATGCCACCCCAAAACAGCAGGGAACCTCCACTTGCTGAACTCGCTGGACAGTGTGTCTAAAGTGTTCAGCCTGACTGGGTTGCCTCCAAACATGTCTCTGACGATTGTCTGGTTGGAGGCATATGCGCCACTCATCGGTGAAGAGAACTTGATGCCAATCCTGAGGGGTCCATTCGGCATGTTGTTGACCCCATCTGTACCGTGCTGTATGGTGTCTTGTTTGCAAAGATGGACCTCTCCATGGACGTCGGGAGTGAAGTTGCGCATCATGCAGCCTATTGCGCACAGTTTGAGTCTTAACACGAAGTTCTGTGGCTGCAAGAAAATCATTATTCAACATGGTGGCGTTGCTGTCACGGTTCCTCCGAGCCATAATCCGTAGGTAGTTATCATCTACTTGAGTAGTAGCTCTTGGGTGGCCTGAGCGAGGCATGTCATCGACAGTTCCTGTCTCTCTGTATGACCTCCATGTCCGAACAACATCACTTTGGTTCACTCCGAGACACCAGGACACTTTCCTTGTTGTGAGTCCTTCCTAGCACAAAGTAACAATGCAGACGCGATCGAACCGCGGTGTTGACCGTATAGGCATGGTTGAACTACAGTGGAATGACTGGAACTGATTGGCCGTCGGACCCCGTCCGTCTAATAGGCGCTGCTCATTCATGGTTGTATACATCTTCGGGCAGGTTTAGTGACATCTCTGAACTGTCAAAGAGACTGTGACTCTGATACAATATCCACAGTCAACGTCTGTCTTCAGGCGTTCTGGAAACCGAGATAATGCAAAACTTTTTTTTATGTGTGTGTGTACGCATTGTACGTGCGAGTGACTAGCAGTCATTCCTAGCCCAGTACGCTGCTGTCATCTGGACGGGTTTATATCGCTAGTAAGTCGGTTGTCATAATGTTCTGGCTGATAAGAGTATTCCAGCATTTTCTGAAGAGCTGAGAGTACTCGGAGAATGCTGAACGGCCACATTGCGTACCAGATTTCACACCTTCTTAATCTACCAGATCTTAATAGTGTATTCTGCCGGACTCGTGCTCACATTAAATAAAAGTACCCACGGAATGGAGCGTTGTGAGCCGCAATATGTGGCCACAGCGCGTTTCTGAGCGAAGAAATCGCCCCTCTTATCTCCTGAACGAACAGCTCAAGCAGTTAGCCTATTTCGGAAGTTGTAGACTTAAACAATGCTGCGCAGAAAAGAACAAATAAAAAGATCATATACATAATATATAGAATTAACAAACGAAAGCAAAATAATTGGCACTGACGAGACATGTTCCCTCGATAGTATAAAAATGTGAATGAAGCGCTTGCGTGCTACCCACTGTGCCACTTTCTTTTTTTAAATTTATTTTACTCTCATTTTGTTCCTTATTAATCGTTGCGTATGGTCGGGACAGACGTCGCATGACACCCATTCAAGTTCATCATCGACCCGTTCACTCAGTTTTTTTATTGCAGAGGGCAGCTAACTCTCTGACCGAATACGCTGAGCTACCGTGCCGCCTGCGTCCACTCCATCTGAGCAGCCGGACGCCCACTATCTCATATGAAGACCTTGGAAAACTATTCTCAGCATCACAAATGCTATGTATTTCATCAGAAAAATGCCTCAATATCCACTAAAATATAGAAACTAACACTACAAGAACTATTCTCAGCATCACAAATGCCATGTATTTCATCAGAAAAATGCCTCAATATCCACTAAAATATAGAAACTAACACTACAAGAACTAAGTATTAGACCTCGACATTCCGTGGACATTGCCGCCACATTGGGGCACACACGAACCAACATTGTCGGAACAGTTGAGACTACTGTCGCAAGGTTGGTTCAAATGGCTGTGAGCACTATGCGACTTAACTTCTGAGGTCATCAGTCACCTAGTAATTAGAACTAATTAAACCTAACTAACCTAAGGACATCACACACATCCATGCCCGAAGCAGGACACGAACCTGCGACCGTAGCGGTCGCTCGGTTCCAGACTGCAGCGCCTAGAACCGCACGGCCACTCCGGCCGGCACTGTCGCAAGGGATAGATACTGTAAGTGAATGTTAGCGCCATGACGGTAAAAAAAAAGAAAAAAGTGCTAGGATTGGATTCAAGACGATGTGCATCATGCATTTAATTAGTTTGCACGAGGAAAGGCCAGTATTACGGAATGGAAAGCTACTGGACTACAGGAACTGAGACAAGAAGCAAAGTTTGGTGGCTGAAATGTCAGCAGTTTTTAACACATCCACAGAAGAAATTTACCAGAATATCCACAATTCAAGGAGTCGGGCAAAGCAGTTTTATAACATAAATTAATCAACATAGAGAAACAATTGAAGTTACTTTTCTTAAAACCAATCGTTTTAGAACTCGGAACATTGGCATTTACTTCAAGCAATACAGAAGTATCTATAATTTTATATAACATGCTATTTGTTGGTTATAATACTATATTGGATGTTGAAGAATACACCTTCCGTAATTTACGATCGGTCCCGCAAGTCAATACAAAACGGTCAAATATATGTATGTTCCGAAATGCTTCATCTATCAGATATCCGCCCTGTTTGGTCCTTAAACGTCTGTTATGCGGTACGGTGTCAAGACGAAACTTTTGTGATGTGTCGGCAGCTGGGCCAACACCTTGTAGTTCGAGATGGCTGAAAATGCACGCTAGACTAACGCGGACAGGCGTGAAGTACTGGAACAGGCTACGTAATTAATGCTATGAAGAAAAGTACGTAGCTGGATTAATACTTATCTTTAATCAATCATTGTGGTACATCGCTCTTGACTATACATAGGAGACTTTAATTACAATCACTGTAAGGCTAATGGCGCCTTGCTAGTTCGTAGCCATTAACTTAGCTGAAGGCTATTCTGTCTCTCGGCTAATGAGAGAGAAAGGCTTCGTACATCTAGTCGCTAGCTAGGTCGTCCGTACAACTGGGGCGAGTGCTTGTTCGTATCACGAGACCTGCCTTGTGGTGGCGCTAGGTCTGCGATCACACAGTGGCGACACGCGGGTCCGACATGTACTAAATGGACCGCGGCCGATTTAATCTACCACCTAGCAAGTGTGGTGTCTGGCGGTGACACCACATTTGTAATGTTATTTCGTCATTATTGTTACTTTGACAAATATTAAAGAGAATAAACTAGCTGACGCTAAAAATATTAGTGTCACAAGCAGTCTGTGTTTAACACTGATAGATTTAGGCGTACTACTATCTACACTCCTGGAAATTGAAATAAGAACACCGTGAATTCATTGTCCCAGGAAGGGGAAACTTTATTGACACATTCCTGGGGTCAGATACATCACATGATCACACTGACAGAACCACAGGCACATAGACACAGGCAACAGAGCATGCACAATGTCGGCACTAGTACAGTGTATATCAACCTTTCGCAGCAATGCAGGCTGCTATTCTCCCATGGAGACGATCGTAGAGATGCTGGATGTAGTCCTGTGGAACGGCTTGCCATGCCATTTCCACCTGGCGCCTCAGTTGGACCAGCGTTCGTGCTGGACGTGCAGACCGCTTGAGACGACGCTTCATCCAGTCCCAAACATGCTCAATGGGGGACAGATCCGGAGATCGTGCTGGCCAGGGTAGTTGACTGACACCTTCTAGAGCACTTTGGGTGGCACGGGATACATGCGGACGTGCATTGTCCTGTTGGAACAGCAAGTTCCCTTGCCGGTCTAGGAATGGTAGAACGATGGGTTCGATGACGGTTTGGATGTACCGTGCACTATTCAGTGTCCCCTCGACGATCACCAGTGGTGTATGGCCAGTGTAGGAGATCGCTCCCCACACCATGATGCCGGGTGTTGGCCCTGTGTGCCTCGGTCGTATGCAGTCCTGATTGTGGCGCTCACCTGCACGGCGCCAAACACGCATACGACCATCATTGGCACCAAGTCAGAAGCGACTCTCATCGCTGAAGACGACACGTCTCGATTCGTCCCTCCATTCACGCCTGTCGCGACACCACTGGAGGCGGGCTGCACGATGTTGGGGCGTGAGCGGAAGACGACCTAACGGTGTGCGGGACCGTAGCCCAGCTTCATGGAGACGGTTGCGAATGGTCCTCGCCGATACCCCAGGAGTAACAGTGTCCCTAATTTGCTGGGAAGTGGCGGTGCGGTCCCCTACGGCACTGCGTAGGATCCTACGGTCTTGGCGTGCATCCGTGCGTCGCTGCGGTCCGGTCCCAGGTCGACGGGCACGTGCACCTTCCGCCGACCACTGGTGACAACATCGATGTACTGTGGAGACCTCACGCCCCACGTGTTGAGCAATTCGGCGGTACGTCCACCCGGCCTCCCGCATGCCCACTATACGCCCTCGCTCAAAGTCCGTCAACTGCACATACGGTTCACGTCCACGCTGTCGCGGCATGCTACCAGTGTTAAAGACTGCGATGGAGCTCCGTATGCCACGGCAAACTGGCTGACACTAACGGCGGCGGTGCACAAATGCTGCGCAGCTAGCGCCATTCGACGGCCAACACCGCGGTTCCTGGTGTGTCCGCTGTGCCGTGCGTGTGATCATTTCTTGTACAGCCCTCTCACAGTGTCCGGAGCAAGTATGGTGGGTCTGACACACCGGTGTCAATGTGTTCTTTTTTCCATTTCCAGGAGTGTAGATTGGCAATTTGGGTCCAGTTATAAAGAGTATTCTTTCCCTCTCTATTGCTGTCATTCTCTTGAAATTTCGATATTGTTGCGGATTTTCTATGACAAGCTTTACAATGAGATTCCTGCACGCTCCAAAACAATTCCGCCACCTAAGTCGCTCTCTTATCCAACACGAACACTGTCGTTTATGTATTTCGTTCGCCTCTGAAAGTATTAAAAGTGCAGCTGCAGCCCAATACTCTTCCACCATAGCCTTTTCAACCGTGCGTAGAATTACGGCAGAAGAATCTCGAGGAGAGCAATCTTTCAGGTCTTACAGACACTCTCACCCTTCTGCGTGTGAACGATTCCGACACCTCTTGCAAGGCTCTCTTACGCTCATAAGAAGAACTCGCAAGCAAGTGTCAGACGGTAACTATCACCAAAAATTCGACCCTAGTGTAAACAATTTTATCTTAGAGTATCAAACTGACAGAGAGAAAAAAACTTTTCAAGTGTATCGCAGCATTTACAATTAGCAGTGCAAACAAAATCGTCTGCCATGTGTTGTGCTAAACACACACAGACACACACACACACACACACACACACAGACACACACACACAGACAGACACACACAGACACACACACACAGACACACACACACACACAGAATAAGTGCCGCGTGGAGTAGTCGCGCGGTCTCAAGCGCCTTGCCACTGTTCGCGCGGCTCACCTCGTCGGAGGTTCGAGCCCTCCATCGGGCACGGGTGTGTGTGTTGTCCTTAGCGTAAGTTCGTTTAAGTTAGATTAATTGGTGTGTAAGCATAGGGACCGATGACCTCAGCAGTTTGGTCCCATAGGATCTTAACACAAATTTCCACAATAAGTAAATAAATAATCCATATTCGATTAAATAAGTTGCGTAGAATTCTCAGAAGTCGTATAAATAATGATAGCGTATTGGCACTGCTCCAGGAATCCAACTACGTCATCATCAAGCATCTGTGTTTTGTAGTTCTTGAAGATGTTTTCATTCCTCTGAAATTTTACAATCTCTGGGCACAGACACGACTCAGTAATTAGGCAAATAAGGTAAGGAGGGGGCGGGGAGGCGGGGGGGATAAGCAACTCATCACCTGACAGAGTTAGTGTTATGTACAGGGGTGGGCGGCTAAAGCGATGTCTGTGCAATATGTCAGTGCCCTCTAGTGTCGTGTGGTTGCTGTTTGACATCCAGGAGTCTTCAGATTCCCCCTCTCGTGACTCTGAGGCGGGCTTCTCTGTAGCTTAACTCCTTCCGCTGGTTGACAACTGGTTTAATCTACCTCCAGGTAGAGTACTGACCGTTGGCCAATAATGCGTAATCTATTGTCTGAAGTGGTGAACTTGCAGGGGTAAGGTAAAAGGAAAAGCTCCACCATCTGGCCCTTGAAGAATATGGTCTGACCGCGCACCGCGCCATTCTCTGCGAATGACGTCATCGGCTGCGGAATGGAGGGCCACGTGGTCAGTATGTAGTTCTCTTGGTCGTCGTCGAGTTTCTAGACCTCGGAACCGCTACAAATCAACCGAGTAGCTCCTGTGCACCCCGTACCAGTCCTCCCACCAAGGAAGAATGACTGGCAGTACCGCGAATCGAACCAGGGTCTCCAGTCAGCCGCGCTGACCACTCAGTTATGGAGGCGGGAAGCTCACTGGGGTAGCATCAACGGAGGTCTCGGTACTGAGGCCAGAGAAGGTAAATGTGAAACAGAATGCAAATCCTATGGAGTGAAACGTGGTTGATCAATCTGATGAAAAAGACGCACTAAGTCCTCACTTCTATGTAAGACACTACTTTCACTGAGTGCTCATTTCTCACTCATAGATCTTCCCAGTGAATACTCGAGTCGTTTTCTCACTACCCACTCCATCTCACAGTTGCTCCTGCTCAGCGGCGTTGTTCATTTTCCTCCACACTGTCTTCGACGGTGCAGACTTTCTATAGTATCATATTTGTCAGAGATAGAGCTCAATTTACTGCTTCACTCAGTGAACGATAAACGTTGGGCAACAACAGTTCCCAGCATTTGTGCAGGGTGACAAACCTCGAGAGATGAAATATCCCTGGACTGCTCATGGCATATAGCATAGGAGCTCCCACATCATTTTCACGTAGACTTCTTGTTGGGTCACAACAAGGTTTGGTTGCTGGTTTCCCAGTGGATTATTTAATGCTTGGCGTTCTTGTAAAAACCGCTAAGAATTCTTTCATTTTACTGTCTGGATTCCTGTATCATCAAGCACATTGCAACCCAGCAACAAGCCCACTTGTTTGTAACGGGGCGCACTCGTGTTCGCATGTTGTTCGGGCCTGGTAGTGCCCCTGTGGTGATAATCTATAAAAGGGACAACCATTTCGGAGTGTAGCAAACTCTTCAGTTAAACCACAACTCTCTGCCTTTCGGAAAATGTTCAAATGGCTCTGAGCACTATGGGACGACATCTGAGGTCATCAGACACCTTGTCTTAGAACTACTTAAACCTGGCTGACCTAAGGACATCACACATCCATGCCCCAGGTAGGATTCAAACCTGCGACCGTAACAGCAGCGCGGTTCCGGACTGAAGAGCCTAGAACCGCTCGGCCACAGCGGCTGGCTAGAAAAATGTCCAGGTGTTGGTGTTTTGTCCCGAGTGTCTGTTGATGAAGTATGGTTACCCAACGCTGTTCCCTCACTATGTATATATCAAGACCTGTCTTCATTTATGTATTGTGAAATCAAAATTGTTGCAGTCACAGCCAAACCATTTTCTACGGTATGTACTCGTGCAAAAGGAAGCCTTTTGATTGATGTCTTCTCATGCCTTCAATACTAATGTTCAACACTAACAATAAAAAATCACTTTTTTCAATAATGTACATCGTGAAATACCATATAGCTCACTGAGTTTTTGTCTTAGAAACTGTATAATTGGTTCATTGCAATCAGGTTGGCGAGACGCCCTTTTTGGTGTAGTTCCTATTTTCGTAACTCAATTAGTTTAAAAGTTACTGTTTGGGCAGCTGGTACCTCACTGCGCTGTCTTCACACAGCCAGCACGAATCTCCCCAGTGACGATCGATCATTTACAACGTTGCACAACCTGTCACGGACACACCTCCAGGGCTGCCTCCTGCTTTTCTGCAAACGTAGCCTGACCTCCCAACCACACACAGCTGCCTGCTTGTCTAGGGAACCTTTCCCATCTTGCCACTGTTCCGTCAACCTTCTCACCTTACACACCTACCCACTCGCAGGTGACCTGGCGCATAAAACGTTGAATCTTGACAGCAACCTCTATCGTCCTAGTCCACTTCATATGCAACCCACGTCACATAAAACCAATTTATTATCTTCACCAGAGGACATACATACGGACACAACGAGCTCGCATGAGTCTCGCGGCAGAGTAATGTGGAAAACTATCGCAGAAAGTCATATGGGCAGATCCGCTGATCCAGGTATTTGCTTGATGGAGGCGATAGGCAGAGACGTTTTGCATTGAGATCGACTAACATGGACCTGGATGTAACATCGCACCGTGCACTCGGTTCCGCGTGATAGCTCTTTCTGTAATTCGCACTGGTCACTTTTTTGTGCTTATTTATTTATTGCTTATTCAGCCTGGTAAGATTAGGGTCAGGCCCTTTCTTACCTCTGACAAGAAACAACACAGACAAAAAATATTACCTAATAATCACAATAATAATTTGCATTATTAATTAAAATGATAATTGCCAATAGTAATAATAATAATAGTAAAACTAATAATGATGAAATAATAATGTGGAAATTAAGAATGATATTAATTTATTACAAAACAAACTCAGTTATAATAATTTGCGTTATTGATAAAAAACTGGACAGGTGCGAGCAAAATTCACACACTGACGGTTCCGTGCAAAGGAATCGAGGATCTAGAAGATTTTTACCTGTTGTCGATATTGATACTGGCGAGATATCGCTCCCAGGGATTCCAAGACTTTCGACAATGTTTTAATTTCAAGTCTGATGTCGCATAACAAATGACGAAATAAATATTTTTTTCGCATGATATAATAACAGTGTAACAATTTTCTAATTTTTCCTTTACTTGTACTCTGAAACATTTCTTCTTGCAAAATTTCATGACTCTACCTCAAGGGGAAGTATCCTATAGGTTTTAATGAGTGACAACAAGTTTGTTTGCTGACCGTCATCACCAGCAAGCACAGAAATACTCGTTTTCTGTAATGTATTTTATTAGTGCCAGACACGTTTTGCCTTTTCTCTATAAGGCAATTTCAGTTGAATCTGGAATAATACAGTCTCATTTTTATATGTGATCACATATCAAAACGAGACTGCTTCATTCTGGATTCCACTGAAGATACCTGAAAATAAAAAAGCGAAACCCGCCTGTGATAAATAAAATACATCGCAGCAAGAAAAAGGTGATTTTTTTTTACAAAAGGAATATTTAACGACTTGAGTATGTGAGTATCAAGTGACATGAATTGCTGTATCCTTTAATTGCACTGACTTAGAAGCTTCACTTTTTTTTACATCGGGAAGGGACCGTAGGCTTTATATATGTTACATCAGTTTCAACTTCATACGTCTATCCGCTACTCAGCAAAAGGATTTTGAGCAGACGAACAGACAGACAGATGGAGCACAAATTAATCCTGTAAGTTTTCCGTTTACACCGATTTGATTCAAAACCATAACAGTAATAATTGGCAGTAGTAATACAAATGGTAACACCAAGAATAATGAAAAGAAATAATGGTGGTTTTAATAATGGAACTGATTAGTTTAGCATCTTTGAAGCCTTATTTTGTATTAGAAGAAGTGGAAGGTATAATGAAAGAGAAGAGGATTGAAATGAAAGTGACGATGGATGCTGGGAAAAAAAAAATTTCTGTAGAGAACTCTTTAGAGAAGGAGAGGGGAAAGTGGTGGTGGAGGGAAGGTTGACGAGAGTGAGCTGCAAGAAGAAACAGCTGTTGTAATAGAAAGTGGAAAATGGCTCTGAGCACTATGGGACTTAACTTCTGAGGTCATCAGTCCCCTAGAACTACTTGAACCTAACTAACCGAAGGACATCACACACATCCATGCCCGAGGCAGAATTCGAACCTGCGACCATAGCGGTCGCGCGGTTCCAGACTGAAGCGCCTAGAACCGGTCGGCCACCACGGCCGGCAATAGAAGGTGGGCCATTAGCTATCTTTAGCATTTTGAAAGAATTTTATTTCTCCAACATATTGAGGAAAATCGTTCCTGTGCAATGGTAAGAGAGGATTTTACTTTGTTGAGGACGATTATTTCTGCTGTATTTTACAGACAGTAGTGTAAGGGCTGTAGATAAGTACGAAGGAGAGTGATGATTGAGAAGACGATACAGAAAATTTAGGATACGATAATTATAATCGCTTACTTTTCAGCACGTAGTCACGACAACTGTTCACAGACAGCAATGGTATGGTCGAAATAGAGTATATGACGTGTATGACAAATGTACCACACATATGCACTCATGCATTTTCTCCGTGCCAGTGCCTACGTGGTGTTCGGACTCTCTTTTCTCCTTGAGATTGACCAGCAGGTAGACTTTTTCCTCTTCCAGGGTCCCATTCTCCGCATTCCGCGTCCACCACCCACGGTCAGCTACACTACTGACACGTGAACCGACAAGGCTGTTTAACTGCGTTCTCACGCCTGTGCAGACACAAAAACCGTAATGTGGCAATACAAAGTCTCCCCGTATTAATGTATCTGTGCTTTACTAACTCAATTCTCATCAAATGGTGCCATATTCTC
The DNA here is from genome assembly GCF_023864345.2 of Schistocerca serialis cubense. Classification (NCBI taxonomy): domain Eukaryota; kingdom Metazoa; phylum Arthropoda; class Insecta; order Orthoptera; family Acrididae; genus Schistocerca; species Schistocerca serialis. The sequence goes on from NC_064644.1 coordinate 562,314,620, forward strand.
ATACTTCTTAACTGCGAGAGATTTATCCCTATACATCACACATAGAGCGGAATATCAATAGTTGTAGAATCGACTTCCCGAAATTTACAGTCTGTCTCTGGAGGCAAGCAGCTGATATTTTATAGCAATAGCGAGGTCATCTACACTGAAGAGCCAAAGAAACTGACACGCCTGACTAATATCGTGTAAGGCCCCCGCGAGTACCCAGAAGTGCCGCAATGCGACGAGGCATGGACTCCACTAATGTCTGAAGTGGTGCTGGAGGGAATTCACAGGGCTACCCGTAAATCCGAAACAGCACGACGGGGTGGTGCTCTTTTCTGAACAGCATGTTACAAGGCATCCCAGATATGCTCAATGATGTTCATGTCTGGGGAGTTTGGTGGCCTGCGAAAGTGTTTAAACTCAGAAGAGTGTTCCTGGAGGCTCTCTGTAGCAATTCTGGACGTGTGGGGTGTCGCATTGTCCTTCTGGGATTGGCCGAGTCCGTCGGAATGCACAATGGATATGAATGGATGCAGGTGATCAGACCGGATGCTTACGTACGTGTCACCTGTTAGAGTCGTATCTATTCGCATCGGGGGTTCCATACCACTCCATCTGCACACGCCCCACACCATTACAGAGCCTCCAAAAGCTTGAACAGTCCCCTGCTGACATGCAGAGTCCTTCGATTAATGAGGTTGTCTCCATACCCGTACACGTCCATCCGCTCGATGCAATTTGAAACGAGTCTCTTTCATCCAGGCAACATGTTTCCAGTCATCAACAGTCCAATGCCGGTGTTGAAGGGTCCAGGTGAGGCATAAAGCTTTGTATCGTGCAGTCATCAAGGGTACACGAGTGGGCCTTCGGCTCCTACAGCCCATATCGATGAACTTTCGTTGATCGGTTCGCACGCTGACAATTGATGGCCTAGCTCTGCAGTCTCCAGAAATTTGCGGAATTGCACTTCTTTGATGTTGAACGATTCTCTTCAGTCGTCGTTGATTCCGTTCTTGCAGGATCTTTTTGCGGTAGCAGCGATGTCGGAGATTTGATGTTTCGCCGGATTCTTGGTATTCACGATACGCTCGTGAAAAGGTCGTAACATTCAATCTTGATGACCTACCATTGTAGCAGCAGTAACCGCTCTAGCGACTGCGTCAAACACTTGTTGCCTTACTGTACATAGGCGTTGCCGACCGCAGCGCCGTATTCTCCCTGTTTACATATCTTTGTTTTTGAATACGAATGCCTGTAACAGTTTCTTTGGCGCTTCAGTGTATATCTGCGTATACCAATGTCCCGCTTTGCCTTCATTGTGTGTGTTAAACGAAGACACCATCATACAGAAACAAGCCTTTAGCATCAGATTCTCAGGTCCACTATTTCCACGGAATGAGCTGGCATAACGTGGACCTGTCAGACCATTCGAAAATAATTTCAACTGACTCTCATTGGAACTCTCTTCAGCAAATTGTTCGAATTTTCAGGACGTATCATGGACACTAAGTAACCAGATATTATTTACCGTTAATGTTGTCAGATATCGTGTCAAAATGTCCTTCTACATAAATCCAACTCTGACAGAGCTACTGCAAATGGCATCTGCCTGGGGCATCTCCGTACCGTTATGCGAATTCAGACGCCGTTACTTGCAGCGAATGCTGACAGATATTGATTCATTAAGCTCAACGCTTCTTGAGTTGCAATCCTATTAGCCGATAATGAGCTTTCTGATACGTAATTGCGATTCCATCTGCAACTTGGCAGCGCACCAGCTCAGCAGTCGTAGTTCTCAGATCCAGACAGCTCTGTGCGCTCGCAGTTATTCCAGTTTCCTCCGCCGTGTTCATCTCATATTACTGTCTCACGTTTGAAAAATTATTTGTACTGTTGCCACATTCCGACTAGAACCGTGTCTCTATGACAACTCGATATTTGGATATGAAGCCAGATACACGTAAGGTGCAGTTCTGTTATTTTGCTGAACATGTGAATCACTTCCGAGGCAAACACCGATTTCGTTTACCGCATGAAAATAGGCTTTTTTATGAGGACACGTGATTGTCACACAGTCATCGAAAAAGAATACTCTTCTAGTGATACCACTTGCAAATGCAAGTGCACATTGTTCACATAGTCAGTGCACTCGATGCACAACACACAATGACATGTGGCTACATTTTCTGCCACTCAGTACAGTATGAATATCCTAACGTAAACTTAAGTGATTTTAGTGCAGTAACTTCTTTTTCCTGTGCAAAATAAAACTGGATAGCTATGTCGTTACGAATACACCTCTGAAGACCTTGTTCACTGCCAAACCGCTTCTGAATTAGGTGATACTGACTTATGACTTCCCATCTTAAATGATGATTATTATGTATTTGGAGCGTTCAACAGCACGGTCATTGGTGCCCTTACTGGGCGTGAGCATGTAAACCTCTCGAGGGGGGGGGGGGGGGGGGGGAGGAAGTAAAAGTATATCTGCACAGATCAAGTTGCTTATGATGTATTAAAATCCAGCAATAAATTGCAAAAACCTATTTCATGGTGCACTAAACTATTAATGAAAGTGCTTAACTGAGTTGTCGAGCTATCCGCTCAAGACTCACGGTCCTCGGCTCCCCAACACTTTCGCGATCAAGTCTGACATTTCACAGAATTTTAAACCACGTGTCATACTGATGTCAGCGTAGATGGTAGGTAGGTTCCCAGCCAAACTGAAGATTGCCTTTACTTATTCATGCAGCTGAAACGTGTTGTACCGAAACTGCTGTACTACGAAGTAGCGAAAAGTAATGTTTCAGAACATTTTATAAGAAAAATCTTAAAGCTTTTTATATAAAACAAACATTATGATCATTGTACATCTTTAGTCTTCACAACTACATATTTGCAGCCCCCTGCCGCTAGAGGGCTCCGAATTATAGCGTGTAGTGTGACAATGTCGGTGCGTGAGAAATGGCGTGCTGTAGTCGACTCTAGAATTCAAAGCGTTCGTCCACACACGGAGAACCTTCTCCTCCAGTACGACAACGCCAGACCACACACCAGCACTGCAACATCTGCAACAGACCGGCGCCTTCGATCATCCTCCATAAAGTTCAGATTCGGCCCCATCCAATTTTCGTCTGTCGCAAAACTTAAAGAAAACCTTCGAGGACTTCACTTTGATAGTGACGAAGTGGTGCAAGTAGAGGTGACGCTGTGGCTTCGTCAAAAAAAAATCAGATTCTATAGTGACGTTACCAACAAATTCTACAGTGACGTTGTCAACAAACTGGCCTCTAGTTGGAAGAAAATTATTTGTCGCCAGGGTGACTAAGCTGAGAAATGAATATGTGGACATGAAGAATAAAGATTTAGATCGTTAATAACGTTTCTTTTGCTTAAAAATCTTTAAGAGTTCAGAGGCATTACTTTCCAGGACGCCCTCGAAAAAGGTTCATATACTGGTGCATCTTGCCACCGGAGGATGAAGCTGTGTGTCAGTACACGCTGTCCTATTCTGGTGATCATTACTTCGTACCATTCATGTGATTGGCACGAGCTCTGCAAGGCTTAGGGGCCTCTGTCATGCCTAAGTGGTCGATTTGATTGACTACAGGTTGTTGTTTACCACTTTCAACCATTCGTTTTCCCATAGGCGAATGACTTTTGTGTCCGACAATGAGGTGATGGCGTGGTAAGGCACAGAGCACGGAATAACAACATTCTCTCGTTTCGACGCAGAATGCCACAAATACTATCTACTGTGAACCGTCTGTCCGTAAATGCTACAATCTCATTCTGCAGATCGAACGTTCCATTGTGTGTAAATTGCCAGATGTGTTATGTTGAATATTAACCATCTAGCGAATTGAGCAGATTACAGGTAGTGGCCACTTTGTAGTCTCCACGCGATGGTATCTCCTTTCCAGTTTCCTCCGAGTACGTGCTTATTATCGTGGTCCCAAATCTTGCGTAGTTGTTCCTATTAGAAATGAACGATTTGAATCACTTTCTTGCTTGTTCACAGCAACTACATAAGAAAGTTCTAATTTCAGTGAGGGTATGGGACATATCCAGTTAGCCAGTAGGTATGTTCATGCGTCAGCAGGTTTCCCTTGGCCCGTCAATCTCTCCGCGAGTAATCTGTGAAGGGAAACTATAGCACGAGCGATGCTCTGTAGCGGACGGCAGGTGGCGCGGGCAGCGAGGAGTGACTGGCCTGAGACAGCGCCGGCTGTCCGCCACTTGGACCAAATCGAGTCCGTAGGCGCCGTGTCCGTGGAACGCTGGGTAGCGGCCGTCGTAATAATTTATTGGCCTGCGGATCGCGGTGAGCACCATTAGGCGTGAACACGGGAGACAGTGTTCGGTGCGTGGGCGACGGCCGTTGCAGAGAGCAGATCACTTCCGGTGTGTCTAGCCTGACTGCCCCCGCGCCGGCGCCATTGCTGCTGACGTCGACGGCCCCAGGCTCTTCCTCTGCGTCGCTCTTTGACGTCAGCGACGTAGCAATAAATTTTACCTCATGTATATTTTAAATGCGAAATTTTCTTTGTGAGTATGTTTGTTACACCTTCACTCTGAAACGGCGGGACGGATTTGAAAGAAATTTGGAATGAAATTAACTTTCGCCCTGAATTAACCAGCGAAAGCGTGTTGTACAAAATATCTATTGATTTCAAGAATATAACGCGAAATGTGCAGTAATAATCACTCATAGAAAAAGCTAATTACCTTTTGAATTTTGAACTGACCCGCCAGGTTAGCCGAGCGCGCTAACGCGCTGCTTCCTGGACTCGGGTAGGCGCGCCGGCCCGGGTGTGCCGTCCAGACTGGATGCGGTTTTTAGGCGGTTTTCCACATCCCCCTAGGTGAATACTGGGCTGGCCCCACGTCCCGCATCAGTTACACGGCTCGCAGGCATCTGAACACTTTCGCACTGCCGCGCGGGATTAGCCGAGCGGTCTAGGGCGCTGCACTCATGAACTGTGCGGCTGGTCCCAGCGGAGTCCTCCCTCGGGCATGGGTGTGTGTGTTTGTCCTTAGGATAATTTAGGTTAAGTAGTGTGTAAGCTTAGGGACTGATGACCTTAGCAGTTAAGTCCCATAAGATTTCACACACATTTGAACATTTAACCGAGCGAGGTGGCTCAGTGGTTAGCACACTGGACTCGCATTCTGGAGGACGACGGTTCAATCCCGCGTCTGGTCATCCTGATTAAGGTTTTCTGTGATTTTCCTAAATCGCTCCAGGCAAATTCCGGGATGGTTCCTTTGAAAGGACACGGCCGACTTACTTCCCCGTCCTTCCCTAATCCAATGAGACCGATGACCTCGCTGTTTCGTCTCTTCCCTCAAAACAACCAACAACCAAATAACTTTCGCACTATTCCATGGATTACACTAGTCGCAGACAGTTGGGGTACACTAATCCCCTGCTGGGAGGGTATGGGGGGCGGCAGGAAGGGCATCCGGCCACCATTCAACTAACATTGCCACATCCGATTAACCATGCCCACTCTGCGTATCCGAGGAAAAAACGGCACAAGCAAAAGAAAGAAAGAACTATTTGACTTTTGAACTGTATCGTATTTGTGAAAATGCTTTTATTCTTTAATGTGACCTACACAATACGATTAAACGTAATGAATACAATGCATATACAATCCTCAAAGTGTTTAATCCACTCTTTCATAGAAGACCCTTGCATTTTTGCCGTCGAACGTCAGCCTTATCTCATAGCTTCTGAGATGCTTGAAGACTCACGACTGTGGTGTCATTTAAGTGCTGTACGACAGAGAGACGTCTCGCTTTTACCAGCAGAATGTGGCAGGCTTTGAGTGAGGCTGCATTTTATGACGACATGCGAGTGTATCAGCTGGTAACGGGCACACACGTTTGGGCGTATTAGAAAATTTGCGCTGCACCGAACTAAAAATTGCTAATGGTCTTTCTTCGTCGAGGTATATGTTTGTTAACCCTTCACGCGAAAGCGGCTGGACGTATATGGATGATCTTTGGACTGGAGATGCCTATACCCTGAACTAACACATAGGCTACCTTTTATTCCGAAAAATGATTACTTACGGAAGTCATCTAAGGAAGTTAACTATCGTCCCAATAACTTGCCTTTCCATTTCAAACGCTTGCAGTTCCCTTTGAAAGCGGTCTTCTCGATCATAAATAAGAATCAAGGATAAACTTTAAAAGTGAAGGGTGCTGATCTGGGCACAACGTGTTTTACCACCGGTAGCTCTACGTTGGCTGCTGCATCTATTGAGAGCCATAAATCTCTGCATACCACAGACATTAAGAAGTCTCGAAATGTTGTTTACAGAAACGCATTACAGCAGATTTCTGACTCTCCATACACACCAAGACAACTGTGAACCTTCCGATACTAGGCATTTCGCAGACAGTCAAAATTATGTTCTGCTTTTCCTGGCACATCTTGTAATTCGCTACTCGGTCGCGTAAAAGTTTTGCTCCTTAAGTAAACGAGTCGGTTGTGAGCGACATGTATTCATGCATCCTGTCAGCTTCTTCCATCGTGTCAACTTTTTTTTCCTCTCCAGAAGATAAGTCTTTAACTGCTGGTAATACGTCGGGGCATAGCTACTGTTTAGTAATAAATAGTAATAACATTATAAGATGATGAAGCATTACATTGAGCACTGGTTCACGAATTGCTCTCTCACTCTGACACGCTGCCTTCTTATCAGAGTAGAATACAAAGTCGACCTAAAAGATTCTCCTCGCCCCATCTCCACCTTTATACTCTTTACTCGACCACCCCAAATAACGTACAGCTCTGTAGCCGAGTGGTAAAGGTGACAAACCCTCACGAGGGGTATTTGATTCCCAGTACTGCCAGGAGTCGTCCCTTGGTGGGAGGACTGACTGGGATGCACTCATCCTCGTGATACCAGTTGAGGATCTGTCTGACTGAGAGGCAGTCTCCAACGCCGGAGCATTGAAAACGGACGGGAGTGCGGTGTGCTGGCCCCATTACCCTCCGTATTGCACCCTATGGTAAATGACTGAGGATGACACGACGGTCGGTCGACTATAGTGTGGTATTCAGGGCCTGATCGCAAGGTTTCTTTATTCTTTTCTACGCCAAATAACTATTTGGCTTTACCTTAAATGTGATGCTACAATGTAACTACTGCTCCTGCACTGCTATGCGGAAGTAATGTACTAGGGTCGTCATTCAAGGAAGTAAAACATACCGAAAGGTACATAGAACTACAGACTATCGTCAGTGTTGTAGCTTGAATCTGGCTCCATGAAAGTGTTCTTCTGGCTCACTCGTTTCTGTCACTGGGTTCACGTCCCGCATCAGTTGGTGGCATCAAAATGTCAAGCCTAGTCTCCCATAACTATCTAAATTTTATTCTCACCAAGCGATAACCACGTCAGCTTACGTACCTACGATCTATCTAACTTTAATTCTGAACAAGGGATAACCTGATCAGCTTGCGTACCTACCGTTTGATACAGAGGATTTGCCTGCTTTTCCTGCGTCTATGACAAATACCACAAGACGTAATGTGAAAGCTTACGCCAACAGGAAGGAAATAAATGAGCCTCAGAGAAACAGAAAAACAGACAAACCTGTAATTTATACCTGACACTTAGGATCGATTTCACATCATCACATTTCTTTCATAAAAAAGATATTATACTACTGGCCATTAAAATTGCTACACCAAGAAGAAATGCAGATGATAAACGGGTATTCATTGGACAAATATATTATACTAGAACTCACATGTGATTACATTTTGCCGGCCGGAGTGGCCGAGCGTTTCTAGGCGCTACAGTCTGGAACCGCGCGACCGCTACGGTCGCAGGTTCGAATCCTGCCTCGGGCATGGTTGTGTGTGATGTCCTTAGGTTAGTTAGGTTTAAGTAGTTCTAAGTTCTAGGGGACTGATGACCTCAGACGTTAAGTCCCATAGTGCTACGAGCCATTTGATTATATTTTCACGCAATTTGGGTGCATACATCCTGAGAAATCGGTACCCAGAACAACCACCTCAGGCCGTAATAACGGCCTTGATACGCCTGGGCATTGGGTCAAACAGAGCTTGGATGGCGTGTACAGGTACAGCTGCCTATGCAGCTTCAGCACGATACCACAGTTCATCAAGAGTAGTGACTGGCGTATTGTGACGAGCCAGTTGCTCGGCCACCATTGACCAGACGTTTTCAATTGGTGAGAGATCTGGACAATGTGCTGGCCAGGGCAGCAGTCGAACATTTTCTGTATCCAGAAAGGCCCGTACAGGACCTGCAACATGCGGTAGTGCATTATGCTGCTGAAATGTAGGGTTTCACAGGGATCAAATGAAGGGTAGAGCCACGGGTCGTAACACATCTGAAATATAAAGTCCACTGTTCAAAGTGCCGTCAATGCGAACAAGAGGTGACCGAGACGTGTAACCAATGGCACCCCATACCATCACACCGGGTGATACGCCAGTATGGCGATGACGAATACACGCTTCCAATGTGCGTTCACCGCGATGTCGCCAAGCACAGATGCGACCATCATGATGCTGTAAACAGAACCTCGATTCATCAGCAAAATGACGTTTTGCCATTCGTGCACCCAGGTTCGTCGTTGAGTACACCATCACAGGCGCTCCTGTCTGTGATGCAGCGTCAAGGGTAACCGCAGCCATGGTCTCCGAGATGATAGTCCATGCTGCTGCAAACGTCGTCGAACTGTTCGTGCAGATGGTTATTGTCTTGCAAACGTCCCCATCTGTTGACTCAGGGATGGAGACGTGGCCGCACGATCAGTTACAGCCATGCGGATAAGATGCCTGTCATCTCGACTGCTAGTGATACGAAGCCGTTGGAATCCAGCACGGCGTTCCGTATTACCCTCCTGAACCCACCGATTCCATATTTTGCTAACAGTCATTGGATCTCGACCAACGAGAGCAGCAATGTCGCGATACGATAAACCGCAATCGCGATAGGCTACAATCCGACCTTTATCAAAGTCGGAAACGTGATGGTACGCATTTCTCCTCCTTACACGAGGCATCACAACAACGTTTTACCAGGCAACGTCGGTCAAATGTTGTTTGTGTATGAGAAATCGGTTGGAAACTTTCCTCATGCCAGCACGTTGCAGGTGTCGCCAGTGGCGCCAACCTTGTGTGAATGCTCTGAAAAGCTAATCATTTGCATATCACAGCATCTTTTTCCTGTCGGTTAAATTTCGAGTCTGTAGCACGTCATCTCCGTGGTGTAGCAATTTTAATGGCCAGTAGTGTACTTTCGGACTTAGGGCTTTCTTAGGTTCAACAAGGGGACCACAAACTAACCATGAAAAACTGCACCACGTCTGTACCTCAGTCTTAGCTCTCTCGTGACAGCAGGTGACGTTATCCAGGCACTCGCCAGACCCTAAAACCTTCCATAGGATTGCCCCCTAGGTATAACTCGATACATCACTTGATATCACCCGTTGTCGTTCACTGTAAAATGGCGTCGCTCTTTACGCCATCTCAAGCGTCGTTTAGGATTGAGCGCTAGAAAAACTTACGAGGAGCTGCTATGAAATTGTATACTATTCTTTTCAACGCTTCAGGCACATGCATTGTGCCAGCTGGACTGTCGGTGGCTCTTTGGAATTCACGACTGATTCGTTCCGATGATTTCTAGCAAATTTTTATAATCATCCTCCGCGGTGCTCGACGGTCCCTGAGCGTCAGTACATGAGATGATTATAAAGACTCCGCCTCGACTGCAAATTGAAACCGGATGTTGACCTAGGTTTCGGCGCGGATAACCACGCCTTCTTCGGAACACACTAAAACTACAAACTGACTAAAGAGGCATGGTCTAACATTAATACAGAACGTCCAAAAGGGCAAAAAAACTCGCCTAAAATGTAAAATAAACGGTACGTGTGTACTACGGCAATAGCTGTACTTAGCTGAAACGTCAGAAGCGTGCTTCCTCACCCCGGCCAACGTGCGGTGGGCCGGACGTACGGTTTATTTTACATTTTATGCGAGTCTTTTGCCCTTCTGGGCGTTCTGTATTAATGGTGGACCATACCTCTTTAGGCAGTTCGTAGTTTTAGTGTATTCCGGAGAAGGGGTGGTTATCCGCGCCGAAACCTAGGTCAGCATCCGGTTTCAATTTGCAGTCGAGGCGGATTCTTTATAATCATTAAATTATTCACGATTGCTGACGCGTTGCAATGTTAAAAGTTCTCAGTACATGAGGTCTGTCTAATCTTTCTTTAGCTGCGGTTGTTCCTTCGCTTTGTCCCTTCACAAGTAGGTGACCGAGAGCTGACTTTGTAGCTTTAGAATGCTTGAAACGTCCGTGACGGATCTGTTACGCAGGTGACACCCAGTGACTTAGTCCACGTCCGAAGACACCGAGTTCTCCTGAAATGCCGTGTGGCTAGGGTCACCCGACAGGTAGACCGTTCGCCTGGTGCGAGTCTTTCGAGTTGACGCCACTTTGGCGACTTGTCTGTCAGTGGGGATGAAATGATGATGATGAGAGCGGAGAAAACCCACGACCCAGCCGCGAATCGAACCCGGGCCGTTAGGTATGACATTCCATTGCGCTGACCACTCAGCTACCAGGGGCAGACAGTTCTCCTGACAGACGACCCACATTGCTGTTACAGCTTCTCTACTGGCACCACCCTTCCTTTTACACTGACAAGTCCGCATCTAGTCTAATCTAGTGGTCAATTCCACATTACATAGAAGGATCTGTGTACATATTATCCGATAGTGTAGATGTACAGGGTGGTCATAAACCGTCTGAAAAGCTTGTAATGGTTGTCACGTCCCGGCACAGACTCACTATACCAGAATGAAGTAAGTGCGAACTGCGTAGCACAATCGGGACGTTAAGGACAATGGGTTGGTTATAAATTGCTGTCAACCTTTATATCGGAGATGAGAGGGAGAGAATCTCCTTGGTTTGAAGCAAATAAGTTTCTTGAAAATAGGTTACAGAATTGCAATAGGCAGAAAAGGTTGGCTAGTTTCTATCAAGTTTATTCTCACATATACTTATGTGAGGTGTTGGACCATAAACCCTTAGTAAGATTCAGTCTATTTATTCAGACTTGCTACTTCAAAGCTAACTGCTGGTACATATAAGAAACAAGTACAGAGCAATCACTTGCTCTTGGTTAGCACTGAAATCTCTCCAAGTAATTGAGACAAAGACTGACAGCCTCTGTTCAACACTATTCCAATGAAACTCTAAAAATCTTACTTGATCTGCAGTTCCTGAGAGTCCACCAGAGTCTATCGCCGTCTTCTCATAGTTGAAGTCTTTATCAGCTGTATCGGATGCTATGGGCCTACTCGGCCCCGATGGCGTCTCGCTGCGGAATCTCCAAACTGCCGGCTCTGGCTCTGAATCTGCATCTGAATCTCTGCTTCTAACTATTCCGCTGCCTGGCATTTTATTTCGTTTCTCATGTACTTGGGTGCAAACGCGTTAATTTGTTTCACACGACCATTTCATTTCTAAGTGATCGGATTGCACAAGAATGTCTATGGTTCCACACGACACTCTCGTTTGTAATTGGTCGACTTTCGCAAGAATGCCTTCGGTTCCACATGACACTTTCGTTTCTAGCTGCACACAACTTAATTTGGTTCCACCCGAGTCTTTTCCGCACGTGACTAACGCTCTCTCTTGGTGTATTATCGCCCTGGTGTTTGCGTCTTCCATAGCGCAAGTTTGACTCATGCTGCTTCCTTTGGCAGGAAGTCAAACACTAAGTTATTTGATCAACAAGCCACACTTGGCAGTCTCCGCCGCTTATCTTGTCCCTACGTCCTGGTGGACTATTTCTTAATGTCGGCTGGCTGTTTCCCTATGGAGCCTGGGCTCTTATTATGGTCACAAAAGCAAGAATAAAAATTAAAATTTTCCACGGTCACAACATGGTGTTCCAAGGTAGATTGTACCTAAAAATAATTCCAAAGAAAAAATTAGATATACTGCGCCGCTCCCAAGCTAATTAGAATCGAAGTTAACGAATCAGGCCGTTACGCGCGCAAATTCAAGTGGCCCGCTGCATAAAATTATTGTACGTTTTTCTCATAGCCTACAAGACTGCTCAGGCTTTGGGCCGGGTTAGATCTTTACTACTGTCCCGTGCCCAGTTTTTGCATCGCTTTCTTGTTCGGTGTCATCAGACCAAATGAAGAACATGTTGCACGACACCTACTCTGCAACACCCTTACAAGCTTTCCACACTGCTTATGTGCACATAGCTGCCAGACGAGCGGTGTGGTTCTACGCAGCTGTGCCCCTGTGGCGGCAGGCAGACCCGCTCAGCACGTTGCGCGGACAGCGCGCCCAATTCTGCGCCGGATATTGCGTTCTGAGTGGCAGGCGCTGCGCGGCGCGGCGCGGCGCTGTTTCGTGCCCTTTTCGGACTTACAGCAGCCCTCCTGCTCATCATCCACATGCGTGCTCACTGCAGACGTTTATTTGCTTCTCCTAAACTCTGTGATTTCGATAACAAATTCTGGCAATACAGCACGACGCAAAACTGTTCAGTGTATGCACGTGTTCAAAACAACTGTCCCGCTTGCTTAGAAGAGATTGTACTGGTCAAAACTAGAACAATAAAAATCTATATACATGTGTCTGGAGACATGTGGGCTATTTTACCGTTATGGAGAACGGTCAGAAGGCTATCCTCCTTGTGAAACACCTTACGGGAATGCAGCTGGATGACGTCTTCGACAACGGCCAATACTTCGACAGGTGCACATCCTATCATTATCAGGTCAAAACTGTAGAATGTAAGCACTATGCAGGTGAATTTAAAACCACCGTATGCACTGCATCGACAAGAAATCGACACTCATACCAAAACGCAAGTATCACCACGCAACGAAAGATTACCAATGCCAGCCGTTTTCGAAACTCAATATTAATTACCAAAACGTAACACTACCTCTGTCCCATGTTGTTTTATCAGGGAGGTACCACGATTCCAGTTAAATTTTATATAATAATCGCCGTCTCTTTTTGTAAGATCACGTGCTAATTTATTCTCAACAGCTTCCTTAATAACCCTACAACCATAGCTGGCAAACCAGATTTGCTCGGCTATTGAAAGTTTGTGGGACGCTTATGCTCAATACACGGTCTTGAGGGTCTGACCAATGTGCGCCATGCCAAAAACTCAAGGGATACGCTAGACACCCACCTTACACAAAGCAAGATCATCGTTTATAGACCCTAAAAGAGATCTCATTTTAGATCTTCACACTGTGTCTCCGTACGATACGACCAATGCTGTTACAGACTTTACCTGTGTAACGGAAAATGACTGTAGGCATACGTACCACCTCGTTATTTCCATCACTCATCCGATTCACGTACAGCCGATAGAGCAAAGCAGGTCTGATCTTTCACTATAGCCATTCTAGCAAAAGATGATTTCTAGTTGGGCCGATTCAGTTGACTGACGTTCTGGGTTTACAGTGATGTCGATCGCATTGAACCTAGGTACCGCTTCACGTTGAGCCGTGTGGTGACAGCTACCATCTTGAAGATAGAGATCAGTGTGAGTTGCCTTCCTGTAAACGCCATATCACAACGTACCATCAACCTTCCTCGTGATTAACATATCAAGGAAGGGAAGGCATCACTTCCATCGAGAAGTGAATATTCAGGTGGACTGAATTCAGATGACCTAAACAGCTGTTTTATTTCTCCCTTCCATGAAGCGAAACACTCGTCTATGTTTCTATAAACGCACGTGGAGTTCAATGCCGCCGACTGTAGGGCACGTTCCTCGACAGCTTCTACAAACTCATTGGCGATAATAGGTGAGGATGGATTCCCTATCGCAGCTCCATCTGTCTGCTCGTATAATTTCTACTGGCTGAGTAAAAAAAAAAATAAAAAAATGTTAACCTTAATAAGCTTTACCGAATTAGCACAGGATGCGATGCGAGTGAAGAGGAAGACCACATCAGAACTTACTAAAAGATCAGAGTCAAACAAACGCAGAACCTCTCGTCGATGTAAGAAATTCTCGAGTTCTCAATTTGTTGTAAATACCAACCTTCTAATTGGCTCAATAGAGTAGCAAGCTGTTGTGCTACGGCATATGTCGGAACACCAACGTTACTGACACGATGCCTAAGAGGAACCCCTTGCTCGTGTGTATTAGGAGGCGCTGTAAAAGGCTTTGGATGGTCTCTTACGGCAAGGAACTTTTCTTCATCAGGTTGCTAATATTCTTCTCAATCCTTTTGTCGGGCGGCTCCGAGACTACCAGACGCCGTTTCGGATAGTAAACACTGTATCTTTTGAGCGCAATACTGCTTGTCCAACACAGCCATAGCGTTCCCCATCGCTAGTGAGAAATTGCACCAACTGAATAGGCACGTGGTCTGACTGGCTGCTGTGATGGAAGATGGAGTGATTAACCTCGGCCCAGTGCGCCAAAACTCATATCTTCGTTCACTGATCATCCAGATTTTGTTTATGATAGAAGCGGAGAACCTCCTAGCATTAAGCTATCACTACATAGTCAAAACATCACCATATTATCAATTTTTAGGAAACTTCTGAGTAACTAGAAAGAGCCAATCATTTCGTAAGATACAGGCTCCTCGTCTAGTAATTGACTAACGAAGTGGTTTGCGCTAAACAATTCAGTTGTCAGATACACCCATTTGAGTAAAGAGAAGCCGAACAGTGAGCATGAGTGGATCGTAGTGCGCTTCTAAGACAGCGACTCTGCGAGCTGTGCAGAGTATAATTGGGCTTAGGAAAGTGCAGTTTCATTGGTGGAATTTTGACAACCCTTGATAACATGTACGATGTGCGACAATAAAGTAATGAGACTGATTTTCTTTGCAAGATATGGCAACCCTGCTGGCTTTCGTAGGTACAATATCTTTGACCTTGGTCTATAAGCAATTTCTAGTCCAAGCAGCACATCGATGCAACGGCTCAGTCATGAGTTGTGCTGTAATAAGTTAACACGTGTTTTGTCTCTCGTCACAGATATGGAACCACATAATATTGCGCAACGGTATGCCATTTCTTTTTGCGTTAAATTGGGTGGAAACGAGACAACAACTTACTGTAAGCTTCAGAAGGAATTTGGAGAGGAGGTTATGTCAAGAGCTCAAGTTTTTCGTTGGCATAAAATGTTTAGTGAAGGCAGAACGAATGTTGAAGATGAAGACCACAGTGGACGATCATCAACCTCACGGACGGATGTCAACTTGGCCAGGGTGCGTGAACTCGTACGATCTGATTGAAGATTATCCGTGAAAATGATTGTAGAAGAACTGAACATCAATCGAGGAACGGTTCGTCCGAGCCATCATTGCTGATAACTGGATTCTGCATCACGATAATGCGCCATGCTCAGTCAGTACAGCGATTTTTAACCTCAAAACAAATTTCAGTACTACCACAGCCACTTTATTCACCAGATATCACTCCGTGCGAATTTTTCTATTTCCAAGAGTAAAAACGGCGGTCAAGGGACACCATTTTCAAACAACACAAGATGTCCAAAAAGCTGTGACGAGGGTCTTGGAGGATATTACAGGAGATGAGTTCCAGAAATATTACCATCAATGTCAGAGGTGCTGGAAAAAGTGTGTGCAATCAGAAGGGTACTACTTTGAAGGAGATAATACTAAACTTGACTAAAACGATAAGCAACATTTTTTTCATATCAGTCTCATTACTTTATTGTCGCACCTCGTGTATCAGTGAGCATATTTTAGAATAATAAGAATGATTAGTAACTTAACGTGTATTTTTATAGGCAGACGCTTTATCATATATCTATTTTGTCTGATACAAAGAGCATAATAAACATATATGGCATCCCTGTAAACTTCAGACCACATTGTTTCAGTGAGAGAGTCAGTTTCTTAATAGTTCCATTATAGCCTCACAGCAAGAGCAGCAGACTCAGTGTCTACGAGCTATGTGCTGAGAAGACCATATCACTTAAAGAGGCCAGCTTGGAGGACATTTTAGAAATACTGTTTTGCTTTGATTCAGAAAAATAAAACTACGCTCCGTATCAGTGGCGGAGTTAAAAATTTTGCGCCCCTAGGCACACTATATTATAATATTATATGCGCCCCCCAAAAAAACATGTTGTAAATAACAACTATTACCCGAACACGTCACAATTTCCGTTTTGGGTGGGAGCGCTGTGAGCTGTTTCCGTACTCTGCTATTCGTTGTTCTGTAGGACGCGTCAGCGATCTAGTCGCGCTCAATCAAAATGTAATATCGTTCCTGAACTGTACTTGGTATACGGCAGCGGATAAAACAAACTTAAAACTGCATTATGTTAACACATTTTATGTCGGAACACAACAGAAACGAACACGAAGAAAATAACTTTTCCTTTATGGTCTAAAAATTCAGCAGAGCGTGTAGGAGACAACGGATTTTGTTATACATTCACTTTTAATACGTTCTTTTACACGAAACCGTTGAAAATGAAAATGAAAAAAAAAAGTTGTGTTACGGTCTAAAAATTGAAGCGAGCGTGCCATACATTTGAAATTAATACGTACTTTTACAGAGATGCGTGGTAAATAAAATTAAACTGTCGTTTTTCGATCTAATAACTTGAATAAGTATCAGATAAAAAAAACACGTTCGGTATTAATACGTGAATCCATAGGAAAGCGTAAGAACTGAAAATGAAATAGAGATTTCGGTTCACGAACTAATAACTAAATACAGACGAGCAAACACAGAACTGGATTTGCTAATACATAATTTTACAGACTAGTGTGGAAAAATCAGATTTGTTTTATAAGTTATTATTTAACATGTAAAGCATTAGGGTCTGTGTAGCTAGATGCTACAAAATAAGTGTACACAATACCTTAATACATGTAAGAGGGCCTTCTGGGGTGGTCGAGCGGTTCTAGGCGCTACAGTCTGGAACCGCTCGACCGCTACGGTCGCAGGTTCGAATCCTGCCTCGGGCATGGATGTGTATGATGTCCTTAGGTTAGTTAGGTTTAAGTAGTTCTAAGTTCTAGGGGACTGAAGATTTGTGATTGGTGTAAAGAATGGCAGCTAACTCTAAATATAGATAAATTTAAATTAATGCAGATGAATAGGAAAAAGAATCCCGTAATGTTTGAATACTCCATTAGTAGTGCAGCGCTTGACACAGTCACGTCGATTAAATATTTGGGCGTAACATTGCAGAGCGATATGAAGTGGGACAAGCACGTAATGGCAGTTGTGGGGAAGGCGGATAGTCGTCTTTGGTTCATTGGTAGAATTTTGGGAAGATGTGGTTCATCTGTAAAGCAGACCCCTTATAAAGCACTAATACGACCTATTCTTGAGTACTGCTCGAGCGTTTGCGATCCCTATCAGGTCGGATTGAGGGAGGACGTAGAAGCAAGTCAGAGGCAGGCTGGTAGATTTGTTACTGGTAGGTTCGATCATCACGCGAGTGTTACGGAAATTCTTCAGGAACTCGGGTGGAAGTCTCTGGAGGAAAGGAGGCGTTCTTTTCGTGAATCACTACTGAGGAAATTTAGAGATCCAGCATTTTAGGCTGGCTGCAGTACAATTTTACTGCTGCCAACTTATATTTCGCTCAAAGACCACAAAGATACGATAAGAGAGATTAGGGCTCGTACAGAGGCATATAGGCAGTCATTTTTCCCTTATTCTGTTTGGGAGTGGAACAGGGATAGAAGATGTTAGTTGTGGTACGAGGTACCCTTCGCCATACACCGTATGGTGGATTTCGGAGTATGTATGTAGATGTAGATGAAATCGTTCCGAAGTACCACCAACGCTCGTCTTTCTGTCTTAGGGATGGTAAGGGCGTCTTCGTGCCTCCCCTTTTGTGCTTTCTGTGGTGCCTGGTGTCTTATTGTGGCTGGATCTTGTGTTGCCAAACACGAACGCAGCTCACGCTGCGACACCTGTTGAGCTACTCTGTTTAGTGCGCCTGCAGACTGGCTGGAAAGCAGACGCGAGACGGTGTTTGTGTCTCCGTGTTGCAGACGGACGACCGGTGCTCGGTGGCCAACTCGCAGGTGCCGCTGCAGGACGACGCCACGTCGCGCGGCTCGGCGCTCACCGAGCAGGAGCCAGAGCGCGGCACGTGGACGGGCCGCTTCGACTTCCTGCTGTCTCTGCTAGGCTACAGCGTCGGCCTGGGAAACGTCTGGCGCTTCCCCTACCTCTGCTACAGCAACGGCGGCGGTGAGTCGCCTCGCTACGCCAGCTAATGTGCGCGTCATTCACGACGGCGGCCGAGTTTAGGTTCGTTCTGCGCATCTGACGTCACAGAACACAGTCAGCCAATGAACAGAGAACGACGTTGCCAGAACTCGACTGCAGTGCAGACCACGGACGAGTGGCTTCAGTTTTAGAAACGTTTAGTCAGACATAAAGTAATTGAACAAAAGCAATGTCTTTATAGCAGACTTTCTTTTATAGAAAGTTTGGAAAAAGCATTCTTTATACCAACTGCCTCATATTCTATTAATTAATTAAACCAAACAAGCAATAAGCCTCCTAATTCAGGCAATAGCAAAGAAAGGTGTTTGTATCATTCTCGCGAACCGCTTTTTCGCAAAAAAGAATAGCGGTAATTGTTTATTTACTATTGTACTCCGACGAAACTTGAATAATTCATAGTCATACCAACAGTGTTTGTCGGTATTTTGTGTGACGTGTTAAAGTCCTCCAGGAGTTTAATCGATTGACAAGCTGTGTTAGCGTAACGGTTAAGGTGTTTGACTGGTAAGCGAAAAGTTCTGAGTTTAAACCATATTCGAAGCTTAATATTTTTTTTTATTTAAAAAAATATCGAAGTGTCTTACTTCATGAATTTTATTCGTTTGAATGTAATTTTTTGAAATGTCTAGTTCTTTGTCTCTTCACTATAATCATAATAAGTTTTCGGTGTTTCAAATTTTGTCCTCCAATATTTATTTTCACAGCAATTAAAAACAATGAAAAGGCACACATACAATATTCATGTTATCATATTGAAATATATTCTTTGTGACAGTATTAAAAGTATTATTTAGAGCAGAATTTCGGCTCGTATGTTGCGGAGCTACTTGATTGTCTGACGCAAATCTTTGCTTCGCTGCTTTCGCAACATCATATTCAATATTTTCGTCAGCTGATCTATGTTTTGGCAAGTATTTGCTGTCCATTGTGACAAACACAAATTTTTTGCGCATTTCGCCTCATTGACAATATATTTTAGTTTCTATGTTTTATTACGTCCACATTTCAGTTTTGTGTACTTCACCAATTTTGTTTTAATCAGAACTTTTTAGAAAAACGCGAAATGACTCTGGTATAAATAAAACTTTTATTACAGTCGCGAGAGACAGAATATTTCTCAATATTACATACGACACCTATCTGGTACTTAAATTCAATGAGATATTCTTATGTAGTAAATTTTATATGAAATTTAGATATATTGTCCACATTTCATCCTCAACATTGTGGTAACTAAAATCGACCATACGGAAAGTAAACGCTATGGACTTTTACCTCTGCAAACTCTTCAAAATTTCGTGCAGTGGTTTACTACATTTAATGATGCATAATAACTGCGTTGAACATGGATACAAAATTAAGTCATTTATGAGGGGAAGGTATCAGTCAAGAAGATGTGTAAAAATCAAATTTTTGGGCCAAATAGTTTTTGTGAAACCGAATGATAAGTGTGACAAAGCAGTCGGAACACCATGTGTCTGCACAGGAGAGCAGTGCAGTGATGACAAAACCGCGCACAACACGGAATGCGGGGAGCACGTCTCTGTAGCAGCGAAAGGGTTAATGCGGCCGTGGTGGCTTTACTTCATAAACTGTGGACTCACCCCTAAATGTAAGTTTGCGAACTATACTATACTATGGCGCTGCTTCTCCTGGCGCGTGCGCCGTTTGCAACGGGCAACGCAGCAATCTCCCCGTCTGGGCGGGCATGCGCGAGCTGCCAAGATAAAAGAATTCAACTATAGCGGCTGCTGCCATGTTGCCAGCTTTCAGCTGCCAAGCGCCAAGACCTGCACCCGAAACAATAGACCTGTGACAGCACTTAGGCGTCGCCCTTGGGACATACACGTTATTGGCTCAAGGAGATGGGTGAAGCTGCCACAGCATGCCCGCTGCAACTGTCAGCGAGCTTCTTCCGCCGACTCCGCTGGGTGCATAAAGTTGCGTGCACTCCAGTCGGCCGTGTCCCAGTTCGGAGCCAGAGGGAGGCTGCGCTGGAGGTCGCCATCGTGGGAGTGCACTAAGCCTGTTCCCAACTCAACCCGGTTGACGGACAGTTTACTGTAGTCATCGCACCTACACAGTTTTTCGTCCCCATAATCGCAAATATGCAAAGTGGATCTTGATTACAAATCAGACCACACTCCATTTGATGGCATTGCTCCCATTGTCAATGTACATATTATTCATATTATGAACTGTACTGAACCGTGAATTTACTTTCAAAACCTTTTCTTAAGAATTTACTTTATTTACTAGCGAGTCATCAAGAACATTAATACATTTAATGACACTATGTGAGTGTGGAAATAATTCTCAATGGTAACTGAAGAAACAAATTAACAATTTTTTCAATAAATGGAAATTTTATTCCTAAAAGTCTTTTTTTAAAAAAAAAACAGATTTAAAATTATAATCAGGAAGCACCCTGTAAATATCGAGTTACAATTTATTCAGAGGCAGAAATAACATTTTTTTGATAGCATGAGCTTTTGGGCTGATAACCTTGTTGCTCCCTTTTAACACGGCCGTAGTCACGAGTGCTCACAACAACCTCAGAGAGACTACAGTGGTGCAAATCTGCAACACACCAGATTACTTTAAACTAAAAATTTTAACAACTCACATAACACATAAACTATGCACCCGGTAAGAGGGGTGAAAATGGTACAAAACACTCACATTAAAAATTATTTGCCACCGAAAGTGCAACTTGTTTTTAAAAGAACTCTTACGGTGGCAACTTTATATACTAAAATGACCATTTAAATAAAATCCATGAAATGCAGTTTTGCATAAAATGTACCAACATGCTCTGCATTACACATATACCACCTCGCAAAATGATAGGAAAGATAAAAACATATTTCAGAAATTCGGCCTTTACACCTTAAGCAATAAATTCGTTAACACCGAATCCGACAAACATGACAGAAGCAGCTATTAACGTATGGCAGATTGACAGGGGGATTACTGAACAACCCTAACCGCAGATTGCTCTAACCGGTCCCAACTCCACAAGCGAAAAACGGACCACCCAATTCATAAATAACCATCTACCCGCGGGTGGGCAAACGGAGAAGAATGGTGGGACGACCCGAAAACAAAGCGGCTGGTGACCTCACCAAGAAAACAAGAAGAATTTAACAAGTAAATGAAACAACATATCTCCAGTCACTTAACTTCTAATAAACTGCGATTTCTGGCGAGGGCCTGGCGCAGCACCCCCAACGCTCTCCCGAACCGTCCGCTGCCAGCCGCTTCAATGGACGCAGGAAGGCGCGCCAATCTCCCGTCTCACGGCGTCGCAGCTCGCCCCGGCCAGCCCGATGTCATGGTTTGTCTCCTGTTGCTATCGTGTCGACCGCGGCCCACTGGACACACGTGGCGACCTCACATGCGCCGATGCTCAGGGCGGACCAGTCATCTTGTGTCTCAGTGCGCGACCGACCAACCGATCAATCCAACCGCCAATGACGGTTGCCCAAGCAACTCGACCAGACTGGCAGCCTAACGCGCAGACTCAGATGCAGGAACACAGCCCCAACCGGGCGACCACTAGCTGAGTTCTGTTACTGGTGGAGTGGCAAGACTCTCATTTTCTGGCTTTAAAGTTTGATCCAAACGACAGCCATACTAGCACTCCGACGCCGTACAGACACTCACTGCCGCACACATGCGAACGAGAGACAGACCAGCAACTGGTGACGCGAGACTGGCCTAGCCTCACTCAGACTGATCAACTGCCGAGCTGCTAGCGCCCCTTAAATACACACGAACAGGCTACCTTTCCCACCAGACACCAAAGCTGCACTTGCCACAGGGGCGCTACCGCCAGAAACTGAGGGCGGCTGCTTCACACAACGCGCTGCGGCGCGCTCTTCAAAACAGCAATTTTTACCACAGCTCATGTACCTGTTAAGTATAGTTTTTTGACAGGTTCGATGCTGTCCTCGGTTTTGCCCTTCCACTGCTCCTACCAGCACAAAGTCTCTAGTTACTATAACGTACTGGATGCCTCACTAACCTGTCCCTCCTTCTGGTAAAGTTCTTCTAAAGCTTATTTTTTCACCTGCTTCTCATTTTTTTAAAGCAAAGCTTATTTGTCTTGAAGTATGCTACATTACACGCTGAGCTTTCCTCGATTGCCACACAGGTACTGTACACAATTATCCAACATAATGAGTCGTAAACAGAACACTTCTGTAGGTCTGTCTGCAGAATATAGGCCTAAGATACAATTTGTAACAAAAAACCTAATTATATAAATATAAAAGGACATTCGCCATACACACTTCCGTACTCGACTCAGTTATTGAATACACGTCTCCCAATGAAAGAGTCTCCCTGCTTTCAGTAAAATAAGCTAATAAAGCCTACACTTTTATCAGTGTGCACGCCCCTACAAATCACCACTGTTGTGTCGGTAGCTGGGCCGACACCGTGAAGTTGAGATGGCTGAAAAGGCAAGCTAGACTAACGCAGACGGGCGTGAAGTACTGGAACAGGATACGTAATTAATGTTAGGAAGAAAAGTACGGAGCAGGTTTAATACTTAACTTTACTCAATCATTGTGGTACATCGATCTTGACGATACACAGGAGACTTTAAGTACAATCACTGTATGGCTAATGGCGCCTTGCTAGTTCGTAGCCATTAACTTAGCTGATGGCTATTCTGTCTCTCGGCTAATGAGAGAGAAAGGCTTCGTACATCTGGTCGGTAGCTAGGTTCTCGTACAACTGGGGCGAGTGCTCTCTCGTATCACGAGACCTGCCTTGGTGGTGGCGCTAGGTCTGCGATTACACAGTGGCGACACGCGGGTCCGACATGTACTAAATGGACCGCGGCCGATTTAAGCTACCACCTAGCAAGTGTGGTGTCTGGCGGTGACACCACATTCCTCCCCCGCAAATCGGCGAACGGTCGTGTGATAAGGCTTCCGCCCGCCGTGGGGAGGACCACATGTTGACGTATGCGATGAGGTGGGGAGCCTAACAACAGGCGAGGCTGTGCCACCCGCACCCGGCCATTCGGTCCGAGGGGAGCTAGGAAACGCCTGAAAAACTAGTCCAGGGTGCACGTCAACATGCGGTGTATGCGCCCGTAAAGAGACAGGAGGGACCGAAGGATCAACCTCCATTGCGTCGGGGTAGCCGACGCGCGATAACGTCATGTGGTCCGGAGCGGGCGGGAGTTCCATGGTGGAGGACAGCTGGTCACGGGAAGCGATCGGCGGCGCGTGACCCTGGGAGGCGCTTGGCGGCTGCAACGAACCGTCGAATGCGGGCGGCGCCGGCGGGAGAACAAGCGGCGGCGGCGGCGGCTGCTGCTGCTGCGGCGGCGGCGGCGCGTCGCCATGGGGCAAAATGGAAGGCATCGTCGGTAACACCTGGGGATGAGGCGAGCCAGTAGATGGGTCCCCAGGGCGCTGACCGGACGGCACCGTCGCTGAAAGCAGACGGGGAGCGGCAGAACCCGAGCGACGACAGAGGCGCAGCTGATTGAGATGCCGACGCACCTCACCAGAGGCCCCCAAAACCAAATACATCGCGCGGCCGAGGCAGCGAAGAATGCGCCCTGCGAGCCAACGCCGTGAACCTCGATAGTTGCGATAAAATACAACGTCGCCTGGAGCAAAAGCAGGAGTCTGCCGCTGCACAGGAACCTGATGCGGCGGATGCAGCAAAGACATCAAGGTGCGATGAGGACGACCGTGGAGCAACTCAGCCGGCGAGCGACCATCTCGGGGCTGAGAGCGATACGAAGACAAAAAGAGCAACAACGCGTCCTCCCGAGAATGCGACTCTTTCAATTTCAACATCTGTGACTTGAAATTCCGGACCAATCGTTCAGCGGCACCGTTGGACTGAGGCGAAAACGGCGCGGATGTCAGATGTTGAATACCATTGGCCTGGCAGAATGACTGAAATTCTGCGGACATGAATTGTGGGCCATTGTCGGAAACAATAGTCTGCGGAAGACCTTCAATGCAAAAGATAGCAGACAACGCTTGGATGGTGGCGGAGGACGTCGTGGAAGACATCCGGACAACAAAAGGAAAATTACTGAAGGCGTCGACCAGAACCAACCATCGAGCATTCCAGAATGGACCAGCAAAATCAATGTGCAAGCGTTGCCAAGGGGAAGTGGCTTTTGGCCACGCAAAGACTTTCCGCGGCGGTGCGGACTGTTGTTCGGCACACGCCGGGCACGAAGAACACATATTCGTAATCGCAGCATCGATTCCGAACCAAGTACAGTGCTGACGAGCAAGTTGTTTCGTTCGCACTATACCCCAATGTCCTTGGTGAAGAAGCCGTAAAACAGAGGACTGTAACGAACGTGGGACCACGACTCTGGACTGATCATTATCAGAACGCAACAACAAAACACCACGTCGAACAAAAAGTCTCTCCTTGTGAGCAAAAAATCGGCGAACCAACGGATCCTCGATCCGAGACTTTGACAAAGGCCATTGCGTAGCAACAAAACGTAAAACAGTAGCAAGGACAGGGTCAGCAGCTGTGGCTGTAGCGACACGACGAAAATCAATCGGAAACGATTCGACCACTTCATCGGTTTCCGAATCAATGAACATGCAAGCAAGTTCGGAAGAATCGAATGCTTTATCCTCAGCAACAGGCAAACGGGACAACGCATCGGCGTTTCCGTGCTTAGCAGTGGACCGATACAAGATATCGTAGCGGTACTGCGAGAGGGAAATAGACCAGCGAATGAATTTCTGCGCTGTACGTGGAGGTACAGGCTTGGTCGGATGAAAAAGCGATGTCAAAGGTTTGTGGTCTGTGATGATGGTAAAGTGACGACCATACAAGAAATCATGGAACTTAGTAACACCAAACACGAGAGCCAAAGCTTCTTTCTCTATCTGTGAATAATTTCTTTGCGCAGACGAGAGCAATTTGGACGCAAAGGCAATAGGGCGATCATGGGAGCCAACTTTGTGCGCAAGCACAGCACCGATCCCGAAATCCGATGCATCTACCATCAACAAAAGGGGTTTCTGGGGATCGAATGGCGTAAGGCAAGTATTAGAAAGCAACGCCGATTTCAACTGGCGAAAGGCGCGTTCGCATTCCGTCGTCCAGAGAAACGGAACACCTGCACGGCGTAAGCGATGAAGCGGAGCTGAAAGAGAAGAGGCATTGCGCACATTCACTCACACCTCGTGATTCTAAATTGTTCAATGTTCTTGCGACCTCATCACGCAATGCGTGGGGAACATTGCGCGCCCTGAAAAATTTCGGTTGCGCATTTACCTTCAGTTCTAACTGTGCTTCATAGTTTTTAGCGCAACCTAAGCCCGGTGCAAAAATGTCTGCAAATTCTTCACATACACTAGAAACACTGTCTGAAGGCACAGTTTGATTCATTGATAGCACCTGACTTACAATAGACATGTTAAACAACTGAAACAAATCTAGACCAAACAAGTTCACTGCAGAAGAAGAACGAAGAACGTAAAATGACACAAGTTTTGTTTGTCCCTTGTATGTTGCAAGAAGGCTGCACTGTCCTAACACAGGAATTGTCTGTCCGGAATATGTAGTTAGCTTAACATTTGCGGAACGCAACGGAGGTTTGCCCAGTTGTTCGTACGTGTCGTGATTGAGCAATGAAACTGCAGCTCCGGTATCGAGCTGGAATGGTATCACTTTGCCTTCAAAGTCTAAGTCCACAAAAAGTTTATTGTTCTGCTGACGACAAGAGCGACTGTTTTGTGCAATTGGAACAGACACTGGTACAGAATCACTTGCTAATTGACGTGATTTCCGGCGACGTCGACGCACAGTTTTTGTGGGACGAACACAGTTACTGTTAGAGAAAGTGTCACTGGACGAAGTGGAATTAACGACATGAATGTCCATAGGCGAAGGTCCACGAGCCTGACTGTCCTTGGTTCGATTCCGGCGCGAAGCAAAGGGCCTGGAATGATTGTGATTGTCTGATCTGAGCTTTTTCTGGCAAACACTTTGAACATGTCCTTTCTTATTGCAGAAAAAGCAAATAGCTTGGCGTGACGGGCAATGTTCACGCGAATGTCTAGTAGCACACCGCGGGCACGATTTCACTACATTTGTGGGCTGGCGCGGCACACGTGGCTTAGCGCGCGGCGGCAGCTGTGCAGCGCGTCCAGCGGGCCGGTTAATGTTACACACGGCTGGCGAAGTTTCAAAAGATTCCTGAGCACAGTCAAGTGTGTCCTGTCTATCCAATATGTCTATCACTTGTTGAAGGGAGGGATTAACTAGTTTCAAAATTTGCTCCCGTATGCGAACATCAGAAACGTTCTGTGCAATTGCATCACGCACCATTGTATCTGAATAAGAAAGACCACAGTTACATTCAAAGGCACAGTCCCTAGTAAGTCCTTGTAATGTTGCTACCCACTCCCTATTAGTTTGACCGGCCGTACGTTTTGTACGAAAGAACGTATACCGTTTTGCAACCACATTAACTGTTTCTTTGAAATAGGCATCTAATGCAGACAAAATTTCCTCGTAGGACAGAGTTGCTACGTCGCGTCGGGGAAACAATTTCACTATTACACGGTATGTGGACACACCGACACAAGAAAGCAAAAACGGCTGCCGCTCATTACCTTGAATTCTGTAGGCAGCGAGGTGGAACGCAAACTGGCGGGACCACTCGTGCCAGGTTTCTTGGTTCGGGTCGTAGTG
Organism: Schistocerca serialis cubense; assembly: GCF_023864345.2. Taxonomy (NCBI): domain Eukaryota; kingdom Metazoa; phylum Arthropoda; class Insecta; order Orthoptera; family Acrididae; genus Schistocerca; species Schistocerca serialis. Next base: position 562,341,602 of record NC_064644.1, read on the forward strand.
CCTAAAAGGCGGTGCAACGGCAGGTTGTGGCTGCGGTAGCGGTGAAGCGGCGGCGGCCGCATCGGTGTGCAGCGCACGTTGACCCTGGACGAGCTGTCCAAGGGCATCCAATAATGCCTGCGTCTGCTGATTCTGCAAGCGATAAAATTCGGACAGTACATCGGGAGAATGTGGCGAAGCCATGACACAATTAAATGTAAGCAATCAGAAAGAACTCTTTTCCCTCGTCGCCAATGTTGTGTCGGTAGCTGGGCCGACACCGTGAAGTTGAGATGGCTGAAAAGGCAAGCTAGACTAACGCAGACGGGCGTGAAGTACTGGAACAGGATACGTAATTAATGTTAGGAAGAAAAGTACGGAGCAGGTTTAATACTTAACTTTACTCAATCATTGTGGTACATCGATCTTGACGATACACAGGAGACTTTAAGTACAATCACTGTATGGCTAATGGCGCCTTGCTAGTTCGTAGCCATTAACTTAGCTGATGGCTATTCTGTCTCTCGGCTAATGAGAGAGAAAGGCTTCGTACATCTGGTCGGTAGCTAGGTTCTCGTACAACTGGGGCGAGTGCTCTCTCGTATCACGAGACCTGCCTTGGTGGTGGCGCTAGGTCTGCGATTACACAGTGGCGACACGCGGGTCCGACATGTACTAAATGGACCGCGGCCGATTTAAGCTACCACCTAGCAAGTGTGGTGTCTGGCGGTGACACCACAACCACAATACAATCGACCCTGAAACAGTGGACAATTTCTGGGAAACACTAGAAGAAACAACAAATAACAATACCAAGACACCATGTGAAAATCTTATTAGGCGATTTTAACGCACAGTTAGGCAAGGGAAAAAAAATTCAGAGGTACCACTGGCCCCCTTACGAAACACAAACTTAACAATAAGAATAGTGAAAAACTAATCGACTTCTGCAGAAACTTCGGACTGAGTACTCAATTTCAAAACTTTCACATAAATTAACCACATGGAGATCACCCAGTCTTAGACAAGATGAACACCAAATTGACCAAGTCGCAATTTCCAATGAAAACATAAAAGAAATTCTTAACGTCAGAACCCACAAAGGTGTCTTTGAATCAGATCATCATCTTCTCCAAATAAAAACAAAATTCCAACCTAACAGAATGCTAAAAAGGCCATCCAAAAGTACCAAACAAGATCCGGAATATCTGAAACTCAACAAAGAAAAAATCGTCAAGCAAGTCAATCAGGAAAAATCAACAGACTGGAAGAAACTAACAGAGAAAATTCAGGAAGCCATCAAATTAGGACAACCCCCTTGCACCAGCAAACATCGCTGGTGGAATGCAACCTGCGATCAGGCAGTCGACGACCGAATAACTGCGTGGAAAAAATTTAGCACTCACAATACTGAAGAGAACTGGGATAACTTTCTTAAAACCCAAAAACAGACCTCAAAAATAATTATAAAAGAAAAACGGGGGTATGACAACAGACTCTGCGAAATCCAGCAAGGTTTCATCAAAAATAATACAAGAAATTTCTACAAGACTTTCAGAGAAAACTTACAGGGGTGCCAAGTTCTAGCTTGTGCTTTAAAAAAAGCCCGATCGTTCTTTGGAAACTAATACGAAAAATAAGTGCAAAATCTTAGCCCAAAATTTCAGTTCCCTCCTCGACTGCGAACCACCCCAAGAAAAACTTGTCTTCTCTTCTCCAGTATTCACACACCCGGACTCACATGCCCCGGATCTCGAGGAAATTATATAGATAGTGAAACAGTTGAAAAATAACAAAGCACCAGGAGAAGGTGGGATCATTGCTGAATTCTGGAAACTAAACGATCCCATACTTATGCAGAAACTACATCATATAATGTCAGACATATGGATGACGGAGAAAATACCAGATGACTGGAAATCCGCTCTAATTCCCCCGCTACACAAAAAGGGCGATAAGACAGACATCAACAGTTACAGAGAAATTTCCCTGCTCCCAGTCGCTAAAAAAATCCTTTCTAAAGCACTTTTATAAAGGATAGAATCCCAAACAGATCCACTAATTGGTGAATACCGGGCCGGATTCAGAAAAGGACGATCATGTGTGGATCAGATGTGGTGCTTAAGGACGATATTACAAATGCGAAAATACAGAAACACAGTAATTAAAGCCATCGACTTCAGGAAAGCATATGGTTAAGTGGACCGCGAAACTCTGTTTAAAATCATGGAAGAATTTGGGATCGACCGAGAGACACGAAAAATCACAGAATAGGCAGTTACAGAAACAACAACCACAGTGAAATTCATGTGCAAAATATCAGAACCCTTCAAAATCAAAACTGGACTCCGACAGCGGGATGGCCTATCCCTAATGATTTTCAATATTGTTCTAGAAAAGATCATCAAGGAATGGAAATCTCATACAAAGGGCATTCAAATTGGTATAAAAAAAAGAGAACCGAATTAAAGTGCCTTGCTTTCGCTGACGATATTGCAGTTAACATCAGTAGCAGAAAAGAAGCGATTCACACAGTGGAAAAACTACATGAAATTTCCCAAAAAACCTGACTACAAATATCTTATGTAAAAACCAAATATATGGAAAGACAGGCAGAAAATAAATCCCCTTTAGTCACAAAACATGGTAAAATTGCACAAGTCTGCCCATTTTAAATACTTCGGAAAAATTGTACAGTCCTCAGGATTAAACCGAATCGCCAGTGAAGAAAGAATCACCAAGCTCCAGAAAGCCTACAAGCTAACATGGACACATTACAACAAGAAGTCCATTTCGAAAGACGCAAAATTAACGCGCTATAGAACAGCGATTCTTTCAGACGCAATCTACGCAGCTGAAACAATGGTGATTATGGTCATTCAAAAATTAGGGAAATATAAAAGCAAGAAAGAAAAATTCTCAGGAAGATTTACGGGGCAATCAACAAAAACGGCATTTGGGCGAAGAGTCCACAAAACGAGCTCTATATAAAGACCAATACAGTAACAGACGAAATCAGGAAACGCCGAGCCAAATTTTACAACATCTACAGGATGTAAGGCTCCCGAAGTGCAAGGAAAATTTTCAATACTATGTCAAAGATTGAGCATCCAGGGAGGACGAAACAATTTTACCGATTGCTGCTCGTAATGGCTACGGCGCAATGATCAGTAAAACAGGCAGGTATCACGTCAACATCTAGAAGTTGCCCACACAAGAAATCGGAAAGGTAAAAGCGATCGAGGCGACTGATAGACGTGGAAGTAAAGTATGTAGGTCGCACAAGTGTAGGATAGCGAGAAACTCACACGTCACGCAGGCGCAAGGAGCGCACCAGGTTATCGAGTTCTTTACTGAAATTAAAATTAGGAGACTGATCAACCGGCCGTAGAACACAATTGAAGTCCCCACCTAAGATAATCTTTGTCAGTGATTTACGAAGCAGGTAAATGATTTTTTCTTTATAGAAACTCGAATATGCGGTAGTACGACCTGTGACAGAAGGGACATAAAGAAAGAGTAAACTGAGATCACTAAACGTACACCCCATCCATCAACGGAATGCCTTCCCTATAAAACAAGGCAGTGCCCGTAGAAAGTTCGGAAGCTACATTAAAAAAAAGGTTGAGAACCCAGAAATGGAAAACTGGTCGAATTAGACTCCCCTTAAAACATCTGCCCCAGACTGATATATAAACTGTCGCAAAGTGGCGAGCCGAAGCTCAGAACATATTCTGTTAATATTCAGAGTAAGAAATGTGTATGCTTGCATGGAACTTCAACCCAGAAAGAAGAACAAAGAACGGAAGAGATACGTCAGTTGACGGAGCTACATACAAGTAACCATACAAGAATCTATAGCTGGAGCAGAGAGAGAAGAACTACGAAACAGAACCCTCATCTTCCCACTGCTTTTTCTTCGGCCGTGACGCGGCTCTCTGTAGCTGTTTACCGATTCCAATGCGGCTGCCACGTTCGGTCCCGTGGGAGCATAATGTAGGTATTCCGTTTCAAATTGCGAGGGAGAGGCCTTTACATCCCACTCGTCTGCAGACATTGATTCACAGAGGGGCGGTTGGTGAATAACAACGGGATCCACTGTCTCTTGAGATTCGATCAGTTGTTTCATGGGAAAAGTCTGTGACACAGAGGGGGCGAGAGAAGTCGCAGAAGGGGATGGGAAACAGAGTCGACAGGATAAGTGTTCGAGAGAACCGAAGAAGACACGTGGGAGCCCGGAAGCGGGTCCCTCAAGGGCACCTCCGAAGGGGCAACAACGCCAGATAAGGTGTCAGGATCTCCTGCACAGGCGTGAAAGCACCTATGGCGTCCTCATCCACGATTTCAGACTGAGAAAGAGGATCCTTTACTGGAGGCCCGTCGGAAGGGCGAGCCAATAGGAGAGGTTCATCTGCCGCATCATCCTGTGTTCGGCGACGCTTGTTGTGAGAAATTATGGCGGGTACATCGGAAGTAACGGCTTCAACATCCCTACGCAAGGACAGCGTGGGAAAATCACGGGTGATGTCGGTCACCGAATCACTGCGTCGCTCAGTAACAGGGAGCGATTCAGTCAGAGATCCCTGCGGGAGAAGATCAGCGAAAGTCAATTTTTTACGCTGTTCGTGTGTAAGTTTTAACACCAACACACGCCGCGGACAATGAGTACGGAAATGACCGGTTTGATTGCAATAGTAACATGTTCCTTCTCGGCCACTGTACGTAATATGGACCCTATAACCACATACCTGTAGATGAGAAGGGATATGTTTTTTGACCACCATTTCTACCGACAGAATACCTCTATGGACCTGTAAGCGGTGCTGAGCAGACCAGCGTTCCTTTCGAATATGAGGTATTTCCCCATAAGGAAGGAAAACAGGCCTCAGAAAACAGTCATCTACCTCGGGCGGAACGTTAAACACCCGGACATTCTTATATATCACTACCGCATTTGCCAAGAGAACCATACTAGTGGAACCATCACGGTTCGTAAAGGGTACCTGAGAACCGTAGCGAGAAAGTATCCCATCAACCTGGAGCAGGTGAAGAAACTTAACAAAAAACACATACCGGGTGATCAAAAAGTCAGTATAAATTTGAAAACTTAATAAACCACGGAATAATGTAGATAGAGAGGTAAAAATTGACACACATGCTTAGAATGATATGGGGTTTTATTAGAACAAAAAAAAAACAAAGTTCACAAAACGTGCGACGGATGGCGCTGGACAGAAAAACGTCAGTGACTGCGCATGACAATCGTGTATAAAAGGAGCTATAATGAGGGAGAGAACCCGTCGCTCTTCTATCTTTGTTTCCCTTGATCTCCAGAACGCCTATGACCGTGTCTGGCATCCCGGGCTCCTCTTCAAACTCCAGACCTATGCTCTCCCCATCAACTTCGTCCGTCTCGTTGCTTCCTTCCTCTCCCATCGCCCCTCCTATGTGACTATCCACAATTCCAACTCCCGTACTTTCTACCCCTCTGCCGGCGTGCCCCAAGGTTCTGTCCTGTCCCCTCTCCTCCATCTCCTGTACACTGCTGATATGCCCAAACCTCCCCCTCCTGTTCACCGCCTTCCTAGCCCTTTATCCTACCCTTCAACGGTCCCAACGTACCCTCCAAACCCACCTTGACCAATTCACTGCTTGGTGCAACCAGTTGTTCCTCCATGTTAATCCCTCCAAGACCCAGGCAATCATCATAGGCCGCACCACCTGCTCCTTCCGCCTCCATGATTTCTACCTCACCATTTATGGCCATCCTATCCACCTCACTCCTACCCTCAAATACCTTGGCCTCACACTCGACCACCACCTCACCTGGACTCCCCATCTCCTTACCATCCAAAACAAAGCTCACAACCGCCTCCGCCTCCTGAAACTCCTGTCCGGCCGGATGTGGGGTCTGCATCCTTCCACTATCCTTCACACCTACAAATCCATGATCCGCCCCATCCTTTGTTATGTCAGCATCGCTTGGATTTCCGCCCCTCCCCGGTTCTATAAAGCCCTCCAAATCCTCGAACGCCATGCACTCCGCCTCGCCTTCCGCATCCGCCTTCTGTCCCCCACGCGCATCCTCTACGACCTCATCCCCTTCCCCCACATTCTCCTTTTCCGTGAACACATCCACACACTATATATTGTCTGCCGTCTTGATCCCCCTCACCCCCTGGTGTCTCCCTTCCTCTCCAACCCCAACCAGTTGCCGCGCCTTTACCGTTGTGTCCCTCCCTCTCTCCATCTCCACACCCCCCATCTCCTTTCCAAACACAACTTCCACCATCTACCCCTCCTGGATGATGAGCATCGCCCTGGCATCTACCCTTCCTACCAACTCTAACCCCCTCTTCCTGCCTCTTCCTCAGGGCTCCCTCTCCACCCCCTCCCTCCTTCTGAGCGGCTTTCCCCTCCTACTCCCCCTCCATCTCTTGTGCCTCCTTTCAGTGTCTCTGCGCTCCCTCCTGCACTGTATTCCCTTTTCCTCTCCCGCCCCACGTGTCTCCTGCCTCTTTGTTAACCCACGGTTGCCCCTCCTCTCTTCATCCCGCCGCTTACCCAGCTGCCCCATGCTCTCCCCTCCTTTTCCATCCTCTCTGACCTTTCCCTCGGCAGGTCCCACTTGGTAGTTTTACTCTTCGTCGTGTGTGCTCCAAGTGGGTTTTAAGTGTGTTGTTTCAGAGTGTTTTTAATACTGTGGCCAACTTTTAACCTGTGCATGCGCATTCAGTGTCATCTCTGTGTTTCAAGAATCGCCAACTGTGTTTTTTAACTTTCTGGTGACTTTTTTTAACTGTCCCCCATGAACGTATACATGTCAATGTATTTTTACCTCCATTTTCTCCCCTTACTCTGTTTTATGTTCCCCTTTTTTATCTCCTTATGTATGTATCATTTTATTCTTGTTTTAGTTGTCGTGTCACTCGGCTGAAGAGCGGCGGATTGTGCCGCTGACAGCCCTCCCCTGCCCATATGGGGCAGGGGAATGAAATCACAATAAATAAAAAAAAAGAGAGACAGAAGCAGATGCACCAGCAGTCACAGCATGTTGACGCTACCTAAAAAGGCGCTTTTAGTGAAGCTGTATTATCAGAATAGGGAATGTGCTAGTTCAGCGTTACGATCCTATCGACATAGGAAGGGAATTCAAACGGGTAAAGGTCCATTGACAAATGCAGCTGAGGCGAGAATGATTTCGAAGTTCGAAGCCACGGGTTGTTTAGACAACAGACCCCATAGTGGCCGACCGAGCACAAGGCGTGATGCTGCTCAGACAGTTCAGGAAGAAATGGAGACTGTAGCGGGTTCATCTATGCACGGGGAAGTCAGCGCTCGTGCAGTCGCACGTTGCACCGGCATTCCATACACTACTGTTCGGTTGGCACTGAGGCGTACCCTGCGATGCTATCTGCACAAAATCCATCGGCATCATGAACTGTTATCTGGCGATTTAGTGAAGCGGAGGGCATTTTCGGTGTGGGCGTTTCAAAAGATGGAAGATTACGATTGGTTGAGTAACGTGTTGTGGACCAACGAAGCTCATTTCATGCTCCGAGGGTCTGTCAACGCCCACAACTGCAGAATTTGGGTTACCGAAAATCCTAGAACTGTCGTGGAAACTCCATTGCACGACGAGAAAGTCACGGTATGGGTTGGATTTACCACATCTACCGTTATCTGGCTTTTTTTCTTCGAGGAAATGAGTGATTCTGGTTTTGTAACTGCTACCATGATGGATGAGAGGTACGCCGATATGTTACAGAATCGCATCATCCCCACCTTGGCTGATAAACACGTGCTGGAACGTACGATGTTTATGCACGATGGCGCTCCACCCCATATTGCTAGACGCGTGAAAGATCTCTTGCGCGCGTCGTTTGGTGGTGATCGTGTGCTCAGCCGCCACTTTCGTCATGCTTGGCCTCCCAGGTCCCCAGACCTCAGTCCGTGCGATTATTGGCTTTGGGGCAAGTGTATCGTGATCGATCGACATCTCTAAGAATGCTGAAAGACAACATCCAAGGCCAATGCCTCACCATAACTCCGGACATGCTTTACAGTGCTGTTCACAACATCATTCCTCGACTACAGCTATTGTTGAGGAACGATGGTGGACATATTGTGCATTTCCTTTGCTTTGTCTTACTTTGTTATGCTAATTATTGCTATTCTGATCAGATGAAGCGCCATCTGTCGGACATTTTTTGCACTTTTGTATTTTTTTGGTTCTAATAATATCCCATGTCATTTCAAGCATGTGTGTCAATTTGTACGTCTCTATCTACATTATTCCGCGATTTATTCAGTTTTCAAATTTATACTGACTTTTTGATCACCCTGTATAATACGCTGTCAAAATATGTAGTATGCACCTGATCAGTAGTGACTTCAATTGTACCGACTAACCAGTCATGTATCTCCAAAGAACTGGGCTGGACGTGGATTTGTCGAAGGTGAAGTTGACAGTACCTGTAAGCAAAATTTTCGTGGGAACGATGGTGGACATCACGGCGCGAGACGACGCCCCGACAGGAAGGGTCGGACGAACACCAAACACTAACCGACAACCAGCAATGCGACGCGCCCGGAGACCAACACGACACTGAACGGACACGAGGAAAACACGCAGCGCTACGGTAGAGGCGGAACTAATACCACAACCTAGTCGCCCGATGCGCGAAGCCGGAATGACCACTCATCTATGGAGTCGGACTGACTTAACCGACAACAACATCCACATTTATCACACATTACGCTACTTTTAAACTAAAAGTGACTACTACAGTTTTGAATTTTAAAAAAAGTAAGAGTCAATGAGAAGGTATCTTCCGATGATTTGTGCAGCTAATTCCCAGATGGTGGGTGGCCGTAAACACGAAAATGTAAACACCACAGAGATATCACTGAACTTAAGTTTTAGATCGCAGAAGACAAGAAACGGAGACCGAAACAGGACGACTAAAATATGAAACAGACACTATCTGGAAATAATGAAAAATCACTGCAATGCGTCAAAAACAGCACGCGACCGGGCGCCGCGACTGCCAATTTCCACCTCAACTGCAGTTTGGAATCTTCCATTACTCTCCTGGGATTTGCCATTCGGTAAACTGGTCATGAAGTATATGTCAACAGCTCAACATTCTTGCCATATACTGACAAGAATTCGATTTCCCTCCAACATTTACCAAAGTAGTCATATTGTCATATCCTATAGTTCCCCTCACAGTGAGTGCAAAACTGTAGAAGTATCAGTCGCCAGAACCGCTGCTTCCTGCGACTTTTCACCAGCTCGACTACGGGTACTGTCCTGGAACTCAACGCATTTGTCCTGCATCTTCTGGCTTATTCTGGCATCATTGCTCAACGCGAACCAATACTACCAAAGATTCTAGTTTATCTGACTCGTGCGTTCTTTTGAGTAGAATTTTGACTCACACTGACCACGGTAACCAGATAATCCCTTCCCGTTGGAACGCTATCTCGCATTAAGAACGCAAGGAAAACAGCCTGAAATGTTCAGAGACATTCGTTTCCCAGTCTGTCGCGACTGCATTGGGTACGTCCCATATTCCACCGACAGTAACCAACGATGAATACCACAGAATGCCACTCACAGTCCTAGTGGTCTCTAACTCTACATCAAGCTAACGTCCGTTGTCTGTGGTATGATGTCAGCGGTAAACGACGCATGGCACCCAGAGACCTCAACACATATTCCAGTAATCTGTTCCACACAGTTGGTGGCGACAGCCTGCCCTCCCTGCACCCTACACTCGGATTTCAGCTGTTGTCTTCCGGCTATTCGCCAGAGCCAGCGACACAGCCGATCTTCTCGATTTACTCCTTCTTAAAGCATCCATGCCTGGTTCTGTTGCCACATTGTTATCTTGAGTCTATCTCGTCAGAGTAGTTCTGCAGTCATGGAGCAACACCAACTGTCTACGTAATTTGTCGGTGTGGTTCTCCCATGCCCCTTATGCCAGTTATCTGATCTTTCTCAAAGTCTGAAAGATAACAAGAAGATGCCCGTGCACGTCCTCTGAGCAAGCTGTGTTGTGCTCTGCACTTAAACGTTCGCCGGCCGAAGTGGCCGTGCGGTTAAAGGCGCTGCAGTCTGGAACCGCAATACCGCTACGGTTGCAGGCTCGAATCCTGCCTCGGGCATGGATGTTTGTGATGTCCTTAGGTTGGTTAGGTTTAATTAGTTCTAAGTTCTAGGGGACTAATGACCTCAGCAGTTGAGTCCCATAGTGCTCAGAGCCACTTAAACGTTCCAGCAACGTTAGCACGCAGAGTATCCATTAAATACTCATACCACTCTTCATCTGCTGAAGTGTCTTTCATCTATACTGAAAATAAGCTCGCATCAGAATGAAGTTTTATTCAACACATATTACAGACGTGGCAATTGTAGAGTATCAGATTGGCAGCGTTCGGTCAGGGTGTTTACGGTGTAATCCACCAAGTTTCTGTCAGTGTCTACTACAGTGTCCACTGCCTATGCTCGACGCGAACGTGCAATAGCCACTTAGCAACGGCAAGTGGAGGCACTGGCAGTGGAGGGTATGTAAAGGGCGTCAGGGGGAAGTGAAAAAGCAGTGCAGTCGTTGGCAGAATGTGATTAATGTGGCGCGAAACGGGCATAACCACTTGTTTCCGGCGACCGCTTCGGTCGCAGATTCGAATCCTGCCTTGGGCATGGATGTGTGTGATGTCTTTAGGTTCAAAAATGGCTCTGAGCCCTAGGGGACTTAACTTCTGAGGTCATCAGTCCCCTAGAACTTAGAACTACTTAAACCTAACTAACCTAAGGACATCACACACATCCATCCCCGAGACAGGATTCGAACCTGCGACTGTAGCGGTCGCGCAGTTCCAGACTGTAGCGCCTAGAACCGCTCGGCCACTCCGGCCGGCGATGTCCTTAGGTTAGTTAGGTTTAAGTAGTTCTAGGTTCTAGGGGACTGGTGACCTTGCAACGTTACTTTCGCGTTCTCGTCAATACGGTACCAGAACGTTTAAGTTCTACCAGTGTAAGGACGGAAGATCCGCGATTCGGAATGTCAGAACTGTGCAGTAAGTAGCGGCAGGAACACCACCACAAAATCACGCAGCACTAACACCCCATCGACCCTCGGAGAGAGATTTTAACCGTGTTCAACCGAATGGTAAAGTATCTAACTATTCTTCTCCGAATCATATAGTTTGGGGAAGAGCAGCGAGAATAATTACTTTTGGAAACCATTTATCAGACAAAGCCTGTTATAACAATAAACTGTTTGGCTTAATAAAACGGCCGCCAGCACAAATCGGGAACAGTGTCTACACAAAAAGGTGAAGTCAATTTTCGACACTGAATAAATAACTACTTTCACTTACTACGGTCACTTCGCACTAAGTACTATTAATCCCAGTTTCTGTTACTTATAGAATTTATCACTATACTTCAGTAATTATTTAAAGAAGACACACATATGTTTCAACAAGGATACAAAAACAATATTAAACTTATAGCTATCATTCATATGACCAAAACTATTATTTAACACGACTAAACTTCATTTCTTTAGGACTGTTATTTTTTAACGCTTTACTAACATCAATATTTGTCTGGCTTTCTTTGACATGGAGAAGCAACACGAACAATTACTGGTAAGATTGTTGCAGTTAAACAATTATGTTACTTTACTTTCAGAAATACTGTTGAAAACTTATCCTCATGGTCACGCAAAGCGGTGGCGCTTAAACTGACGCGTGCAAACTTTAGTATTTAATAATGATTTTCAGAATTTACTACCAAAACAGTACTCTTGCCAGTAATTTACTGTTATTCGAGCTTCAATAAACATCAGGATACTCGGAATAAATTCGTTTAGGTAAGGACCCTACTGAGGTAAATGACATAGGAAAATCACGGTTAAACACAAAGGTACATTTAACACTTACATTCCGCTGATTGAAGATGGACGGTTCACACTGCGATACACTTCTAAATAAAGTACTTTGCTTGTTACTGATGTTGAAGGTGGCGTGAGGCGGTGCTGCGTAGTAACATTGCGCAGGTACGGCTCTGTCTTCCTCTTGGTGGCGACGATAAAATTGCAGATTTCTATTAATTTATTGCCGTACTGCACCAATCATGTAGAACACGTCCGAGGCCACAAACCTAGTCTTGCAGGTCAATTCGGGGCCTCTAGTGCTTGACCAACGTAATGCGTGTTCACCACTTGCAGGGCAGCTACCGACTGTGTGAGCCACTTGCGCGCCAAAATCTCACTCGCGCGCCCCACCACCTTTTCCATTCCACCACAGAACGGAGTTCCGTTCTACCTGTGACCACTACACCTTTTCAATTTACACTTCTGCTTACAAAAACCCTAGGTATGAACCATCTACAATTGCATGACAACATATACATACAAAATTGACCTAATTAATTACAGTAGCACTTGAAATATCACATAATTATTAACAAAATATGTTTTAATACATTCATTCCACCTGCGTCAAAGAGGTTATTTTAAATAGGTAAACTACACTTAACAAAAGCTTACTCTCGTTATAGTATTTTCTTAATTTTTTCAAAATTATTATGGGACAAAAGAATTTTTAAATTATACAGATTAATGGCAGTATTGTATTTACAATAGCATTACAACCTCAGATGTTGAGTCCCATAGTCCTCAGAACCATTTGAACCAACTTGTTTTCGAGCCAAGGATGAAATAATTTCCTAAAGGGCTAAGTTTGTAAGCAGTTCAAGTAACGCCGTGATTAAAGTATACCGTCCAAGGCGCAATGGAGATATCCAAAACCGCCGCCGACTAACTGTGTGGTGCACCACGGCTTATAGATGGCAGGGGTGAACGACATCTGCGAAAATACGTGCGGGCGAATGGTTGCGCAACTGTGAGCAACTGATGACCCAGATGAACCGAGGGGCTGCCAACTGTGTCTCCTTAACGAGTGTTCAGCGATCGTTGGTGTGTATGGACCTCCGCAGCAGGGGCCTGATTCGTGCCCCCGTACTGACTGCTGTTTATTGGCGACGAAGGCTGGAATTTGCACGCCTGGATCGCAACTGGACGCCCAGTGAGTGGCGGCGGATGGCCTTTTCAGACGAAACATTTTTTATGCTCCGTTGCACAGATGGTCACCGGCGTGTGCGGCCTTCCAACAGTCGTTGCAACGATACGTGCCAGAGGAGGCAGCGTTGTGGACTGTGGAATGTTTTCGTGGCGTTCCCTGCGTGACGTCGTCGCTCTGGAAGGCAGGAAGGCACAGTGCACGAGCACAAGTATTCATCTATCCTTGGGTGCCACGTGCACCACTACGTGCAGTTTGTTTTTACTCGGAATTGTGACATCTACCAGCAGAACAATGCAGCCTGTCACACTGCTTACAGTGCACGTGCGTGATTCGAAGGGCACCAGTTTTCCGCGCTCCCATTGTCACCAGACTCCCCGAATTTGTGCCATGTCAAGAATTTGTGGGACCACCTCGATAGGGCAAGATGCAGCTGGCGATGGCAGTGGAGTCGGCATGGCTCCAACTCCCTGCCGGCACCTTCCTCACTCACTCCCTTGCTGCACGTCTGCGTTGCAAAAGATAGTTATTCAGGCTTCTGACAGGTGGTCACATTAATGGCTGGACCTTGTAATAAGCATTCTCTATGACACGCAAGGAAAATTATTATAATATTGAAGGTCTGTTCCATAGAGGCGAATGAAATAGCAAATATTTAGCGACAGAAACATACAAGGAGCTAACAGCTAGTCCAGGAGAAGCATAATCATTATCCTTAAGACATTACTGTTTATAATGAACAATGACACACAGTGGTTACGGTTACTACAAGCCACACCACAACTTGGGAAACGGGGCCAAATTTCTAGTAGTTTACTGTCGAGTTGAGATTTTCACAAATGTTTTATTCGTATCTTACAGCCTTTTAAACACGCCGCTGACGGCAATCACGTAATTTATAGCAATACAACAATTTTAAAAAAATTGAAAAAACACACAGAAGCTAGCAGTACGGCAATAAACAACCTTTTAAAACACGCCGCTAACGGCAATCAAGTAATTTATAGCAATACAACAGTTTAAAAAAAATTTTAAGAAACACAGAAGCTAGCAGTACGGCAATAAACTACCTTTTGAAACACGCCGCTAACGGCAACCAAAGTAATTTATAGCCATACAACAATTTAAAAAAATGTAAAGAACATTAGTAAACAGACTACTAAAGTAAATACAAAACTTTGTTAATAAAGTACGGTGAGGTAGTGAAGCTACCAACACCGCCATTAAAAAAAATTAAAGAGGTCTCAGCAAACACACGATTAATGACAATAAAAGGAATTTACGAACTTGGAGGAATTTAAAAAAAAATGTAAACAAAAGCGTCCTGGAATATCATTAGAACATAACAGATATGACGGACCCGTGTAAGGCGGCCACAAATCACCCACTCAGGGATGCTCAGGCTAGACAGAATACTGACCAATTTAAATACGCCCGTAAACACAATTTCCACTCTCAGGCTGGTCACTGCAGCAAATTTTAGCCAGCGAAAACTTCTTATAAGATGGCTTAACTTGCTCAGAGAATTAGAGCTAACCTCGTGCAGGGAAACAATACACCACACAGTCCTGAATGAGCGACCACAAGATCAATCAACAAGAAGCATGAATTTACTCATAACACATGACAGAAAGTGAAACAATTAAACTGCCAAAATTACACCTCCCATCGGGCAGTAACGAGAGGAGCAGGAAAGATCACTGTCTTCAATTACACCGGTGGCGGGGACAGGAAACCCGATCGCCGGAGGCCACAAGGCAGAAGAGACACTGGTTACACGAACTTATTACTTAATGATTAATCCTTCCACGAACTTAATTTGGTTATGATCGAACAGGCAGCACACGACCTCCGACGACAAGTATCCACACACTCGACCGCGCACGCGTTGCCAGTGTACCCAACACGCCACGGTCACGCGGCAACACGCTCTGTCACCGGAGTTCACGTCCTCTCTGCAACGTTGACGGGTAGTGACCGCTCCTTCATGTTAGGCGTCTCCTTTTAAACTCCAGTGTTGAAACGGAGGATTTAAAGAAGCTTGTTAACGTCCCACCACAACTCGTGGGTAGATTCTGTATACAACCAACACGTGGGGAGCTCTTCCGTCAACTTGACCCGCTCCTTACACACAACCGACATACATCACGTGGCGACTCGGTACAATTTACCACGCCTGCTTCGCGCTGGAGAGCCACACTGTCCTCCCGTGTCCACCACACTCTCCCCGCGCATCGCCCCTACTTCCGCGCCATCACACGAGGTCACAACCAGTCAAAGATCTCACTTCCTCCATAGCAGTTTCCCGGAAGCAAAAACGCAGATATACACAGCAGAGGGATAAGACAACCAAGCAGCCACTTAATGACACACAACATATCAAACAGACAGTTCAGGGGAAGAAAAGGAAAACCAATGCAATCTAAACACAAGGTGTAGCACGAGTCGATACAC
Source organism: Schistocerca serialis cubense (assembly GCF_023864345.2). Taxonomy (NCBI): domain Eukaryota; kingdom Metazoa; phylum Arthropoda; class Insecta; order Orthoptera; family Acrididae; genus Schistocerca; species Schistocerca serialis. Next base: position 562,357,130 of record NC_064644.1, read on the forward strand.
GGCTCAAACAAGTACGACATTTTGGAGCTATACGCGAAAAGTCTGTAATAGTCACATCCAATTTCGGCAGTGCACAACAGCTCACGACACACAAGGATAAGGATAAGGATCCTTCAGTCATTTGTCCATTACATAATTAACTATGAATGTCTGAAGAGATATCGTTTGTTACAGAGCACGTATCCTCTACGAAACTGATTTTAAACACTGTCCTCTGGGATGTCAAGGAAATCACAATAACTAGGACATTGGGAATGGAGGCTGACGCTCTTCGTCCAGTGTAACTTTGTATCACATTTTGTATCCGTAGTATTTTGCATTGGGATGGCTGGTGATAGAGAACCTGACCCTCAGCATGCAAGGACTACGTAAGAGCTTCCATCTACACTGAATCGCCAAAGAAACTGGTTCAGACATGCGTATTCAAATACAGAGATATATGTAAACCGGTACACTACGGCGCTGCGGTTTGCAACGCTTATATAAGACAACAACTGTCTGACACAGTTGTTAGACCGATTTCTGCTGTTGCAACTCCAGGTTAACACGATTTAAGTGTGTTTGAAAGAGGCGTTATAGTCGGCGCACGAACGATCGGACACAGCATCTCTGAGGTAGCTCAACGGTCACAAGGCAGAATATACCGCTGGTACACTTCATTAATGAAGGGATGAATTAAGTTAAACACCACACAGGAAAACAGCTGCAACACTAGCCGACTTCAATGCACTACGCGCCACGGAGACTTCCTCGCTGCTCTGCCCCAACCGACCGACTGCCTCACACACGGAAACGATCAACAGACCAAATACACGTCGGCCGACGAGACGATCGACCGTAAGACCAACCTACGGTCGTTCCCCTCCAGTCTCCTTCCGTCGGACACTGCATGTGTGTCCCCAGCGGTCGGCAAGTACTGCCTGTCACCACCTCAAAAAAGGAAAAAAAGAAAAGAAAAAAAGTGTGTCAAATCTTATGGGACTTAACTGCTAAGGTTGTTGTGGACTGACAAGACAGCCAGTCCACAGTGACGGGTAACCGAAAGGCACGCGCTTAAACTCACGCAGGCTGGCGTGAGGTCTGAAACAGGATACGTAATGAATGCTATAAAGAAAAGTACGTAGCTGCTGGAATACTTAACTTTAATCCACAATTGGTGAACATTGGTCTTGTTGATACAGTATATGCGTCATTAGATACATAGCAAAGGATAAATGGCGCCTTGCTAGGTCGTAGCAATTGACTTAGCTGAATGCTATGCTAACTATGGTCTCGGCAAATGAGAGCGTAATTCTCAGTGAACCTTTCCTAGCAACGTCGGCTGTACAACTGGGGCGAGTGTTAGTAAGTCTCTCTAGACCTGTCGTGTGGCGGCGCTCGGTCTGCAATTACTGACAGTGGCGACACGCGGGTCCGTCGTATACTAGCGGACCGCGGCCGATTGAAAAGGCTACCACATAGCAAGTGTGGTGTCTGGCGATGACACCACATTCCTCCCCCGCAAATCGGCGGACGGTTGTGTTATAAGGCTTCCGCCCGCCGTGGAGAGGACCCCATGTTGGTGTGTGCGACGAGGTGGGGAGCCTAACAACAGGCGAGGCTGTGCCACCGCACCCGGCCATTCGGACCGAGGGGAGCTAGGAAACGCCTGAAAACCTAGTCCAGGGTGCACGCCAACATGCGGGTTATGCGCCCTAAGATAGTCAGCAGGGGCCGAAGGGTCGATCTCCATCGAGTCGGAGCACCCGACGGGCGAAGATGACATCTGGTCCGGAGCGGGCAAGAGTTCCATGCCGGAGGACAGCTGGTCACGGGAAGCGAACGGCGGCGCATGACCCAGGGAAGCGCCCGGCGGCTGCAGCGACGCGTCCACTACGGGCGGCGCCGGCGGGAGAACAGGCGGCGGCGGCGGTGGCGGCGCGTCGCCATGGGGCAAAATGGAAGGCAGCATCGGTAACACCTGGGGATGAGGCGAGCCAGTAGATGGGTCCCCAGGGCGCTGACCGGACGGCACCGTCGCTGAAAGCAGACGGGGAGCAGCAGAATCCGTGCGACAACAGAGGCGCAGCTGATTGAGATGCCGACGCACCTCACCAGAGGCCCCCAAAACCAAATACATAGCGCGGCCGAGGCAGCGAAGAATGCGCCCTGCGAGCCAACGCTGTGAACCGCGATAGTTGCGATAATAGACAACGTCGCCTGGAGCAAAAGCTGGTGTCTGCCGCTGCACAGGAACCTGATGCGGCGGATGCAACAAAGACATCAAGGTTCGTTGAGGACGACCGTGAAGCAACTCAGCCGGCGAGCGACCATCGCGGGGCTGAGAGCGATACGAGGACAAAAAGAGCAACAACGCGTCCTCCGAGAATGCGACTCTTTCAACTTCAACATCTGTGACTTGAAAGTCCGGACCACTCGTTCAGCGGCACCGTTGGACTGAGGCGAAAACGGCGCGGATGTCAGATGTTGAATACCATTGGCCTTGGAGAATGACTGAAATTCTGCGGACATGAATTGTGGGCCATTGTCGGAAACAATAGTCTGTGGAAGACCTTCAATGCAAAAGATAGCAGATAACGCTTGGATGGTGGTAGAAGACATCGTGGAAGACATCCGGACAACAAAAGGAAAATTACTGAAGGAATCTACCACAACCAACCATCGAGCATTCCAGAATGGACAAGCAAAATCGATGTGTAAGCGTTGCCAAGGGGAAGTGGCTTTTAGCCATGCAAAGAATTTCCGCGGTTGGGCGGATTGTTGTTCGGCACACGCCATGCAAGAGAGCACATATTCGTAATTGCAGCATCGACTCCGAACCAAGTACAGTGCTGATGAGCAAGTTGTTTCGTTCGCACTATACCCCAATGTCCTTGGTGGAGAAGCCGTAAGACAGAGGACTGTAACGAACGTGGGACCACGACTCTGGACTGATCATTATCAGAACGCAACAGCAAAACACCACATCGAACAAAAAGTCTCTCCTTGTGAGCAAAAAATCTGCGAACCAACGGATCCTCGATCCGTGACTTTGACAAGGGCCATTGAGTAGCAACAAAACGCAAAACGGTAGCAAGGACAGGGTCAGCAGCTGTGGCTGTAGCTACATGACGAAAATCAATCGGAAACGATTCGACCACGTCATCAGTTTCCGCATCAATGAACATGCAAGCAAGTTCGGAGGAATCGAATGCTCCATCCTCAGCAACAGGCAAATGGGACAACGCATCGGCGTTTCCGTGCTTAGCAGTGGACCGATACAAGATATCGTAGCGGTACTGCGAGAGGAAAATAGACCAGCGAATGAATTTCTGTGCTGTACGTGGAGGTACAGGCTTGTTCGGATGAAAAAGCGAAGTCAAAGGTTTGTGGTCTGTGAAGATGGTAAAGTGACGACCATACAAGAAATCATGAAAGTTAGTAACACCAAATATGAGAGCCAAGGCTTCTTTCTCTATCTGTGAATAAGTTCTTTGCGCTGATGAGAGAAATTTGGACGCAAAGGCAATAGGGCGATCATGCGAACCATCTTTGTGCGCAAGCACAGCTCCGATCCCGAAATCCGATGCATCTACCATCAACAAAAGGGGTTTCTGAGGATCGAATGGCGTAAGGCAAGTATTAGAAAGCAACGTCGATTTCAAGTGGCGAAAGGCGCGTTCGCATTCCGTCGTCCAGACAAACGGAACACCTTTACGGCGTAAGCGATGAAGCGGAGCTGAAATGGAAGAAGCGCGCGGCACAAATTGATTATAAAAATTAATTTTTCCCAACACATTCTGTAGCTGCTTCAAATTCTGCGGCGAAGGCAAGTCTTGTATGGCACGGAGGTGCTCTGGACTCGGATGTATGCCTTGGGCATTGATTACATGTCCCAAATATGGTAAGTCACGAGCAAAAAACACACATTTGTCCTTCCGCAAGCGAAGACCATTTTGTCGCCAGACCTGAAATAATGTTCTGAGATTGGCTAAATGTTCTTCTTCTGTCTTTCCAGAGATCACAATATCGTCCAGATCGTTTGCTGCAGTAGGGACCGACGCACAAACAATTTGTAGATACCGCTGAAACAATGCAGGGGCGGATGCACACCCGAATGGCAGTCTTTTGAATCGATACAAACCAAGATGCGTGTTAACCACCAATACGCTCTGGGATTCTTCATCCACCGGTATTTGCAAGTACGCATCTGCTAGGTCCAACTCAGAAAAATATTTACCTGGGCACAGTTTGTCAAAAAGATCTTCCAGGCGGGGTAAAGGAAAAGTTGCAATCACTAGTTGTGGATTCACAGTTGCCTTGAAGTCCACACAAAGTCTCAATTTTCCGGAAGGTTTTGGCAAAATTACTAAGGGTGAGGCCCAGAGAGAAGCCTGCACACGTTCAATTACACCCTGCGATTCTAAATCGTGTAATGTTCGTGCGACCTCATCACGCAATGCGTGGGGAACATTGCGCGCTCTGAAAAACTTCGGTTGCGCGTTTACTTTCAGTTACAAATGTGCTTTATAGTTCTTAGCGTAACCAAGGCCCGGTGCAAAAATGTATGCAAACTCTTCACAGAGACGAGAAACACTGGCTGAAGGCACAGTCTGGTTCACTGATAGGACCTGATTGACTATAGACAAGTTAAACAACTGAAATAAATCTAAACCAAACAAGTTCACTGCAGAAGAAGAATGAAGGACGTAAAATGACACAAGTTTTGTGTGTCCCTTGTATGTTGCAAGAAGGCTGCACTGTCCTAACACAGGGAGAAGCTGTCCTGAATAACTATGTAACTTAACATTTGCGGCATGCAACGGAGGGTTGCCCAGTTGTTTGTACGTGTCTTTATTGATTAGCGAAACTGCAGCTCCGGTATCGAGCTGGAATGGGATCACGTTGCCATTAATGTCCAAGTCTACAAAAAGTTTATTGTCCTGCTGACGACAAGAGCGACGGTTTTGTGCAACGGGAACAGACACTGGTACAGAATCACCTGCGCCTTGACGTGATTTCCGTCGATGTCGACGCACACTATTTGTGGGATGAACACAGTCACTGTGAGAAGGAGCGGCACTGGGCAGAGTGGAATTAACTACATGAATGTCTATGGGTGAAGGTTCACGAGCCTGAGTATTCTTGGTTCGGTTCCGGCGCGAAGCAAAGGGCCTGGAATGGTTTTTAGTGTCCGATCGGAGCTTTTTCTGGCAAACACTCTGAACATGTCCTTTTTTATTACAGAAAAAGCAAATAGCTTGGCGTGACGGGCAATTTTCACGTGAATGTCTAGTAGCACACCGCAGGCATGATTTCACTGCATTTGTATGCTGTCGCGGCACACCTGGTTTAGAGCGTGGCGGCTGCTGCGCGGACGTGTGCGAGGGCAGTTTACCGGTCCGTGCAGCTCGCCTGGCGGGCCGGTTAATGTGACACACAGCTGGCGAAGTTTCAAATGATTCCTGAGCAAAGTCAAGTGTGTCTTGCCTATCCAATATGTCTATCACTTGTTGAAGGGAGGGATTGACTAGTTTCAAAATTTGCTCCCGTATACGAACATCCAAAACGTTCTGTGCAATTGCATCACGCACCATAGTATCTGAATAAGGGAGTCCACATTCACACTCAAAAGCACAATCCCTTGTAAGGCCTCGCAAAGTTGCAACCCACTCCCGATTAGTTTGCCCGGCCGTACATTTTGTACGACAGAACGTATACCTTTTTGCAACGACATTGACTGATTCCTTGAAATAGGCATCTAAAGCAGACAAAATTTCTTCGTAGGACAGAGTTGCTACGTCGTGTCGGGGAAATAATTTCACTATCACACGGTACGTCTGCACCCCTACACACGACAATAAGTGAGGCTGCCGCTCGTTCTTTGAATTCTGTAGGCGGCGAGATGAAATCCAAATTGGCGTGACCACTCCTTCCAGCTTTCCATCGCCGCATCATACTGACGAAAAGGTGGTGCAACTGCGTGTTGTGGCTGCGGTAGCGGTGGAGCGGCGGCTGCCGTATCGTTTTGCATTGCACGTTGACCCTGGACGAGCTGTCCAAGGGCATCCAATAAGGCCTGCGTCTGCTGAGTCTGCAAGCGATAAAATTCGGACAGTACATCTGGCGAAGCCATGACAAGTAAATTAGGGCAATACGAACGCTAAATCCTCTTTTGAGAGTCGTCGCCAAAAATGTTGTGGACTGACAAGACAGCCAGTCCACAGTGACGGGTAACCGAAAGGCACGCGCTTAAACTCACGCAGGCTGGCATGAGGTCTGAAACAGGATACGTAATGAATGCTATAAAGAAAAGTACGTAGCTGCTGGAATACTTAACTTTAATCCACAATTGGTGAACATTGGTCTTGTTGATACAGTATATGCATCATTAGATACATAGCAAAGGATAAATGGCGCCTTGCTAGGTCTTAGCAATTGACTTAGCTGAAGGCTATGCTAACTATGGTCTCGGCAAATGAGAGCGTAATTCTCAGTGAACCTTTCCTAGCAACGTCGGCTGTACAACTGGGGCGAGTGCTAGTAAGTCTCTCTAGACCTGCCGTGTGGCGGCGCTCGGTCTGCAGTTACTGACAGTGGCGACACGCGGGTCCGTTGTATACTAGCGGACCGCGGCCGATTTAAAAGGCTACCACCTAGCAAGTGTGGTGTCTGGCGGTGACACCACAAAGGTCATCAGTCCCTAAGCTTACACACTACTTAACCTAAATTATCCTAAGGACAAACACACACACACCCATGCCCGAGGGAAGACTCGAACCTCCGCCGGGACCAGCCGCACGGTCCATGACTGCAGCGCCTGAGACCACTCGGCTAATCCCGCGCGTCTCGGCACCTCATGGGAGCTCCATCCCCGACGCTGTTCCGTGCCCGACTGCACTCCTGGTCCAACTGACTACCTGACACACGACATACTATCTATCGCACCAGAGACGGTACGACAGTGCACTTATCGATAAGCGCTTCTGCTACCACTCATTGGCAAGTAAGGCAGAAGTTAGTGACGCCAATAAATGGAATAAGAAAACGAGGCTGCAGTACCGTAAAAGAAGATGAGAAACAATAAATGGCATGAACACGAGCCGCGCACGGCTCAGTAGGGATGTAGGTGGAATTTTCCCATACGACCATTTCACGAGTGTACCGAGAATATCAGGAATCCGGTAAAACATCAAATCCCCAGACATCGCTGCTGTCGAAAAAAGATCCTGCAAGAACGGGACGAGCGACGACTGAAGACAATCGTTCAACATGACGGAAGAGCAGCCCTTGCGCAAACTCCTGCAGATTTCAATGCTGGGCCATCAAGAAGTGACAGCGTGCGGACTATTCAACGAAACACCATTGATATGGGCTTTTGGAACCCAAGGCCCACATGTGAACCCTTCATGACGGCACGACACAAAGTTTTACGCCTCGCCTGGGACCGTCAACACCGACATTGGACTGCTGATCACGGGAAACATGTTGCCTGGTCGCACGAGTCTCGTTTCAAATTGTATCGAGCGGATGGACGTGTACGGGTATCGAGACAACCTCATGAATACATGGTCCCTGCATGTCAACAGGGGACTGTTCAAGCTGCTTGAGGCTCTGTAACGGTGTGGGGCGCGTGTAGTTGGAGTGATATGTGACTCCTAATACGTCTAGATACGACTGTAACAGGTTACACGTACGTAAGCATCCTGTCTGATCATCTACATCCATTCATATCCGTTGTGTACTGCGACGGGCAATTCCAGCAGGACAATACGACACCCAACAATTCCATAATTGCTACAAAGTGGCTCCAAAAACACTCTTCTGAGGTTAAACACTTCTGCTGGCTAAATGGTTCAAATGGCTCTGAGCACTATGGGACTTAACTTCTAAGGTCATCAGTCGCCTAGGACTCAGAACTACTTAAACCTAACTAACTTAAGGACACCACACTCATCCATGCCCGAGGCAGGATTCGAACCTACGACCATAGCGGTCGCGCGGCTCCAGATTGTAGTGCCTATAACCGCTCGGCCACCCGGGCCGGCGCTGCTGACCACAAAACTCCCCAGACATGAACGTTATTGAGCATATCTGGGGTGCCTTGCAACGGACTGTTCAGAAGAGATCTCCACCCCGTCGTACTCTTACAGATTTACGGATAGCCCTGCAGGATTCATGGTGTCAGTTCTCTCCAACACTATTTCAGGCACTAGTCGAATCCATGCCACGTCGTGTTGCGGCACTTCCGCGTGCTCACGGGAGCCCTACACGATGTTAGGCAAGTGTACCAGTTTCATTGGCTCTTCAGTGTATAATGAGAAATGCATACCCATCCAAACAAAGATCAGATACTACAATATATTAATCATGGCTGAAATACTGTATGTACATGACACACACTCCATACGAAAAGCGATGTGGAACGCGTACTGAAGGAATAAAGCAAAATCAGGAAAAAAATTCTTTGCCCAAGGCTGACAAAAGAATGTTACAGATTACACTTTAGTAAAACCATAGAGAAGCTGCAAACCTATCAGCAGATGTCCTAAAAAGAAGGTTAATGTTCTACGGGCACTTAAGCAGGCTACCACCAACAAGACTCACCAACAGACTACTGACACACACACATGGGGTGACGTCAACAATAGCGTGGACCAGACAAGTCGCATTCGACCTAGAAAAGGCAAAAATCGATCGAATAGAAACTGAAGACAGAAACATACACAGAGACAAGATACGCAAGTGAGGCCAGAGACTGAAGTCCCACAGATAGCAGGAATACGATATGTTCTGTGGCGGAAACCCACCCTGTGGACAGGGTGATGTAACATGGATCAGAGAAATTCAACAGTAGTCTCATTGTGGTATTTTATTCTTTAGCTCTAGTCAGTAGCCACACTATATCAGTTTTGTTTAGCACGTAACCGTACCGGATAATCAATAGCTCCAGGAATTCAAATAACTCATAATTCTTATTTTAACTCTCGAAACGTACGTAAAGTTGCTTTAGAATAAACTGATATTTAGTTTTAAGGGTCTGTCTGGTTCTATCTTCCGATAGATTATTTTATCCGTGATAAAGGATTTCAACACTTGGTCACGGTCTTACGATCTCGTTGTGTTTTTATTACACTTATTGTCTGTGTTATACACGATGTCCATAAATTCTCGCTATCATTTCAAATAATTTTAAATTACAAACAATTAGAGATCGAGTTCTCCAAGCCAACTTTCTGTTACGCTAACAATTTCAATGTCTGTCTCAGTGTGTGCACCTAGAACATGAAGACGATATTAGAGTCCTACCTCTGTATGCGTCAGTATTTCAGTGTCAACATTTCTGATTGCTTGGCTGATCCGTGCTCGAACGATAGCAGTGTCATTGACTGGTGTTACGTACATGCGATCTCTGACCTAAGTGCACAGAAAGCAGTCTAATAGCGTGACATCGGAGAGCCTAGGGGCCACTTCGAGGAAAGTCTTTGACACTGCCTGTCCACAGTTTTTCAACCACCTCATCACGATTATTTTTTTTTTTTTTTTGTCAGTTGTGCCCTCCTATATTAGCGCCCATAATTCTGCAGTATCGTTGTGGATCCTGCATACCAGATGACACATGGCGCTTTCTCCTAGTCTGTCGCCGTACTGATGAACTGCAAATAAAATCTGCACGAAAAGGCAAAGGAAAAAAAAACTTTCAGGGCTACTAACCGTTTTACAACAAACCGCGACACTCTATTTGTAGTAGTTTTCAAGTTATGGTCTTTTTAAATGTTAGCGGGATTTCAGGGACACCCTGTACAAGAAGGCAGATTTTGTATTTAACCGCAGTAAGTAAATTAGTATATATGGCAGGATGTACCAAAAACAAAAATGGTGTTGTTGAAAAGAGAACTACACCTTTAATATTTGTTCGCCGTCGATATCCACTCCCTAGAGCAGCATCAGCTTGAATAAGAGAGGCATGTGAATCGAGTTTTGGCTGCCAAAACGCCTGCAGTTGTTTACAACATTCAATACTTCGCTTACGCCCCTTTCCAAATGTAGATAGCTAACAACTGCCATTGTCGCATAAAAATTTACTTATCTCCATTTCTCGTGATATTCATCGCGTGTTTATTGTGTGTGGTAGACGTCATTATTCCAATTCAGTACGGATTTTTTAGGTACATGAGAGAAGAGAATGGAATATCCTCCTGCCTGCCAGCGAGGAATGTAATTCGTCGTTAGTAATTTAATAAAAAGTACAGCAGCTAATCAATTCGCAGCGCGCATGTGATTAATGTGTAGCAGTCACGAACGATAGATAAAACATTTAACGAAAATTGAGATCATACAATGGCATATTACGGCACATGTATACTGTCAATCGACTCTTGTGCGCGTGCCGGTTAATTCAAATGTGTGGGCTGTGTATAGGACAGACTCCGTTAATAAACGGTTTTTAACCTAAATCTGTACTATTATGTTGCAACTGCCGCATTAAATACAATTTTCAACAACTCAATCAACAAACAGTATTTTTCGAATGAAATACAAGTCTCATTTAAAAAGTAATTAGAGTTGCATCTTTTCGATCCGCACACCTATGTATGGTATCGAAACAAGCTTTTCCAAACTGCGTACAACATTCTACCGCCTGAGAATATGACCAGTTCTACCTTGATCTTAGAGGTATGGCCTACTCAAAGAGGTCATTTCGGATTTTGTCTTCAGCGGTTTTGGGGAAAAAAGGAAAAGCTAAACCTGGTTTATTTCATCCATTATAAATGGTTTTTGAAAGCCTGCGACTGTGAAAACAACAGGTTTGTTTATAAATAAATCTTCTGCTACCGGTCACGATTTTTTTATTTTACTTTTCGCACGACGCGTTTCGGGAAATGATTCCCATTTTCAAGTGCGTTCTTTGTGTGTATTAAGCTATTTCTATTGTTGTTGTTAATGTGTGAGAGTCTGCTTCATTTCGTTGACTTTTACTGCAATATATAAGAAACACGCGATTTTTTGTTGGGCATCGATTCTTTGGGTGAAGTTAGTGGCGAAATTTAGAAAAATTTGTACTTACGGTTTTCTAATGGTCCATATGTGCAGAGTCTCTCTCTCTCTCTCTCTCTCTCTCTCTCTCTCTCTCTCTCTCTCTCACACACACACACACACACACACCCACAGTCACACACACATACTCCATTTATCTTACTCAACAAAATGTTTTGCACAGAGGTTATTAATCTTAATTAACAAAAAAATGGTTCAAATGGCTCTGAGCACTATGCGACTTAACTTCTGAGATCATCAGTCGCCTAGAACTTAGAACTAATTAAACCTAACTAACCTAAGGACATCACACACATCCATGCCCGAGGCAGGATTCGAACCTGCGACCGTAGCGGTCACGCGGTTCCAGACTGAAGCGCCTTTAACCGCACGGCCACACCGGCCGGCCTTAATTAACAAATCGTTAAGATAAATAACCTCTGTACAAAAGCATATCATGATCTGTGCTAGATCTACAATGTTATCTCTGTGGACTACCTGGAAGAAGATATTTGTAACTGTTTTATTTATATATATATTTTCGATGTGTTAAGTGTACAATAAGTTGTCTGTGACGTTTAGTGTGTGAGAGTGACAATATTCGACAGCAGACGGCGAGAGTCCCTACTGATTGTCGGCGAGCTTCCCAAACCCTACCGTGAACATTAAGATCGTCGGATCTTTCTTCAGTTGAGAACGTAAGGAGAATTATCGGATGGTCCCGTCAACCAGCTCGGGATTTCGATGATCTAACGCACCAGTTGGACATAGTTTGGTACTATATCCCTGAGGATCCAGCATCTGTATCAATCAATGCCAAGCAATTGTTTGCATAGGGGCCAGAGGTTATTGACTTGCTTAATCTGTGAACCTCTTTCTCTTGTATACATCAGTCAATTTTTCTGAAATTGTAATAACTTGTTTGTTTGTACATGTACATCACGTTTACTGATTTCCGTTCCATTCGGATAAGTCCTTCGTGGTGCGTCTTTTCTTTATCTTTGAGCGTATGATCACGACATGCTCCTTTGACGGCCGCCATCCACCAGAACTGGTTTCTAGACGTCTAGACAATAGTTAAACACTATGCTGTAATCTTTTTTTTTTTCTTCACATTGGTTGCTCTTCCAGTAAGAGTAGACGGAGATGTTCAAAGGAAATAAACCAGTAAAAACTACTATGTATGGGCTTGCACGCTTACTCTAGTATCTGTTGTTAAAATTTATTTTCGTTTTGATTTGGCTACAGATAAATGAAGCGATTTGTTTGTGCAGTCGTTATTACGAGGGTGAATCAAAAAGTAAGTTACACTTCCATACACATAGGCAACACAGCTGTGACAACATACAATGTAAGTTCACTTTTCCACATAGTCCCCAAGACGCTGTAAACATTTCTCGGGATTGGTAACCAGCTTTTTGATTCCGTATGCGTAGAAATCACCTCCAGCTTTTGGCAACCACCTTGCTGCAGCTGCTTTCACATCCTCATCGCTTCAAAATCGTCGTCCATCGAGATCCTCTTTCGTGTTGCCAAGCACGTGATCTTCGCATGTCGCGCCGTCTACACCGTAGTGAGAATGCTGCCGTACCTCACACTTGAATCGCTGCAGCAGTTCATCTGCAACAGAATTACACCGGCTCTCAGTTTTCCCCGTCGCTTTTGTTTTAATTGCCTTACGGAACCCGTGCTGCGTTTGGCAGTACGAAACAGTTGATAGTCGCGTGTCTCAGCATAAATTCCGCGTGCACCACACACTCCAAGTCAAAGAACACTGTCGTCAAAACTTTTCCTGCTGAACGTTGGACCTTTACCTTACTCTTTGTGGTGATGTGGTGTGAACGCATTCCACCGATGTTCTCCTTATTTCGGCTGGGGAGTGGTGGACCCACGTTTCATCCTCTGTGATGATTCGCCACAGAAACTTGTTGCCCTCCACAGAATACCGTTCCGAAAATGCCAGTGACGATTGGAAACGTTACCAAATGGTTCAAATGGCCATACGAAACGTTCAGCGTGCTGGCAATTTCCTGCAGTGTTACGCGCCCATCTCCTCTAATGATCACATCCACAAGCTCAACGTCGTTGACCTGCCTTCGTGATGTTCATCAGTGAGATCCGTGCGCCCGGTGTCAAACCGATTTCAAAACTTTGTAATACCTGAGCGAAAGATTGCGCGCTTACCATACACAGCAGTGACTTGTCGATGAATGTGCAGTTGAGTCGTTTAGGCTATAGAAATCTGACCACTGGACGCACCTCTAATTTGGAGTGAACGTCCAGTTGACGCGCCATTGAGTCTAGCTCCCTCTGCACACGCAAAACGACGGGCTACCACTCCACCCGTGCTACTGGTCGCGTCAGCAGTTACTGTCTGTCGCGTGCTGCACGACACACAGTGTGCTCTCGCGGCGAGCTAGTGTAACTTACTTTTTCATTCGCCGTCTGTACTATCCTATCGCACGTTTTAAGTGAACATTTTTGCCTCTTGCCGTAGGCTAAAGTTGCGGTGCTAATATTCTGTTTAATTATTTACAACTGCCGACTTTAAATGACTTTTCATGATCTCTGGAATTAATAAGTTAATAAATGCAACGGATAATCCTAGTCGCACCTTTTTCCTATGCATTCAGCGCAGAAGTAGGTAACCACTTGCTTGAAACATGCCCGTAACCATGCTGACACTAAATCCAACTAATTATTTGATTTCATTTCACTTAATCTGGTTGCTACTCTCTTCTCTTATGGGGGTTATATCTGATCTTCATCATACAATTAATAAATGGTCGGTTAGGAATTGTCATGAGCAGCAAGTAATTAGCATGAGTGAACTTCTTTTATTGTATCAAACAACATTCTCTCTGAGTTTGAATAACATGGACTTTAATCAAAATTATTTCTGAATCGGAATAACGTAAATATTAGCCATATGGAATAACTTCACTTAATCGGTCTCTTACACATTAATTACCCCTTGGTGCCACTGTCAGGAAGGCAAGAGAAGGAAACACTCTCAGAACAGCACAACATATTCATTCAGTGACACAGGTACGGACGTTGAAAGCACCCGCGCACTACTGATAAGAAAATGGCTCTGAGCACTACGGGACTTAACTTCTGAGGTCATCAGTCCCCTAGAACTTAGAACTACTTAAACCTAACCAACATAAGGACGTCACACACATCCATGCCCGAGGCAGTATTCGAACCTGCGACCGTAGATGTCGCGCGGTTCCAAACTGTAGCGCCCAGAACCGCTCGGCCACCCCGGCCGGCCTGCTGATAAAACTGTGTTAGCATACGTCATGCGAAAGCTCTGCATCAAAGATGCCTCAGCTTACACTATTTACGTGAGCTCGTGAAGTGAACAGGAAAGGTTGAATTAATGAGCAAATACACGTTCAAAGAGGAGTGTTTCATTACGATTAATAATACAGAAAATGTTTTCTCGCTTGAACTAATGAGTGAGCATACATGGGGCAGTACCCACTTTTTGCGTTAACACTCAGAATGCTATCACTCAAGCAAAATCCCAGCCTTATATGTAGCTGAACGCCGTTGTACTTCTGATACTGAAATCCAAAGATGGGGGAGCGGATGAAAAATTATGAGCACAGGTACCACACGTAAGTTTGCTAAGCACATAGCTACCTCTCCCTCACAAGGAATTATTTCAAAACTACACAAAATTCCCGCAAAACCTTTTGTATCCTGCCCACTCGTCGAATATAGGGTGCCTAGGAAACTGTCCTACCCCCATGAACCATGGACCTTGCCGTTGGTGGGGAGGCCTGGGTGCCTCAGCGGTACAGATGGCCGTACCGAAGGTGCAACCACAACGGAGGGGTATCTGTTGAGAGGCCAGACACACGTGTGGTTCCTGAAGAGGGGCAGCAGCCTTTTCAGTAGTTGCAGGGGTAACAAACAGTCTGGATGATTGACTGATCTGTCTTTGCAACACTAACTAAAACGGCCTTGCTGTGCTGGTACTGCGAACGGCTGAAAGCAAGGGGAAACTACAGCCGTAATTTTCCCCGAGCGCATGCAGCTTTACTGTATGATTAAATGATGATGGCGTCGTCTTGGGTAAAATATTACGGAGGTAAAATAGTCCCCCATTCGGATCTCCGGACGGGTACTACTCAAGAGGACGTCGTTATCAGGAGAAAGAGAACTGGCGTTCTACGGATCGGAGCGTGGAATGTCAGATCCCTTAATCGGGCAAGTAGGTTAGAAAATTTAAAAAGGAAAATGGATAGGTTGAAGTTAGATATAGTAGGAATTAGTGAAGTTCGGTGGCAGGAGGAACAAGACTCTTGGTCAGGTGAATACAGGGTTATAAATACAAAATCAAAGAGGGGTAATGCAGGAGTAGGTTTAAAAATGAATAAAAAAATAGGAGTGCGGGTACGCTACTACAAACAGCATAGTGAACGCATTATTGTGTCCAAGATAGACACGAAGCCCGTGCCTACTACAGTAGTACAAGTTTATATGCCAACTAGCTCTACAGATGATGAAGAAATTGATGAAATGTATGATGAAATAAAAGAAATTATTCAGGTAGTGAAGGGAGACGAAAATTTAATAGTCATGGGTGACTGGAATTCGGTAGTAGGAAAAGGGAGAGAAGGAAACATAGTGGGTGAATGTGGATTGGGGAGAGAAATGAAAGAGGAAGCCGCCTGGTAGAATTTTGCACAGAGCATAACTTAATCATAGCTAACACTTGGTTCAAGAATCATAAAAGAAGGTTGTATACATGGAAGAATCCAGGAGATACTAGAAGGTATCAGATACATTATATAATGGTAAGACAGAGATTTAGGAACCAGGTTTTAAATTGTAAGACATTTCCAGGGGCAGATGTGGACTCTGACCACAATCTATTGGTTATGAACTGTAGAATAAAACTGAAGAAACTGCAAAAAGGTGGGAATTTAAGGAGATGGGACCTGGATAAACTGACTAAATCAGAGGTTGTACAGAGGTTCAGGGAGAGCATAAGGGAACAATTGACAGAAATGGGGGAAAGAAATACAGTAGAAGAAGAACGGGTAGCTCTGAGGGATGAAGTAGTGAAGGCAGCATAGGATCAAGTAGGTAAAAAAACGAGGGCTAATAATAGAAATCCTTGGGTAACAGAAGAAATATTGAATTTAATTGATGAAAGGAGAAAATACCTCGGAGATTCTGTGTCCCATCGCTCGTGCGCCCACTATAGCACTAGGTTCAAATTCACTTAAATGTTGATAACTTGCCATTGTAACAGCGTAGTCCGCTCTAACAATTGCGCCAGACACTTGTCTTATATAGGCGTTGCCGACCGCAGAGCCGTATTCTGCCTGTTCAGATATCACTGTATTTGAATACGCGTGGCTATACCAGTTTCTTTGGTGCTTCAGTGTATTTGTTAACGTGAATGTGACTCCCGTTTTATTGGATCAAAATATTAGCTATGCAAGTTCTGTAGCACTTATAATTAAATTATACTTGAAAGCCCTTCAGAATATAGTGTTTCAGGTTTTGATTTTAGAGTCGTATTTCATATGTCGAAGACACAGTTAGCGAAAAACTTTTAAAGTACAGGGTAATTCAAAGTGAAAGGTACAAAAAGGAAAGTATTCCTGTGACTACAGTGGTGACTTTATTTCTGAAGTGCACGCATAGACTGAAAGGCTAACTCTCATAGTTGCTGTGGACATTTACAGATGTTCGACGTGGGCTCTATTTGTGACGCTAGAGACGTCTACGCAGTGTACTGATTGAATATTCTGCCAGACACGTTTCAACGCAGTCCGATCAGTGGAATTAATCGCGCCGAATATCCGCTGAAAGTTCGGCGGAAATAGGTATATGTCAGTCATGTCATTCATATATCAACGAAAAAAAAATCCATTGGTGCACGGTTAGGCGATTTGTGGAGCCACAATACGAACGGGACTTCATTCGATCCGGCACGAGCAATCCAGCGCAGTAGAAGACGTTCGTTGAGGTGACTACGTACAGGATTATGGCAATGTGGCTCCGTCCTGCAGCAGAATGAAGTAGAGTACCTCCTGTGTCAAATGAGGCAACAACCAAAGAGAAATAAATCGAGATAGATTATACCTGTAACGGAAGATTCGTCGAAAAAGAAAGATTCTGCGGTTGATTATGACAAAGAAAACATTTAGCTTCGAATAATCACGTTCATGTTCCAGAGAGGAGAGCGTGTGCTGTGTACCGCAACATTCTCAAATTATGCTTGTTCACTTTGTCACTTAGACGAAATGTAGCTCCTTCAGAGTTTGTCTGCGAAACTACCGACCTCGAACTGGGCTTGAAAATCAGTGCCCAATTTTCTGCATTTGGGTTTATCGGCTGGTTTCAGCGCCCGCAACATTTGAATTCTCTACGCCTTGGACTGCTAACCCCTGCGCAACATACACCAAACTGCTGATTGCGACACACTTTTGTGCTGGTAGGACGTGTAGATTTTCTGAGCTTCTTTCGTGGATCGTAAAAGTGCTTCCAACGACTTCATACTCGACGGATGTCCGTCCTGTGAATTTCTTCTTGCATGTGCATCCTCCTGTCTCCTCCAATCGATTTGCTCCATTTGTTGTAATGGTGAGGAACCACTTTACATAACTTGCCCCGAGAATGTCTTTGAACCATGGTTATTGATGATATTTTTGTATATTCTGACACAATACGCCTTTTCAGTCCCGTATGCCACTATTTCGCATATTAACGCCTTGGATGAATAACAGCAGCGACTCTTCATTGTTTCATTCATGCCAAACTGAACAGTGAGAATTAACCTTTCAATTGTATATGTACACTACTGGCCATTAAAATTGCTACACCACGAAAATGACGTGCTACAGACGCGAAATTTAACCGACGGGAAGAAGATGCTGTGATATGCAAATGATTATCTTTTCAGAGCATTCACGCAAGGTTGGCGCCGGTGGCGACAACTACAACGGGCTGGCATGAGGAAAGTTTCCAACCGATGTCTCATACACAAACAGCAGTTGACCGGCGTTGCCTGGTGAAGCGTTGTTGTGATGCCTCGTGTGAGGAGAAAAAATGCGTACCATCACGACTTTGATAAAGGTCGGATTGTAGCCTATAGCGAGTGCGGTTAATCGTATCGCGACATTGCTGCTCGCGTTGGTCGAGATCCAGTGACTGTTAGCAGAATATGGAATCGATGGGTTCAGGAGGGTAATACGGAACGTTTTGCTGGATCCCAACGGCCTCATATCACTAGCAGTCGAGATGACAGGCATCTTATCCGCATGGCTGTAATGCATCGTGCAGCCACGCCTCGATCCCTGAGTCAACAGATGGGGACGTTTGCAAGACAACAACCATCTGCACGAACAGTTCGACGACGTTTGGAGCAGCATGGGCTATCAGCTCGGAGACCATGGCTGCGGTTACCCTTGACACTGTATCACAGACAGGAGCGCCTGCGATGGTGTACTCAACGACGAACCTTGGGTGCATGAATGGCAAAACGTCATTTTTTCGGATGAATCCACGTTCTGTATACAGCATCATGATGGTCGCATCCGTGTTTGGCGACATCGCGGTGAACGCACATTGGTAGCGTGTATTCGTCATCGCCTTACTGGCGTATCACCTGGCGTGATGGTATGGGGTGCCATTAGTTACACGTCTCGCTCACCTCTTGTTCGTACTGATGGCACTTTGAACAGTGGACGTTACATTTCATATGTGTTACTACCCTTGGCTCTACCCTTTATTCGATCCCTGCGAAACCCTACATTTCAGCAGGATAATGGACGACCGCATGTTGCAGGCCCTGTACGGGCCTTTCCGGATACAGAAAATGTTCGACTGCTGCCCTGGCCAGCACATTCTCCAGATCTCTCACCAGTTGAAAACTTCTGGTCAATGGTGGCCGAGCAACTGGCTCGTCACAATACGCCAGTCACTACTCTTGATGAACTGTGGTATCTTGTTGAAGCTGCATGAGCAGCTGTACCTGTACTCGCCATCCAAGCTCTGACTCAATGCCCAGGCGTATCAAGGCGGTTATTACGGCTAGAGGTGGTTCTTCTGGGTACTGATTTCTCAGGATCTATGCACCCAAATTGCGTGAAAATGTAATCACATGTCAGTTCTAGTATAATATATTTGTCCACTGAATACCCGTTTATCATCTGCATTTCTTCTTGGTGTAGCACTTTTAATGGTCAGTAGTGTATATTCCTGACACAAAGTCGTTTTGTCAGTGAAATACACCGAGGCGTCGAAAGCCATGGGATAGCGATTTTCATATATACTGAACGAGAGTAGTATTGCAAAAACAAGGTATAAAAGGGTATTGCACTGGTGGAGCTGTGGTTTGTATTCAGGTGATTTATGTGAAAAGGTTTGCGACGTCATTATGGCAGCACAACTGAAATTAACAGACTCTGAACACGGAATGGTAGATGGAGCTACACGCAGGGGACGACATTCCCTTTCGGAAATCTTTAGGGATTCGATATCCCGAGATCCGCAGTGTCAAGTGAATATCACATTTCAGGCATTATCTCTCTCCACGGATAACGAAGTGGCCGGACGGCCTTAATTTAACGACAGAGAGCAGTTCCGTTTGCATGGAGTTGTCAGTGCTAATAGACAGGCAACACTGCGTGAAACAACTGCAGAAATCAGTGTGGGGCGTACAATGAACATATCTGTCAGGACAGTGTGGCGAAATTTGCCGTTGTTGGGTTATGACAGCAGACGACCTATACGAGCGTCTTTACCAGGGGCCCTATTCTGTATCGTTCATATCGATCGGTGTAGTTGGTTCGTTTCGGTAGTGACGTCATTTTCGGTTCTTTATCGAAATATCCTATTCAGTAAGCTTCTGACAAGGGAACCTCCCCATCGCACCCCCCTCAGATTTAGTTATAATTTGGCACAGTGGATAGGCCTTGAAAAACTGAACACCGATTTTACGACAATTTTACCGAGAGGTTTTGGATTTCGGTGTGGCCCTATCGATCGGTGAACTGTGGTTTATGTACACCTATAATTTGTTATTTTTAACATATTTAGCGGTTTTAGCTTTGGATTTAGTGATTGTGTTACTAAAGGATCACCATAGGTCGCATCCGGTTGGAATGTGAGTTCATAATAGACTATTTTCCTTTGTTAGAAATATGGTTAGGTTAGGTTGTTACTGTGACTGATTACATCCAAAAAGAAAACGTTTTCGGTCAATATTCTCTCAAAATACGTGTTACTTTAATCCAAATAATAATTTAAAGATCATTAAATAGCAAGTCATCGGCTCTGCTTACATATATTTACAGGAGTGTGAACTGACGTTACTAGTGCCTTTGTGCACTTTTTCCCACAAATGGCTTAGTTAGTAATTATCGAAACGTGTTAACAACTTTCAAGTAACAATCGAAAGCAATTATGTGAAACCTGATATTAGAAACCTTCCAAACTATAACGCATTTCTGACTTACGCAGCACCGTTTGGCAACGAAGTCAGCCTACGTTCCTCTACAGAATACTACAAGAATTGAGGACTGTGTGTCTGTTGTTTGGCATGGCCAAGTGGTTAGCACGCGGGTTAGCACGTGGGTAGATGCAAATCTTTTTTTTTCCTCTTCATATATGCAACACATTGCATATGCAAGACATTGTTATTCTTGTAAGTTAAGATTTTTCTGCAATATTCGTTATTACTTACATGTAAGAGGGCACTTCCTCAGTAATGATTCGTGATTTCTCTGTGTTTAAAATACGAAATATGAAATTTCTGTGAGTGAAACAACCGACAATGACCTTTATATTTTTTCTTGTCAGAAATAATTCACCATTTCTTCCGAATATGTAGCGATTTCCGAGTAAGCGCTTAGACAGGAATCTAAGAGCACAACTTAAATTACTGGGAATGTAACTAGCAGCAGTCATCTTCATAATCTTGCTTGTCACAAGTCTTTATCTGCAATCAAATCCTCAGCAACAGTAGAAAAAGATGAAAGATCTCCGCCATAATATTTTTAGACTGTTCAATAATAAGTGCCTCTCCATAAGCAGGGTTGCTGTTTTTCTTTCAAATAAAATACCCATAAACGACAATCACAATAGCAATCCTTAACGATCTTTCAGTGTCACTGAACTGTGAACCTACTAACCTCATTTTCGTCCGACATTTCCGCTGGTATTTTAGCAACACTTCGTACTGAGAAAACGCAAGTTCGGTACTGCGAAGAATAGCGCGCCTCATTCGTCTGCTAGCCGCTTTATGTTCGTGGCGTTGTGAACGCTGCAGTGCGCATGCGCGGATGTGCGGCCACTTGCTTTTGATTGGCTTGCGCGACGCGAACCGATAACAGCGCTTCGGTTCTCTAGACCCGAACGGTATCGCTACCGAAATGCATACTGAATAAAAATGGGACTCTAATTCGAGTACTAGACCGTTCGGTGCTCTTGAGTACAAAAACGATCGGCACAATGGCGGAAAGATACAGAATAGGTACCCAGCACGACATCGCCTGCAGCACCTCTCTTGGGCTCGTGACCATATCGGTTGGACCCTAGGCGACTGGAAAACAGTGGCTTGGTCAGATGAGTCCTGGTTGCAGTTGGTAAGACCTGATGGTAGGGTTCGAGTGTGGCTCAGCCTCCACGAAGTCATGGACCCAAGTTGTAAACAAGGCACAGTGCGAGATGGCGGTGGTTGCAGAATGATGTGGGATTGGTTTACATGGAATGAACTGAACTGAATGTTCGGCTAGCTGGAGACTATTTGCAGCCATTCGTGGACTTCATGTTCCCAAACGATGGATGACAATGCGCCATGTCACCGGGCCACAATTGTACGTGACTGGAACATTCTACACAATTCGTATAAATGGCTTGTCCACCCAGATCGACCAACATGAATCCCATCGAACACTTGTGGGACATACCGTGAGTTTAGTTCACGCACAAAATCCTGCACCGGCAACACTTTCGCAATTATTAACGGTAATAAAGGCAGCGTGGCTCAATAGTTCTGCAGCGGACTTCCAACGACTTGTTGAGACCACGCCACGTGGAACTGCCGCGCTACTTCAGACGAAAGGATGTGTGACACGATGTTAGGAGGAATCCGATGACTCTTTCACCTCAGTGAACTTCCTTTTTATCCCATTCATTTTGAATCACTCTGTATTTTCGGGCTTGTAATAACAGTTGTTATAGTCAAAGAGAACTGTACCCGATATACAGGGTGGTCAATTGATCGTGACCGGGCCAAATATCTCGCGAAACATGCGTCAAACGAAAAAACTACAAACAAAGAAACTTGTATAGCTTGAAGGGGGAAACCAGATGGCGCTATGGTTGGCTCGCTAGATGGTCCTGCCATAGGTCAAACGGATATCAATGAACTGCGTTTTTTTTTTTAAAGGAAGGTTTTAGTTGGACCACTTTTTTCGCTTTGTGGTAGATGGCGCTGTAATAGTCACAAACATATGGCTCACAATTTTAGACGAACAGTTGGTAACAGGTAGGTTTTTTAAATTAAAATACAGACCATAGGTACGTTTGAACATTTTATTTCGGTTGTTCCAATGTGATACATGTACCTTTGTGAACTTATCATTTCTGTGAACGCATGCTGTTGCAACGTGATTACCTGTAAATACGACATTAATGCAATAAATGCTCAAAATGATGTCCGTCAACCTCAATGCATTTCTCAATACGTGTAACGACATTCCTCTCAACAGCAAGTAGTTCGCCTTCCGTAATGTTCAGGCGTTGTCGGTGTATCACGTGACCGAATGTCCTTCAACTTTCCCCACAGAAAGAAATCCGGGTAAGTCAGATCCGGTGAACGTGCGGGCCATGTTATGCTGCTTCGACGACCAATCCACCTGTCATGGAATACGCTATTCAACACCACTTAAACCGCACGCGAGCTATGTGCCGGACATCCATCATCTTGGAAGTACATCGCCATCCTGCCATGCACTGAAACATCTTGTAGTAACATCGGTAGAACAATACGTAGGAAATCAGCATACATTGCACCATTTAGATTGCCATCGATAAAATGGGGGCCAGTTATCCTCTCCCCCATTATGCCTCACCATACATTAGCCCGCCAAGGTCGCTGATGTTCCACTTGTCGCAGCCATCGTGGATTTTCCGTTGCCCAATAGTGCATATTATGCCGGTTTACGTTACCGCTGTTGGTGAATGACGCTTCGTCGCTAAATAGAACGCGTGCAAAAAATCTGTCATCGTCCCGTTATTTCTCTTGTGCCCAGTGGCAGAACTGTACACGCCGTTCAAAGTCGTCGCCATGCAATTCCTGGTGCATAGAAATATGGTACGGATGCAATCGATGTTGATGTAGCTTTCTGAACACCGACGTTTTTGAGATTCCCGAATCTCGCGCAATTTGTCTGCTACTGATGTGTGGATTAGCCGCGACAGCAGTTAAAACACCTACTTGGGCATCATCATTTGTTGTAGGTCGTGGTTGAGTTTCACATGTGGATAAACACTTCCTGTTTCCTTAAATAACGTAACTATCCGGCGAACGGACCGGACACTTGGATGATATCGTCCAGGATATCGAGCAGCATACATAGCACACGCCCGTTGGGCGTTTTGATCACAATAGCCATACATGAACACGATATCGACCTTTTCCGCAATTGGTAAATGGTCCATTTTACGAGGTGCATTCAAGTTCTAAGGCCTCCGATTTTTTTTCTAATTAACTACTCACCCGAAATCGATGAAACTGGCGTTACTTCTCGACGTAATCGCCCTGCAGACGTACACATTTTTCACAACGCTGACGCCATGATTCCATGGCAGCGGCGAAGGCTTCTTTAGGAGTCTGTTTTGACTACTGGAAAATCGCTGAGGCAATAGTAGCACGGCTGGTGAATGTGCGGCCACGGAGAGTGTCTTTCATTGTTGGAAAAAGCCAAAAGTCACTAGGAGCCAGGTCAGGTGAGTAGGGAGCATGAGGAATCACTTCAAAGTTGTTATCACGAAAAAACTGTTGCGTAACGTTAGCTCGATGTGCGGGTGCGTTGTCTTGGTGAAACAGCACACGCACAGCCCTTCCCGGACTTTTTTGTTGCAGTGCAGGAAGGAATTTATTCTTCAAAACATTTTCGTAGGATGCACCTGTTACCGTAGTACCCTTTGGAACGTAATGGGTAAGGATTACGCCCTCGCTGTCCCAGAACATGGACACCGTCATTTTTTCAGCACTGGCGGTTACCCGAAATTTTTTTGGTGGCGGTGAATCTGTGTGCTTCCATTGAGTTGACTGGCGATTTGTTTCTGGATTGAAAAATGGCATCCACGTCTCATCCATTGTCACAACCGACGAAAAGAAAGTTCCATTCATGCTGTCGTTGCACGTCAACATTGCTTGGCAACATGCCATACGGGCAGCCATGTGGTCGTCCGTCAGCATTTGTGGCACTCTCCTGGATGACACTTTTCGCATTTTCAGGTCGTCATGCAGGATTGTGTGCACAGAGCCCACAGAAATGCCAACTCTGGAGGCGATCTGTTCGACAGCCATTCGCCAGTCCCCCAAAACAATTCTCTCCACTTTCTCGATCATGTCGTCAGACCGGCTTGTGCGAGCCCAAGGTTGTTTCGGTTTGTTGTCACACGATGTTCTGCCATCATTAAACTGTCGCACCCACGAACGCACTTTCGACACATCCATAACTCCATCACCACATGTCTCCTTCAACTGTCGATGAATTTCAGTTGGTTTCCCACCACGCAAATTAAGAAAACGGATGATTGCAAGCTGTTCAAGTAAGGAAAACGTCGCCATTTTAAGTGTTTAAAACAGTTCTCATTCTCGTCACTGGCGGTAAAATTCCATCTGCCATACGGTGCTGCCATCTCTGGGACGTATTGACAATGAACGCGGCCTCATTTTAAAACAATGCGCATGTTTCTATCTCTTTCCAATCCGGAGAAAAAAAATCGGAGGCCTTAGAACTTGAATGCACCTCGTAACACCGTTAATGTATCACGAAGCAAATACCGTCCGCACTTGCGGATTGTTAGGTGATAGCACGTACTTATACGTTTGTGACTATTACAGCGCCATCTATCACAAAGCGAAAAACGTGGTCCAACTAAAACATTCATATTTCTTTACCTACTACACGAATATGTACACTCCTGGAAATTGAAATAAGAACACCGTGAATTCATTGTCCCAGGAAGGGGAAACTTTATTGACACATTCCTGGGGTCAGATACATCACATGATCACACTGACAGAACCACAGGCACATAGACACAGGTAACAGAGCATGCACAATGTCGGCACTAGTACAGTGTATATCCACCTTGCGCAGCAATGCAGGCTACTATTCTCCCATGGAGACGATCGTAGAGATGCTGGATGTAGTCCTGTGGAACGGCTTGCCATGCCATTTCCACCTGGCGCCTCAGTTGGACCAGCGTTCGTGCTGGACGTGCAGACCGCGTAAGACGACGCTTCATCCAGTCCCAAACATGCTCAATGGGGGACAGATCCGGAGATCTTGCTGGCCAGGGTAGTTGACTTACACCTTCTAGAGCACGTTGGGTGCCACGGGATAAATGCGGCCGAGCATTGTCCTGTTGGAACAGCAGGTTCCCTTGCCGGTCTAGGAATGGTAGAACGATGGGTTCGATGACGGTTTGGATGTACCGTGCACTATTCAGTGTCCCCTCGACGATCACCAGTGGTGTACGGCCAGTGTAGGAGATCGCTCCCCACACCATGATGCCGGGTGTTGGCCCTGTGTGCCTCGGTCGTATGCAGTCCTGATTGTAGCGCTCACCTGCAAGGCGCCAAACACGCATACGACCATCATTGGCACCAAGGCAGAAGCGACTCTCATCGCTGAAGACGACACGTCTCCATTCGTCCCTCCATTCACGCCTGTCGCGACACCACTGGAGGCGGGCTGCACGATGTTGGGGCGTGAGCGGAAGACGGCCTAACGGTGTGCGGGACCGTAGCCCAGCTTCATGGAGACGGTTGCGAATGGTCCTCGCCGATACCCCAGGAGCAACAGTGTCCCTAATTTGCTGGGAAGTGGCGGTGCGGTCCCCTACGGCACTGCGTAGGATCCTACGGTCTTGGCGTGCATCCGTGCGTCGCTGCGGTCCGGTCCCAGGTCGACGGGCACGTGCACCTTTCGCCGACCACTGGCGACAACATCGATGTACTGTGGAGACCTCACGCCCCACGTGTTGAGCAGTTCGGCGGTACGTCCACCCGGCCTCCCGCATGCCCACTATACGCCCTCGCTCAAAGTCCGTCAACTGCACATACGGTTCACGTCCACGCTGTCGCGGCATGCTACCAGTGTTAAAGACTGCGATGGAGCTCCGTATGCCACGGCAAACTGGCTGACACTGACGGCGGCGGTGCATAAATGCTGCGCAGCTAGCGCCATTCGCTGGCCAACACCGCGGTTCCTGGTGTGTCCGCTGTGCCGTGCGTGTGATCATTGCTTGTACAGCCCTCTCGCAGTGTCCGGAGCAAGTATGGTGGGTCTGACACACCGGTGTCAATGTGTTGTTTTTTCCATTTCCAGGAGTGTATTAAAAATGGGGTTCCAATTTTTAAAAAACGCAGTTGATATCCGTTTGACCTATGGCAGCGCCATCTAGCGGGTCAACCATAGCGCCATCTGGTTTCCCCCTTCAAGTTAGACGAGTTTCGTTCTTTGTAGTTTTTCCGATTGATACTTATTTCGTGAGATATTAGGCCCGGTCACTATCAATGGACCACCCTGTACAATTTTTCAAGCCTGCTTTCTCGCTTGTTACTGTAGTTTCCTTTTGCGTAGTTCAAATGTTACCAACTTTAGAAACTGTTTGAGTACTGTGAATGTTTTCCTAGGCTCACAGAATTCGACAAAAGACTGTTTCGCATTTCTGACGTGCCAGCTCTGCAGAAATGTCCCAGGACGACGAGCTGGAGCGTGGTGCCTCCGGCGTGAGGGGACTGGCACTCCACTGGCTGCACTGCGGCGGTGTGGGTGGGCGCTCAAGCCGCGCTGATTGGTGGGCTTAGCGGGCTGCCACCTCCGGCCCTCCGCCCTCTGGAAGTAGCACAGAGGTCGTGCCAAGGCCGCCTCTGTCTTCCCAACAGTGGCCAGTTCCTCACAATGAAGACTGACAAATGAAAAACCGTCGAGTTCTTCGACGGCGCAAAAACAAATTTCGTACGTGGCAATATCGTCTCCGTCGAACATTGGCCTGTCGATCAGCTGCTGCTTCTTCCTCCGGCTAATTAGAACTCTGATAGTAGTGCTAATGGCCCACGTGGCTACAACACCGTTTCCCAGACGTCTGATTCTGGAAAATGTAGGAGCTACTTCCGTTCCTACCATTTTATGCACAATGTTTGGACGGCCGATCCCGTCGTCTACTTCAGTTGCTGCTGGTTTTCGTGACGTGCCCAGACAGCCGTCTCAATAGCGGAATGTAAGTTTAGACAATACGAACGTCTGCTGCGAGTTGTGCTGTCATCTCCACATGCTGCCTTTTGTTGTCAAGGCAGTTTGTACGCACAGACATCTAAAAATCTGAGAGGAATTATTAATGCCGTTGTTGTTGCGGTGATCTTCTGTTCGAGGACTAGATTGATGCATGTCTCCACAGTAATCTCTCCAGTATGCAGTTGGACTTCTTACTGTTGGCAGAAGAGCCAACACCGTGTTACTAGAGGAGGCCGAAATGCACGCTCTTTAGCCCACGCAGGCTGGCTTGAGGAGGGAAGAACTATACTGACGTGAGGTCTGGAACATAACAAGGAATGAGAATTCAGAAAGCGGACGTAATTAGTTTCATACTTAACTTTAATCCATTAATGTACACAGTGAACCATCGCTAGCAAAGTCGGCTGTACAACTGGGGCGAGTGCTAGGGAGTCTCTCTAGACTAGACCTGCCGTGTGGCGGCGCTCGGTCTGCAATCACTGATAGTGGCGACACGCAGGTCCGACATGTACTAACGGACCGCGGCCGATTAAAAGGCTACCACCTACCAAGTGTGGCGTCTGGCGGTGACACCACACTTACTGTATTCAAAGCATGATCTCGTGCTGAAATTTTTCCTTCATACTTCCCTCCATTACCAAATTGACGGTACCTGAAAGTGTCCTAGCAACCGATCACTTCCGTCACTCAGGTTGTGACAGCAGTTTCTTTTATGCACCGACGCCTTCTTAAAAGAAAACATTGTCCGTTGTGGGCTGTACATTCAAATCATTTACATGGCCTCATCACTTTAATGTGACCACCGCCTGTGTTCGACGTCAACGTGCAGTAATGACTCACAGACGGTAGATGGCAGCATTAGCAGTGGAAGGTATATAAAGCGTTTCTGGGGGATGCGAAAAATTGTGCAGTCATTGTCGTAATGTGCAAACGTAGCTAGTTACCTGGCGTCCAAAAGGGCGTGACCATCGGCTTTCTGTGAAAGGGTGGAAGCATTTCCGAAACGGCTAAGTTTCTTAACTGTTCACGTGCTGCCAAGGTTAAAGTATACCGTGCACAGCAAAATGGCGCTGAGGCAGTTGTGATGCACCACGGGCGACAGATGACAGTACTGAACGACGGCAGTGGCGATGTGTACGGGCGTATAGACGTGCAAGAGTTGAGCAACTGACAACCCAAGTGAACCAAGGGGCTGCCAACAGTCTCTCCTCAATGACTGTTAAGCTTTGTTGCTGCATATGGGCCTCCACTGCAGCTGCCTGTTTCATGCACCGATCCTGACTGCTGTTCATTGGGGACGAAGGCTGGAATTTGCATGCCAGTGCCACAACTTGACGTCCACTGAGCGGCGATACATGGTCTTTTCAAATTAGTCACGTTTTGTACTCCATCGGCCACAAGGCCATTGGAGTATACGGCTTGAAACGACTGAAACGAAAGAGTCCAGGGGCCCTATTCTGTATCTTTCCGCCATTGTGCCGATCGGTTCAGTACTCCAGCGCACCGAACGGTCTTGTTTTCAAAGGAGAGCCCCAAAATCATTATGTATGCGTTTCGAAAGCGATGTCGAACGGTCCTAGCGAACCGAAACACTGTTGTCAGTTCTCATCGCGTCAACCAATCAAAAGCAATCTGCCTCAGATCCGCGCATGCGCACTGCAGTGCCACAGCGGCACGAAACCGAAGCGGCTTGCTGCCGCCACAGGCACGCTATTCTTCACAGTACCGAAAAGTGTGGTTAGAGTACGTAATACTGTTCAAATTGCGCTGACCACATGCTTCCATGAATGCATGATAACGATAGAATATTGATGGTGCTCTGGAAATTTTCATAAATCCCACATTATATCCTTTTATTCTCATTCACCTTGACGTCTTGTTTTGGATTTTACGTTTCGAAATATGAGTTAGGAATGGAGAGTAGTACCGCACTGTGCAAATACATGTACAGAAACACCCGAAAATTTCGTCAATTTTTCTGTTTTCCGCCATTCCTTAGTAGCTTCAAAATTCATGGAGGTACGTTCCGTCTATGCAACTAATTTGAAGACAGTTTCTTTATTGTCATACGGGTTTCACTTCTTTTATTCGTGAAGACGCTGCACAAATAAAAGAAGCGAAACGCGTGCGGCAATGAACAAACTGCCTTCAGTTAGTTGCATAGACGGAACACATTTCTACGAATCCAAAAAACCTCGTGGTCGTGTGGTAGCGTTCTCGCTCCCCGCGCCCGGGTTCCCGGGTTCGATTCCCGGCGGGGTCAGGGATTTTCTCTGCCTCGTGATGACTGGGTGTCGCGTGATGTCCTTAGGTTAGTTAGATTTAAGTAGTTCTACGTTCTAGGGGACTGATGACCATAGATGTTAAGTCCCATAGTGCTCAGAGCCATTTGAACCAACCAAAAAATTGTTTAAGAGAGTATCAAAGAATAGGAACATGCATAGAATGTGGTTGTACCTCGCTCCTAGATATCTAAATGATGAAGTAGCCTACTTCCCTATATGATAGATTAACTATTTGGTTCATAAAAACAAAATTAAATAAAACGACTTTTCGAGAGCATGTGGCGAGTATAGCTATAGAAGTTCGTTGTAGTTTATAATATGCAACTGATGAATCAAAATGTTTCTTATCTGGTGGTATAGTCTAAAAATATTGTGACGGGAATCTTTCATCTCTGTCTACTGTTCTTAAGGATTCGATCGCAGATAAATGCTTGTGGCAAACTATAGTATAAAGACGATTTTTGCTAGTTTCATTCGCCATAGTTTATGTTATGCTCTTAGATTCCTGTCTGACCACACACTCTGAAATCGCTACGTATTCAGAAAAAAATGGTGAATTATTTGCGACAAGTAAAAGTATAAATGTTACTGTCAGTTGTGTCACACACCGTTATTTCATCTTTCATTTCTTAAACATATGGAAGTCACGAAATCGAAGATACTCATTACTTAGAAAGCATGCTCGTATGTGTGAACAACAACGAATATATCAGGAAAATGTTTAACTTTGACGCTTAACAAAGTCTCAAAATGTATTACAAACACGGAAAATAGAAAAAATAGCTCTATACCCAGCGGTATGCGAACCTACGATCTTCGATGTGGCAGTTCGTTGCCTTACCCACTGCGCTTCTACAACTTTTTTGTTTTTCATTTTGTTCGATACTGTTCGTTGCATTTGTTCGAGGTGGACGTCCCATGACACCCGTTTAAGTTCGTCGAAGATCCGTTAACTCAGTTTTTTTATTGCAGAGGCAGCTAACCCCCTGACACTGACCACCCGCGCCAGCATAACTCAATAGTCTGCTGTGCAATTCCAGTCGAGAGAGACGCAGGCTGAATTCGTTGTCGAATGATGGGGGCGGAAGCCGTAAATGCATGAAGTTTTGGAAGGTTTCCTCTATCGGGATTCACAAAATTCCTTCGCATTTTTTAAACGCGTTTTGATAGTTAATCAGTAAATCATTTGTGGAAAAAAGTACGTGAAGTCGCTAGTAATTTCAGCTAACATTCATGTGCTACACGTGAGCAGAAACGACCTTTTGAAATTTAATAATTTTTTAAACTCTTAATCACCTAAAATCAAAAGGTATTTTGTGAGAATATTTACCGAATCTGTTTTTTATGTTATAATCATTCACAGTAACAACAATACAAACCATATTTCTAACAAATGAAAAGTCTACTATGAACTCACTTTTCACCCGGAAACGTCCTGGTGTGTTGCGCAATTTGACAATTTCTACTATCAGGCCATTATCATGTACCTATGCAAAGAACGACGTAGTGGTCGAAAGTGGCGAATACCACAAGAAATAAATGATACAAATACACAGCCCAAAACGGACAATGTTTTCTCTTGCAAAATACTTGGAGGATGTGGACCCAAATATGAACAAGATCCCGCTCCTTAGTTATTCAATCAACCCGCATAAATTTCAACATTTTCGTGCAGCACCGCATTTCATACCTGGTTTATACCTGAGCGAACACAAGCCAACGATATCAGAAAAGGAGAATTCTGTCTGCCGTGAACGGTAGGTGAGCGCGACCATCGTGTTCAACACGCATTCGCTATTGTTCACTCGTGTTCCGCTGGTTGTCGGACTTTTAGCGAACCATCAAAAAAGTCCTCTCCGCTTCTGCGCTAGCAGTACACAATGCGTTTGTCTGCTATCTTGTCTACTTCTCTTGTTGACATGAATTGTATAAGCGATGGAGCAGTCTACAGAGAATGTAATTTTGCTTTTTTATTTATTCGTATGGCTAAGACCCCCGGTTGGGTGCCGGTCTTTCAGTTTGCCGCCACTTCGGCGACCTGCAGTCGATGAGGATGATAGGATGATGAGGACAGCACAACACCCAGTCCCTGGGCGGAGAAAATTCCCAGCCCCAGCCGGGAATCGAACCCGGGCCCAGAGGATTGAGAATCCGTCACGCTGACCATTAAGCTACCGGGGGGCGGACGTAATTTTGCTGACAGACTAACAGAGATATACACACATCAGAAAAAATAGTCCATTAAATAGGGTATGCAGACACGAAAATAAAATTCCCTTCACCAATATTTCGGCCGCGTATCGTCCGGTCATCCTCAGAGTGAGTCACATGATTGACGACAAGATGCAAAGCGCGGCGGTACTGCGCATGCGCGTCACAGATGCTGGTCGGCGGCAACGAAATACGCTTACACATGCGCCGCCTGTGGCGAAGGCGTCCAGACATTCGATTCGCTTAGCGGTGTATGGTCGGCGGCGGTGACACCAAGACTTCTCTGCAGTTTAATTACCCCGAGATCCGGATTCCAAGCATGTCCAAATTGAAACCATTATCTCAGTTTCTTAAATTATTAGCTAATCTAATCTCTGTAGCTTCCTTGAAGACGTATTCCCAAAATGGATGTTAAAATATTCACATCACTGTAATTCATGGAATGTCCTGTCTGGCTGTAATAAGCTTGTGCATCTTCGATGCTCCACACATCTCTCATGAACGGTGCCTGTTGTTTGACCTATGTACAACTTCTCACAATCTGATACACATCCGCTTTACGAAGCTGTAAATCGTCCTTCACAGAGCCGAGTAAAGCTGCAATCTTCGGGGGAGGCCGGAAGATCGCCTTAACACAGTGTTCCACAACAATACGGCCAATCTTCGAGGAAAGAGCACCCACATAGGGCAAAAACGCACTAGATCTGAAGGAATTACTACCTTCTTCCCCATCACATACCTGCATTATAGTTTTTGCACTGAATGCTCTACGAATTTGTTGCGGGGAAAATCTATTCCATTTAAAAATGCTCTTGAGGTATGTGAGCTCTTCTTGCAAATTATTTTTATCGGATATACAGTGCTTCCTATGCACTAAGGTTTTAAGGACACCTATGGTCTGTGAAAGGTGATGTCAGCTACTGGCATGTAGACACAGATTTGTGTGTGTTATTTGCGATGTACGGCATGTTCTAATGTGCCAACAACTTTACGGCGAACGACAACATCCAAAAAGGGGAGGCAGCCGCCTTTTTACATTTCCATAGTAAATGTCCTTAAGACCTGGGAAGGACGATTTACAGCTTCGTAAGGCGGGTGTGTATCAAATCAATAGGTCAAACAACACGCGCCGTTCATGAAAGGTGTGGAGCATCGAAGATACACACGCTTATTATAGCCAGACAAGTCAGCTGTGGCCGAACATTGTATTGATACAGGGCATTCCATGAATTACAGTGATGGGAATATTTTAACATCCACCTCTTCCTTTTGGGAACCTGTCTTCAAGGCAGCTATAGAGATTAGATTAACTAATAATTTAAGAAACGGAGATAATGCTTTTAATTTGGACAAGGCTTGGAATCCAGCTCTTTGGGTAATTAAACTGCACAGAAGTCATGGTGTCACCGCCGCCGATCATACACCGACAAGCGAATCGAATGTCTGGACGCCTTCCCTACAGGCGGCGCATGTGTAAGCGTATTTCTTTGCCGCTGACCAGCATCTGTGACCAGCATGCGCAGTACCGCCGCGGTGGAGCATATAAGGCCGCGCTTTGCATCTTGTCGTCAGAACTCCTGAGTATAGAAGTTGACTGTGGATCACAGACACAGTCCCTTTGACTGTTCAGAGACGTCATTAAAAACGCCCAAAGATGTAAACAACTATGCATGGGCAGCGCCTATTACACGGAGGGGTTCCGACAGCCGATCAGTTCCAGTCATTCGATCAGGAAAGAAGTACATGGCTCGTGTTGTCTGTATTTCAATACCGCGATTCTATAGCGCGCGCATTATTACTTTGTGCCAGGAAGGGCTCTCAATAAGGGAAGTGTATAGGCGTCTCGGAGTGAAACAAAGCGATGTTGTTTGGACATAGAGGAGATACAGAGAGACAGGAACTGTCGATGACATACCTCGCTCAGGCCGCCCAAGGGCTGATAGTGCAGAGGGTGACCGCTACCTACGGATTATGGCTAGGACAGAAACACCACCTTGTTGAATAATGCTTATCGTGCAAGGGCAGGACGTCGTGTTACGAATCAAACTGTCTGCAATGGGCTGCATGAGGCGCAACTTCACTCCCGACGTCCATGGCGAGGTCCATCTTTGCAATCACGACACCATGCAGCGCGGTACAGATGGGCCCAACAACGTGCCGAATGGACCGCTCAAGATTGCCATCACGGTCTCTTCACCGATGAGTGTCGTATATGCCTTCAATCAGACAGTCGGCGTAGACGTGTTTGGAGGCAAGCTGGTCAGGCTGAACGCCTTAGGCACACTGTCCAGCGAGTGAAGTAAGGTGGAGGTTCCCTGATGTTTTCGGGTTATGTGGGGCTGAGATACGCCGCTGGTGGTCTAGAAAGGCACCGTAACTGCTGTACGACACGTGATTGGCATCCTCCGACCGATAGTGCAACCATATCGGCAGCATACTGGCGAGGCATTCGTCTTCATGGACACTTTGCGCCCTCATTGTGCACATCTTCTGAATGACTTCCTTCAGGATAACGACATCGCTCGCAGCATTTCCTCCAGACATGAACCCTATCAGACATGCCTGGGATAGATCGTAAATGGCTGTTTATGGGTGATGCGACCCACCAATCACTCTGAGGGATCTACGCCAAATCGCCGTTGAGGAATGGGACAATCTGCACCATCAGTGCCTTGATGAACTTGTGGATAGTACGCCATGAGGAATACAGGCATGCATCAATGCAAGAGGTCGTGCTACTCGGTATTAGAGGTACTGTTGTGTACAGAAATCTGGACTATCACCTCTGAAGGTCTCACTGTATGGCGTTACAACATGCAATGTGTGGTTTTGATGACCAATAAACAGGGCGGAAATAATGTTTATGTTGATCTCTATTCCAGACTTCTGTACAGGTTTCGGAACTCTCGGAACCGAGGTGATGCAAAACTTTTTTCGATGTGTGTAATAGGTCTTACTGCGATCCACAGCCCAGATTCCGAAGGAAAAGAAATATGACTAGGAAAAAATTGACGATGCACTCAAGGATTAAACTGGGGACGTGAAAAAAAACGATAATTTCGTTAGATCCTTGCATGAACTTTAAATAAAGAAAATAGGCACAAGCTTCGTATTTTCTTTTATTAAAAAGGAAACGCACTACAGGTTTCTTCTCGGGGAAAATTAGTTCCCGCAAAAATACAAAAATACTCGAGGCAACCTCACGACTGTTCTGAGGAAGACATGTTACAGAGACGCAAAAATATGTTTATAGCAATTGTGTGATACGCCCCCTAAACCCGCTTTGCAGAATAGGTAATAGGATTGTTGAAAGGGCCAAAGGTTGAGATCAGTTTCTCCTTCTAATTGTCATTTATTGTAATTTAATAACCTTTACAACCAAAGTGGCACATAGACGGACCTTTACCGAATGCAACTCTTTCACGGCTGAAGGCCTCCAAACAAGAAATCTTAACAAATCAACAAGATAAAAATCCATTTAAGATAGCAATAAAATAATTTAAAAGGAAAACCAGCAAACATATGCAAACTGCAATACAAATGGCTGGGGGCCACAATAAATTTCAAAATCTTACAATATATTACCATAGACTTTTAAAGGCAGAAGGCCAGAAAGTTTAACAACAAGAAATCTTAAAATCAACAAGATTAAAAAGCAATTATAGAGGCAAATCAAATAAATAAAAAACGTATCACGGCTACGAAGAAAGCCTTAAGGCTAAGCAGATAGAACGTACAAATGCAAGGTGAAATACCAATGGCTAAAGCCACAATTAAGTTTCAAAATTTTAAAATATATTACGATGATCTTTTAAAGGCAGAAGGCCGCAATGTTTAAGCTTGAAAGATAAATTTAAAAATTAAATACCGGTGGCACTCAGAAGCCTCCAGGTAGGTCGGTCTGCCGTCATCAACTTAGGAGAGGCAGGTGGTGAACCAAACTGTTATAGTATAGTTCATGAACTATTATAGTATAGTAACTATTATAGAATAACACTTGATCCGTCGGAACCCAACCAGCGGGCAGCCACGGACCGACCGACACAACGACTTGCTTCCCGTTAAGGAGGCGGCTGCGCGATGTCTCCTGCCCAGAGTCAGAGATGCAGCATTGTTCGCAGAGTCGCCACAGTGACCTCTGCGTTTGTCTCACGCAACACTCTCCAACCGTTGCCTCCTCTGCTAACCGGCACGGTGGCATAAGCGCTACACCGGACCACTGTTAATGCGCCGGCCGTGGCGGCCGAGAGGTTCTAGGCGCTACAGTCTAGAACCGCGCGACCGCTACGGTCGCAGGTTCGAATCCTGCCTCGGGCATGGATGTTTGTGATGTCCTTACGTTAGTTAGGTTTAAGTAGTTCTAAATTCTAGGGGACTGATGAGCCCAGAAGTTAAGTCCCATAGCGCTCAGAGCCATTTTTTGAACTGTTACTGCTGCCAACTGTCCCTAGTAGAGTTTGTGCGCACAGAAAACTGTCGCTGTCGCCTCTTCATGGAACGCTTGTGACGCTTGCTGTATGCCGCCCAGAATAAACACTGTAATGGATAAATACCTCTCCTCCCCCCCCCCCCAGCATACATAAGCCATCACGAAAACTGACGACAAATTTTCTACATCCATCCAGAAGCGGACGCTATAGACCGCCGGGCCACAATGCCGCTATCGGCTGGACCGGCACGTGCTGCACTTGCCGCTCGTTGTCAGTCCTGTCTTCTTGTTTGTACACTTCTTCCATCTGACCGACAGGGCCACCTCCACCAATATCCGATATAGTAATTTAATCATTTGCTATCTTTTGCAATATAGTGTTACTAAATAAAAATTCAGTAATGAAGAGACAGCATAAATAAAGTCGGCAGTATGGTTAGAGTGGTTATTCAATAAGTCATTTTTTAAATATTATTACGGGGAATTAGGCATCTTTCCACCAATTCTGGTGCGGGGTTTCCTCTCTGCCTCGCTCGAGAAGAAAGTATCTCAGTGTGATTCGACGTGGCCCTCTGTTATTAGTGGAGTGTGCAACCAGCCAGTCAGCACTCACGGCTACAGCAGTGAAGTCAGATCGATAAGGACATTAAATCATGACCCGTAAGATAACATAAATGTAAAGCTCGTCATCATAGACACAGAGAGCATGAAAGTAAATTCCACCTCCGGGGTATGAAAACTTAATGAGAAGTGTTGGTAAAAAAATTATTCACCCCAGCCTCATGACTTGCATAGTCGGTGTTGTTTTGCTCTGTAACTTATTTGTCAATACTCAGTACAGGAGACAGCAACAGTAGAGCACGCTGAATCCAGTCCTGAAAGCCACATTGCGCACTGTATTCATTGTCAAGGCCTTCAGAATACAATGTACGCGTGTTTCAATCTTAGATGTTGCTAGCCTTGTCGCTTTAGAGTTGGAAGCTTTGTCGGCAAGGGAAGTTGCGAACTAAATTAGTGTGTGCCACAGTAGCGTCGCTCCAACATTCAAACGCTACTGTGACACTGCGGTGGTCACCCGCAGTTAACGACACCAACTCCTGACCACCACCTCCAAATTATGGCTCTTAAGAGTGCCAGTGAGAATGCGACACACTGCACGCTGCTGTTTTGGACACAAGTGAGGACACACACAGTACCAAACAATCAATTTGTCTTCTTGGCGTCCGTTACGAACTACGTATACAGGGTGGTCCATTGATCGTGACCGGGCCAAATATCTCACGAAATAAGCGTCAAAAGAAAAAATTACGAAGAACGAAACTTGTATAGCTTGTAGGGGGAAACCAGAGGGCGCTATGGTTGGCCCGCCAGATGGCGCTGCCATATGTCAAACGGATATCAACTGCGTTTTTTTTTTTTTTTTAATAGCAACCCCCATTTTTATTACATATTCGTGCAGTACGTAAAGAAATATGAATATTTTAGTTGGACCACTTTTTCGCTTTGTGATAGATGGCGCTGTAATAGTCACAAATATATGGCTCACAATTTTAGACGAACAGTTGGTAACAGGTATGTTTTTGAAATTAAAATAAAGAACGTGGGGTACGTTTGAACATTTTATTTCGGTTGTTCCAATGTGATACATGTACCTTTCTGAACTAATCATTTCTGAGAACGCATGCTGTTACAGCGTGATTACCTGTAAATACCACATTACTGCAATAAATGCTCAAAATGATGTCCTTCAACCTCAATGCATTTCTCAATACGTGTAACGACATTCCTCCCAACAGCGAGTACTTCGCCTTCCGTAATGTTCGCACATGCATTGACAATGCGCTGACGCATGTTGTCAGGCGTTGTCGGTGGATCACGATAGAAAATATCCTTCAACTTTCCCCACAGAAAGAAATCCGGGTAAGTCAGATCCGCTGAACGTGCGGGCCATGGTATGGTG
This sequence comes from Schistocerca serialis cubense, assembly GCF_023864345.2. Taxonomy (NCBI): domain Eukaryota; kingdom Metazoa; phylum Arthropoda; class Insecta; order Orthoptera; family Acrididae; genus Schistocerca; species Schistocerca serialis. The sequence continues at coordinate 562,395,542 of NC_064644.1, forward strand.
CTTCGACGACCAATCCACCTGTCATGAAATACGCTATTCAACACCGCTTAAACGGCACGCGAGCTATGTGCCGGACATCCATCATCTTGGAAGTACATCGCCATCCTGCGATGCACTGAAACATCTTGTAGTAACATCGGTAGAACATTACGTAGGAAATCAGCATACAATGCACCATTTAGATTGCCATCGATAAAATGGGGGCCAGTTATCCTCCACCCCCTCTCCCCCCCCCCCCCCCCCCCCATTATGCCTCACCATACATTAACCCGCCAAGGTCGCTGATGTTCCACTTGTCGCAGCCATCGTGGATTTTCCGTTGCCCAATAGTGCATATTATGCCGGTTTACGTTACCGCTGTTGGTGAATGACGCTTCGTCGCTAAATAGAACGCGTGCAAAAAATCTGTCCTCGTCCCGTAATTTCTCTTGTGCCCAGTGACAGAACTGTACACGCCGTTCAAAGTCGTCACCATGCAATTCTTGGTGCATAGAAATACGGTACGGATGCAATCGATGTTGATGTAGCATTCTCAACACCGACGGTTTTGAGATTCCCGATTCTCGCGCAATTTGTCTGCTACTGATGTGCGGATTAGCCGCGACAGCAGCTAAAACACCTACTTGGGCATCATCATCTGTTGCAGATCGTGTTTGTCGTTTCACATGTGGATAAACACTTCCTGTTTCCTTAAATAACGCAACTATTCGGCGAACGGACCGGACACTTGGATGATATCGTCCAGGTTACCGAGCAGCATACATAGCACACGCTCGTTGGGCATTTTGATCACAATAGCCATATATCAAGACTGAGCCACGTCGCTGGTCGATCATCAGCGATCGACTCGTTATCTTTGGCGCGTGCATGAGCATCTTTGCATTTTTGGCTGGGGCGCGCGGGACGGCGAGAGGCGGTCGGTTTGGGGCGGCCGGTGAGACTGGAGGAGTTGTGGCTCGGGCTTAACCACATGTGTGATGTCTGTTACGCTGGGGCTGTTTGCGAAGTGGCTCGGGCTTAAGCACATGTGTGATGTCTGTTACGCTGGGGCTGTTTGCGAATCGTGAAACACCTGCGGCGGTTACTGGTTGCCTGGAAGGCATTTTGGTATAAGCTGTGCCAAGCCTTGCAGTGAGAGGGGAGTCCGGATTTGGTGTTGGCCTAGATGTTCGTACAAATTGAGGTGCCTGTGTGAGAAGCACGGCGTGGGCCTGTTGCTTGCTCTATAACTCAAGCGGATGTTCGGCCGGAGTGTCTACAGTTTGTGGTGAGCATAGTGTGAACAAGTTATCGTAGGATGTGCTCCCAGCCTCACTCTTAGCCTGTGTTATTTGTTGGTGCCGACCCCTTGTCTGATTCCGGGTGTCCTGTAAGATTTCACAGCAAAACTGTGTTTTTGTGGCAGTCTGTGTTTCTGGCTCAGCCTCCGCCTAGAAAAGGGAAAGATTTGGAATTCTTTACTGCTGTAATTTAAACATATAAAAAAATTGTTTTTTTTTCTTCCTGTTTAATGCCAGACAGACGTAAATTTAGTTTACCTGGTTATTGGCTTAACTCGCGCTTCACGCACTAAGTCAGCTGATATTGATTTTTCTTTTTTTTTTTTTTTAATTCCTGTATAATGTCAGACAGATTCAAATGTAACTTCATTTATGTATTTGAAATAAATATGTTGGATTGACGTTAGTGAATTACGTGCAATCGAAGTAAGGGACGCAGTCGTTCATTAGTGCTTAACAGTGGCGAATGGTTCGGGTTGTGATCCCCGGACTCGTACCAAACACGATATCGACCTTTTCCGCAATTGGTAAACGGTCCATTTTAACACGGGTAATGTATCACGAAGCAAATACCGCCCACATTGGCGGAATGTTACGTGATACCACGTACTTATACCTTTGTGACTATTACATCGCCATCTATCACAAAGCGAAAAAAGTTGTCCAACTAAAACTTTCATATTTCTTTACGTACTACACGAATCTGTAATAAAAAATGGGGGTTCCTATATAAAAAAACGCAGGTGATATCCGTTTGACCTATGGCAGCGCCGTCTAGGGAACCAACCATAGCGTCATCTGGTTTCCCCCTTCAAGCTAGACGAGTTCCGTTCTTTGTAGTTTTTTCGTTTGACACTTATTTCGTGAGATATTTGGCCCGGTCACGATCAATGGACCACCCTGTATATATAGGTTTGATCTAATACCGGAATCAGCAAATGTTGGTGCTATCTGCTATAGGTCGTAGTCCCATGATAAGTTGGAGATTTGCATCAGTCGCCATCGTGTCCGGATGCCCAAAGTGGTCAAGCCAGGTTCTGGTCCGTGTGCGGCACAAATTTTCAACTTTCTGCATTGATTAATTTCAGTGCCCTCTAGCAGCCACTGTCCGTCTTTCCTTTGATTCATAGAACAGATACGATTCATAAGTTCCTTGTTTTAATTGGGTTTTTCTGTTTTTCATTGTAGTTTCTGAATACCAGGTCATAACTAAAAATTATTTGGTCACGTTTGACAGAAAATAAAATAAATTAGTGTTACGTCCGACAGTAAAACTTTTGGCGTTTCAGATCTTGTTGAAGCGCATCTAGTGCTGTTAGCCAGTAGTTACTATAATGTAAAACACGTCGTAAGAGCCCTCAGCTCTTCTACCTGCTGTATAAGTTGCTGAAGGCGGGGGGGGGGGGGGGGTAGGGGGTATTGGGGGACCTTTCCTCGAGCTCTTGACTCTTGACAGAGGGCGCAGTTTGGAGGACACACGGGCAGCGGGCGGGCCGCGCGCGCCGATAAGCCGGCCGGCCAGTGCTCGCTCCAGCGCCGGCATTCTTTGCCGATTTGGGCGCGGGGGAGGGGAGGGGGGCGTTCATTTGCGCGCCATCGACCGGGCCAAATGTCAGCCGGCGCGCCGCTCGCGGCTAATGAGAGAGCCGCCGCTCTGGCGTTTAGCCCGCTGCCGCTGTATCAAGACCCTCAGCCCCCGGTCTATTGCCGGCTCTCTGGCCCTCTCGCCGCCAGCCCGCCTGCCGACTCGAAAAGCGCACAGGACGGGTCTCGCAACTGGAACTGCACTACTCAGCCCCCCTCACTCGCTATCAATATGTGACGAAGGCGAGCTGCAAACTGTCTCTACCAAACAAATGGCGTTCACGCCTGTCTACATGCATGCCAAGTGTTCCGAGCTATTCATTGGAGCCCATTAAACCATTTTATTATGCTATTTGACTGTCGCTCACCAATTCAGGCCTGTTCGCAAAGTAAGGTCCGATCGATCACGGAATGCAAACCACGGTGAAAATCTAAAATGTTTTATGTGCAGCAGTTAGCTACACCTTCCACCTGCCTATCTACACAGTCACCACATTTGTCATAGTGTGTCACCAACTTTCCACAAACGGAAACTAAATAATTGACTACCACAGGGATCTGTTTTAGCCCCATCACTATTTAATTTATATATTAATGATTTACCAACCACAATATCAATTAAATTCATCCATGCTGATGACATCGCACTGGTAGCACAGAGCAGTAATTTCGAAGACGGTGAACGAATTCTTACGGAGGATCTGGAGAAGATGTCAACTTTCTTTAAGACCTGGAGATTGATCCCAAACACATCAAAAACTGAAGTCTCTTGTTTCCATCTAGCGAATCGTGCTGCGAACTACAAACCAAGAGTTCTGCTCAATGGACAAACATTGAGGTACAATGCTTTCCCAAAATATCTCGGAATCACTCTAGATAGAACCCTGAGCTACAACGAGCACATCACCAAGCTTTCTCATAAAGTTGCTGCAAGGAACAACATACTACATAAGCTCAGTTGTACAACCTGGGGAACCTCTGCTGACTGTCTGCGTTTAACTGGCATCAGTCTTGTGTACTATGCTGCCGAGTACTGTGCACCTGTCTGGTTGGAAAGCGTACATGTGAAGGAGGTAGACACAAAACTGAACGACACAATGCGCTGTATTACTGGTTCCACCCAATCAACCCCATGCCACTAGTTACCTGTACTGAGTCACATCCCTCCACCTCACTTAAAGCGGAAACAAGCTCTACCGATGGAGGCCAAGAAAATCTCTGCGCCACCCTCTCTACCACTGCATCAGGAATTCTGTCATCCGCCACAGCAACGATTGCGATCAAGAAGACCAGCAAGTGTTACTGCAGCAAAACTCATTGCGGATGGTTTTGATCTAAATGAAAGCTGGAAGCATGAATGGACAACAAAAACATTGGGAACAAGAGCCCATCACATCGATCCCACAAAGAAGCCAAAAGGTTTTGACCTACCGAGGAACCTCTGGTGCCGCCTCAACAGGTTAAGGACTGGCCATGGTTGTTGTAGCTACTTCAGGTACAAATGGGGCTGGATCAGTTCACCAATGTGTGAATGTAATCAAGAAGAGCAGACAACTGAACATTTAGTCCAACGCTGTCCACTTCATTCATACCCTGGAATTCCCGACGACTTGTTCACTCTCACACCCAGCTTAATTAATTGGTTGAAAAACAAGGACTTTAAGGGTTAATTTTGTCTTATATTATATGTATATTGTATAAAATCACTTGCCTTGTATCAATTGTATATTGTATAAAATCACTATACGATTAAATAAATAAAATCAACTTTCTACCACCCTGTGGTTTCCGCCAATTCCCTACTTTCGTTTGCGACACATTGTCTGCTTCAAATTGTTGTCCTCATACAGGTTCACATGAGCAGCAGGACTGAATACCGTAACATCCATATCCACAAAAACTAAACGCAAAATATATCTATTTAAAGAAGCGGTTAAAAATCCACAGGACGTCTTCCTAGGAGACAGTGTCCATTCCTTCCACTCTGGAAACCCTGCTTTAGGTTTTCCGTGATTTCCCAAAATCGCTTAAGGCAGATGCCAGGCGTGCTAGAGACATCGCGCAACACATCAGTGTAAAGCTTCATTGGGTTTTCACGGTTCTAATTTCGCGGCCGGTCGGAGGTTGTTGAAAGAAAAAGTAGCCCTCACACGTACTGTACGATTAACAGCCGAAATATCGGAAGAAGAAGTATTTCTGTCCCAAATGCACGCCAAAAATATGGTGGAAGATTCTGTCGGCTGAGAAAACTTCAATAGTTGATATCAACAGTAACTCACGCTATGAATGGATATGTGACTCATTGAACAATAACAGCCGGGTTTAGGAAACCAGTGACGATGTGTGAAATACACTGCTTTCCATGTGACAATGTATAATCCCCCCCCCATGAACCATGGACCTAGCCATTGGTGGGGAGGCTTACGTGCCTCAGCGACACAGATAGCCGTACAACACAACGGAGGGGTATCTGTTGAGAGGCCAGACAAACGTGTGGTTCCTGAAGAGGGGCAGCAGCCTTTTCAGTAGTTGCAGGGGCAACAGTCTGGATGATTGACTGATCTGGCCTTGCAACACTAACCAAAATGGCCTTGCTGTGCTGGTACTGGGAACGGCTGAAAGCAAGGGGAAACTACAGCCGTAATTTTTCCCGAGGGCATGCAGCTTTACTGTATGGTTAAATGATGATTGCGTCCTCTTGGGTAAAATATTCCGGAGGTAAGATAGTCCCCCATTCGGATCTCCGGGCGGGGACTACTCAAGAGTACGTTGTTATCAGGAGAAAGAAAACTGGCGTTATACGGATCGGAGCGTGCAATGTCAGATCCCTTAATCGGGCAGGTAGATGAGAAAATTTAAAAACGGAAATGTATAGGATAAAGTTAGATACAGTGGGAATTAGTGAAGTTCGGTGGCAGGAGGAACAAGACTTCTGGTCTGGTGAATACAGGGTCATAAATACAAAATCAAATAGGGGTAATGCAGGAGTAGGTTTAATAATGAATAAAAAATAGGAGTGCGGGTAAGCTACTACAAACAGCCTAGTGAACGCATTATTGTGGCCAAGATAGACACGAAGCCCACGCCTACTACAGTAGTACAAGTTTATATGCCAACTAGCTCTGCAGATGACAAAGAAAGTCATGAAATTTATTATGAGATAAAAGAAATTATTCAGGTGCTGAAGGGAGACGAAAATTTAATAGTCATGGGTGACTGGAATTCGAGAGTAGGAAAAGGGAGAGAAGGAAACATATTAGGTCAATATGGATTGGGGCTAAGAAATGAAAGAGGAAGTCGCCTGGTAGAATTTTGCGCAGAGCATAACTTAATCATAGCCAACACTTGGTTCAAGAATCATAAAAGAAGGTTGTATACATGGAAGAATCCTGGAGATACTAAAAGGTAGCAGATAGATTATATAATGGTAAGACAGAGATTTAGGAACCAGGTTTTAAATTGTAAGGCATTTCCAGGAGCAGATGTGTACTCTGACCACAGTCTATTGTACACTCCTGGAAATTGAAATAAGAACACCGTGAATTCATTGTCCCAGTGAGGGGAAACTTTATTGACACATTCCTGGGGTCAGATACATCACATGATCACACTGACAGAACCACAGGCACATAGACACAGGCAACAGAGCATGCACAATGTCGGCACTAGTACAGTGTATATCCACCTTTCGCAGCAATGCAGGCTGCTATTCTCCCATGGAGATGATCGTAGAGATGCTGGATGTAGTCCTGTGGAACGGCTTGCCATGCCATTTCCACCTGACGCCTCAGTTGGACCAGCGTTCGTGCTGGACGTGCAGACCGCGTGAGACGACGCTTCATCCAGTCCCAAACATGCTCAATGGGGGACAGATCCGGAGATCTTGCTGGCCAGGTTAGTTGACTTACACCTTCTAGAGCACGTTGGGTGGCACGGGATACATGCGGACGTGCATTGTCCTGTTGGAACAGCAAGTTCCCTTGCCGGTCTAGGAATGGTAGAACGATGGGTTCGATGACGGTTTGGATGTACCGTGCACTATTCAGTGTCCCCTCGACGATCACCAGTGGTGTACGGCCAGTGTAGGAGATCGCTCCCCACACCATGATGCCGGGTGTTGGCCCTGTGTGCCTCGGTCGTATGCAGTCCTGATTGTGGCGCTCACCTGCACGGCGCCAAACACGCATACGACCATCATTGGCACCAAGGCAGAAGCGACTCTCATCGCTGAAGACGACACGTCTCCATTCGTCCCTCCATTCACGCCTATCGCGACACCACTGGAGGCGGGCTGCACGATGTTGGGGCGTGAGCGGAAGACGGCCTAACGGTGTGCGGCACCGTAGCCCAGCTTCATGGAGACGGTTGCGAATGGTCCTCGCCGATACCCCAGGAGCAACAGTGTCCCTAATTTGCTGGGAAGTGGCGGTGCGGTCCCCTACGGCACTGCGTAGGATCCTACGGTCTTGGCGTGCATCCGTGCGTCGCTGCGGTCCGGTCCCAGGTCGACGGGCACTTGCACCTTCCGCCGACCACTGGCGACAACATCGATGTACTGTGGAGACCTCACGCCCCACGTGTTGAGCAATTCGGCGGTACGTCCACCCGGCCTCCCGCATGCCCACTATACGCCCTCGCTCAAAGTCCGTCAACTGCACATACAGTTCACGTCCACGCTGTCGCAGCATGCTACCAGTGTTAAAGACTGCGATGGAACTCCGTATGCCACGGCAAACTGGCTGACACTGACGGCGGCGGTGCACAAATTCTGCGCAGCTAGCGCCATTCGACGGCCAACACCGCGGTTCCTGGTGTGTCCGCTGTGCCGTGCGTGTGATCATTGCTTGTACAGCCCTCTCGCAGTGTCCGGAGCTAGTATGGTGGGTCTGACACACCGGTGTCAATGTGTTCTTTTTTCCATTTCCAGGAGTGTAGATTAAAACTGAAGAAACTGCAAAAAGGTGGGAAATTAAGGAGATGGGACCTGGACAAACTGAAAGAACCAGAGGTTGTACAGAGTTTCAGGGAGAGCGTAAGGGAACAATTGACAGGATTGTGGGAAAGAAATACAGTAGAAGAAGAATGGGTAGCTTTGAGGGATGAAATAGTGAAGGCAGCAGAGGATCAAATAGGTAAAAAGACGAGGGCTAGTAGAAACCCTTGGGTAACAGAAGAAATATTGAATTTAATTGATGAAAGGAGAAAATATAAAAATGCAGTAAATCAAGCAGGCAAAAAGGAATACAAACGTCTCAAAAATGAGATCGACAGGAAGTGCAAAATGGCTAAGCAGGGATGGCTAGAGGACAAATGTAAGGATGTAGAGACTTATCTCACTAGGGGTAAGATAGACACTGCCTACAGGAAAACTAGAGAGACCTTTGGAGAAAGGAGAACCACTTGCATGAATATCAGGAGCTTTGATGGAAACCCAGTTCTAAGTAAAGAAGGGAAAGCAGAAAGGTGGAAGTCGTATATAGAGGGTATATACAAGGGCGATGTACTTGAGGACAATATTATGGAAATGGAAGAGGATGTAGATGAAGATGAAATGGGAGATATGATACTGCGTGAAGAGTTTGACAGAGCTCTGAAGGACCTGTATCGAAACAATGCCCCCGGAGTAGACAACATTCCATTAGAACTACTGACAGCCTCGGGAGAGCCAGTCCTGACAAAACTCTACCATCTGGTGAGCAAGATTTATGAGACATGCGGAATACCCTCAGACTTCAAGAAGAATATAATAATTCCAATCCCAAAGAAAGCAGGTGTTGGCAGATGTGAAAATTACCGAACTATCAGTTTAATAAGTCACAGCTGCAAAATACTAACGCGAATTCTTTACAGACGAATGGAAAAACTGATAGAAGCCGACCTCGGGGAAGATCAGTGTGGATTCCGTAGAAATGTTGGAACACGTGAGGCAATACTGACCCTACGACTTACCTTAGAAGAAAGATTAAGGAAAGGCAAACCTACGTTTCTAGCATTTGTAGACTTAGAGAAAGCTTTTGATAATGCTGACTGGAATACTCTCTTTCAAATTCTGAAGGTGACAGGGGTAAAATACAGGGAGCGAAAGGCTATTTACAATTTGTACAGAAACCAGATGGCAGTTATAAGAGTCGAGGGGCATGAAAGGGAAGCAGTGGTTGGGAAGGGAGTGAGACAGGGTTGTAGCCTATCCTCGATGTTATTCAATCTGTATATTGAGCAAGCAATAAAGGAAACAAAAGAAAAGTTCGCAGTAGTTATTAAGATCCATGGAGAAGAAATAAAAACTTTGAGGTTCGCCGAAGACATTGTAATTCTGTCAGAGACAGCAAAGGACTTGGAAGAGCAGTCGAACGAAATGGACAGTGTCCTGAAAGAAGGGTATAAAATGAACATCAACAAAAGCAAAACGAGGATAATGGAATGCAGTAGAGTTAAGTCGGGTGATGCTGAGGGAATTAGATTAGGAAATGAGACACTTAAAGTAGTAAAGGAGTTTTGCTATTTGGGGAGCAAAATAACTGATGATGGTCGAAGTAGAGAGGATATAAAATGTAGACTGGCAATGGCAAGGAAAGTGTTTCTGAAGAAGAAAAATTTGTTAACATCTAGTATAGATTTAAATGTCAGGAACTCGTTTCTGAAAGTATTTGTATGGAGTGTAGCCATGTATGGAAGTGAAACGTGGACGATAAATAGTTTAGACAGGAAGAGAATAGAAGCTTTTGAAATGTGGTGCTACAGAAGAATGCTGAAGATTAGATGGGTAGATCACGTAACTAATGAGGAGGTACTGAATAGAATTGGGGAGAAGAGGAGCTTGTGGCACAACTTGACTAGAAGAAGGGATCGGTTGGTAGGACACGTTCTGAGACATCGAGGGATCACCAATTTAGTATTGGAGGGCAGCGTGGAGGGTAAAAATCGTAGAGGGAGACCAAGAGATGAATACACTAAGCAGATTCAGAAGGATGTAGGCTGCAGTAGGTACTGGGAGATGAAGAAGCTTGCACAGGATAGAGTAGCATGGACAGCTGCATCAAACCAGTCTCAGGACTGAAGACCATAACAACAATGTATAATCACAAAAAATAACAATACGTGGAAACGTTTAATTTCGTGCGTGATGGAACTTAGCCAAACAGTAGAAAATATGATGCGGTATAAATAAGACAACGAAAAACCATTACAGACCAAGTTTACATTTTGCTAAATTGGATCACTAACCGAACAATAGAAAGTAAATGTCTCAATAACAGCCGGCCGCGGTGGCCGAGCGGTTCTAGGCGACTGCTACGGTGGAAGGTTCGAATCCTGTGTGTGATGTCCTTAGGGTAGTTAGGTTTAAGTAATTCTAAGTTCTCGGGGACTGATGACCTCAGATGTTAAGTCCCATAGTGCTCAGAGACATTTTAACCATTTTTTCTCAATAACATCTACATGACTACCACAAGCGGCTTCAGAACATATACAACGATTTAACTGTTGTGTTTATGCGCTCAATATGTAGTCAGTGCTTCTCTTCTTTCAATGTTGTTACCAGCATGGCAGTCGTCTAGGCAGGAGAACTGTATGCTGAGTGCAAAACGATGTTCAGTCAGATTTTCACGACTGTTTGCGTTAGGTTTCTCGATAGATCGAAATACGTCTATTGGGATTTTGCAGGCTGTGCTGTGACTAACCGAGATAGAGGATCAGTCTCATACACATTTTGACGTAGGAGCTGCAAACCTCACCAGTTGCACGGTTAAAGCTGTACAGTCACGGCTGGTCGCCTTGCATGTGTACCACCATTTGCTTTATGTCGCTGCTGAGTATTTCTGGATGCCGAACCTACGGTTAGAAATTGTTGAACTGTCTGTGATCAGCTGAACATTTAACCACATTACTATGTACGTCTACAAATACATACATACTCCGTAAGCCAACCTACGGTGCGTGGCGTGGGGTACCATAAACCACTACTCGTCATTGCATTTCCACTCGCAAACAGAGCGAGAGATCAACGACTGTCTATATGCCTCCGTATGACCCTGAGTTCTTGTATCTTATCGTCGCAATCCTTACGCGAAAAGTGCGTTGGCGGCAGTGAAATCGTTCTGCAGTCAGCTTCAAATGCGGGGTTCTCTAAATTTTCTCAATAGTGTTCCTCGTAAAACACGTCACTTCCCATGTGAGTTCCCGAAGCATCTCCGTAATATTTGCGTATTGTACGAACCAACCAGTAACAAATCTAGAAGCCAGCCTCTGAACCGCTTCGACGTCTTCCTTTAATCCTGCCTGGTGCGGATCCTGAACACTAGAGCAGTATACATGAATAGGACACATTAGCATCCTATATGCGGTCTCCTTTACAGGTGAATCAACTTTTTTTAAATTATCCCTATAAACTGAAGTTCACCATTCGCCTTTCCTACTACAACCCATTTATACTTGTTCCATTTCATATCGCTTTGCAAAGTTACGCCCAGATACGTAAATGACGTGACTCTTTCGAGCAGGACATTGGTAATGCTTTATCCGAACATTACGGGTTTGTTGTTCATACTCGTCCGCATTAACTTACATATTTCTACAGTCAGAGCTAGCTGACATTCATTACACTAATTATAAATATTGTCCAAATCATCTTTTATCCTGTAACAGTCATTCAACTTCGACACCTTCCGGTATATCACAGCGGCATCAGCAAACAATCGCAGATTGCTGCACCCAGTGCGCCAGATCATTTACGTGTATAGAAAATAAAAGCGGCCGTATCGCAGTTTCCTGGAGCACTCCTGACGATACCCTTGTCTCTGATGAGCACTCGCCGTCGAGGACAACATACTGGGTTCTGTTACTTAAAGTCTTTTCGAAACCACATATGTCTGGGAACCTATTCCATACGCTCGTACCTTCGTTAATAATCTGCAGTGGGGCACTGTGTAAAATTTTTATCGGAAATTTATAAATATGGAACCTGTCCGTTGGCCTTCACCTCCTACATTCTGTGAGGAAGGGGCAAATTGGGTTTTGCAAGAGCGAAGCTTTCTAAAACCATGCTGATGCATGCACGTGAGCTTTTCGGCCTCTAGGAAATTTATTGTATTGCAATTCAGGATATGCTCAATAATTATGAAGCAAAGCGGTATTAAGGATATTAGTTTCTAATTTTACGGTTCCGTTCTTTTACCCTGTTTTTTTTTTATATATAAATATTTTACAGGTCGCTTAGGGCTTTGCGCTGGGCGAGAGATTTACAATCAATGCAAGCTAAAACGGAATTAGGATTCCATGCGGATCCGTCGGCTTTCAACTCTTTCATTTGTCTCTCAGCACCAGGGCTGCTTATTACTGTGTCGTCATTACGCTGGAGCGACGCTCAAACAAGGGTAATTTTAAAACTTCCTGGCAGATTAAAACTGTGTTCCAGAGCGAGATTCGAATTCGGGACCCTTGCCTTTAGCGGGCAAGTGCTGTACCATCTGAGCTACGCAAGCACGACTCACGACCCGTCCTCATATCTTCAATGCTACCAGTACCTCGTCTCCTACCTTCCAAACTTAACAAAAGCTGTTCTGCGAAACTTGCAGAACTACCACTCCTGGAAGAAAGAATATTGCCGAGACATGGCTTAGCCACAGACTACGTGATGTTTCCAGAATGAGATTTTTCAGTTTGCAGCGGGGTGTGCGCTGATATGACACACAGTTTTAATCTGCCAGGAAGTTTCATATCAGCGCACCCTCCGCTGCAGAGTGAAAATCTCATTCTGAGAACGGTAATTTTGTACGATTCTTCTTTGTGAACGATTTCGTAAACACGAAATTTAGGACTTCCGCTTTCGTTTTGCTACCTTCTACTGCCAACCAATACTGGTCAACAAATGGCTAGATAGAATCCTTAGATCTACTGCCGGCCGAAGTGGCCGTGCGGTTAAAGGCGCTGCAGTCTGGAACCGCAAGACCGCTACGGTCGCAGGTTCGAATCCTGCCTCGGGCATGGATGTTTGTGATGTCTTTAGGTTAGTTAGGTTTAACTAGTTCTAAGTTCTAGGGGACTAATGACCTCAGCAGTTGAGTCCCATAGTGCTCAGAGCCATTTGAACCATTTTGAACCTTAGATCTACTTAGCGGTTTTACCTATGTAACACCTCCGATTTTATCCCGACCTGATCTGATCGAATAGCAGTCCAACATTTATTATTAACATGACCGTGAACCTAATGGGTCTGGTAATCGGAATTGACTGCTACGGAAGTTTTTACTTTCCACTTCGTTCTGCTCAATACTACAGGGTGATTCAAAAAGAATACCACAACTTTAAAAATGTGTATTTAATGAAAGAAACATAATATAACCTTCTGTTATACATCATTACAAAGAGTATTTAAAAAGGTTCTTTTTTCACTCAAAAACAAGTTCAGAGATGTTCAATATGGCACCCTCCAGACACACGAGCAATATCAACCCGATACTCCAACTCGTTCCACACTCTCTGTAGCATATCAGGCGTAACAGTTTGGATAGCTGCTGTTATTTCTCGTTTCAAATCATGAATGGTGGCTGGGAGAGGTGGCCGAAACACCATATCCTTAACATACCCCCATAAGAAAAAATCGCAGGGGGTAAGATCAGGGCTTCTTGGAGGCCAGTGATGAAGTGCTCTGTCACGGGCTGCCTGGCGGCCGATCCATCGCCTCGGGTAGTTGACGTTCAGGTAGTTACGGACAGATAAGTGCCAATGTGGTGGCGCTCCATCCTGCTGAAATATGAATTGTTGTGCTTCTTGTTCGAGCTGAGGGAACAGCCAATTCTCTAACATCTCCAGATACTGTAGTCCAGTTACAGTAGCACCTTCGAAGAAAAAGGGACCAAAAACTTTATTGGCTGAAATGGCGAACAAATGAACAACTAAATGAAACTTTATAGCTCCCTTAATTCGCCGACAGATAGTGCTTAGCTCTGTCTTTTGTCGTTGCAGAGTTTTAAATTCCTAAAGTTGTGGTATTCTTTTTGAATCACCCTGTATAATAGTGAATGTCTGGTAATGAGGAACACCGACACAGTTTTACTAATTACGAACTTATATTCTTCTCAAAACACAAAAAAGGAGACAGCCACTGCCTTCGTCATACATATCAAATTACGGCTAATCTCAGCACAGGCTTTCTTCATTTTCCATTATCGTCACACGCTAATCCATCACTGCATCCAACACTGCAATCCAAGGTTAGGCCGGCGCGGTAGACGCGAAACCAAATATCGGCACTAGTAACGTCACATATCACTTTCATAATGATACTTCATCACCTTCCCGGTATTAATCTATTACTTAGGGGTCTAACCACGGCGATGGCGACACCCTTCTCCGTTAAAGACCCTGTATTTCAACAATGGCCTTCACACACACACCATTCCCGCCAACCACTCTGGCGCATATCGACACTCCCTCTCTCAACACGTCACAATCGATTGTTCGTCCTATCGACCTGTGCCAAGTGCAAAGTTATAGTAAGGGCCTATGGACCCCTTACACCTAGGACCATAATTTTCTGAAGTTCTCGGCTGGATCTTTCGCTTTGACGGTGGTAGCTGTGGTATGCTTCGCACACAGATCTTCTACAGACGCACGAATCTCTGCTAACGTTTGCCTGACGTTATTTGCGCGTTCTGTTTTGAACCGAGAGTGTAACAGCCTCTGCTTCCTCAGAAGTTTCAGAATTTTGTCAAAGCACGTTGGGTCTCTTCCGTTCTACATCCATTTACTAGGCAGACGTCTGTCCAGAACATCATTTGCAGTGTGTTCAAACTTTACCCAGAATTCGTCTATGTCTGTAATAATGGAATTAAATCATGCCCACTCATTGTCTGACATACTACCATATGCTTAAATGCTATTTCTAGCAGAAACACTCTCCTACACTTCTTGTCTGATTTATTAACTTTATTAACCATAGTGACTATGTGACATTATGATCACTGATCTCCGTCTCGATATGGACGCCATCGATAAGATTCGGCCTGTAACTACAAGGTCTAAGACATTTCCATTGCGTGTGGACTGCTCTGTCTCCGAATCCCAGTTCGATGGTCATAAGGCCTTTGATGCCATTCAACTGGCTCGGAAAGCCCATATATCTGCTCCCAAGAGCTGGCCTGCTGCCAAACATGCCGTTTGTGAGCGGTGCCTGCCGCTTCAGGCCGTGTGATTTTCCGCCTTGCTCCTTCCTGGCGAAAAATCGGTTTACGGTGAAACAGTGAACGCTGCAGTGTAATAAACACCTACAGCCGTCCTTACTACGATGTCATTTATTAAATGGCACCACTTTCGGTGCTCTACTGCACCATCTTCAGGCCATAGCTGACGCTGAGGGGGTCTCAGTTGATAGTTGATGGTTGGAAAGACAACATAGCTATTACATGTAGTTATAGATGTTGGCCACTGATGAATCGTGTATACGGATGTTTTTAACCCCCCCCCCCCCCCCCCCCAGCGTCAGCTAACGCCTGAAGATGGTAGACTGGAGCACCGAGACTGGTAGCCATATAATAAATGACGTCGTAAGGGCGGCTATAGGCATTCCACTTTATTGCTCAAGTGAACGGCCGAAGTCCCTCAGACCTTCAATCATAATTGCTGTAAGTACTGCGGTAAGAAAACGAACATCTCTAGCTTGATATTACTTTTCATGAGCGAGGACGAAACACCACAGACCTTCCGCTACTGCTTGGTGATATGATCCTGCACAATACAATGAAAGGGTCGCTTTTGTGATACCCCGTACTTTTTTTCCATTGCGACCCAGAAGTCCGAAATTGGGCTCAGAGGTGCCTTCCTATGTAATGGTGCAAAAGCGGACGCTCTACGATGTCATCTTCGAGGTCGACAACGTATGAAACTGCAAGACGACTACGGAAGTTCACGTGAGGGGTGAAGTGGTGTTAATGTCACTTTGGCACCAAATTTCACCACAATTTCGCCCAAGCTACCGTGTACGTGTCACACGATGGGAAGATCGTCACAGCCCCTCTTTTGATCCTCTACGATGGAGGTCAGAACCGCAACGCCCAGCGGTCGGCTTCACGCAGTTTTCTTTTGGGTGAACAAGGAGAACATTTCAGATATATCGCTGCTCAGAATCGACACTAGAAGGCCTCGGGGTCTGGCATAAAGACGTCAATGAAACCACCCCTTTCCTCGGAGCGTTGATTTCCACACATCTGCTGTTTGAAAACGACAGTTCACAGCGTGGTGAACAGCGAGACAACGGTTCTTGACGTTCCAGGCCTTCTCCAGGGACATAGTAAGACTGCAACCACATTGAATGTCATCTGACCCCTTGGACTGTAGCACGACCTCAAATTTTGCTCTGGTATACAGGCTGGGACCACTAGGAACCGTTCAAAGCCATTCGACGAATTTCAACGTGATCCGAAGCAGTAGAGGCTGTTCACGTTTTTTCAGCCCTTGTCTTTTATGCTATCCTGTAACCTGATCACTTGAGACGGGGTGAAACATTTGAAACATGTGGGAATAAAATGGCATAAGGTCCACCTAAGAGCCCACAGTTCGGCAACGCATTCGGTCCCAAGCGAGATGGTTTGTTAAGCCCTTTAAAAATACGATCTACACCTGTCCAGCTGCTTGGCACTCCGCTGCTGTTCTAGCGTCTGCTTGCGGACATGTGGAGTCTAAGGGCTGTCGGCAGAGTTGCTTCACCTCAGGCGCATATTACGAATCGAAAATACGGGAGATGCTCTGTCCACCGGGGAGATGTTCTGTCCACCGATACGTGTAACTTTTCTGTATGTTTTGCAGTTTTCGTACAGTCCTCTTCTGGTACCCTGGAGATACTTATAAACAATACTGCATACTAATATTTAATCTTTTAAATCGGGTTAGAGATAAAGGACCATCTTTCCTGAGTCATCTGACCTGGACGGGAATAACATACCTCTTTCAGAATAAGAAAGTGTTGGACAGTTACAGGAGGGCGATTTTGATGGTACCACGTCACCAGCTCGTACCTTATCGCTCCAACAGGAGAATCTGTGCGATTCAGTAACGGATATATTCACATGTTTCCTTTTAACGGACAGTACTGAATTCACTTCCCATGACCCTAATGTGTTAATCAGAATTCTGCTCTAAAAATTAACTGAAAACACTGTTGACCACAATAAAATATTTATTGGCAATGGCAACCGGTTGCGTTAAAAATGAGACCACCTTCTGACCATATATATCAACATGGCAGATGGTGACTGTGATGGGACCGGGTGTTGCGGATCCACAAACGTCATCTGTTAGTAATTGACGTTCACGGATCCATGATACGTGCTCTATTCCCCACCACCGCCTGCCATCATGGTATAGATTATCTTAACTTGGTCACATTTTCACCGAAACCGGTTGCAATTGCCAATAAATATTTTATTGTGGTCAAGCATATTCTTAATTCAATTTTAAAATATTCGTTGGAGATCGCTGATATTCTCCAAGAGAAATATTCTAAAAAATTAACAATTCTCTTTATTCTGTTGTTACCTTCAGACATTTCCTTGAGTAATGTTGCCAAAATAATGGTAATTAATATCCTTCAAAGTAAAATTACTGATTCTAGGGAGTAGACGGTCAGTCATTGATATGCGGAAAAAGCTGGTGAGAGGACGTGTAAGGTTTCTGCCACATGATTTTAAAATAGAAAAAGAAGCGTATAAATGAAATAAAAATAGTAAAATTAAGGATGAAAAATCGAAGTACACTTGTAACACTACCGCCCTGTTCGGACACACGTTAGCTCTATAAAGCCTGTACTGTAATAAGTTCACGGGCTTCACCTTATAAACAAGGATTTTAGTACATAAGTTGACCGCGTGTACCTAATAGAAGCAAGATCGGACTTATACTCAGTCAGTAACTACAGTGATGCATCAAGCAAAAGTAAAGTATAATTACTCTTTCGCATGGACTAGAAGTACACACAGTAGATGCTACCTATAATTAATAATTCGGTCGCCAGCCTACTTAGGCAATGAGTGAGTTTTTCCTTGTACAAGTGGGTGCATGCACAAGCATAACTACACGTAGTAACGTTGCCTTATATGGCAAAGTTTGGAACCAAAAAAATCCACTGAACTAAAGTTTTCTCTTTTTGTACTACTTTGGACGAGCTAAATTTACACAACACCACACAGTAATGATTACTACGAACTGCATTTTGTATGTTGAGCAGACTGAAATCGGGCATAGATTGCCCTAGCATCGACAATCTTGAAAGTACACACACAATATCACTATTAATGATGGAAAAACACTAATACACTTAGGATTAATATAGAATTTAGCTTTACTGGTCAAACCTGATCAACACATTTCAAGGTTTGAAAGAATGGACAAGAGAAAGGGGGGGGGGGGGGCCTGAAACTGTTATGGTCGTTATACTGAAACTATTAAGCACTGAAGGCAAATTTACACTCAAATTTAGCAATCTATGGATAACTACTCTTTTGTCTTACTTCTGAATAATTTAACTGTCATTATTTCTGTCTCAAATTAATAAAATAACATCGCTAACTCAATTCAAAAAACTCTCTTCCAATTCAGTCATGCTTTTGTTCTTTACCAACATTTGCAATAACACACAGGACTTTAAACTTCTTTATAGCATAGATTAATCTGCTGATAATTTTCGTTAACACTAACATTAAACTTTCAGTTCAGGATACTCGGGTTGCACAATACGAGGTAAGGATCCTGTCTAGGTCAGTGATCAGGATAAGTCATGGCTGAAGCAATTCTGGTAAAAGTCACGTTATTATTGAACAGTTAGAAACATTTTCGACACTGGTCCACACAGATACACTTCTAAAGATGAAATAAATGTTTGACCTGTGCAAGTCGGTGCGGCGGATGGCGGGCAGCGAGATAGCGAGAAGCACGGCACACATGCAAACACGGCTAAGGCTCTCACTGCAGCGGCACTTTCCTTCTTCTTAGCGTCGTTATCTTTCCAACTTTGTGCCTCAGAATATAGCCATGCCAAGTAGTCGTCGGAATCGGTTCATCCGAGGCTCAATGGAATCCACTTTTCCTGGGTAGCCTCCTCGGTACAGTACGTGTACTTCCGACTGTTGCTCGCCTCCGACTGTGTTACTGAGCCCGTTGTTCCGAACCGCGCCAGTGTGCGTTTTCCCGCCTCGCCTGCCTCCACCTTTTCCCGCTCCCCTACAGGTAGGGTATTCACCACAGGTTTTCTACTACACATATCCTAATGCATTTCCTACGTATGGACCAAGTGTATAAATTACAATTTTCACATCTTACTATAGTTTTAACATTAAATACACTTTCCTTTGATTACCACATAATTTGAAATCTAACATAAATAATAATATTCATTTCAAAAGTTACTCACAGTTTCTTTAACATAACGAAACGAACCGAAAAAGAAGTTCAAAACATTGCTTACATTAATTTATCTAAATTCATAAAGAAAAAAATTATTATATGTACAGTTGTCGTTACACACTCTAAGACAAAAAAAGCAAAGGTTCACGAAGGAATTACACGAATGGGTCGGAAATTTGTACGAGTGATGTACATGTACAGACAAACAAATTACTAAAATTTTAGAAAAATTGGATAACTTATTCAAGAGAAAAATCTTCACAAATTGGAATTGTCTTAAGTGACGAGTCCCGCTTCCAGCTGGGCTCCAATGAGCAGCGAAGACGTGTCTGGTCTGGAGATGTCCAGGACAGCGGTGGGATGCCAGCCTGGCACTCGTTCGCCATGCTGCTTGACAACCGGGAGGGATGGTCTAGGATGTCACAGCAGCACCCCTTTGGTTGTCATTCGCAGCACTCTTAGAGCACAGTGGTACGTCGACAATATTCTACGCCTCGTTTTGCAGGGAAAGCCATCCTGGGTTTACATTTCGCCGACATAATGCCCCTCCGCTAGAGGTGGATCAACGCGTTATTGGCTTGCTCAATTTGTGAAGCTCTTTCCCTTGAATAAACCAACTAATTTTGCTGAGATTGTAACAATTTGTTTTTCTGCAGATAAACATCACATGTACCCGATTTCCGTCGCAATCGGACATTTCCTTCATCGTGCGTCTTTCTGCTTTAGAGTGGATACTAGTCATGAGTGAATATTATTTTGCTGGTAACCAGTAAATACAATAGATTATTTCAGCATCACATGATAGGCGGAAAGGCTGAAAAGTGCCTTAGAATTTGATCAGTCTTGCACCTTTTAATGCTGTTGCTCATGTGTATTATTTAGTTTCTTTTATATGAGGATCGTTCAGTAAGTAATGCCCCACATTTTTTTTCTCAGAGCATATTTATTATTAAGAATCAGAATTTGGTGACAATATACATCAACTTGTCTTGTCCATATCCTAATTTTCTATATAGTCTTCATCACGTTCTACGGCCTAACGCAACTTTGTGGATGATCATCTATTTCCTTCTGGTAAAAGCTCTTGTACTGTATGCGTACCGGTAGCCATGTTTTCACTGCATGACTGACACTCTCGTCATCTTCGAAGTATGTTCCCCACAGAGAATCTTTAAGCGGCCCAGAGAGATGGAAGTCCGAGGACGCCAGGTCTGGACTGTAGGGTGGATGAGGCATGAGCAACTGTTTGAAGCCGGCCGGTGTGACCGAGCGGTTCTCAGCGCTACATTCTGGAACCGCGCGACGGTTACGGTCGTAGGTTCCAATCCTGCCTCGGGCATGGATGTGCGTGGTGTCCTTAGTTAGGTTTAAGTAGTTCTAAGTTATAGGGGACTGATGACCTCAGAAGTTAAGTCCTATAGTGCTCAGAGCCACTTGAACCTGTTTGACTATTCGAGAGTATCGATCATTTCAGACGCACTTCCAATGCTTACCGAGTTGATACATTTACCCTTCTCCACCAAACGTAACAATTTTTAACATCGTCACTGAATCACCCACTAGTAAGAGTGATTACAGGGAATTAGATTAAGAAATGAGACACTTAAAGAAGTAGATGAGTTTTGCTATTTGGGGATCAAAATAACTGATGATGGTCGAAGTAGAGACGATATAAAACTAGACTGGCAATGGCAAGAAACGTTTTTCTGAAGGAGAGAAATTTGTTAAGATCGAGTATAGATTTAAGTGTCGGGAAGTCTTTTCTGAAAGTATTTGTGTGGAGTGTAGCGGCGTGTGAAAGTAAAATATGGACGATAAATCATTTAGATGAGAAGAGAATAGAAGCCTTCGAAACATGGTGCTGCAGGAGAATGCTGAAGATTAGATGGGTAGATCACGTAACTAAAGGAAAGGTACTGAATAGAGTTGGGGAGAAGATAAATCTGTGGCACAACTTGACTAAAAGAAGGGATCGTTTGGTAGAAAACGTTCTGAGGCATCAACGGATCATTAATTTAGTACTGGAGGGAAGCGCAGAGGGTAAAAATCGTAGAGGGAGACCAAGGCATGAATACATTAAACAGATTCAGAAGGATGTAGGTACTTATTCGGAGATGAAGAGGCCTGCACAGGATAGAGTAGCATAGAGAGCTGCATAAACCAGTCTCTGGACTGAAGACGACAACAACAGATTGATTCACGTGTCCCTACTCATGCCTTTGATGCAACCCACATCGCCTTCAAAAACCACGCAGGTGATTTTCATATTCCATCACTCGCTACATGCAAACTATTAGTCGTACTGAAAAAATGATCGACAGGTATTTGTAGGAACTTTAATATAGTTAAATTTTGTACTGGAATACGTTTTCGCTGTAGGCCACGGTTTACGAGTTGGTCAAGAAAAACGCGTTTGTAGGTCATTTTTGCACGTTTCACTTGGATAAATCGAAACTGTATCACAGTGCAAAATTTAATTACATTAAATTTTCTACAAAATGGACTAACAGTTTTGCACGTAGCGAGCGAGATAATATAGATACAGGTTGATAATAATAATAATAATAGTTATTATTATTATGTGCAAAAACGTGAATCAGTTACAAACTACGGCGTCTGTACACTTTATTCAACATGTAAACGTCACTACAGATGTTCGAATTTAGGTTATGACATGTTCGATATGCCTGCCATCATTGTCGGTGATGTGGCGCAGACGAATTGCGAAATTCTGCATGACCGATGCAGACATGACCTCCTGAATGGGTGTTTCCAGCTCAGCAGTGGTTTTGGGGTTATTACTGTACACCTTGTCTTTAATGTAGCCCCACAAAAAGGAGTCGTATGTGTTCAGATCCGGAAAATATGGCAGTCAATCGAGGCCCATGCCAGTGGCCTCTGGGTACCCCAGAGCCAGAATGCGGTCCCCAGAGTACTCCTCCAAGACATCACTCTCCTGCTTCGATGGGGTCGAGCTCCACATCTTGCCGAAATAAGAGTAACCTTGTATAATGGGGATGAAATCACCTTACAAAACCTTCATGTACCGTTCGGTAGTCACGGTGCCATCAAGGAATATCGCACTGATTATTCCGTGACTGGACATTGCATACAACACAGTCACCTGTTGAGGGTGAAGAGATTTCTTGATCACGAAATGTGGATTATCAGTCCCCCAAATGCACCGATTTTGCTTATTGACGAACCAGTCCAAATGAAAGTGGGCTTCGTCGCTAAACCAAACCATGCATGCGCATATTAATTCCCATCATACCCCGCGGTCAACCGTGCAGTTTGAACGTCCTAACGCAAACCGTTGAGAAGTTAAGACGATTTTATTTCATATAGTTCAATAATTGCCACCCTGTATCTTGCTCGTTGAATTTGGGGGCGTTGTGGGTTGCATTAAACCGATAGGCAGGGGTAGCTCGGTCAATCTGTATACCTAGCATTTCCTTAACCTCAGAATTGCGGCTTTGTGGTTACGAGTCAAAAATGTTTGTATCACAAGAGCATCTGTTGTTGGAAAACCAGACGTTGTACATCGGCGTGCGCGTCTCTTTCTCGGGAGGAAGAGCAGTGGTGTGCGAATACATACTGCAAAGCTCCCCTGCGCCTACACCCATTTTGACTGTTGCACGCGTGGTAGCGGCAGAAATACGGGATTAAGCGAGAGGCGCGCACGTCTGAGTGTGTCGTACGGATATCAGAAAATGATGTGCTCCGTTTTGCCACGGGTTACCAATGAGTGAGCGACGCGGCAGCCCGCGTTGCGACGGGACTTGCAGGCGCCGGCCGCGCGACCCCTGACCTGACCTTTGCCGGGGGCTGCTGCTGCTGCTGCTGGTGCTGCTGCTCTCTCTGGTCCCTGCTGCCGGCGCATGCGCTGTGCCGCGGCTTTTGCTACGAACTTCACGGTTCATCACCTTACGACAAAAAATCACCTTGAAGGTAAAATCTTCTGTTCTTAGGCATCGTCACGTTCCTCTTCAGATATATTCATACACATTCCACATTTCAACCTCTCTGCTAACATCATCCTCAGGCATTTCTGGTGTTACCTGAGCACTGTCTAAGATCGTTGTCGCATCCACTTATAAAAAGGTACTTTTCCCGCGCTTATTCTGAAGAAGTTGGTATGTTGGATGAAACGTTTCCGCCGCGCGGGATTAGCCGAGCGGTCTAGGGCGCTGCAGTCATGGACTGTGCGGCTGGTCCCGGCGGAGGTTCGAGTCCTCCCTTGGGGAATGGGTGTGTGTGTTTGTCCTTAGGATAATTTAGGTTAAGTAGTGCGTAAGCTTAGGGTTCAAAACATGAATCTGAGCACTATGGGACTTAACTTCTGAGGTCATCAGTCCCCTAGAACTTAGAACTACTTAAACCTAACTAACCTAAGGACATCACACACATCCATGCCCAAGGCAGGATTCGAATCTGCGACCGTTGCGGTTGCGCGGTTCCAGACTGTAGCGCCTAGAACCGCTAAGCTTGGGGACTGATGACCTTAGCTGTTAAGTCCCCTAAGATTTCACACACATCTGAACATTTCTTTTTTTTTTTTTTTTTTTTTTTGAAACGTTTCCGTCTACTATTGGTGGGCCATCGTGGAGAATAGGTAGCGAAACGAGCAGAGCGAGAGAGGGGCAAAGTTATTAAAATACTGTCGTATGCAGAGGTGGCTTCGTGGTAGTTGTTTCTTTTCCTAAGAATAGAAGATCCAAGCAGAGGGTTCGAAGCGTCGATAGTGTAAGAATAAATTTCAGAGGAAGATCATTCCTGCTAAAAACCTGGAACGGATGACAGTGGCTATAAAATCCTGCGGACCTACGTGGAACTACCTCTCGCTGCTGCAACAAAAATCAGGCTGGGTTCTACTGAACAGTTGCTTTTCCTTCGGCGGCATGACTGTTCAAAGTGTGATCCTAGTAAAGACTTACTTAAATTTTCGAAAAGGCATAACATAAAGTTGTTGGTTGGCTGCTGTCTTAAGTAGAAATGATGAAACATAAATATCACCTGGTGACGTATTCCGAAGGACTACCGTTGTTATATGACTGTAGACGAAGACTGGCTGCGTTATCGCGCAGCAGAGTCAGAACTGTAGTTGAACTAATGGTCTAGTGGAAATGAAAGTGTGCTGCATAATAAAGTTTTCTATAGTAAAAGTGATACCGATTGTATATACAGGGTGTCCCAGTAGCGTTTCGAAAGACTTCAGGGGGCTGTAGTCGGGTATCTTGAGGAACAAATCGAGGATGGGTATCCGTGTCCTAGAACGTCACCCAGCAACGTAACAAAGCGTCGAAGTTATGGAAGCTGGCCACAGTATGCGAGTCGTCTCGCAATGTTGTTTGTTATTCAGTGATCGCGACCGATTCCCACGATTGCCAGTGGAGAATAACAGCTGCGTAGAAAGGCTTTGTATCCTATGAATTCAGTGCCTTGTTCCCTTGGTGGAGGAAGGTTTCGGATACAAGTTTCTGTAGCGGGCCGAGGTGGCCGAGCAGCTCTATGTGCTTCAGTCTAGAACCGCGCAGCTGCTACTGTCGCAGGTTCGAATCCTGCCTCGGGCATGGATGTGTGTGATGTCCTTAGGTTAGTTAGGTTTAAGTAGGTCTAAGTCTAGGGACTGATGACCTCAGATGTTAAGTCCCATAGTGCTCAGAGCCATTTGAGCCATTTGAACAAGTTTCCGTCTGTAGTTTATTTTTCTCCTGGCACTCTATAAACTTTCCATTGTTTCTCCGTATACAGGAGAAAAACTATAGATGCAATCCGGTGTCCGGAACTATCATCTATCGAGGTAACAGAGCATCACATTTATAAGAGACAGACCTTTCTAAATAGTAGCTACTAGCTCAATCTTCTCCGCTAGTGTTCGTGGCGATCAGTTACGATCAACGAGTAACGGTGTTGCGAGATGTTCCGCCTATGGTCCGTCAGTGTACGAAGTCACGTTTGCCGCTGAAGGGGAGGCCTATTAGAAGATACCAGCGGCTATAACTTCGACGCTCTAAAACAGGACCGCACGAGGTGCATGCGCCGGTGCATCGCACAGTGCAGAGTGCAGGAGACGGCTGCGCTATGTTGACGACGGTGCAGACCCCCCACTCCTCGGCTTCGCGCAACAGCGCTGCCTCTCATTTCCTTAGCTTGTGTGGCTCGCGCCGCCTGTCTCGACCTGTTTCAAAGCTTTTACCCTGTCGTCTTCGTCATTGCCAAATACTAATGTACACTAGGTGGAGAGCTTAGTTTGGTCTACCGGTACAAAAGAGATTTATATAATAAATCTAACGGTAACAATTTTAAATTTGGTTTCAACACAAATGTATCTTCCTATGTGCTCTTTATTTTATTTGCAATTATGCTACTAAGATATGGAACTCGAGATTGGCTGACAGCAATTCTGAGAGAATTTTTTAAATTACAATCAGAAATACTCGCACGCAATCTAGTTTTTGTACAAGACAAAACAGAAAAAACCTTTCACATACCCAAGTGGAACCAAACATAGAAATAATCTTCGCTGCTTCTCTGTGTAACTTGGTAAATTCTTCCTTCGGCAAATTCTGGTAGAACTGGAGCAAACCTTTTGTATTGTAAAACACATCCTTTCGGTGAACATCGCTTTGCAAATCAATTAGTTCGAAATGTAAATCTGAAGGTGCACTTTCAATATCCATCGAAAAAGGTTTCACAAAAACGTCGAGAATTGGCTGCAGGTAGGTAATTTCCTGAAACAATAACAAAGCCAATGTTAATAAATGAAAGTAATGTAAGCCGTTGTTTCGAAGTACTAAAATGTGATAGCTTTTAATAAACATGTAATTTGTACTATTGGTTTTAATGTAATGTTACACTTGCATATGTAACGCAATCTCCTTTATTTAGCTGTATGTCATATACCGGCACATTACCTGGAATCGGTCGTTAAACGCATTTTCAAGGGATTGTAGCACCGTTTTGATTAGAGCGGTTATAAAAATCAGGCTGTTTTAATAAAGGTACAATTTACATCTCGCTTACCTAGTTCAGGAAAGTGTTGCGTATTTTTATCTGAAAGGTTGTTTTTGAGGAGCTTCAGTTTATACTGGAAAGCGTTTATTTTGCTGATCATATCGTTGATGAGATTGTTTTCTTTTTGGAGTTTCAGACTTAAATCATTTAGGAGAGCCATAATGTCTGCTAAAAATCCTAAATCAGCTACCCATTCAGGGTCATGAATAAGTGGCTCCGGACGTCCTTTGCTCTCCAAAAACTGAGCCACAGTGTGGCGTAGTCGAAAAATTCGGGAAATCACTTTCCCTTTGCTCAGCCAGCGCACCTCAGCGTGGTACGGAATATATGGATACTCCTCTTCAAAGCAAATCAAAAATTCTTTGAATTGACGATGAGTGAGTTCATGAGAACGAATGTAGTTCACGATACGCACCACTACCTTCATCACATTTTGAAGACCGATAACTTTCGCACAAAGAGCCTCTTGGTGTGCAAATCAATGAATTTCTGCAGTAGGCCAATAAACCCTTTTGCTTTACCGCACATTGCTGGTGCCCCGTCTGTAGCTACGGAAAACAGCTTTTCCCAAGGGAGTCCTATTCCTTCAGCTGCCATTTCAACAGCTGCTAAAATATCCGCCCCTGTAACAGTGTCCTTCAACGAAATCATATCCAGGAGCTCTTCCGTTACATGTAGGTCGTCGTCCACGTCACGCAAAAGTATTGCTAACTGAGCCGTGTCGTTAATATCCGTGGATTCATTAAGTGCGATGGAGTACGCTAGGAAGCTTTCAATTTTGGCTGCCAGTTGTTCATGCAAATTCTCAGCAATGTCGCTGATTCTCCGATGTATTGTCATTCTGGAAAGTGGTATTCTGCTGTACGAGGGAGCTAATGTGGGATTCATTGTCTCTACTACGTCCAACATAATGTTTTTTATTAATGGCCCGTCCATAAATGGCCTACCAGCTCTTGCTAAACGTAGAGCAACTTTGTAACTAGCTCTGAGAGTCCTTTCGCAACACCCCTCATCTTCATCACCCTAAAGTAGAGAAAAAAAGATATGTTAGAAATAATTTATGCGAAAACGAAAACTAAGGAATCTAAACAAATGTTATTTCGTTTCGCATGACCTTTAAACAAAATAAATATGCTAAAGTACTTGCAACAAACCTCGTTTGTAGATACAGAATTCTCTTCTGCAAGAGTTTGCAACTTCCGTAATTCTTGCTCTCTGGCATCCCCTGTTATATCACTATACTTTTCTGAATGCAATTTGCTGTAGTGCCTTTCAATAGACGATTTTCTGACACACGTAATTAGTGTACCGCAGATTAGACATTTGGCTTTATCGTCACAACGCACAAAAAAGTAGGAGAGTTCCCATTCCGGTTTAAATTGACTTTCGGTAATTTTCCCTTTTTTTTGAGCAGATGGTTCCATTATTCCGGTAATTGTCTTGCGCTTACGTATTCCACCAGTGTTTACTAAGCCGTCTGGCAGCACATTCGGCACCGCGACAGCGTCGGCCTCACCTAGCAAGCCGAGTTGAGGCGAAGTATGCCGAGTTGAACCGATGCACTGTGCAGGCACTCGCTGCACCTCGCTTTGCACGCGTGCGGTTTTCCGTGTTTGTGCGGCCCTGCTCTAGAACCTCGTTGGATGACGGTCCCAGACAGGGGTTCCTACGCTCGATTTGTTCCTCAAGACACCCTCTACACCCTCTCGAAGTTTGTCGCAATATTTCTGCGACTCCCGGCATACACTGAGTGGACAAAACTCTGGCCTAGAAGATACGCGAACGGAAAAAAATCGCAACGCCAAAGAGGTGTTGTACAACATAAACGAAAGTTAGCAGGTGTTTTCCTACATCCGGAAGATGACGTCTATTCAGATTCCGGGACAGTGGCGTAAGAGCGCCTCTAGTAGTGTCATTATGAGGGAACAAATCACGTTTGCTTTAAGTACGTGCTGTAACCGGTCTGAGCGTTAGTTACCTTTGAGATTATACGTGGTGAGTAGATGTTAGTCAAGAATACGTTTAAGGCGACAAAGACGCTATCATCAACAATTTACTCAGTTTCAACGAGGTCAAGTAATAGGGCTACGAGAAGCTCGCTGTTCCCTCTGCGGTACTCCAGAAAGACTTGGCAAGAATGTTGCCACTGTACGCGACTGCTGGCAGCTGTGATAACGAGAATACACGGTAGCAAGAATACTTAGTATTAATTGTCCTCCTGTTAATTCAGATTACTCTATGTTAAAGGTATGCTTAGTGTGTGTATGTGTGTGTGTGTGTGTGTGTGTGTGTGTGTGTGTGTGTGTGTGTTACAAAGTTCTGTGTCGTTTAGGTGTACGAGTGACTCCAAGTTAGTTCACTCTATACCGTCTCTCGCATGACATGAGGACTACTGGATGTGCAACGGAATGTGGTTCCTTTCACAATATAACTGCTTTGGTTATTTTTATGGACGCATAATGAATGAGTGCTACGTAGCTGGAGCCACGACGTAATTCATAACTTGTAACTTTACATTTTGCATGAAGGAGGGTGATTTATTTTTACAATTAGGATTGTTTTTACCCTTATGATTTGTCCAACATTCTGTAAGAAGAATGCATTCCTCCATTAGTATGTGTTCTGATTTATGATCATTTCATACATTTGACATCTCACATTTTTCAACAGTTTCCATTATACAGGGTGTTACAAAAAGGTACGGCCAAACTTTCAAGAAACATTCCTCACACACAAAGAAAGAAAATATGTTAGTGGACATGTGTCCGGAAACGCTTACTTTCCATGTCAGAGGTCATTTTATTACTTCTCTTCAAATCACATTAATCGTGGAATGGAAACACACCCCCGTGACTTCAAACACTTTGTTACAGGAAATGTTCAAAATATCCGCCGTTAGCGAGGATACATGGATCCACCCTCCGTCGCATGGAATCCCTGATGCGCTGATGCAGCCCTGGAGAATGGCGTATTGTATCACAGCCGTCCACAATACGAGCACGAAGAGTCTCTACATTTGGTACCGGGGTTGCGTAGACAAGAGCTTTCAAATGCCCCCATAAATGAAAGTCAAGAGGGTTGAGGTCAGGAGAGCGTGGAGGCCATGGAATTGGTCCGCCTCTACCAATCCATCGGTCACCGAATCTGTTGTTGAGAAGCGTACGAACACTTCGACTGAAATGTGCAGGAGCTCCATCGCGCATGAACCACATGTTGTGTCGTACTTGTAAAGGCACATGTTCTAGCAGCACAAGTAGAGTATCCCGTATGAAATCGTGATAACGTGCTCCATTGAGCGTAGGTGGAAGAACATGGGGCCCAATCAAGACATTACCAACAATGCCTGCCCAAAAGTTCACAGAAAATCTGTGTTGATGACGCGATTGCACAATTGCGTGCGGATTCTCGTCAGCCCACACATGTTGATTGTGAAAATTTACAATTTGATCACATTGGAATGAAGCCTCATCCGTAAAGAGAACATTTGCACTGAAATGAGGATTGACACATTGTTGGATGAACCATTCGCAGAAGTGTACCCGTTGTAATGGATCCGGGAGATGTTATTTTTTTTACCGTATTTGTCGATACTGAATTGAAAATGTTTTCTTATATTTTTGTCAGAATTTATTATAATTTGTCTTATTATATGTTAATTTACTTCTGTTTTTGAGAGTAAAAGCATATTGATTACTATTAGAAAATGTATCGAAGAATAGCAAAGAAACTGATTGTGTAAAATATCTTTGACGTTGGAGTAGTCTTTGACTATAGTCAGTCCGAGTCGGAAGCTAACTCTTGGTGTGTGTTGACGGAAGAACAATGTGAAGGTCGCCGTCATAAATAATTTTGAATTATGTTACTATTATTTTTGTATTAACTAAAAAGAAGAAACTACATTTGAAGAAACTGTAATTGAAACACCAAAATGAGAGAAACACGCTGAACCACGTCATTTTCTGCAGCCGACAACGATGCATTGTGGAATCATACTTAGACAACTGAAGCCAAGACTTATATTTGCTTGCAAACGTCTAATGGAAAAGGTACTGTCACGAAATATGGCAAATTTAAGTTTATAAAAAATAGTGACCATATTTTCAACTTGTGTAATAGCCGGCATGCCATATTTCACCGTGGAGGCCAATGAGCTGCTGATAGTACCTGCACACGCTGTACATGGTGCTAAAACAACCGGTTCTCCCGTAGCACTCTCCATACAGTGACGTGGTCAACGTTACCTTGTACAGCAGCAACTTCTCTGACGCTGACATTAGGGCTATCGTCAACTGCACGAAGGACTGCCTCGTCCATTGCAGGTGTCCTCGTCTTTCTAGGTCTTCCCCAGTCGCGTGTCACAGGCTGAAATGTTCCGTGCTCCCTAAGACGCCGATCAATTGCTTCGAACGTCTTCCTGTCGGGAGACCTTCTTTCTGGAAATCTGTCTCGATACAAACGTACCGCGCCACGGCTGTTGCCCCGTGCTAATCTATACATCAAATGGGCATCTGCCAACTCCGCATTTTTAAACATTGCACTGACTGCAAAACCAAGTTCGTGATGAACTCTAACCTGTTGATGCTACGTACTAAAGTGCTTGATGCTAGTACTGTAGAGCAATGAGCACTGAAGTCAACATTACCTTCCTTCAATTGGGCCAACTGGCGGTGAATCGAGGAAGTACAGTACATACTGACGAAACTAAAATTAGCTCTAACATGGAAATTAAGCGTTTACGGACACATGTCCACATAACATCTTTTCTTTATTTGTGTGTGAGGAATGTTTCCTGAAAGTTTGGCCGTACCTTTTTGTGACGCCCTGTATGTCTTTTGTGTGATGTGTTAGTTTATTAATGCCAACCTGTATGTCAACATCTTCTGTTAGACTGTGGTCTGCATGCACATTAGCTCTTTATATCTCTTTATGTTATATTTTGTGTAGTAGCGACCATTCCCCGCCTTGCTTTATTTCTGTATTATTGTCAGTGCGGTTGTGGTCATTTAAGTACAGAATATTCCTTTCTGTAATGATGTGTCTACGGAGTACATTAGGAAGCAAGTTTCTCCTCTGTTATCTTGAGGTACTGTTGCGTTTCAGGAATTAAATACGTACGTCATTTCTGAACGTGTTCCATCTGTAGATTTTAAGTATTTACGTGTAGCTCAAGTAATTGGTAGAGTATTTGTTATTGCTGACTGCGTCTTACAATGCACGCTCTATTTTATACGATGTATTTCGTGGCTGCGTACGCCAGACACACACTACATTCTATAGTAGTTGATCTTCTAATGTACACGGATCTGATGAAGGCATCGTTGAAGTTGTGTTTGATCAGCCTATAGACTGCAATCATTTTATAGTCAAAGTTGGAAATATTTGGTTCTGTTTGACGCAAACATTTCTTAACACTATCCTTTTCCTTTTGTTAAAACACGACTGGATTTGCAGAAAATTCTGTTCCCCTTTCTTTTGCAAGTTCATTACTTCTCTGCAAAAATAAAAGCCCTGATATGGGAGCGTTCTGAGCCCTAACTTGTTCGAACCAAGTTATCAACGCAGTCACTACATCTTGGTTTTTACCTTTTCATATAGGTTTCCTTTCTAGCGCTCAAACATTTCCCTTATTGACAGTGCACAGTTAGCAATACAAAACTGCTTACGGATTTCCCATTTCTGTTTTCTTAAGCAACTCTATCTGCATCCTATATATATATTAAAAAATTGGTGTTTTGTCCTTAAAGAGCGCAGTTGCACTAAACTACATGGCCAATTCCTTTTGCTGCCTTCCTTGCTGCCCAAACTTCGTGTTTCTGTTACAGGTCCTCTGTCCATGCTTCTTGTCCGCTTCGTGTCTTCGGCTTCATCTTGGTTGCCTTTTTGGTTGCCCATATTTCTTTCATCTTGTGATCTTGTTTGCGTTCTTCGGTCCATTTTACGCCTGTTCGTTTGTCACAGCGTATCTGATGTAGTTTACTTTTCTTAATGATGTTTCTGAATTTTATTCTGTCGTTTATTGTGTCTAGTGTGATGTTGAGTTGGTTCAGGTAGTTTTTTACCTCTGCCACCCATTTGTTGTTTCTAGTGGTTACCCAGTCAAAGACCTGTTTGGCCAGTCTGTGTGATGGCATTCTTTATAGGTGTCCATAGAATTGTAGTCTGCGTTTTCTAATCTTTTCTGTGATTGTCTCCGTTTGCTTGTATAGTTCCTTTGTAGGTTTCTTGATCTATATTCCATTGCTGTTATTTGCGCCAAATATTTTCGTAAGTATTTTCCGTTCTACTTTTCTAGTTGTCTGATACGTGTATGCCCTATGATTAGTGTGGTCTCTGCTGCATACAGTGCTTCGGGGAGCACCACCGTGTCGTAGTGGCATAATTTTGCTTTTTGTGAGTTAGACTTCTTGTTGTAATGATTCCACACTACTTTATATCCCTTGTCCAGTTTAGTTTTTCTTTCTTCGTTTGAGTCTTTGTTATGTCCGCTCATTTGTAGTGTTTCACCGAGGTATTCTAAGTTTGCCGTTTCGTAAATCGTGCCGTACTTTGTGTTCAGGGATGAGAGTTTCTTTGTGCTTATCAACTGTGTCTTTTCGTAAGAGATCTATAGTCCAGTTTTGGAAACAATTTCGTGTGGTTTCTCAATAGCTTCTTTTGTTTAGTTTATACCTTTCGTGACAATCGCCAAATCGTCTGCAAAAGCCAGGCATTTAATCTGTAGATTCTTAATGTTATCCCCTGTTGTATTATTTTCCATTCTTTTACTACCTTATCTAACACTAAATTGAAAGGGAGAGGTGAGGTGAGAGGCCATCGCCTTGTCGGACACCTGAGCGAATTTCAAAAGGCTCTGTCAGTTCCCCATATAACTTTACTTTGGAGGTCGTGTTGGTCAAGGTTTGCTCTATGATAGTTCGTGTTTTGTTGTCTACTTTGTATTCAGCTAGAATTTTGAAAAGAGTTTTCCGGTCGATAGAGTCGTACTCCTTTTTGATATCGACAAAGTAAATAATCACGTTCTGTTTGTGTTGTAAAATCATTTTCAGGTTCCAAATTTGTTCTGCACAAGACCGCCCTTTGCGGAAGCCTGCTTGGTATTCCCCAATCAAGTGGTCGGTCTTGCATTCTGGTCTGTTTAGTAAAGCTTTAGAGAGGATCTTGTATGTGACCGGTAGTAGGGATATTCCTCTGCAGTTGTTGAGGTCAGTCTTGTCACCTTTTTTGTGTCGTGGGTGTATCAGGGCAGTTTTCCAGTCTTCAGGAATTTTCGTGGTCTCCCAGATATCTTCCAAGATCCTGTGGATGTCTTTGGTGAGTTCTGGGTGTTGTAACTGGAAGTTCATGCTTTCCGCTGGGAAATTTCCGTGTGATAAGTTTCCGTGCTGTTTTCTTGAATTTTGTTGACATAATGGTGAGCCCGTGGCTTTTGCAAAAAGTGTATCAGGTCTTTTCCATTTTTGTTTGTGTCCTTGTGTGGAGTATGTTTTCCTGTGGTATGTCTGTATACCTTTTCGTTTCCGAGTTTAGCGTTGAAGTCTCCCAGAACTACTTTGACTCTATGTGCAGGAATTTTCCTGATAGTTACTTCCATTGTCGTCCAGAAATCATCAATTTCGTCCGGGTGTTTCTTGTTGTAGTCATTAGTCGGTACATGTGCGTTGATTACTGTGTAGGATTTGTTGGCTGTGATGGTGCTGATTCTTTCGTTTGGTAGCGAAAAGTCGATTATGCTGTCCGTCATGGACCTGTGTACTGCAAATCCTATGCCAAAAAGCCGTAAGTTTTTCAGTTGTCTCGATGGTTTTCCTTTGTATATTCTAAAGTTCTCCGTGTTGAAATGGTCTTCGTCTGTGAATCGTGTTTCTTGCAGTGCACATATTTTGATTAGAAATTTTTAGAGAGTGTCTGAGAGTTGTTTCATCTTTCCTGTCTTCATCAGTGTGTTCACGTTGAGTGTGCCGATGTAGTGTTTGCGTTTGGTCTTGAGGGAGTTTGAGAAGCTCCGATTCTTTTCATGATATCCGTGAGTCCACGGAATCCGATGCTCACGACGATCCCAGTCTATTGACTGGGGCCCAGGGTAGTGAGATTTTCCTCGTTGTACCATCATGATGTTTAGTAGTTGGATGTATGGCATGCTGCCGACTACAACCTGACTTTCCAGATCAGAATGTTGCTTGAGGCCGCCACTGACATGTGGATCAGACGCCTTTCGTAGCCGCCCACTGTAGGAACGGACGCTACTAGTAGTTTTGGTCCGCCCCGAGTATTTCATTTCCTCGGTACCACCCGTATCTAGGAGGCATTCGCCTATCAGCCACCTGGGGAAGCGCTCGGTTGCGGTTCTACTAACCGCCCCGAGGAATATTTTATGTATGTCAATACCTAGAGACATGCGGTAAAATACCAGCGGCGGCGAATATTGTTTACGTTGTTCGGCCAAACGAGCAAAATAAATCAGTAAATCTGGCTGACGTTGCTGAGAAAGAAGGCGTATTTGTTTGTCGGAGAAGCGAAAACTTTTCGTATTAAAAGACTTCTGTTTGGTCTTAAAAACGAAAACAGCGTTAAATTACGTACAATTTCGCCGGTACTGCAGTGTGTTTGTGTTAATCACATGAAATATTTTCCGTGCCACTTGTATTTTGCCCACCATATATTTTGAAGCTGTATGCACAACTATGTATGGCAGGCAGTCTCTGTTGACAAGAACGATGTACTCACATTTGTTATTCATTTGAAAATGAGCAATGCTCGATGCTTAGTGAAGTTAAACCATTAAGATACAACCTTGTGGAAAGGTCTTTCTTGAAATTTATCGGGGCTGGCGTGTCCACCCAGAACACGCCGATTCACGTTACACATTTGGAAGATAATCAAGATTAATCATTAAATTTGAACTGTTTACTCTGATTATCTTCCAATTTAATCATTAAATTTGAGCTGTTTGAATTTATGGAATTCAATCTAGGTGGAAGGCATTCTAATGTCACATTCATTGCCTCAGGCAGAAACGGAATGCTGCTTTCTTCAACAGCAAAATACTGACCGATGTCACTGATACGTTTATGAAAGCCGTTTTCACTTTGCCAAATGCTAGAAGAACAACAGCGCCTTCTCTCCCCCTCCCCGCCCCCCATCAACCATGGACCTTGCCGTTGGTGGGGAGGCTTGCGTCTCTCAGCGATACAGATAGCCGCACCGTAGGTGCAATAACAGCGGAGGGGTATGTGTTGAGAGGCAAGACAAACATGTGGTTCCTGATGAGGGGCAGCAGCCTTTTCAGTAGTTGCAGGGGAAACAGTCTGAATGATTGATTGATCTGGCCTTGCTGTGCTGGTACTGCGAACGGCTGAAAGCAAGGGGAAACAACAGCCTTAATTTTTCCCGAGGGCATGTAGCTCTACTGTATGGTTAAATGATCATGGCGTACTCTTGGGTAAAATTTTCATGGAGATAAAATAATCCCCCATTCGGATCTCCGGACGGGGACTACTCAAGAGGATGTCGTTATCAGGAGAAAGAAAACTGGTGTTCTACGTATCGCAGCGTAGAATTTTATATCCCCTAATCGGGCAGGTAGGCTAAAAAAATCAAAAATGGAAGGGGATAGGTTGAAGATAGATGTAATGAGAATTAGTGAAGTTCGGTGGCAGGATGAACAGAACTTCTGGTCAGGTGAATGCAGGATTATAAATACAAAATCAAATACGAGTAATGCATGTTTAATAATGAATAAGAAAACAAGAATGACGGTATGCTACTATGAATAGCATAGTGAACGCATTATCGTAGCCTAGATAGACACGAAATCCACGACCACCACAGTAGCACAAGTTTATATACCAACTAGCTCCGCAGATGATGATGAAATTGAATAAATGTATGATGAGATAAAAGTAATCGTTCAGGTAGTTAATGTAGACCAAAATTTAATTGTGATGGAATTCGACAGCAGGGAAAGGAAGAGAAGGAAAAATAGTAGGCGAATATAGACTCGGGGAAAGAAATGACAGAGAAAGATTCCTGGGAGAATTTTGCACAGCGGTAACATTTGCGGTAAGAATCATAAGAGAAGACTGTATACGTGGAAGAAATGTGGAGATACTCTAAGGTTTCAGATTGATTGTGTAAGGGTAAGACAGAGATGAAGGAAAAAGATTTTAAACCGTAAGACACTGCCAGAGGCAGATGTGAACTCTGATCACAATTTACTGGTTACGAACTGTAGATTAAAACTGAAGAAACTGCAAAAAGGTAGGAAATTTAGTAGACGTGACTAGGATAAGTTGAAAGAACCAGAGGTTGCTGAGAGTTTCAGATGGAGCATTAGGCAACGGCTTACTATAGCAGGAGAAAGGAATACAGTAGAAGGAGAATGGGTAGTTTTGAGAGACAAAATAGTGATATAGTGAAGGCAGCAGAGAGGGGAAAAAAAAGAACAAGGCCTAGTACGAACCCTTACACAAGGGAAGAGAATTGAATTTATTTGGTGAAAGAAGAGGAGAAAATATAGAAATGCTGCAAATGAAGCAGGGAAAGAAATGGTGAAAGGAGAGGAGAAAATATTGAAATGCTGCAAATGAAGCAGGGAAAGGAAATATAAACGTTTAAAAAATGAGACTGACAGGAATGGCAAAATGGCTAAGCAGGAATGGCTGCGGGTCAAATGTAGGGGTTTCGCCTTTATTGAAAAGAGAGGCAACTGCGTGAATATCAAGACCTCAGGTGGAAAACCAGTCCTAAACTTAGAAGAGAAAGCTGAAAGTTGGAAGGAGTATATAGAGAACCTATACAAGGGAGATGAATTTGAAGGCAGTATTGTAGAAAGGGAAGTAGACGAGATAAAGGTGAGATGCGACATGGGACACAAATGGATGCAAGTTATCAGACAGGACGATTATGTACGTGTCACCTGTCAGAGTCGTATCTAGACTTACTAGGGGTCACATATCTCCAACTACACACGCCCCATACCATTACAGAGCCTCCACCAGCTTGAACAGTCCCCTGCTGACATGCAGTATCCATGGATTCATGAGTGTCTCCATACCCGTACCTGTTGTGCCCATACCATTTGAAACGAGAATCGTCCGACCAGGCAACATGTTTATAGTGATCAACAGTCCAATGTCGGTGTTGACGGGCCGTAAAGCTATGTGTCGTGCAGTCATCAAGGGTACACCAGTTGGTCTTCAGCTTCCAAATCTCGTATCGATGACGTCTCGTTGAACGATTCCCGCGCTGACACTTGTTGATGGTTTAGCACCGAAATCTGCAGCAATGTGCGGAAGGGTTGTACTTCTGTCACATTGACCGATTCTCTTCAGTCGTCCTTCTTTCAAGACCTTTTTCCGGCTGCAGCGAAGTCGGAGATTTGATGTTTTACCGTATTCCTCCTATTCACGGTACACTCGTGAAATGGTCGAACGGGAAAATCCCCACTTCGTCGCTACCTCGGAGATGCTGTGTCCCATCGCTCGTGAGCCGACTATAACATGACGTTCAAACTAACCTAAATCTTAATGATCTGCCATTGTAGCAGCAGTAACCAATCTAACAACTGCGCCAGGCACTTGTCTTCTAAAGGCGTTGCCGACCGCAGCGTCGTATCCTGTCTATTTGAATACGCATACCTATACCAGTTCCTTTGGCGCTTCAGTGTAAATCAGGTGATGCTAAGGGAATTAGATTAGGAAACGAGACAATTAAAGCAGTTGATGAGTTTTGCTATGTGGGTAGCAAAATAATTGATGATGACCGAAGTAGAGGGGTTATAAAATGTAGACTGGTAATGGCATTTCTAAAGAAGAGAAATATGTTAACATCGAATATAGATTTAAGTGTTAGCAAGTTTTTCCTGAGCTTATTTGTCTGTATGAAGCCATGTTATGAAGCGAAACGTAGAGGATAACAGTTTAGACAAAAAGAACAGAGTCTTTTGAAATGTGATACTGTATAAGAATGTTGAAGATTAGATGGGTGGATCACATAACTAATGGGGAAGTACTGAGTAGAAATTTATGGCCCAACTTGACCAAAATATGGGATACGTTGACAGGAAAGATTCCGAGATATCAACGGGTCACCAGTGTAATACTGGAGTGAAGTGTGGGATGGTGGAGGTGGTAAAAATCGTGGTAGTCATTTGAGGATGAAGAGTAGTGAGGAGAACATCAAACCAGTCTTCGGATCAAAGACCACAACAACAAGAACAACAGCAACATTCCTATCGTAGTAATGGTGTGGTACACGAGTAAGGAACGCCGCAAAGGTCGTCGTTACGTAATTCTAACCATGGTTGCCACTAACACTATATTGAGCGCACAATACTACTTGGCCCTTTTGCAGGGGATGCTTGGAGCGAAAGTACGCGACCGCCGCCAAGTTTAATGTCTGTTGGTAACGCTGGGGATGGGGGTGGGGGGTAGGGGGGACGTGTATTAGAAGCAAGCGGCGCCACTTTCTCGCAGAGCAGGCGGCATACTGGAGACAACATTGCATTCAGAGTACCTGCTACAGTGTCGCAGCGTGTTGTATTCTTTAGTAACTAAGGTTGGCAGTGGGCGGGAACAATCCTTACCGGCCAGAGGCCAGCCGACTTCCCTTTGCTTTCTTCTCACGTTTTGCTTTTAAAAAGTTTTGAGCAGAAACGAATAATCTGACAATTAAACCACGAATTTTCACTATTAATTTGAAGGCCTTGCTAGTGGTACACTTTTCGCTCGTATAAGGGACGTTCAAAAAGAAACAAGCTGGAGGCATAATTACAGAAACGAGTACCTTTATGTTAGAAGCATTGACCCTGGCTGTTGAGACACTTGTCCCACTGTGACACAAGGCGGTGAATGGCTGTCTCATTAAATTCCCGGGGCTGCGATGTTAACCAGTTCCGCACGTACAGCTGGACGTCGTCGCCCGAAGTGAATCGTTTGCCACTCAGAGTCTTTTTAAGGGGACCAAAAACGGCGAAATCACAGGGAGACAAGTCCGGACAGTAGTGAGGGTAGCCGAGAACCTCCCATTTGAATTTCTGCAGGAGTGCCGCGACTGTGTTGGCCGTATGAGACTGCATTGTCGTGGAACAGAATGACCCCACAGGTGAGATTGCCTGGTCGTTTTGGTTTGATGGCTTGGTGAAGGTTGGTCAAGGTTTGCGAGTAACGCTGGGCATTCACTGTTGTCGTGTTCTGCACGCAGTGAATCAGAAGGGGACCATCTTGGTCCAAGAAGAACATCAGTATAACCTTTCCTGCACTCGTGTGGATGAAATTGGCCTTTTTTTTTGGTGGTGGTGACCCTGGATGCTTCCACTGGAGACTTTGTCGTTTTGATTCTGGTTCGAAGTGATGACACCATGACTCACCTCCAGCCACCACTCGTGCCCTTCCTGGGCATAGTGCTGCAGACGAGCAAGACAGTGGGCCTTTCGACATGCTTCCTGGTGTGGTTGAAGACTGTGGGGCACCTACTGCGCACACACTTCTCGCATGTGTAGTCGTTCCTTCATGATGGTGTGAACACTTCCGACGCTCAATGCGACCACGGCGGCTATGGCTTTCACTGTAACTCTGCGGTCCTGGTTAATGAGAGCATCCACCAGCTGGACATGTCATCGGTAATGCAGTGTGGTGCTCCAGACCGCGCATCATCTGCTAACGACACCCGTCCTTCCCTGAAGCGCTTGTGCTACGCCTTGACCCTTGCAAGGGACATGCGGTGTTCGCCGCACACTTGTGACATTAGTCGATGGATGTGCGTTCCTCCTTCCGCTGTCAGAAAACGAACAACACCTTTTTGCGCCTCTGTTGACGCCTCCATGTCCCTGTTTGCAATGCAACTTGCACCGGTGGACGACTGATGCATGCTGCTGCTAGCTCTGTATAGTCACGTGACGTGCACGCGTGCCCTCTAGCGACGGGCTGTGACCTTCCACGCTCTGGTCGGAAACACACCTCGTCACACACGCCACTATATTACCTTCCTGTCACGGTTTTGTGCATTCCACACTCCGGCTCGTTTACTTTTGAACGCCACTAATAGAATTCAGTTAACTTCTCACGGTGTATTTAAACTCCCACGACAGTAGCGGAGAAAGAGTGCGTGTAATTTTTTATCTGAACTGGGGAAACGCTTTGTTCACGTAGTACAGGAACAAACATGTGAAATAGTACGTTCAACTCTCCTGCGTCTTCTGGGTGAAACATCAATAATCCACGTTTTTAAATTACTAACAAACGTCTCAACAATTTTCAGTATAGACAAGAGGAATATGGAGAATTACCAGAACCAGTCATACCCATTATACTGTGGGCCACATACATACTATACGTTTGCTTTGTCCTTACCTATTGGCCGACGTAACCACATTAATTACATTCTTTTAAGTGTAATAAGTACTGAAGTTCTGTCCTTTTTAAGTTATAATCCCTAATACAAACATGTCCATGTAGCACGAGTTCCTACTCATATCGATTCCTACTCGTCTTCCACTACACACGCTCAAACGGAAGTTTAGGAGCACCTCCTGTATATAATGACTTATCATGGTTGAGATAGCGCCTCTGAACTGAAAAAATAAATATGATAAACACATTTCCCTGTTTCGCCATGCACAAACGAACAGAGGTCATAAGTTGACTACTGGCCCAAATTATTAAATGCGTAATAAAATAACACAAGAGCATCCACAGAATCCTTCAGAGGAAACTGTTTTCTTATATTAACTTATACTGACAGATGCTAGTGGCCACTTCAAGATTGTAAGCATAACAAAAGTAATGAAACAACATAATCGCAATGCCTACGCAGTTTGCTTAACATCGAAGTGACAATACGTACTTGCAAGTACAATGCCACAACGAGTGTGAACCACACCTCCATATATGAAAATACAAAAAAAATCGTTTGTCCTTTAATATTTTCTGAAAAACCTCGGAAAAATGGGAATGAGTTCGTCGTCATTAAACGTCCATTATAAAAAAAATTGGGAGCATTTTCGAAGATCCGATTGGAAAAGGAAAGTTTTGCTTATTACAACTGAATGTTTGTCACAGCTAGCGTGAGTATTAATTAACTGTTTGTAGTTTGTTCTTGCCAACACTTTTCGTAATTTGGCGAATACAGTATATTCCACTTATGTTAAAAACTGTTTAACACTTTCATAACTGTCGACACGTTCCATACTCGCTCTACGTTTACACGATTATTTCCACAACAAACACGATCCGTTCATTTCCGACAGTCTCTTAATTACCAAGCGCCTCAAAACGCTGTTATTCGGAAATTTTCACTAATAACGCGACACGGTATTATCCAATTAATTTTGTGGAACAGTGTTCTCTCCAGTAGATGAACTGCGGCAGGCAATAGAGTTTTAACGAGTTTTTCTTATTAATTTTTCCACTTTAATCATGGCTACATAATCCGCCATAATTTAAAATATCTTCTTCACTTTTAAATACGCCCAACAGGTTTTCCCGTTTCCGATTGTTCCCTCCAATCTGTGACGTAATTGTCACATAAAACAGAAAGTAGTTAATTAATTAAATGTCTTCAGATGTATCGGAATCTGAGAGTATCTCAGTATGTTCTGCATAGTTCGAATAATTTTATTCGCCTCTGCTCAAGCCGTTAAGTCCATTTTAAAAGACTATTTTTATTATTAGATAGGAGACGTTTCAAAACAGGCTACCCGCATCGTGAGCAAAAAAACCAAAAATCAGAGAGTTCATATTCCAGTTCTAGTGAAGAAACACGACTTCTCCTAAATTATACCTCTCATAACAACTACGAATGAAAAACAAAAGAAATTTGAACGTATACAAATGGATACCGCCACTCTTCCGGTATATGCTCTATGCATAGACAGGAAGGTGTCTATCTGTCGTTGATCATACACCATACAGCAGCTTGAAGCTTAGGGATGTACGTCATCAGCAGGTGTTCTAACCATGTTGCATAAAAATCTGAAAAAATCACTGTCTCAGAGGGGAAAGATTGAGGAATTAAAAGTTTCCGAAAAACTGCAGTGTCTGAAGTGGAAAATGTGAAGTGCGTTTCATTAGGTACGGTAACATACCATTTTTTGTCACCTTTTACTACATAAAATACTGCCTGACGAAACGAGTGAAGCATCCAGAAAGGAAAGAGGAAAAGAAATGAAACTTTATGTAGCTTCGTTTATCCGTCTTCATCGCGACGTAAACATCGTCCACGCCACTATCACTGTTGGGCAGTATCCGTTATCGTGCACAATTTCACTCGATAGTGACACGAACGAACTTAATTCGCTAACGGTGTGCAATATGAGCACAATATTAAGCAGCGTGCACTCGTTGTTCAGTTCCTGAGACATGGTCAACCTCTCACGACTCTCTCTGACAATTGTTTCTATTATGACCGCACTCGCATATTGTCGATGTATTTAGCACAACTATCCTATATATAAGTTCTATTAATATCGTATTACAATAACACTCTATAGCTACATTAGATAAAGTAATCATTATTTTATTGTATATATAGACGCAGCCGTAAGTATAGTTATCTACACTCAGTCATGGCATTGTTTTAGAGCCGGCCGAAGTGGCCGTAAGGTTAAAGGCGCTGCAGTCTGGAACCGCAAGACCGCTACAGTCGCAGGTTCGAATCCTGCCTCTGGCATGGATGTTTGTGATGTCCTTAGGTTAGTTAGGTTTAACTAGTTTTAAGTTCTAGGGGACTAATGACCTCAGCAGTTGAGTCCTATAGTGCTCAGAGCCATTTGAACCATTGTTTTAGTTCGTCCTCTTTACCAGCAGATGGCTTATGCTTTGTGCTG
Source organism: Schistocerca serialis cubense (assembly GCF_023864345.2). NCBI lineage: Eukaryota > Metazoa > Arthropoda > Insecta > Orthoptera > Acrididae > Schistocerca > Schistocerca serialis. The sequence continues at coordinate 562,438,637 of NC_064644.1, forward strand.
TAGAGCAAGACTGCACATTTACAAGCGTGATAAGAATGAAGAAGAATGCATCACAAGGAAACCATGAGTCCTCAATGAGACAGGTGTTTCCTTTCCACTGAGTGAGGAGGGAGGACTTTTTAAGAATTTGAAAAGACGGATCTAAAGGTCACGTTGTGTTCACTGCATTACGTCAGACATAGCGATACTCGCACTTTTTTATATTTAATTTTGCCCATGTAATGACAAGTTGCTCGATGAATATTAACATTCACATTAAATGCGATACTTGCAGAGGAAAAGCTAGTGAAATGACAGGTCAGAACTTTTGAATAGTCTACTAGCAATGATTGTTTTCCTGCCTATGGAAAACTACTAACCTTTTTTTTTTGGTCATCAGTCTACTGACTGGTTTGATGCGGCCCGCGACGAATTCCTTTCCTGTGCTAACCTCTTCATCTCAGAGTAGCACTTGCAACGTACGTCCTCAATTATTTCCTTGACGCATTCCAATCTCTGCCTTCCACTACAGTTTTTGCCCTCTACAGCTCCCTCTAGTACCATGGAAGTCATTCTCTCATATCTTAGCCGGCCGGTGTTGCCGTGCGGTTAAAGGCGATTCAGTCTGGAACCGCGCAACCGCAACGGTCGCAGGTTCGAATCCTGCTTCAGGCATGGATGTGTGTGATGTCCTTAGGTTAGTTAGGTTTAAGTAGTTCTAAGTTCTAGGGGACTTATGACCACAGATGTTGAGTCCCATAGTGCTCAGAGCCATTTGAACCATTGAACCTCATGTCTTAGCAGATGGCCCATCATCCTGTCCCTTCTCCTTATCAGTGTTTGCCACATATTCCTTTCCTCTCCGATTCTGCGTAGAACCTCCTCATTCCTTACCTTATCAGTCCACCTAATTTTCAACATTCGTCTATAGCACCACATCTCAAATGCTTCGATTCTCTTCTGTTCCGGTTTTCCCACAGTCCATGTTTCACTACCATACAATGCTGTACTCCAGACGTACATCCTCAGATATTTCTTCCTCAAATTAAGGCCGGTTTTTGATATTAGTAGACTTCTCTTAGCCAGAAATGCCTTTTTTGCCATAGCGAGTCTGCTTTTGATGTCCTCCTTGCTCCGTCCGTCATTGGTTATTTTACTGCCTAGGTAGCAGAATTCCTTAACTTCACTGACTTCGTGACCATCAATCCTGATGTTAAGTTTCTCGCTGTTCTCATTTCTACTACTTCTCATTACCTTCGTCTTTCTCCGATTTACTCTCAAACCATACTGTGTACTCATTAGACTGATCATTCCGTTCAGCAGATCATTTAATTCTTCTTCACTTTCACTCAGGATAGCAATGTCATCAGCGAATCGTATCATTGATATCCTTTCACCTTGTATTTTAATTCCACTCCTGAACCTTTCTTTTATTTCCATCATTGCTTCCTCGATGTACAGATTGAAGAGTAGGAGCCTTGTCTTACACCCTTCTTAATACGAGCACTTCGTTCTTGATCGTCCACTCTTATTATTCCCTCTTGGTTGTTGTACATATTGTATATGACCTGTCTCTCCCTATAGCTTACCCTTACTTTCTTCAGAATCTCGAACAGCTTGCACCATTTTATATTGTCGAACGCTTTTTCCAGGTCGACAAATCCTATGAAAGTGTCTTGATTTTTAGATTAAAGTTCAGTCTTGATCACGTCTGTTTTAATGGGTAACCGGTTTCGGTTTTTTCTATAAAACCATCATCAGACCCATTGGCTCCCTTGGGTTGGTAGGTGGAGCTCTCCTTGCTGCTGTGCAGTCAACTGCACAGCAGCAAGGAGAGCTCCACCTACCAACCCAAGGGAGCCAATGGGTCTGATGATGGTTTTATAGAAAAAACCGAAACCGGTTACCCATTAAAACAGACGTGATCAAGACTGAACTTTAATCTAAATATAACAGTTGATCACTGTATTCCAAAAATGTTTACAAAAAAGTCTTGATTTTTCTTTAGCCTTGCTTTCATTATTAGCTGTAACGTCAGAATTGCCTCTCTCGTCCCTTTACTTTTCCTAAAGCCAAACTGATCGTCACCTAGCGCATTCTCAATTTTCTTTTCCATTCTTCTGTATATTATTCTTGTAAGCAGCTTCGATGCATGAGCTGTTAAGCTGATTGTGCGATAATTCTCGCACTTGTCAGCTCTTGCCGTCTTCGGAATTGTGTGGATGATGCTTTTCCGAAAGTCAGATGGTATATCGCCAGACTCATATATTCTACACACCAACGTGAATAGTCGTTTTGTTGCCACTTCCCCCAACGATTTTAGAAATTCTGATGGAATGTTATTTATCCCTTCTGCCTTATTTGACCGTAAGTCTTCCAAAGCTCTTTTAAATTCCGATTCTAATACTGGATCCCCCATCTCTTCTAAATCGACTCCTGTTTCCTCTTCTATCACATCAGACAAATCTTCACCCTCATAGAGGCTTTCAATGTATTCTTTCCACCTATCTGCTCTCTCCTCTGCATTTAACAGTGGAATTCCCGTTGCACTCTTAATGGTACCACCGTTGCTTTTAATGTCACCAAAGGTTGTTTTGACGTTCCTGTATGCTGAGTCTGTCCTTCCGACAGTCATATCTTTTTCGATGTCTTCACATTTTTCCTGCAGCCATTTCGTCTTAGCTTCCCTGCACTTCCCATTTATTTCATTCCTCAGCGACTTGTATTTCTGTATTCCTGATTTTCCCGGAACATGTTTGTACTTCCTCCTTTCATCAATCAACTGAAGTATTTCTTCTGTTACCCATGGTTTCTTCGCAGCTACCTTCTTTGTACCTATGTTTTCCTTCCCAACTTCTGTGATGGCCCTTTTTAGAGATGTCCATTCCTCTTCAACTGTACTGCCTACTGCGCTATTCCTTATTGCTGTATCTACAGCGTTAGACAACTTCAAACGTATCTCATCATTCCTTAGTACTTCCGTATCCCACTTCTTTGCGTATTGATTTTTCCTGACTAATGTGTTGAATTTCAGCCTACTCTTCATCACTACTATATTGTGATCTGAGTCTATATCTGCTCCTGGGTACGCCTTACAATCCAGTATCTGATTTCGGAATCTTTGTCTGACTCTGATGTAATCTAACTGAAATCTTCCCGTATCTCCCGGCCTTTTCCAAGTATACCTCCTCCTCTTGTTATTCTTGAACAGGGTATTCGCTATTACTAGCTGAAACTTGTTACAGAACTCAATTAGTCTTTCTCCTCTTTCATTCCTTGTCCCAAGCCCATATTCTCCTGTCACCTTTTCTTCTACTCCTTCCCCTACAACTGCATTCCAGTCGCCCATGACTATTAGATTTTCGTCCCCCTTTACATACTGCATTACCCTTTCAATATCCTCATACACTTTCTCTATCTGTTCATCTTTAGCTTGTGACGTCGGCATGTACACCTCAACTATCGATATCGGTGTTGGTCTGCTGTCGATTCTGATTAGAACAACCCGGTCACTGAACTGTTCACAGTAACACACCCTCTGCCCTACCTTCCTATTCATAACGAATCCTACACCTGTTATACCATTTTCTGCTGCTGTTGATATTACTCGATACTCATCTGACCAGAAATCCTTGTCTTCCTTCCACTTCACTTCCCTGACCCCTACTATATCTAGATTGAGCCTTTGCATTTCCCTTTTCAGATTTTCTAGTTTCCCTACCACGTTCAAGCTTCTGACATTCCACGCCCCGACTCGTAGAACGATATCCTTTCGTAGATTATTCAACCTTTTTCTCATGGTATCCTCCCCCTTGGCAGTCCTCTCCCGGAGATCCGAATGGGGGACTATTTCGGAATCTTTTGCCAATGGAGAGATCATCATGACACTTCTTCAATTACAGGCCACATGTCCAGTGGATACACGTTACGTGTCTTTAATGCAGTGGTTTCCATTGCCTTCTGCATCCTCATGTCGTTGATCATTGCTGATTCTTCCGCCTTTAGGGGCAATTTCCCACCCCTAGGACAAGAGAGTGTCCTGAACCTCTATCCGCTCCTCCGCCCTCTTTGACAAGGCCGTTGGCAGAATGAGGCTGACTTCTTATGCCGGAAGTCTTCGGCCGCCAATGCTGATTATTTATCAAAATTTGGGCAGTGGCGGGGATCGAACCCGGGACCGAAAACGTTTTGATTATGATTCAAAGACTCTATCCCTAGACCACGGATACTACTAACCTAAACGACCATTATTCCGCTAACGTCCATCTCCTACGGTATTTTCGGCGACGAAGAGATTAACATTCATTTATATTTATGACCTTTAGATTTTACCTCTTTGTTATTATGTTTTCCACAAATTTCAACTCACTGATAGTACTGTCTTTTCTCAACCCTACAAATGTGAAAAGTTATTTGTCCTCATGAATATACTAATATACGTTTGACAATGATTGAAATCTTACTTCGCAGCCTCCGGCCGAAGGGTGGACGAAGTCCAGTATTTTCTGAGTCCAGGAGCGAAACGGAACATCGGAATCTGGGATACACTACTTTTGTGCAAAAGAAGTAATTTTGTAATAACCACTTTTGGACAATTCGGAATAATGATAATGACCTGCGCAAAGCCTAAGTCATCGTACTGCAGTACAACCACAGTTGGTGTCAGTTAGCCACATACTGATGCAATATGAAATGAAGTCAGTATAGCAGTTGGCATCAGTAGCAATAACTTAACTGTGCAACAATAATATGATAATCTAATATTTTACAATATGGTGAACAACTGCACAAATACTCAAAATTTTATCGTGTGCAACACATGGCATGCACTTATATGAAACACGTTTGTTTAATGTGTTCAGAAAATAACAAAACGTTCTGAAAGAAGCAATAAATGTATAAAACCACATTTCCGCAAACCGCAAGACAGTACAAATAAGCCTTTATCAAGAAAAAGCGTTAGAGTTACATTTTGTAAAATAAGTGTTGATTGTGTCTTATGTAGTCAGTAGCACCAACACTACATTTGAGCGGACTTGAAACTTACTCTTGCTGTGCAGGCAGGTTTTTCTTCCAGAAACCGTGTCTATTTCTATCTAACCACAATAATAGCTTCAGGCTCACATTTTATTGTTTATTGTATCATTGTCATAGCATGTCACATCTTTGCGCCGTAATCCAAATATTTTCGTGCCAGCCGTTTCTCCGGAATTCTTATAATTCCACCATCATTGAACATGCCTCTCAGACGGTTTCCTCACATTTTATATCAACTAAAACGTTCTGAAAGTTATCTCTGTCGTGTTAGAAACAGTTTACGAAAGTTTTCTCACAAATAATAAAATTTGTACAATTAAGTACGTATCATAATTCTACGGAAAAGGACATATGAAACAAGATTATCGTATGACTGCGTCTGGGACTGTTCGGCCACCAGAGGCGAGTCTTACTAATTGGCGCGACTAGCGCGTCAGTAGCTTGAAGATGAGATAAAGTGGTTAGAACAACGCAGACGCCCATTCCCAGAGGAAGAAAATCGTGACCTGTCCAGAAATCGAACATGTGACCCTGTGACCGGCATTCACACCAAACACTTTTCTTTACATTAGTTGCACTTTATTTTGATTAAATAATTTTTCAACTATTAACAAGACAAAACAGAACTTAAATACAAACAGTCTCATTTTATCACGTCACTTTTTTTAACAACAGTGCTCTCACTACATGAGAGTCCATATGCTGCTTTGTTGGGGGGTGCAGTTGGTGTAGTGTATCGCACAATGAGCTTGGCCCCAGTGTGCTCAAATTGTAGCCGAAAAGCTGCGAGTTTTCTGGCTGTACCGAATAGGAGGGTCATTGGATGCTTTAGTAAAACGTAGTCTCACGGTAAACTCGAATTTCACCGCCGTAAGTTACATGGTAGGTTACAGTAAATGAAACTTCCCACCTTAAATATGTACCGGGATTGACAAACACGGGGATTTTAGTAAATAATGTCTGCTATCACTTTCCATAGTACAGCTGCAAGCAACTTGCGTCTAACGATGTCTCGTATTTGTTGTCCCGATTGCTTTCTTCTCTGTTGCCCGCAGGCTTCGATGTGCAAAACAGTAAACAGTACACAGCGAAGTAGGAAATGGCTAAGAATCCAGAGTTACTGAAATTAAGTTGGTAAATGTTAGGATGCCACATGATTTTATTTCTATTCACACAGCCAAAAATCCAGAAACAGTTGTTAGATGCAGTCTACCATCGTTAATCGCGTTACAATTTCCAGATTCTAACTGAATTTATAGCATCACACAAAGTAACCACAAATGTGATTCACGCGATCTCACAGATGACAGTCGGTAACTCGTGGTCTAGTGGATAGCGTTGCTGCCTCTGGATCATGGGGTCCCAGGTTCGATTCCCGGCCAGGTGGTGGATTTTCTGTGACCGGAGACTGGGTGTTCGTGTTGTCCTCATCATTTCATCATCATCATCATTCGTGTTAGTGGCTCTATTGTAATGTGTAACAATAGGGCTTTGTATCGGCGCTGATCACCACGCAGTTGACCGCCCCACAAACCACACAGTTGACACACATCGCACAAAAACTTTTTCCGATGCTACTTTTAACGTTTCGATTAGTTTTTACCCTAATTCGCACTCAACACATTAAAGTATGCGTCCCCTTCTTGGATACGAATCGGTGACTCCTAGTGAGTTAGCTTCAGTCTGGTGTCCGCTCGCTCAGCAAGCCCCTATGATTGGCTCGTCGTTTTCCGCCAACGGCTAGTAACGCTGAGATCTGTCTTTACTCTCTTACGTATGGATTGGAAGTTATTGATATTGTTATTAACAAGCTATCAGAGCAAGGAACAACAGGGGCCTTTTAATATTTAAACAATAAATATAACTGCACTCCAGAGAATAACAGACGTTCCGGTCTATCGTGGGCGGGGCTACAGCGGCCATCTTTGTGCCAACACTCAGTATGCATCCAGCGGTGGCAGCGTCTGATCTGTGTCTCTGCTACTTTGCTGTCTGTGACGTGTGAAAATGTGCGCTGTAACAGAAAATCTCGCCACTTGAGAGGTGCCTTCTATGACACGGCTTTTGTTGGCAAATGTAGCGTCGATAGTTCCGATGCCACAGCGTAGGTTGGCACTACGAGAGCGGACGAACTACGCCGACCACAGCGCCCTCTAGCCGACGCTGTGGAGCTCAATGGGCGCCTCTCTGCTTTCTGTCCACTTGATCAAGAGCAGACGACCAAGCAACTTAGCTTATACTTGTAGGGGGAGGGGGCTAGCCATTACAGACTTTGCCTTGTTACTTCAATAATACGAGGCGTGGTTTTTTTTGTAATTAAAAAAAGACGTGCTAAGATATCTGAATAATTTCATTTTTACATGAAAGCCTGTATCTTAATCTACGCACTGACGCCATTACAGTCGGATACTTCCTTGTTTACGTTGTGTGCTGAGTGTTTAAGAAGCCTCCGATAATCGTGAGTCCCGGCGACTGTGAAGTACGGGCTCTTATAAGATTTCTTAGTGCTAAAGGCCTAAAAACGATCGATATTCATCGTGAGATCTGTGCAGTTTACGGGGAAAACATTATGAGTGACGGAATGGTAAGAAAGTGGGTGAGAGCATTTAAAAATGGCCGCACAAATGTGCATGATAAACAAAGGTGTGGGCGTCCTTCGGTCGTTAATGAAAGTTTGGTGCAGGAAGTGGACAATAAGGTGAGAGAAAGCAGACGCTTTACGATTTCCTCCTTGCGGGGTGACTTTCCTAATGTTTCTCGTAGTGTTTTGTATGGCATTATGACCGAGCACTTGAATTACCGAAAATTGTGCGCACGTTGGGTACCGAAAATGTCGACGGATGTGCACAAAACCAAACGTTTAGACAGTGCATTGACTTTCCTTGAGCGGTATCACAACGACGGTGATGATTTCTTAAGCCAAATTGTTACGGGAGATGAAACATGGGTGGCCTATGTCACACCAGGATCAAAGCAACCGTCCATGGAAATTGAGCAAGGGCATCGTTTTACTGCAAGACAATGCCCCTCCGCATGTGGCGAATCAGACCAAAGATCTCATCACATCTTTTCGATGGGAAACTCTAGATCATCCACCGTGCAGCCCCAATCTTGCGCCCAGTGACTACCTTCTGTTCCTGCACTTGAAGAAACACCTGGGCGGTCAGTGTCTTCAAGACGATGACGAAGTCAAAACAGTGGTGATGCAGTGGTTGTCAAGTCAGCGGCAGACTTCTATGAGGAGGGTATTCAAAAATTGGTACAACGTTACGACAAGTGCCTTAATATTGACGGAAATTATGTAGAAAAGTCGGTTAAGGTACAGGCTTTCATGAAAAAATAAAATTGAGATTTCTTAGCACGTCTTTTTTAAATTGCGAAACGGTACTTACTTAAAAAAACACGCCGCCAACTACCATTAACTGTTAGCTTTGATACATGGGTAACGGCTTCGCACCTACGTGCTCATCTTTACCAAAAGTTACATATATGTCATTCACTAATATTCTCTATTAAATGTGCTTTTACTTTACTTTACATGCAGTACCGAACTTCCTTCATTCAGCATATTTTGCAGATCACAGGAGCGGACCCACGCGCCGCCTTCCAGGCGGGATAGAAAAGCAAAAAACTGCAGTTGAAATTTATCGCGACCTTTGTGACGTGCAGAGCATAGAAATAATCAGCGAATGTGGCAATGTTGCACTGATTTCAGAAATTGTCTTACCACTTTTCACTATAATGACCGAGGCGGGAGGCCTAGCCTTGTGACTGACTGATGATGAAAATTAACGACCAAATTCGTGCATATTGTCGTTTCACTGTTACAGAACTTTCGTAACATTTTCCCCAAATTTAACAGAGTTTGTTGCCTGAAATTGTGGTATAGAAGCTAGGCCGCCACAAATTTTGTGCTAGGTGGGTTCCCAAAATCCTAACGGAAGACGACAAAACAATAGAGACTCGCTGCAGCACTGATCTTCATCGAATATTACGAGAAAAATGGTAACAAAGGTATCGGTATTATCGTAACTGTAGACGAGACCTGAGTGAAGCATGTCAATTGCGAAACAAAAAGGCGGTCGATGAAACGGTGACACACAAATTATCCCAAGAAAGAAACGAAGCGTTTACGAATGCTCTCAGCAAGAAAGATTATAGCTACTGAGTTTTGGGACTCTAAGGGAGTGATTCCCGTTGACTTTCTTGAACATGGCTCAACAATTAACGGAGAGTTGTTGCCAAACACTGAGAAAGTTAACGCGGGCAATACAAAACAAGCGGTTAGGAAAACTTAGCAAAAGAGTTTTGTTGTTTCACGAGAACGTTCGTTCACACACGGCCAGTCGTACCCAACAGTTCCTATGGGATTTTGGATGGGAGATTGAAAGTTTACCGTCCAACCTCCTTGCCTAGGGACGCCAGTCTTAAGTTGATGTCGTCAAGCCCTGAATGAAAATTGCGCAACGGATAACTGGGGAGGGGAGCTTGAGAGCGCTACCTAGAGAGCGTGCCCTTTCTGTACGATACTAGGCAAGGGGCTGGAGGGCTCACACGCTGATGTGTGGGTCCCTGTATTCTATATCTTTTATTTTAAATGAATTCCTTTAACTTGACTTCTTTGTGATTTTTAAGGTATGTTAAAGATTGATGACAATTGATTACGTATTTATTTTAAATATTATCACTCGATTTTACAGCGATTGCAGCAATTGTTCCAGTTTACAGATATTACAATTTTACAACTTATAGCTCGGGTATATTATATACCAATCTGCACGCACTTTTCTACGGGCAAGACGGAATTGCGTTGACCAAATGTATACCACCAAAGCCTTCTAATATTTTACATAGGACATCCACTACGTGAGGAGGATAACAGGCAAACTGGGGACCAGATACATTAACACAGGGGGTCAAATTTCCGAAATTAAACGAGAACCTTCATTTCCTTACACAATCCGAAGCTGTAAATTAAAGAATTAGTACAAATATTCAAATACCTATCTTCCATGCTTGAACATTGAGACAGACGCACTGAGGGTACGTCTGCTCACTTACCCGTCTTCTGTAACACTCCCTGAATGTGGCGGGCACCCGGAGGTCTTCCTCGGCCCCAGTGGAGGGGGGTAGTCGAATCACTTGGCCGTGACCAACCTCTCCACCCCCAAATCTTGTGACACTGGGAAGTCTTTGACTTTTACCTGCCTGTGCTGCCTCTCTGATCCTCTACCCAAGAGTAAGGTTGGCACTACTATACTACAGAACTATTTCCCAACAAAGATTTGGCCATGCTTTACGGAAAGGTGTGGGGAGGATTAGGAAAGTTCATGTGCAGATTCACATTCACGTACAAGAAATGCATAATACACGACACATATAAATACATATTATGAAGCCTGACATTTCTTTACGCCCGTTCATATGGGTTCAGTTGCACCCGCGGCCGGCCGCGTCGTGTAATAAAATTGGCTGCGAAGCCGCCTCTGTTTCTATTTCCCGGTGCGAGCGAGCGCCGAAACCTGCTGCTTATAGAGCGGAAACTACTGTACCGTTTCAAGATGTTTGATCTCCACCGTACAGCCCGGATTTGGAAACGAGCGACTTTCACCTCTACCCAGCAATGAAGACACGTCTCACTACACAACGCTTTGATATTGACGCCGAATTGCATGCTGGTATAAACCAGAGGTTGCAATCACCGGTGGCAGATTTCTACAGACGAGGTAGTGAAAAACTTGTGCCACAGAATAAGAAGTGCCTCAATCTGAATGGCGAAAAATGTAGACGATAGTTTAAGAATATACCTTTAAAATTTATGTAATAAAATTTAGTTTTTCTATATTATTAATTTTTTATTTCGATACGTCTGTTACTTTCTGGATAAGCCTCGTATAAATGATGGAAGCTATGCTGCCTCGTTCCAAGCCTCATAGGTGAATCCCTGCTGTCTCTATTTGCTCCAACGCAACACTGTCTCCACTCGTTGCACAGTTCTCACGCTCTAAGACCATCTATCACGTGACGCAAAGTCTACACTAATCGCTATATTAGAGTAACTTGGATCTTCATCTACTGATTTTAAAAAGTAGCAGTAAAAATGTAATAGAATGCGGGCGGAGACTTGGCCTAAACACCAGCAGGCGTCCTGGCCGCCGTCACTTACCAGATGTGAACACATTCATGCAACGACCTCCAGACACGTTGTTGTACTCAGAGGTCTACTTCATACCCCACACCTAATTTGTGTATTCAATGAGCTTTTGAACACACTATCTGCTGTTGAGATCCTAAATGCGTACTGTGCGACCAGAAAAGCCTGAAGTAAAATGTTGCTTGTTTGCCGAATATTTAACGCTGGGCGGGCATGCAGAATGTCCCGAGATTGTCCCGACAATATTAGCATGCTGTACTTCATACAGCGTCATCTCATCATCGTCCGATCCTGCAAGTCTGGAGAGAAGCACCGCAAGCGGATAGGCATAGCATGATGTGCAAACGTATCTACAAATTTTCCAGAACTAACGCCAAACAAGTTAATGATGCAGCAGCACTTGCTATGTATTTGACAGCTGGCTGTACGCTATTTTAAACGTAAATTATCCTCTGGAATCCAGAACTTGTTCCTGCTTCCAAGATTATTCAACACCATACATATTAACTTTGCCTGAATGACTTTCAGAAATTATAAATTTTTCATCAAGTGATAAAACCACAGTCCATATGTCTGCAGACACAACATTCCCTAACTTCTCGTCCGTGTAAAAATATCATAGTCTCAAGTTGCAATCGAGAGAACTAAATACACAGGTTTTACCACAGGAGCTGACGTCAACTACAATACTTGCCACACCTCTACAGTGTCATCATCACTGGTTCTCGACAGTCATGGAATCCTTTGAGTTTTCACTCCCAGAATTTCCTGAATTTTCTTTTAAGACTTAACTACACACAGCTTCATGTGCATTGTCCAACCCCACTTGCAGAGGGTGTATATTTTTTGTAGCTATAAAATATCACTATATCATATTCTATTTTTGCTACTCTTCACGATCAGTAGACCACGACCTGCGGGCTAGCACAAAGTAAAATGTACACTTTAAATCAATGATCTCTGAAGCGACGTAAGATCACCTATAGTCATGACACTCTTCCTCATATTCGCTATACTCTGCACAGCAGCGTGCCAATGGGCAGTAAGCTACACTGACGGGTACGACACCCGACGAATACGAATAATAACAGCTAACGTGATTTTCACAAAACGGAGTGTATATAGTGCAATAAATAACGGGAATAAGCAAATAACATTTGTCTTTACTTAGTTTACCAAAGACTTTGGAGATCTGAAACGGTACATATAGGGCCGTTTACTTAAGATTCATTAGTAACGTACAGATATTTACTGATGAATGACATTTTCCTTTGCGAATAAAAAGTTGTTAGTAAACAGCACACTTTCTGAAGAAAGATGTCGTATATCTACTCAAGAACGTGAATTTTTCTTCGTTATACTTTCAGCCAAATCACTGAATGTGGGACGGAGGATGCTTGTATGGAGTCCAATACCTACATTATTTATCGTATCAAATAATCCACCACAACTGTAGCTAAACAGAAAGTCACACAGACGTGACAATAAAACGCTCATGTAGTTCAGGCCACGGAGTAAGCAGATTCGGCTGTTTTCAAGCTGGGTATACAAGTGATAGTTTTTCACGCTCACAGGGCTTTTGCGAGTAATACGTATCGTGTAAACAGCACCGAACGCCAGCTCGTCGGCGCTGTCCGAGACTGGGGCAGAATGTTAATCGCTTTCTGCGAGTCTAGACCTCGCTTTCTGCGAGTCTAGACCTCTCATGTAGATGACAATCTCTACCTCTCTGGAGCTGCTCACCGTAGCTCTCACATAAGAAATGCTACACTGGCATTGTCGGGAGATCTGAGAATACTCCGTGAATTTCAGCGGCCATATTGCGTCTAGGACTTGTACTGAATTTCACAGTTTTTACGTTACCTCGTCTCGACACTATAGTGGTTTGGTGCATAAATTCGTATCACTTTTCCCAACAAACCCAACACATACACGTAATAAAGGATTTGGTCATCAGTAATATATTCTCCTTCACCATTTACAAGTCTGCAGTATTGGGGTAACTTTTCGATTTCGCGACTGTAGAAATCACGTGGTTTTGAGGCGAAGAATCATCGAAACACGTTCGGAGTGTATTTTTATCCGTAAAGAAAACTCGTTCAAGGTTGTTCGATACAGAGCGGAAAAAGTGAAAAATCTTAGAGCGCAATATGAGGTGAATAAGATGGGTGCGGAATGACTTCCCAGTTTCCCAACCGAACTCCTGTACAGTGTATTTTGTCAGTCTAGCGAATGGAGCGGCATCACTTCACTATTCTCTGGTCACTATTCTTGAACTGTGTCTGCATGACGCCTCAGTTGTTGACAATGGATGTCAGCAGCAATGGATGGTTGCACATAGGAGAAGCAGTTTGCAGTGCACCACACCGTCGCTGGTCTGCCCGGCTCTGCATGGGGCGTTGCCGCTTTCACTAGATGAAATATTGATATGTCATTATTAGTTGCACTGAGGTGACGTCTTTGAGAGTGTATCAAAATCTGAAGTTGTTCGTTACTGAGTGAAACCGGTCATCGTCAAAGGAATTTACACTACCGGCCATTATAATTGCTACACCACGAAGATGACGTGCTACAGACGCGAAATTTTACCGACAGGAAGAAGATGCTGTGATATGCAAATGAGCATTCACACAAGGTTGGCACCGGTGGCGACACCTACAACGTGCTGACATGAGGAAAGTTTCCAACCGATTTCTCATACACAAACAGTATTTGACGGCGTTGCCTGGTGAAACGTTGTTGTGATGCCTCGTGTAAAGAGGCGAAATACGTACCATCACGTTTCCGACTTTGATAAAGGTCGGATTGTAGCCTATCGCAATTGCGGCTTATCGTATCGCGACATTGATGCTCGCGTTGGTCGAGATCCAATGACTGTTAGCAGAATATGGAATCGATGGGTGCAGGAGGGTAATACGGAACGCCGTGCTGGATCCCAACGACCTCGTATCACTAGCAGTCGAGATGACAGGCATCTTATCCGTATGGCTGTAACGGATCATGCAGCCACGTCTCGATCCCTAAGTCAACAGATGGGGACTTTTGCAAGACAACAATCATCTGCACGAACAGTTCGACGACGTTTTCAGCAGCATGGACCATCAGCTCGGAGACCATGGCTGCGGTTACCCCTGACGCTGCATCACAGACAGGAGCGGCTGCGATGGTGTACTCAACAACGAACCTGGATGCAGGAATGGCAAAACGTCATTTTTCGGATGACTCCAGTACTGTTTACAGCATCATAATGGTCGCATCCGTGTTTGACGACATCGCGGTGAACGCACATTGGAAGCGTGTATTCGTCATCGCCATACTGGCGTATCAGCCGGCGTGATGGTATGGGGTGCCATTGGTTAAACGTCTCGGTCACCTCTTGTTCGCACTGACGGCACTTTGAACAGTGGACGTTACATTTGATATGTGTTACTACCCGTGGCTCTACCCTTCATTCGATCCCTGCGAAACCCTACATTTCAGCAGGCTAATGCACGACAGAATTTTGCAGGTCCTGTACGGGCCTTTCTGGATACAGATAATGTTCGACTGCTGCCCTGGCCAGCACATTCTCCAGATCTCTCACCAACTGAAAACGTCTGGTCAATGGTAGCCGAGCAACTGGCTCGTCACAATACGCCAGTCACTACTCTTGATAAACTGTGGTATCGTGTTGAAGCTGCATGGGCAGCTGTACCTGTACACACCATCCAAGCTCTGTTTGACTCAACGCCCAGGCGTAACAAGGCCGTTATTACGGCCAGAGGTGGTTATTCTGGGTTCTGATTTCTCAGGGTCTATGCACCCAAACTGCGTGAAAATGTAATCACATGTCAGTTGTAGTATAATATATTTGTCCAATGAATACCCGTTTATCATCTGCATTTCTTCTTGGTGTAGCAATTTTAATGGCCCGTAGTGTATATTGTCATCAAAGACTGGAATAAAAAAAAAACGTAACAATTGCTGCTTTGTTTGGACTCTACCATTCCTTTGTTTTCCTTATGTTAGCATAAAAACACCATTTTTGTCACCAGTAATGATAAATAAATGTAGTGTGACTAGGGCCTCCGGTCATGTAGACCGTTCGCCGGGTACATGTCTTTCGATATGACGCCACTGCGGCGACTTGCACGTCGATGGGGATGAAATGATGATGATTAGGGCAACACACTACCCAGTCCCTCAGCGGAGAAAATCTCCAACCCAGCCAGTAATCGAACCCGGGGCCTTAGGATTGACATTCTGTCGCGCTGTCCACTCAGCTACCGGGGGGCGGACGCCAGTAATGATACAGTATAGTAATGGTCGTTGTTGTTCACGAGTCACTTGACGACGAGCAATCAGATATGCAGTTATGGCTAACCGCTGATATTTGAGATAGTGCATATGGTACCCGAACACCCCATTTTTGAACCTCGCTCATTGCAAGCAAAAGTCGCACAATGGTGAAACAATCACAGTTCCTCACATTTGCTAGTTCTCGAATACAATGGCGTGGATTATTGCATTAAAACTATCTTCATCAAACCTCGAAGGTTACCGAACGTGGAGAGCCACTAATGTGAAAACGATCTTCCTTAAAACGAGAAAACCAAAGTCTTGTCGTGCTCTGTCCGATGCCAGTATCCCCCTACATGGCGCAAATATTTCTGGCTGCCTCCGCTGCTGTCACCCCTCTATTGAAAAACAGAAGAACGTGTCGGAAATGTTCCGATTTCTGCACCTGGTAATTTTCTAGAGTTCTCACCTCCACTCACTACCTCCATACCACAAAATAACAATACCTAGACTCAATTGGCACCAGCTAACTACAAATAAAATATGACAATCCACAATTAAACTCATAGAAAGTAGAATACCAATATGCAAAACAAAAACGCTACGAACGTATGCAGAAACCTAATATTTTGCCGTACGGACGCACACATTAAATGAAGTAATCACGAAACTGCATGCTTTCAGTCATAAATTGTGGCCGTGGCGTGTTGCTGAACAGAGAAATCGCCCATTTTACCTCATCGACGAACAGCGCGAGCAACTAGCCTGTTTCGTAAGTTATTGACTTAAACAACGCAACGCAGCAAAGAATTTATAAAAGCATCATGCATATATTATGTAGAACTAATAACGGAAACAAAATTGCACCGATGAGACTCGGTCGTACATTAACACGAATGAGAGTCTAGTGCTTTTTATTCATTGTGCCACCTTGATACTGCATCTCACTGTTTTATAAATACCGGGTGGTTATAATTAAAGTGCAGCTACTTCCAGACGTCCTGTGTGGCTGTAATTATCGTATGGCAGCGAAACTTGGTAGATTTGCTAATCCGTTAATGCCGAACCGATTTCAGCGGGAAAAAATTAGTTCCAGTTTTGGCCACTAGCGGCAAATCTGGGTGCTGTGAATGCAAATAAGACGTACAGAAATGTTTCCATGAGTAGTGAATTAGGAACTGGACATGGATAGAAAAGGTCAAACATGTGAGAAAGGCATACTATTGTTTTTATTATTAACCACCGCTTACACACTTTTTTCAGCATCAGCACCGGAGACTTCGACGTAATGTTGTACCCGTAAAACGACGTATTCAGCAGTTGCTCGCAGTAACTCCAGTGGAATCTGAGCAACGTGTTCCTGTATACTGACCTTCAGATCAGGTGGCGGCCGAAGATGTTCCTGGCAAACGTGTTCTCTTTTATATCCCCAGAGCCGAAAGTCACTTGAATTGAGATCAAGTGATCTTGCAGGCCGTGCATCTGGAAAACCTCTGGAGACAACACATGCGTGGAAGGTTGCATTAAGTACATCTTCCGCTGGGCGAACCACATGAGATGTTGCCCTGTCTTGCATGTAAACAGTGGTTTCCTCACAGTTGCGATCTTCTGAAGCAGGAATCACATGCTGGACAAGGTCTCGATAGTGTGCAGATACCACGGTTCACTTGATAGGCCCTCTTGGTGTATTCTCTTGAAAGAACGAACCGAGGATAAATGTGTTTTTTATTTCATACCATACATTCACATAAGACGAATGCAGTGGTTCTTCGAGCACAACACGAGATACAACAGTACCCCAGGTTCGGCAGTTCTCTGTATTCAGTGCACCCCGTAGCATAAAATGTGGCTCTTCACTCCATAGATTACTGACTGGCCACGTATCATCAACTTCAATCCGGGCCAGAGAACGAAGAGCAAATTCAGAACGTTGCTGCGGATCATGAGGTTTCAACTGCTGCAGCGTCTGTACCAGAGTAATATAGACCGCACAACTTTACGTTCTGTTGACCATGGGATGGACAGTTCCGTGATACTGCACCAACACTAGCACTGCCCACCAGGGCATGTGCTGCGTGGTCAGCAACAGGAAAAGCAACCTCGTCAGTAAATACCACCGGGACAGGACGGCTTTCTCTGCCAGGTGCTACGTCAAGCTCAACCGTGTTTTCCAATTTCATTATCATCTTCTTTAAACCATTTAATGACATCGGACCTCTCCACGGACCTTTGAGTTGGCGAAACTCTCTCAATGCAGCACTGTAATTGCCGTTCACATAAACCAGTTTCACTAACAGCGACTGTCTCTCTACTCGACAGGCATACTGTTCACTCACTTTATGGCTTGTCAAATGACAGCGTGGATATCAAACTAACAGTAAATAGCGCCATATTTACGCCTGCTGCCCCAGTTGGAACTAATTTGTTTTCAGTGTAAATTGGTTCCCCATTAAATCATTTGGACATGCACGAAGTTTCGCTGCCATAAAATGATTGCAGTCCACACTGGACCTCCGCACTTTAATTATTGTAAATTGGAAATTAATGGTAAGTTCCTATGGGGCCAAACTGGAGAGGTCATCGGTCCCTAGGCGTACAGACTACTTAATCTAACTTAAACTAACTTACGCTAAGGACATCACACACACCCATGCCGGAGGGAGAACTCGAACCTCCGACGAGGCATGGGGGAGCCGCGACTTTAATTATAACCACCCGGTATGTACTAGTATTGTCGGAACAGTTCACGCTAATGTCGCTATGGATACGCACTGTGAAGTGAATGTCAGCGATGTGTCGGTAAAATAAAATGTCATGAAGAAAGCCGACTGGAAGTGGAATCAGGATGAAATTGTACAATTAACTAGTTTGCACGAGGAAAGGCCAGCATTATGGAATGTACAGTTACTCGAATACGGGAACTGAGACAAGAATCAAAGTTTGGTGGCTGACTTGTCTGCAGTTTTTAACACACCCACAGAAGAAATTTACCAGAATACCCACAGTGTGAGAAATCAGGCAAAAGATTTTCTATAACTCAGAATAAATGACATAGAGAAACAAGTGAAGTTGTATTCTGATAACCGTCTTGGAACTCTGAAAACTGCCGTTTATGTTCAAGTAATACAGCTTTATCTACAATTTTTATGACGTTTTTATTGATTATATTATTATATTCGGTGTTAAAAAACAGACGTTCAGGAATTTACGAGTGGTTCGTTAAGTCAATATAAGTAAAAACGGTCAAATAAGTGTATGTACAGAAATGCCGCCTTTATCGTACATCCGCCCTATTTGGCTTTTGGACGAGTATAGGTATCAAGATGAAATCTCGTGTAACGGTATTCCGTCATAATTCTTATTTTATCTAATACTGAAGAGAATAGATCTTGTTGATACTAGAAATCTTAGTGTCACAAGCAGTGTGTCATTAATAGAAACGGTTTTGTCCATAACAGTGTCTTGCTTCGTAGTTTTGGGGTCAGTTACAATGAGTTTCTTCCATCTCCGTCGCTGCCATTCTCGTAAAATTTTAATATCGTTTTGGATTTTTCATCTCAAAGTGTAGTGAGATTTTTGCTGTGGTATCACGTATCGATACCATCCTACCGATATATAACAGTTGGCAACGGAACTGTAAGTTTCGACCTGACGCCGACAGCGGCCGCGCGGGACCCGGCGGACCCAATGATGCGCGCCCGCTGAGCCACGTGTGCGGCAGCTCCCTACTTGGAGCGCCCTCTGCCGCCGCAATACAGGATGTTTGGCGTCAGCGACCAAGCCCACTTGCTGTTGGAGCCACGTCGCTACGTAGAGCTATGCAGACGGTGCCTAGTCAGGGCTCTATCACCATCGTCGTTGTTCTCGTAATAGCTGGACTTTGTTTCTTGCTGCATTATTTGAACTGAGTTCGTTTGGAGAAATACAAGTTAAGTAAATCTTCTGTTAACAGTTAACTTGCCCGCTAGTCATTTCTGCACCTGCCCAGCTTTCCTACAGTTGCCTCACCTCTCTGTATCCCACCTCTCATTACCACTGTGTACGAAGTCTCACACTTGAATGGTCTAAAGTATGCAGCCACCTAATCTACTCTCTTGAGCACCATGAATGCGGTAGTTTTCGTTTTTTCTTTTCCTCATAAAGTATTAAGAATACTTCTGCAACCCGACGCTACTCCATAGCAAACTCTTCTTTCACGCGCAGAACTACGACTCAGAAATGTCGCGGAGAATGAGCTCCCAGCTTTCACGGAATGTTTCACGCTGGTATGTGTAAACGATTCCGACATCTACATTGGCACGACTCTCAGACACTTACTGAAAGTACTCGAACGTAGTTGTCACACAGTAACTCTCACAGATAATCCGCCTCTAGTGTAAACAATTCTGCGTATACTATAGGGAGTGTTCGGAAATTGCCTTTGCAAACTTCTTGGACTTGTGGAGGGGAGTGAGTAGATAATGTTCTGAAATGGAAACCATGCCCGGAAACGTACCGTGCTACAGCCATTAGAAAACAATTGGTAACACGATCACTTTTACAAATAATTGTTCAGGTGTGGCCCAGTACATCTCTTATTTTATAGTTACACTGATTAAAGGTCAAAAAATTGCTCGTGTACTGGTCGATGGGTTCTCTTCAACCTGATACAGTACGGCCTTATTCAATTCTGGTGTGCGGCGTCTCTTTGGAGCACCACTGTCACCACGTCTGCTGATGGTGAACGTACTCTGTCTCGAAGCCGTTGTCTAATTGTGGCGAAAAGGGTATGGTATGTAGTCAGACGTTGTAGATAACGATCTTGAAAAAGGCCACGAGCAGCTCTTGAGTTAGCGTGAACTTCGCCATTCAGAAGGATCATGGAGTATTCTGCAAACGTGTACTGAAACACGTTGCTATAACACTGACAAACAGATGAATGAGGCTCGAACCAGGTCAGAGAGGCAAGACAGACGTCTAATGACATCATTCGATCCGTCGTAACCTCCCCCCACCGTGATTACCCTGTTGCTTACTACATAGCAAACATGTTTTCGAGCATCTGCAGCACGGAAACAGTGTTCCCACTCCCCTCTACAAGTTGTAGAAGTCTGTAATGGGAGTTTCCCTACGCCCTGTATGAGAGTACTTTTTTAAACCGTGGTAGCCAGTTTTGTAAAGCCCTTTCTGTAGTAACCAAAACCAACTGCGGGAACGCCTTGGGCTGCGTATCGGAGCCGCCAGGCTGGGAAGCCGCCGGCGGTGGAGCACGCACCACCGGGTAAACACAGGACGAATCGGACGACAGACCAACGACAACTGACAACAACCGACCACGACCGACTATGACCGACACAACTAGGAACATATAAACAATGGAGGCTTGTGGAAACCACAACACCAAACACCAACAGTAAATCCAGTCGGAACCAGAGCCAGGCAAACGTCAACAACGAGCAACGACCAGAACGCAGTACCGCCGAGATAGAAACGAAATCCAGAGCGAGTACCAGACTGACAGGACTAGGTTTTTTTTTTCTTTATTGTATTTCAATTCCCCATCCGGGCGGGCTGGCAGCAGCATATGCGCTGCTCTTCAGCCGAAAGACATAGAAACAAACAATAGAAGACATTTAAAAATAACAAAGGAGAGAAGATGGTGAATATAGATATAAAAAAAGGGGGAACATCATGGAAGGCAATATACAAAAAGCGGGGTGACTGTAAAATGGAGATAAAAAACTGTTTAAAAGTAGCACACACAAAAAGCCACACACTGCGACAATTAAAAGAACACAAGGCACAGTATGACTGGAGCATAAAAGGTATCGACGGATGTCGTAGCACATAACAAACACTGACGGCGAACCTCAAGGCAGTACACAATTAAAATCACACCTCTTGACGCACAGGAGAAACGGCACTAAACACAACACAGATGTGGCACACTGACGATGATCAAAACAGAGGATCTGCCAGGTGCAAGGAGATGAGGAAGACCGGAAGAAGGGAGGGAGGGGAACAGATGGGGGAGACAAGCGGGGGGCGCGCTGAGGAGGGCCAGGTAGGGAGGGATGTGGGAAGGAAAGAGGCAGGTATGGGGTGCAGGGTCTCAGGGGAAGGGGGTTGGGGGGGGGGGAAGGAGGAAAATCCGCTCTGGGAGGAGGAGGGAAGAGAAAAAAGGGGGCCCTAGGGAGGGGGGGGGGGGAACAAGGCCAGGTTACAGTTGGAAGGAAGGGTAGATGTCACGGCGAAGTTCGTCATCCGGGAGGGGGAGGTGTTGGAAATTGCCCTGATGAAGGAGATGGAGGGTGTGGAGGTGGAGAGAGGGAGGGATACAGCGATAGAGGCGCGGCAATGGGCGGGGGGTGGAGAGGAAGGAGTAAACCACAGGGTGGGGGGGATCAAGCCTGCGGACAATATAAAGGATGCGGAGATGTTGGAGGAACAGGAGGAGGTGGGGGAAGGGGATCAGTTCATACAGGAGCCGTGTGGGGGAAGGAAGGCGGATACGGAAGGCAAGGCGGAGCGCATGGCGTTCAAGGATTTGGAGGGCCTTGTAAAAGCGGGTGGGGGGCGGAGATCCAGGCAACGCTGGCATAACAGAGGATCGAATGGATGAGGGATTTGTAGGTGTGGAGGATGGTAGAAGGATGCAATCCCCATGTCCGGCCAGACAGGAGTTTCAGAAGGCCGAGGCGGGAATGGGCTTTCTACTGGACAGTCTGGAGATGAGGGGTCCAGGTGATGTGTCGGTCGAGGGTGAGGCCAAGGTATTTCAGGGTGGGGGTGAGCTGGATGGGACGACCATAAAGGGTGAGGTAGAAATCATGGAGGCGAAAGGAGTGAGTGGTGCGGCCTATGATGATTGCCTGGGTTTTGGAGGGGTTGAGACGGAGGAACCACTGGTTACACCAAGTGGTGAACTGGTTAAGGTGGGTTTGGAGGGTACGTTGAGACCATTGAAGGGTAGGATAGAGAGCCAGGAAGGTGGTGCCATCAGCATACTGGAGAAGGTGGACTGGTGGGGGTGGCTTGGGCATATCAGCTGTATACAAGAGACAAAGGAGAGGGGAGAGGACAGAACCCTGGGGAACACCAGCTGTGGGATAAAAGATACAGGAGTTGGTGTTGTGGAGGGTGACATAGGAAGGACGGTGCGAGAGGAAGGAAGCGACCAGACGGACAAAATTGATAGGCAGGGCGTAGGTTTGGAGTTTAAAGAGGAGACCGGGATGCCATACACGTTCATAGGCATTTTGGGGGTCAAGGGAAACAAAAATGGTGGAGCGACGGGAGTTGAGCTGGAGGGGCAGAAGGTGAACTAGATTAAGGAGTTGGTCTTCAGCAGAGGAGGGGGGTCGGAAGCCACACTGGGTAAGGGGGAGGAGGTGGTGTTGAGCAAGGTGCTGATGGACACGGCAGGAGAGGAGGGATTCAAAGACCTTACTGAAGACGGAGGTGAGGCAGATGGGACGATAGGAAAAGGTGGCAGAAGGGGGTTTGTTGGGTTTGAGGAATAAGAGGATGCGGGAGGTCTTCCACAGGTCAGGGTAGAAGCCAGTAGAGAGGATGACATTATAGAGATGGGCGAGGACAGTCAGGAAGGAATAGGGGCTTTCTCGAAGGTGACGGTAGGTGACACAGTCATGACCAGGGGCCGTGTTGCGTTTGGACCGGAGGATAAGTTTAATGTCTTGTGCTGTGATGGGAGTGTTTATGTCGGAGAGGGGCAACTGCCCCAGGTACTGGAGACTACGACCAAGTGGAGCGACCGAGGTATCGGCACGTTCCATGACGGTTGGGAAAAGAGAATAATCAAAGTGGGGATCATCGGGGATAGAGAAGACCTCGGAAAGGTGGGAAGCGAAGTTGTTGGCCTTACTAAGGTTGTTAGGAAGGGGGCGATCATTATGGAGAAGTGGGTAGTGGGGAGTGGAAAGGGAGCCAGTAAGGCGATGGAAGGCGGACCAGTACTTGGAGGAGTTGATAGGGAGGGTGGCGTTGAGTCGTGTGCAGGTCTGGCGCCAGTCTCGGCGTTTTGTTGCTGTAATAAGGTTCCGTACGTGTCGCTGTATTTGCCAGTGGCGTTGGAGTGTATCCATGTCACGAGTGCGCAGGAAGGAGCGATAGAGGCGGCGGGATTCACGGAGGAGGAGGACAGCCCACGGAGGGAGAGTGGGACGGTGTGGGTGGATGGTTTTAGTAGGAACATGGGCCTCCACGGCGTCAGTAATTACCTTCTGAAGGATGGACGAGGCGTGGATGATGTCGTCAGGATGGCGATAGGTAAGGGGGTGGCTTTCGACTTGGGTGGAGATGGAGTCCCGGTAGGCATCCCAGTTGGCACGGTGATAGTCATGGACGACCTTGGGAGGGGGTGCAGGATGCGGAGCCGGAGGGGGGCGGTGAGCAGACGTTGTGGTGAGAAGGACAGGGAGGTGATCGCTACCTGTGGAGTCAAGGACGGCGACAGCGATACGCCCAAGGAGGTTGGCGGAGGCAAGGACAACATTGGCAGTGGTGTCACTTTCGGGTCGGGTGTGCTGGGGAAGGGGAACAAGGTCACCTTGGATTGTGGAGAGGAACTGATGCCACCGCCGAAGGGCAGCAGGAGTGCGGCTATGGATGTTGAGGTCGGCGGCAATCACATAGGTGGAGAAGGTGCGGTCAATGTGCGAGATGAAGTCATAAGGAAGAGGAGCAGTGGACAGGACTAGGGCAGAGCGGGTCCCTATATACGAAACCGGATGGAGCGGCTATTGGCCGCTGTCTGCACGTGGCGTAGCGGTGGCGCCCTCGCTGCGCGGAATAGCCACCGTGGAGGCGGAGCTCTCTATGGGCTGACCACGTCCATGTGTTCTGGCGCGTGTTCGACTTCCGCGGCGGAAGGTACTAGACTTTTCGCTACTGCTGTGGAGGTCGTGCCACTGTTTCTACGGCAGGCCGAGTTCATGAGTTCGTGAAACGGCTTCTGGCGCAGTACACCGCTAAGACAATTTCCCCCTGCCACTATTACGCACCTATGCCCCAGCGTCAGATAATAGGATAGGAGAACGAAGGTTCTACAACACTCCAACAAATCAGTAAAAAAAATCACACAAATGAGTTTAAAAGGTTTACCTATCTTTGTGACTATTTGAATAATGAAGTCTGGAACACTGCATGTAATATAAGACAAAGAAGGCCCTCAATGGTTAAGCGCAAATAATCGTAGGTAAGCTTCACAGTACACAGCAAATTCAATTTACAGCAACTGTCTGTTCACTTCGGAGAGCTCACTAAGCGATGTTGCCTGTCTAAGTCAGCCCTGGACGATGATCTATAAGGAAGTTGGCGAGAGCTGCTCTTCTGTTTTCCGAGAAGCTTCTGTTGGTTGTCGTCCAGTCATTGGCGGATTGCACTCGGCCGGGAATTGGCCGAGGCGAAGTCGATATCTTCATTCTCAGCGCCGCTCGTGGCGCTGGTGGAACTCACATAAGTGGCGAGTTTCTATGGCACTGGCAGTAGCTCGCATCTTTGCCCTGTAACCTCCCAGCAATAAAATAAATAAATAAATAAATAATTCAAATGGCTCTGAGCACTATGGGACTTAACATCTATGGTCATCAGTCCCCTAGAACTTAGAACTACTTAAACCTAACTAACCTAAGGACACCACGCACATCCATGCCCGAGGCAGGATTCGAACCTGCGACCGTAGCAGTCGCGCGGCTCCGGTTGAGCGCCTAGAACCGCTAGACCACCGCGGCCGGCGTATGAATAATTATTGCATTCATTGACATTCAGTATAACCTACCAAGAGAAATTCCGTAACCTACCAATAATAAAAATGTTACTAATCTCTCAATAAAATTGTGGCTCTATTATAACCTTTCAATAATTGACTGGGTGTGAATCTAAACTGGTAAATTTGGACGTCAACAATGCTGCGTCTTGGCCCTGAAAATTCATTCTGAATAAAATGAAAAATTCTTACCTCAATAAGGTCGCTGGATAACGCATATATGTCTGCTCCTATAAGAAAATTTTCTGGCACAGCCCAGTGCAATGCTGGCCGATAGATTTGTCGTGTATAAAAGAAACAACTGATTTCTCTTTACAATAATCGGGATGACCATGGATTAGAGAAATTAGTAAATACTTTAAATTGAGATGAATGATTGTCAAAAGTTACTTTTTATAAGAAAGATTATTACTAAGAGATTTTTTAAAAAAAACATTTACATGGGACTTGATATGCAATAGTACATATGCGCAAGACTGCTTTTGCCTTATACTACATCGCTCAGGCTCCGCCATCGCTCCCCACGACCGGCCCAGCCATCTCGATACACCAGACTGCTCGCTACTACTACTCCTACTGCCACACGGTTCCTACTGCTGACAACACTGCTCTCTGGTCTGAGATTCTCTTATAGCTTACATATCGCAGGCAGCGCGTGAGCAATCCATCGAAATTACATGTGCTCGAGTGCGATAGCAACAAATTCCTTAGTCATGGACCTCTTACAGCACCTGTGGTGCTTTCGCCCTGGCTGTGTCTCGTTCGGACGACACAGCAAGTAGCAAACCTTCTGAGACAAACTGTCACTTATATTCCAGCTATTACACTTAATCCGTGATGATTCATGTCTGTCGGTAATTCACCGATCCTAGGAAACAAAACTATAACAAATATTTCTTAAATCAAGTAGAATAATATTTAAAAAAAGAAATATTAATCTTACGATTGGCTTTCTCGCCGCTAGGGATGCTAGTGTCGTTCCAACTCTTCGACGACGATAACTTTCAGGGCAGTGTGTCGCCACTGTTCGTGTTAGAATGCACGAAAATTAAGAACTGTGCTGGAGCTCTTAAAGACGACACGCGCAATAAGTCAGGCAGATGTTAGTTATTTTCAGTTACAAAACACAGACATTAGCCCCCCCAGGACGGGCGTCCAGTCACAGACGTTTCACATTAATCGTGCGTACTCTATTTACTCGTACATTTGAATGGCTTTCTTATATATATATATATATATATATATATATATATATATATATATATATTATTTATTTCCAATCATAATAATTATACAAGAATAACCCACCACCTTAATGATTAGTGTGTCCTAATATTCTACATTGTTATTTACAATTGCAGCTACTTCATATTAATTTGCAAGACTACAGACAGTATTACTTGTGTTAATGGACAGACTATTTCTGATGTTAGCATTACTTTCTAATGACTACTGGTGATTAGTGTTAACTGCCTGTAGCTTTACATGTGTGCCAGTGTTAGTATAAACCTACTTGAGCGCCTTGCTCATCGAGCTAAACCCGATGAGCGTGCCTCTGACACAAGGCAGGCAAGGAATTCATTGTCGCTGCAGGTTCCTAGTCTAATAATCTATTTTACTCTACTAAACTACTAACTAACCTACGTCATATCTGGTGCATGTGTCAAATCCATGATATAGATCACCCCAGTCCCCGTAGTCCTGCTCGTGGCGGATTCCAACTGTTTACCTTGGGGAAGATCAGTTTGGATTCCGTATAAATATTGGAACACGTGAGGCAATACTGACCCTACGACGTATCTTAGAAGCTAGATTAAGGAAAGGCAAACCTACGTTCCTAGCATTTGTAGACTTAGAGAAAGCTTTTGACAATGTTGACTGGAATACTCTCTTTCAAATTCTGAAGGTGGCAGGAGTAAAATATAGGGAGCGAAAGGCTATTTACAATTTGTATCGAAACCAAATAGCATTTATAAGAGTTGAGGGGCATGAAAGGGAAGCAGTGGTTGGGAAGGGAGTGAGACAGGTTTGTAGCCTCTCCCCGATGTTATTCAATCTGTATATTGAACAAGCAGTGAAGGAAACAAAAGAAAAATTCGGAGTAGGTATTAAAATTCATGGAGAAGAAATAAAAACTTTGAGGTTCGCCGATGACATTGTAATTCTGTCAGAGACAGCAAAGGACTTGGAAGAGCAGTTGAATGGAATGGACAGTGTCTTGAAAGGAGGATATAAGATGAACATCAACAAAAGCAAAACAAGGATAATGGAATGTAATCTAATTAAGTCGGGTGATGCTGAGGGAATTAGATTAGGAAATGAGGCACTTAAAGTAGTAAAGGAGTTTTGCTATTTGCGGAGCAAAATAACTGATGATGGTCGAAGTAGAGAGGATATAAAATGTAGACTGGCAATAACAAGGAAAGCGTTTCTGAAGAAGAAAAATTTGTTAACATCGAGTATAGATTTAAGTGTCAGGAAGTTGTTTCTGAAAGTATTTGTATGGAGTGTAGCCATGTATGGAAGTGAAACGTGGACGATAAACAGTTTAGACAAGAAGAGAATAGAATCTTTCGAAATGTGGTGCTACAGAAGAATGCTGAAGATTAGATGGGTAGATCACATAACTAATGAGGAGGTACTCAATACAATTGAAGAGAAGAGAAGTATGTGGCACAACTTGACTAGAAGAAGGGATCGGTTGGTAGGACATGTTCTGAGGCATCAAGGGATCACCAATTTAGTATTGGAGGGCAGCGTGGAGGGTAATAATTGTAGAGGGAGACCAAGAGATGAATACACTAAGCAGATTCAGAAGGATGTCGGCTGTAGTAGGTACTGGGAGACGAAGAAGCTTGCACAGGATAGAGTAGCATGGAGAGCTGCATCAAACCAGTCTCAGGACTGAAGACCACAACAACAACAACAGTCGACCTATCCACGAACAGGCGGTACGGGATCGGAGTGCTGGACGCAATTGGTGATTAGCAACTACTCACGAAAGTCTCTCAAGAATATTGTCAATATTTTTCGTGATACCTCGTTGGCTAATGTCCCGTGCGACCGCTACGGTCGCAGGTTCGAATCCTGCCTCGGACATTGATGCGTGTGACGTTCTTAGGTTAGTTAGGTTTAAGTAGTTCTAAGTTCTACGGGACTGATGACTTCAGAAGTAAAGTCCAATAGTGATCAGAGCCATTTGAACCATTTGAACCATTTTGAAAAGTCTCTTCTTGTCTCAGTAGGTCGTAAGTATTGTTACTCGGCAGTTGTTGTCGTAGTGCGGCTGCTACATCATCGAAAAGGGGGCACTCGTAAACCACATAGTCAGGAGTACCCTCCGATGCGCCACACTCACACGCGGGCGTCGCACTTCTCCCAAACCGACATAGATATGTCGGATAGGGACCATGACCAGTGAGGAAGTGAAACAATCCCCGAGTCGGCTCAAAATATTTCATTCCCATTCTCTCTCTTACATTTGGTAAGAACTGAGAAGTCCTTCTGCCAGTTTCGTCCATCTCCCATAACTCCTCCCATAAATCTTCACCACTCCTCCTTATTTGAATGGCTTCGTGCCTCAAGGGCGAGTTTCGGAGCTGCTTTAGTGGACAGTCCGTCGGCCTTTTTTCTGCCCGCAGTGCCACAGCAGGTTGCTCGCGGTGGCACACGCCTGGGTGGGTGCGCGGACAGGTCGCCTTGTTTTGGCAGGCGGCGCGCCCTGCCGTCCACGACACGCGGCGCGGGCAGCCGAGCCCCGGCCGCCATCCGTCAGTGCATTTCCATATAGATGTCAGCCGCAGCCGGCGCCGCTACATCAGTAAACATGGACCGCCCAGCCACCGCGGCGCGGCGCCAGGTCAGCGGCAGCGGCGACCGTCCACCACCCACCGCCGACCGTTCCTCATCTGGCCGCCGCCTGCGTAGGCCCTGCCACCCCTGCCGACGCTTCCACCGTCATGTCCATTATAATTATCCGGGCTGTTATGCTGTGGTCGGTTGATGAATTCTGTGTCAATTCCCCACGTTTCGTCTCCGACTGCGGGAGACATCTTCGAGGGGGACCGTAGCTCGATAGAAGGTCCAACACACCCACTGGCTCGCTGCTGACTGCCGCTAAATTCCGTGTCGGCGCGCTCCCGCGCCGCGGAGTGACGTCACGTGTTTTCAAAACGTCAGTGCAATTGGCCGCTGGCCGTCGCCGTCGATCGCCGTTGCCATCACCCAGTAGTAGACGGGTGGTACACATCTTCTTTAACACCGGCTTCCATATACCGTTTAATTTCACGCCGTCCTCCTTTCGATTAAAATTCTTTTCTGGAGACTAGAAATCTACTCTGTAGGAATCAGCATAGGTTTCGAAAACGACGATTATGTGAAACCCAGCTCGCGCTATTAGTCCACGTGACTCAGAGGGCCATAGACACGGGTTCCCAGGTAGATGCCGTGTTTCTTGACTTCCGCAAGGCGTTCGATACAGTTCTCCACAGTCGTTTAATGAACAAAGTAAGAGCATATGGACTATCATACCAATTGTGTGATTGGATTGATGAGTACCTCGATAACAGAACGCAGCATGTCATTCTCAATGGAGAGAAGTCTTCTGAAGTAAGAGTGATTTCAGGTGTGCCGCAGTGGAGCGTCGTAGGACCGTTGCTATTCACAATATACATAAATGACCTTGTGGATGCCATCGGAAGTTCACTGAGGCTTTTTGCGGATGATGCTGTGGTATATCGAGAGGTTGTAACATTGGAAAATTGTACTGAAATGCAGGAGGATCTGCAGCGAATTGACGCATGGTGCAGGGGTGCAGGGAATGGCAATTGAATCTCAATGTAGACAAGTGTAATGTGCTGCGAATACATAGAAAGAAAGATCCCTTGTCATTTAGCTACAATATAGCAGGTCAGCAACTGGAAGCAGTTAATTCCATAAATTATCTGTGAGTACGCATTAGGAGTGATTTAAAATGGAATGATCATATAAAGTTGATCGTCGGTAAAGCAGATGCCAGACTGAGATTCATTGGAAGAATCCTAAGGAAATGCAATCCGAAAACAAAGGAAGTAGGTTACAGTACACTTGTTCGCCCACTACTTGAATACTGCTCACCAGTGTGGGATCCGTACCAGATAGGGTTAATGCAGGAGATGGAGAAGATCCAACGGAGAGCAGCGCGCTTCGTTACAGGATCATTTAGTAATCGCGAAAGCGTTACGTAGATGATAGATACACTCCAGAGGCAGACTTTGCAGGAGAGACACTGAGTAGCTCGGTACGGGCTTTTGTTGAAGTTTCGAGAACATACCTTCACCGAGGAGTCAAGCAGTATATTGCTCCCTCCTACGTACATCTCGCGAAGAGACCATGAGGATAAAATCAGAGAGATTAGAGCCCACACAGAGGCATATCGACAATACTTCTTTCTACGAACAATACGAGACTGGAATATAAGGGAGAACCGATAGAGGTACTCAAGGTACCCTCCGCCACACACCGTCAGGTGGCTTGCGGAGTATGGATGTCGATGTAGATGTATTACGGTAATATTCCGCTTCGTCAAGATCCTCCCTATTCTTTCCGTTACATTTTTAACAAACGGCAGGAAAACCTTAGATTTAGTAGTAGCCTGTACGTCACTATGATTTCTGCGTGGTTGCCTCAACGCACGTTAGCGGCAGTCAGTAGTGAGCCAGTGGATGTGTTGGACCTTCTATCGAGCTACGGACCCCCTTGAAGATGTCTCCCGCAGTCGGAGACGAAACGTTGGGAATTGACACAGAATTCATCAACCGACCACGGCATAACAGCCCGGATAATTATAATGGACATGATATTTCCGGCCGTGAAAATCTACATTTGGTTCCACCGTCCTCATTCTAGGCCATTTCCAAAGAACACCGCCCTGACAACATTTGTAACTGCCACATTGCCTCAAGTACACTGACGTGACAAAAGTCATAGGACAGCGGTATGCACGTATACAGACGGCGATATTACCGCGTACACAAGGTACAAAAGGGCAGTGCACTGGCGGAGCAGCCATCTGTACTCAGGTGATTCGTGTGAAAATGTTTCCGACGTGATTACGACCGCGCGACGGGAATTACCAGACTTTGAACGTTGCATGGTAGTCAGACCCATGCGACATTCCATTTCGGAAATCCTTAAGGAATTCGGTACTCCGACGTCCACAATGTCAAGAGCGTGCCGAGAATACAACATTTCAGGCATTATCTCTCACCGCAGACAACGAAATGGCCTACGGCCTTCACTTAACAACCGAGAGCAGCGACTTTTTGCGTAGAGCTGTCAGTGCTAGGAGACAAACAACACTGCGTGAAACAACCGCATAAATCAATTTCCAACGTACGACGAACGTATCCGTTAGGACAATTCGGCGAAATTTAGCATCAATGGGCTATGGCAGCAGACGACCGACGAGAGTGCCTTCGCTAACACCACGACATCGCCTGCAGCGCCTCTCCTGGGCTCGAGATCGTATCGGTTGGACCGTAGACGACTGGAAAACCATGGCCTGGTCGGATAAGAGCTGATAGCAGTGTGGCGCAGACTCCCTGAAGCCATGGAATTGCTTACAAGGCACTGTGCAAGTTGGTGGTGGCTTCATAAGTCTGTGGGCTGCGTTTACGTGGAATAGACTGGCTCCTCTATTCTAACTGAGACCATTTTCAGCCATTCGTGGACCTCGT
Organism: Schistocerca serialis cubense; assembly: GCF_023864345.2. Taxonomy (NCBI): domain Eukaryota; kingdom Metazoa; phylum Arthropoda; class Insecta; order Orthoptera; family Acrididae; genus Schistocerca; species Schistocerca serialis. The sequence continues at coordinate 562,470,567 of NC_064644.1, forward strand.
CTTCCCAAACAATCGAATTTTTGTGGATGACGCCGCACTATGTCACCAGGCCACACTTGTTCGCGATTTGTTCGAAGTACAGTTCGGACAATTCGAGACAATGATATCGCCACCCAAATCGACCGACATTATGAATCCCATCCAATGGGACATAATGGAGAGGTCAGTTCGTGTAAGAAATCTTGCACCGCGAACACTGACGCAATTATGGACGGCTGTAGAGATAGCACGGATCAATATTTCTGCAGGGAACTTCCAGCGACTTGAGTCCATACCACGCCGTGGTGCTGCAATTGTGCCGGTAAAAAGGAGATTCGATACGATATTAGAACGTGTTCCATGACTTGTCACGTCAGTGTATAAAGTCTGGTTTATACGGAGACACTGAGTCTCTTGAAACCAGTGTTGCGAAGCTAGTTTCGTAAGTGGCTGTTAACACGGTGACATCGGTGTTCGCTTCAATTTCGACATTTTATGAGTACCGGAGCACTACTTTCGTTCTGGCTGTGGCATAGGTCATAGGTAATGGCTATGGCAGTTACATATGTTACAAAGGTAATGGCCAAGCTCAGGCTTCTCTACCTGAAACCTGTACTAAAGAAAGAAAACATACTTATTTAAATTCGGGGCTGGAAAAGGTGAAGCTGTTAGCACAAGTGAGCAGCAACGGAATCATGGTAGATTACTCAGTAAGCTGCTTCAACCATCGAACAGTGACGTCCGAACAATATTCACTAACTGCTGTTTGGATCTGGTCGGCAGGTCCAGTTTAAATGTAACAAGCCGCGCGGAGTGGCAGCGCGGTTTGAGGCGCCATGTCCCGGACTGCGCGGCCCCTCCCGCCGGAGGCTCGAGTCCTCCCGCGGACATGGGTGTGTGTGTTGTTCTTAGCATAAGTTAGTTTAAGTAGTGTGTAAGTCTAGGGACCGATGACCTACGCTGTTTGGTCCCTTAGGAATTCACACACGTTTTTTAAAAGGTAACAGAGTCAGAGAATTGCGACTAGACTGCTCCGTCCGATCATGTCCGGTACTGCCGACAAATAAGTCGCAGTCTGGCTGAAGTACATCCGAGTAGACAGTGTGGTCATTACCTCATCAGAGCAGGGCTCGCCAGCGTGTGCAAGTTACCGCCTAGTGCGCTCCGACGCAGAGTCGAAAACTAAGAATAAAAATGCTCGCGCTCACGTATCAATAAAGAACGAACAGACTCTCAGAGTACGTATTGTGATAAAATTTTACGTGCCACAGAGCAATATTCTCTGTGAATATTGTTCTGTACATAATCGAGAAATGTTTTATGTTTAGATAACGACTGGAATGTTTCACAGGCCACATCAATACACAAGAAAGGAAATGGAACTATGCTGAATTATAGACTCATACCACTAACATTGACTTCTGTATGATTTTCCAACAATACGAAATTCCTGGAAGAAAATTATCGATTCACACATTACCGTCACCAATTCAGAAAATATCGTCCTTGAGAGTCACAACTGGCTCTTTATTCACCCAAAATAATACCATCGACAGAGTGGATTCCAGTTTCTACACTTCCAGAATGCTTTTGACACCGTCCCTCATAGGCGGCGCCCAATCAAATTGCGCTACTATAAGGTATCATATCAGTTGTGCAAATGGGTTCGTGACTTTCTGTCGGACACTTCAGAGTTAGTAGTAGTTGAATGAATGTCATCGAGCAAAACCGAAATTATGTGTAGAATTTCCCAAGGAAGTAGCAAAGGCTTTCTCCTGTCTCTAATCTGTATAAACGATTTAGAAGACAGTCTGACGAGCATCTTTTAATGATGGCTGATAATGTGGTCCGTTACCGTCTAGTAAAGTCATCAGAAGATCAAAACTAGCTGTGAAATGATTTAGAGAAGGCATCTGTATGGTGTGAAAAGCGGCAAGTGACCCTTAACCGATGGAGTGTAAGGTCCTCCACATGGGTACTAAAAAGATCCCGGTTACACGGTAAATTGCACAGATTTAAAGGATGTAGATTCGACTAAATACCTACGGTTTACGATGAGGAAGAACTTAAATTGGAGCTGTTGCATAGAAAATATTGTCGGGCAGGCATTTTATTGGTTGAACACTGAGAAGATACAACAAATCTACCAAACAGACTGCCTAAAATACGCTTTTACGTCCTCTTCTGCAGAAATTCTGCGTGTTATGGGATCTTCATCATATGTGATTGACGGAGGACACTGACACAGATAAAAGAAGGAATCTCGAATTGCATTATCGTGAAACAGGGGGTCCGTAGCTCGTGATCTAATGGATAGGGTTGCTACCTCTGAATCACGGGGCCCCGGGTCCGATTCCCGGGTGGGTTGAGGATTTTCTCTGCCTGGGAACTGGGTGTCGTGAGCTCGGGTGGCAATCATTAAAACTAAGGCGTTATTCGCTGCAGCGACATATTTTCACGAAATTTCAAACACCAGTTTTCTTCTCGGAATGCGCAAACATTTTCTTCGCTTTCATCTACATAAGAAGAAATGACCATCGTAATAAAATAGGAGAAATCTAAACTGAAGGTGTTAATTTTTACCAACTGCTATTCGAGGGTGGAACGGCACAGAAAGAGTCTGATAGTGGTTCTGTGTACTCTGTGCCAAGCATTTAATCCTGAACTGCAGTGTAGACATGGGTTACTTGTGTTCTCCGTACACGTGTGAGCACTGGGATCAAGTGTCAGACTTCAAATCTAAATCTCTGGCGCTCGATCCAGTGGGTCCTGGTACTTTTTATTTTTTGCTTTTTATTTATTTATTTATTTATTTTTGCCGCTTATAACTGCTTTCATCTCTTTTCAGTGATTTGCTAATGCGAGAAATTCGTAGTTGTACGTTAAACTTGCGAACAGCAATCCTAATGTCGAAGGAAGGAAAGACATGACACAGGCAACAGAACCGTACTTATCAAAACACTGTCGAATTCAAGTCAATCCTCCGGATGAGGATAGCTTTACATTTTTTGTGTCAAAAAGAAGAAAAGATTTGTAACGATTGTTTTAAAAAGAGATACGGAGCATTTTTTTCCTTTGTGGAAAAGACGATTATTTACACTATGTGATCAAAAGCGACCGGGCACCCTCAATAACATACGTTTTTCATATTAGGTACTATGTGCTGCCACCTACTGCCAGGTACTCCACATCAGCGACCTCAGTAGTCATTAGAAATCGTGAGACAGCAGAACTGGGCGCTCCGCGGAACTCACGGACTTCAAATGTGGTCAGGTGGTTGGGTGTCACTTGTGTTATACGTCTGTACGCGAGATTTACATACTCCTAAACATCCCCAGGTCCACTTTCTCCGATATGATCGTGAAATGGAAACGTGAAGGGACACGTACAGCACCAAAGCGTACAGACTGACCTGGTATGTTGACTGACAGAGACTGCCGACAATTTAAGAGGATCGTAATGTGTAATAGGCAGACATCTATTCAAACCATCACACAGGAATTCGATACTGCATCAGGATCCACTGCTAGTACTATGACAGTTAGGCGGAAGGTGAGGAAACTTGGATTTCATGGTCGAGCGGCTTCTCTTAAGCCACACATCACAACGGTGAATGCCAAACGACGCCTTTCTTGGTGTAAGGAGCGTAAACGTTGGACGATTGAATAGTGTAAAAACGTTGTGCGGAGTCAGCAATCACGGTACACCACGTGGGGATCCGATGGCAGGGTGTGGGTATGGCGAATGTCCTGTGAACGTCATCTGCCAGGGTGTGTAATGCCAACAGTAAAATTCGGAGGCGGTGGGTTGTGGTGTGGTCGTATTTTTCACGGAGAGGGCTTGCACCCATTGCTTTGCGTGGCACTATCACAGTGCAGGCCTTCGTTGATGTTTTAAGCACCTTCCTGCTTCCCACTGTTGAGCGGCAATTCGGGCATGGCGATCGCATCTTTCAACACTATCGAGCACATGTTCATAATGCACAGCCTGTGGCGGAGTGGTTGCACAAGAATAACATCCCTGTAATGGACTGGCCTGCACAGAGTCCTGACCTGGATGTTAAAGAACACCTTTGGGATGTTTTGGAAGCCGTCGTCGTGCCATGCCTCGCCGACCTACGTCGATATCTCTCCTCAGAGCAGCACTCCGTGAGGAATGGGATGCCATTCCCCAAGAAACCTTCCAGAACCTGATTGAACGTATGCCTGTGAGAGTGAAAGATGTCATCAAGGCTAAGGGTGGGGCAACACCATACTGAATTCCAACATTAACGATGGAGGGCGCCACGAACTTGTAAATCGTTTTCAGCCACGTGTCCGGAACTTTTGATCACATAGTGTGAAACGTCCCCTTTGAACAATTATACATGACTGTGCTTAAACTGACACACAATATTTTGTTAGCGCAACGCAATCTGACTTTCAAAATTCCCTACAAAAGAATGGCCCTGACTAACATTAAACTATACCTTTCACAAATCACTTACCTCACAAAAATCTTTGCTGCTCAAGCTACTGCAATACAGCGAGCGCCACTACTGCCAGCTAAATAAAAGATTCAAACTATGGAAGGCACTAACTACTGATAGGGATAGTTAGCAAATGAAAGATATTAGTAGAGAACAAACAATGTATTTACCTTGATATCATCATATATAAATATAGCAGTTCATGACAAATTACAAAACTCCGCCATCTCTCTCCCCACATCCACCACTGCTGGCGGCTCACCTCCAACTGCGCAACGCTACGCGCTGTTCACAACCAGCTGCCTAACACTACAATGGCGAGTATTACAACAATGCAAAGCAGCCACAGACTGCACACAGCACAGCCAGTGATTTTCATACATACCATAAAAAAACCTAAACAGCCTACTTACATAGAGAAAACATAAACAGCCTACTTACATAGAGAAAACATAAACAGCCTACTTACATAGCCCCCATGCTCCCCACAAAAAATTTTACAAATTGGTTTGGGCAGTGCCCAATACAGATTTGAAAAAATTTTTCATAATTACAATAACAAAGATATCAAATGCACACACTTATTGATACAACGTTGGTCAAAAGCTTAAATTTTGTCACAGTCCATAAAGACAGTCCTGATCATTCATCATAATAGTAATTACAGGTTTTTTTCACAAAGTCTCATTAGTAAAAGAAATTGCACACAGTGGATTTCCATGCAGTCTTGAAGAAGTAGTGTTGTCCTTCCAACGGAAAGACAGTGCTGACTCTTGACATGCTGACAGGTAATGGGCCACAATGGAGCAAACCCACAGCAGAGTCATTCGAAGTTTTGAAGAATATTGGTAGGTAGGTCATCACAGAGCAGACCCACTGGAGTCCTGGTAGAGATTGTGGTATTGGTGGGCCACCAGAGGTGCAGACCCACTGTAGTCCTTGTAGAAATAATGGCGTTGGTGGGTCATTATAGATGCAGACCCACTGTAGTCCTTGTAGAGATAATGGTACTGGTGGGTCATCAAAGATGCAGACCCACTGTAGTCCTTGTAGAGATAGCCAGCAGCCATCTGTTGTGACTGTGCTGGTGCACAATCACCATTGAAGAGTCTTGCGGATGATATAGCAAGTCCATAAACCACCACTTGTGCACTCACAAAGTTTTTGAAATTGTCCTTAGAACCAGCAATGCTGTTATCCAGTCCCTTGCTGAATTATTAACACACGTGCAAACACTAACAGTCCCTACGTCTCACATATTGTCCATATACTATGACCAACAGAAACGTGTGCAGTGAAATGTAACTAACAAGTTAATAATATCATGAACTGGTGACAATTACAATTTAATAACATGAGAATACAATTACAAAGGTACAAATACATCATTAAAGAACATAATAGTACAGATAACATTTGTAGTACAGGCTTTACAAAAAAATCGAACTAACATATACATCAGTGGAATTATGACATGAGTAAATACATAAAGATCACAAGAACTTTTGAAACATCACCTTCACATGTGAGCAACAAACCAGAATAAATAATGTCTAAGCATATTTACAAGGTAAATAACATATTATTAATGCTAATTATATTTGAGGATAACAGTATTCCTCATCATAGTGAATGTAGCTTAGGACTAGAAAAATTCTACAATTCTTATCAGATAAACACATAAAGACAGGAAAAACACAAATACACAAGGGTACACAAACATATAGTGGGATAACACAAAAGGAAAGGACAGGGTTCGTTTTCAGTGTAACATGTGGTACTGCAGTCCAACCCAAAACTTCATATATGTTTCCTCTTATTTCATCCTTTGTTTCCACCAAAAAAATCCTATCCAAGCATGCTTTCTGTATTTATTTCACATATTTCTTACCTCATTATTTATTTCCAAGAAAATCCTACCTATACCTGCTTTCTGTACGTTTTTCGTATAGATTCTCAATGCATTTCTTCCAATTCATCGCAACTCATTCTCTTCTATAGTCTACCCCCTCTTAAGCTAACTTAAATCTACTGAGCTCAGATGCTAAACTAAGGGACGAGGCAATACAGCAGCACAAAACAATTAACACAAACATCAATGACAAAAATACAAATGCCAAAGCAATTGCAATATTACAACTAATATAGGGCACTGTGCAGCAAAAAAAAAAAATAAATAAATCTGGCTTAGCAGAGTAACACAAATTAAAGTTCAGTAGCACTATGCCTGGCAAACAGCAGCTTATATCGAAACATGACATAGCTCAAGCAGAAAAAATAGTACACTAAAGATAACAATGCAGATAAGGGAAATGTATAATCACATCTTAATGTCTAAGTAATCAAAGTGGTGCACCACAAGAAGTTATTCTACCAAAAAGTTACCAATTACTTGAAAAGAAAATTATGAATGCAGTTCCTGTGAAGGTAAATGTCATTTTGTGCTCCCTCATTTTTTTAAAAAAATTATTATTTACTCGATCTCTAGACAGAAAATATTTATGTTAGTACATCTATAAAATTTTATTTTAACCAATGCTGCAGTGCAGCTAGAAACTAGATATCAAATGAAATAAGCAACTATGTACAAAGCAAAGCATAAGAACATCGTTCAATAGTCATGTGGCATTTCATAAGTAGTAAAAAAATCTCTCATCTAGAAAGACAGTAGTCATAGTCAGGTGTGTAGACAAACTATTTCTTGTCATTTCATTAGGCATTTCAGTAAATATCAGAAAGTACGATTCTTGGTTTCCAACAACCTTTTTCACAAATCAGAGTCCCTAAACACTGCTCATTATTCCTTACCTCATTATACATATACATATTCGTCGACACTTCTTCAATATTTCATCATGAGAAATATGTAGCATAATAAACATTCCTCAACAGCATAGTACACATCGTCATCGTAATAATAACATCATAACACCTCAGTCAAATCTCAAAATCGTCGTAGCTTCCTCCAATAATTTCAAAACCTAAAAAAAATTCTCTGCTCATTTCAATAGTGTCATCTACCTCAAACGTACTTTAAAAATCATGAACCCATACCAAATACATCATTCAAAGCTCTCATAGTATCACAATGGTTCCAAAAAAAATATGAGCATTTCACAAAGTACAGACAAAATACAATTTCATAAGTGTGAAGTTATTCAACTCTGTAATTGCGTAAACATCTGTCACTGACGTAGTAAAAAAAAAAATGTTTGTTTCTCTGTCAAATAATCAGATAGCTGTGTAATTGTGTGTTAGAGAAATATGGTACCGATGTGTAAAGTTGTATAAGCAAATACCATATTAGCTAGGGTTCCTTGTGGTTGCCACACACATGGTACACAAAGTAAGCGTGTACCCCCCTGAGGATTAATGTAATTATACCCTCAGGTGTTACAGATTACAGCAATGGAATGAAATGTATCACGGAAAACTTTCTTTGTAATTAAAAAAATATTTAAAAATAAGTGTTTTAAGTATAAGATTAATCACTCAAATGCGTGTACTGTAGCGCTAAACTGTGCATCTTGTCGCAACATAATCTCTGTGGAAGTGTCGTAGTTATCGTTCTCCGAAAGCTAAATTCTGCAGAAGTCAATGTACTTACCTCATAATACACAAAAGTGAAATGCTTTGCGTGTAAATGTCTTAGTTATTACGCTTATTGCCGTGATGAGGAAAGTACTGTGCTGTAACGTATTGTTGTGCTACGGAAAAGGCAGTCTCATTGTAGCTATACTACAAAAGTTACTACTAAAACCTGTTTTACTTTTCAGAATAAAACAGAAAACTGTGCAGATATAAAACAGAAACACTGCAAAAGCAACATTGTAAATTGTCACTCATTAGTAGCGTCTTGATAAAATCGTGTAGCTGTCACATAAACTAACCACTGTGTCGTCTGGTATCTCACAGAAAGTACATTAAACCCAGAATGTATTTTCAAGTAAACCAAAATGTTGCATTAAAATCTCATTAGCAGTACTGGTAAATGTTCTAAGTATGTAAGCCTTATAGTCGTTACGTAATCGTGCAACAAACAAGCAAGAATGCACACACACAATAACACTGTGTTGTCTGTCCACAATAACAATGCATTCGTAATTTCTGTTTAAATAAGTTCTCTTGGTTCTTGACTGGATATTTAACGTCAAACATTGTTGCATGTTAACAGTTTCTTAAGTCTGACAAAGCATACTAGAAATGTAAAGTGAAAAGTTTTATGGCAAAGACAAAGTTAAAAAGTAGATTATCTTTCAATAAACGGTTTTACATGTGAAATGTGGTGTAAACCTTTACTCTTCCTAGTACGCAGAGTTTCAACTTGAACGCAATTATCATACGGTATACGTCGGTAAGGAATACTGGAATTTTTTTTCTCAAGGTTAGCGTCTATGTTATTTTTCGCTGAGCCAGCCGGCGCACGCGGCTACCTGCGGTGCGAGTCATTGTCTGTTCTCTTTGTTGGCGCGCGTTGTTATTAGGATTAGGAGCCCTAACTTCTACAAATTCGCCTTGCCGAGAGGGCCCAGCTCTGTTAGAATCCCGCCAGTTCTGATGAAATTCACGTCTGTCGTTTTGTCGGTAGTTTCCATAGTTCCTTTCTTGTCGGTCACGTGGTGGAGAATTTCTCCCTGAATCGTAACTGCGCGCTGGACCGTTGCATCTGAAGTTATACTGTCTCCCTTGATAATAATTATTTTGGTTCCCATATTGCCTGTTTCTCTGAATGGCTCTGTGATAGTCATTACCGTGGAGAGGTGATCTTTCCCTGTAATTATTATTACTCTGCCAACGGTTGTCGTACGGGTGGTGTCTATTTTGGTCACGATTTGCGTTGTAAGAATAGCCTTGTCGTATCCAGTTATTGTTTCTGTCATCACGGAATTGTGACGTATGTGACCTGTAGTGATTGTTTTCCTGTTTTCGCATCCCGCGACTGTCTGTGTCAATTTCTAATTCTTGTAACAGTCCCTGAAAAGCTTCAATGTCGTCTTTGCAACGTCCTGCTAAAATAATATGTCGTAAATGTTCAGGCAGTTTGATTAAGCAAATGCAGATGAGTTCTGAGGGGCTGTATGGGTTTGAAAGATACTGATTCTTATGCAACATGTCTTCAAAATATTTCATAAGACTGGAAAATTCAGATTGTTCGAAACGTTTCATCATTATGATGCTATGTTTCACTCGGTCTTGTGTGGCTTGAGACCAATATGCTGAGAGGAAGGCATGGTAAAACTCTCCTTCACTGTGGCAATCGTGAATTACCGATCGCATTCTTACAGCTGGTTCATTCTCCAAGTAGCCACACATAAATTCTAATCTGTGTTCTAACGACCAGTTGGGAGGAAAACAATGCGAGAATTGATGGAGCCATGCTTGTGGATGAATGTCGTTGCCAGAATTCTTAAATGTTTTGAATTTACGTGTAGTAATGAACAGCTTATAGTCAAAATCATCATGTCGGCGAGTCGCATATCGGTCATTGTTAGGTCGTGTCGGCCGTTCCATCTCAAAATTCGGTGCACATTGCCAATTTCTTTCATAACTTCCGAAATGCCCTGTGTTATTATTTTGCGGCTTTTCCGTGTTTCTAAGTCCCTCTTCCCGTGTTGGAGCGCGAGTGTCCTCTGAAATACGTAATTCTTGTATTACCTGTGTCAGCTGATCTTGTACTTCCCGGATTTCTCTTTGGTGTTGTGTATTAATTTGATTCTGATTTTGTTTGAATTTTCTTATTTGTTCATACTCTTCTGTGTCAGTGAAGGCTACAGGTCTTGTGTCATTCAGATCATTATCTACCTTTGTAGATAGATTAGTGACCTGATCCGAAAGTTCGGCTACTTTCTCCGATAGTGTACTTATTTCCTCAGTGTGTTTCTTCGCTGCTCAAGATACTGCAATACAGCGAGCGCCACTACTGCCAGCTAAATAAAAGATTCAAACTATGGAAGGCACTAACTACTGATAGGGATAGTTAGCAAATGAAAGATATTAGTAGAGAACAAACAATGTATTTACCTTGATATCATCATATATAAATATAGCAGTTCATGACAAATTACAAAACTCCGCCATCTCTCTCCCCACATCCACCACTGCTGGCGGCTCACCTCCAACTGCGCAACGCTACGCGCTGTTCACAACCAGCTGCCTAACACTACAATGGCGAGTATTACAACAATGCAAAGCAGCCACAGACTGCACACAGCACAGCCAGTGATTTTCATACAGAGGTGGCGTTACAATAAAAAAACCTAAACAGCCTACTTACATAGAGAAAACATAAACAGCCTACTTACATAGAGAAAACATAAACAGCCTACTTACAAGTGTATATTGACGGATTATCTTGTTTATGATAATGATGGCTGAACATCACGCTTAGCGATTAAATTACTTTCAGAAATACATAAATCAGCGCAACTTTATTTATGTCTCGACACGTACCTGGATTTCGCCAATCTTCAGTTCACCCGATACGAATGAGACAACCACATTGAAAATTCTTCGCTAACAATTCATAAAAGCGGGTGTTAAGATCTGTGTTGTATGTAAATGATGGTCGAACAAGATGCTGAGCACAGAATGAAGGGAAATCGCAGAATTCAAATTGAAGCTGACATACTTCTACTGTCGAAAAGTACGTAGCTATGTTGGGCAAACTGAAAAGTCTGGAATGCGCCTTGCCGAAAGTAAGGCTCAAGAAAGGAACTGGTTGCCGTGTTTCCTGAAGTAACTTGACTGTTTCCTTGTCTCTGTTGGGACAGTTTTCTGGGGTGGTTTTTACTACTACTACTACCACCAACTACTGCCGTTATATCACACTTCAGCTAACTGACAGAAAACTCTTGATACAAAATGCGTTCCAAACAAAATAAGTTCATATCTTTTTCGTCCATCAGTTCCGCGCGCTGATCAGCAACTTCATCATCTACTTACGAGATCTTTCTTAAGAAAAACGTCGTCCCACAAACAGCACTCTGACACGGAAAGTAACAAAGACTTTCTGTGCTTATACACATTTGTACCGGGGCGGTAATCTTACGCTCTCGTCTGGTCCCGTTAGTATCTTTACAGTCAAACATGTTTGAAGTAGAATTATATTCAAATAGCCTGACACATAGGATTTTTGTTTCATCAAACTGAACGTGTGTAATGTCATCGCAGCCTAGCGTTCTGAATCCTATCCGTTGATCGTAATCGGTGTATATGACAGTACGATCCTTTTCTCTTTTCCTGTGGCTTGGTTATCCTGCCCAGTTGCTACTTTGAAGTTGCTGAGTCTTCTTAGATTACAACAATTGACCACATGATGTGATTAATTTACAGGTTCCACGTATTTGTTAATCAGTGCTTCAAAAATGACACCCAGGACTTAAGGCGTTTTCTAAACGCCATTGATAAAGTTGACAATCAGTTCTTCTACTACATTGTCTCTGCGATAAAAATTTCATGACAGCATACTCTCATAACGTTATTTGTAAAATTAGTTCAAGTTCTGATCGGCAAGCAACCCTTTGTCGTGTTGTGGATCGAATACACGGAAGCTATGGCTCTGTGGCACTCCTAAGTTTGGACGAAGATTTCATTTCATGGCAGCGTGGAGGGTAAAATTCGTAGAGGGCGACCAAGAGATGAATACACTAAACAGATTCAGAAGGATGTAGGTTGCAGTAGGTACTGGGAGATGAAGAAGCTTGCACAGGATAGAGTAGCATGGAGAGCTGCATCAAACCAGTCTCAGGACTGAAGACCACAACAACAACAACAATGTCGCACTTCTAATTGAGAAACACATAGTCACTGGACAGTGTATCATTACTGCAGAGCTTCGTAACGAACAAGCGCTTCAGTATGGAAAGAAAGAGGAAAGCACTGTCTGTCTGTCCGCAGACAGCCAATGGGGACCTACCGACCGACCATCAAGAATACCTCAGCTAACGGCGTCGTCTCAGTGCAGTGCTTAGGGTCGTAAGATCTGCACACCGTTTTCCCGCCCGTTGTCGGTTTATCCGACCTCGCGCCGCTACTTCTCACTGAAGTAGCTCCTCAGGAGGCATCACAAAGCTGAGTCACCAAGGAGAAATGTCGTACAGTACCAGGAATAGAACCCAGGACCTCCACATGGCAGCAGCTAAGCTGACCATTGAGGCGTAGGGCCGATCACGCGTCACGATACTCCATGCTTAAACGAAGACAAAGTATCCGAGAAACCATTTTTCTATGTTCGCCCTATTTTATCTTTAGCTTCATGATACACAATGTATTTTCTTTATAAAGGATGTACGAGGGTTGCCCAGAAAGTAATGCACCGCATTCTTTTTCTTCTACAATTCCTTTTGTACATACTGAGAATTACACACACGAAAGAATGGTGTTTCATCTACATACGCTATTTTTTCACATAATCTCCATCCCGTTGCCGGCCGGAGTGGCCGTGCGGTTCTGGGCGCTACAGTCTGCAGCCGAGCGACCGCTACGGTCGCAGGTTCGAAACCTGCCTCGGACATGGATGTGTGTGATGTCCTTAGGTTAGTTAGGTTTAATTAGTTCTAAGTTCTAGGCGACTGATGACCTCAGAAGTTAAGTCGCATAGTGCTCAGAGCCATTTGAACCATTTTTCCATCCCGTTCTATGTGCTTCCGGCAGCGCGAAACAAGGGCGTATATGCCCTGTTGGTGCCGAGCCTTGTCCTGGTGGCGGAGCCAGAATGACCTCCTTATCGCCTCCAAAATGTCATCCAAGAATGGCATCCTTTAATGGCCTAAACAATTGGAAGTCCGAGGGGGCTGTCTGTGCTGTAGGGTGGATGGGTAACACTGCCCAATCCTGTTTTGCGATGGTTTCTGCAGTCCCCAGACTTGGGTGGGGCCGAGCGTTATCGTTTTGCAATATCTCCTGGTTTGCTGTAGCGCCGAAGTCGCCAGAACCGTGTATTGAGTTTTGTTAAAGTGTAGACATGTGTTTTTGAATTAATGGTACCGCCTCTTGGCATCATATCAACGAGGATCACACGTTCACACCCCCTGAAGACGGTGATCTTGACCTTACCAGAGGAAGCAGTTGCTTTGAATTTTTTCTTCTGTAGGGATTGTTTCGAGCTCAAAATGGTGAACCCAGGTTTCATCACCTATCACAATCCGGGACAACAAGGCCACCCTGTCAGCTTCATAATGTTGCAACAAAGCAAGAGGAATGTTTTTTCTGTACGATTTGTGACCCAAAGTTAGACACCGCGGAACCCATCTCGCACACGCGTTTGAATACCCAAGAGTGCGGAAAATTGCATCCTCACTTCCTTTGCTGATTGACAGATACAGTACTAACTGCTGAGTCGTAGGGCTTCTGTCCTCGCGAATGACAACATCAGCTCGCTGCTGACAGCCGTGGATGGTCCCTCCGACCACTGCAAATCGTGGAGCTCCGCCGAACCGTCTTCTGATGACCTAAACCTCCGTGCCCTGCGGCTAATTGTACTTCCGTCGACAGCAGATGCTCCATACACTTTGCACAAGCGTTTGTGAATATTCCCCATAGTTTCTCTGCAGTGAGAAATTCAATAACGGCACGTTGCTTGTAGCATGCATGACTTACAGACGCCATTGTGAAGCTGTCATGCAACTACGCTATCTGTCGGAAGTGACAAACTTGGCGCGCTCACACACGAGACTTCAAATAATACATACGTAACGTTTCGCATTCGTAGCATTGTTCTCGGCTGAAAACAAAAAAAACCGGCGCATTACATTCTGGGCAGACCTTATATAAAACAAAGGCTTTAACGCATTCAGTTATTTAAGGTATACTGGACTCACGTAGCAATGAACTACATTCTACTTCTACTAACAATTTTACAACCATAAGTGTGTTCTTCACGTACAGCTATAATTCATGTATTCCATGTATCTAAGGTATCACACAGAATATACCACAACTACCAAGAACAAGACAAACTTATTTTCACCAAACTTACTCTATTACATTTTTTTAAACTTTCCTTTGACATTTGCATTAAATAAATTATTCTCATCAACTAGGCAGAAACAAATTATATAGAACCCCTTTAACAATTGTTAAGTATTCAATACTTTGCAACCTTAAAGAAGTTTTTAAATATTATGTTCTTCATATTATTTAAAAAAACATTAATAACTATATACCAATAAGAATGTAATAACAAGAAATCTTTGCTGTTAAATTTTGAAGCATCCGATCCACCTTACATTTCAAGGCGGTCGGTTACTCTGTACTGTTAATAAAATAAATAAAACAAAGTAATACAGAATGGATGAGGAAGAAAGATCGAAGCCTTGACAGGTGATAATGTTACAGATTCTGAACAAAACGCGTCGTATGGACATAAGCGCTATTCCGAATGGTTTCCGACGTAGAACACATTTCAGGTACATTGCCATTTAGTGTCTGTATCATTGAAACATTGTCATTGTTTGCAACGTATCATAACAGTGTGGACGAAGTTGAGACGAAAAATTTCGTACAGGAGACTTGCGGTCTGTCTAGCCGGAAAATTATCTGAAATTGGCCAGCAAAAACTACCTTAGGTACAGCGCGCGACCATCGCGCGAGATTTTCAATATTTTCGTGCTCTCTTCACACAAATGTAGCATACATCCGTATGTAGTTTTTTTGTTCAGGACCAGTATTACTATTACCCCTCAAAGCACGTATCTTTCAATTCCTCCTGACCCACCGTGTGTTATAGGTGTAATAATGAACACGTCTGGATAGCCGTGCGCCTTAAAGCGCCGCCTCCAGGAGAGGGAGGAGCACCGGCCCAGGATCGAATGCGTCCGGCGGATTAACGACGAGGGTCGGTATGCAGCCAAGCCTGGATGCGGTTTTTAGAGGGTTTCCCACACTCCACCAGCGTCTAGGTGAATACTGGCCTGGTACCCGCATTTACACGATTCGATTTCACATGAATAACACTACTGGAAGACAGTTGTGGTACACACAGTCCATCCTGGCGGTATCGTGGTGGTGACAGGAATGGCACCCGATCGCCCTTTAAGCTAACCGTGCCACATCCGCTAATAACCGTGCCGACCTTGCGCCGTTGCGAGACAAAGGCTCAAGAAAAATATTATGAATGGTTTGATTGATTGATTTGGGGAGAGCGGACTAAATGTGAGGTCGGCCGTCTCATTGGTGTGGGAAGAATGGGGAAGTAAGTCGGCTGTGCCCTTTTAAAGGAAAGGCATTTGCCTCAAGCGATTTACGGAAATCACGGGAAACCTAAATCAGGGTGGGCGGACGCGGTTTTGAACCGTCGTCCACCGAAATTCGAGTCCAGTGTGCTAAACACTAACGTTTTCCACATCTAACGTCCACACCACTGTGGTGCTGCGCTGAACTACGGCACCTTGGTACTCAAGTACAATCGAACTGCCACTGTGGTAACAGACTGAGCTACTCTGTAACACTTGGGATGTCCGACCATCCAAATTTAGACCGTCCGTTCTTTCCCTGAATCGCTTGAAACGAATGCTCGCATGATTCCTTTGAAGGGGACGGCCGATTTCTTTCCCCACCCCTTCCCAGCTGCGCCTGCACTCTATCTCTAAAGACCTAGTCGTCGACGGAACGTTAGATGGCTGGCTCTGAGCACTATGTGACTTAACATCTATGGTCATCAGTCCCCTAGAACTTAGAACTACTTAAACCTAACTAACCTAAGGACAGCACACAACACCCAGCCATCACGAGGCAGAGAAAATCCCTGACCCCGCCGGGAATCGAACCCGGGAACCCGGGCGTGGGAAGCGAGAACGCTACCGCACGACCACGAGATGCGGGCACTGAACGTTAGACTGTAATCTTCCGTCCTAGTCGCTGGTCGTTGTGATTCTACTTTCAGTATCCATGTTACGTCTTACTCTCCGACACCGTCCTCTGTTACATAGTTTGACGAGCATGATGTTACGTTCATGTTTTTGTGGCACTACACAGCCACTTAAAAAGCCTTCCTGTAAAATCTTTATCATTTCAGCGAAGCGCTTTTCATTGCTTTTGACATCCACGTGCCACTTATAACTGTATGTTCCCTCACTATCATTCCTATGGGCTCAGTAATGTTGGTGCTGTACTTGTTCTCCACCGCATCATCAACAGGGCTGCTAATACTCTGCGGGAGATAACAGATTGCAGAAGTCTTCGCAGAAAATGAAATTCAGAGTCTAACACCCAGTCCAGAGAAGGTTATTACTTTCTCATTAGAAGTTCAGTTCGAGAAGAAAGGGAGAGGGTTGCGAATGCGACCTGATCGTGGAAACAGCTTCGAGAACCCGAGTGAAAACCCAGTTCGGTGAAGGGTACGAGGATCTGAGTCATTCTGCACACTAGCACAGAGCCTTAACTGTCCATCGCATCATCAAGTATGAAACATCCGGTTTCCAGAGAGGCGCCAGTGTTCAGCGACACTAACCAAGTAGGCAGCCCACTAAAAATCGAAAATACATCACTGTACTGAACACGAGACAGCCGTGGACCAACAACTACGTCAAATAAGACGATCTAGGAAAATGAGAATGACAATGGAGAGAGTGGACATAATCTTTCTGGAAGAATCGTCGCAGCATTACGTGAATTATAACAAAAGCAAACCAGTATAAGTAGGTTTGCCTACTCCTCAATGTAAAATTATTCACTTAGTATTTTGCCGTCTTGCTCTTTCTATGCAATCTAGCAATAAATAATTAAGTGAAGGTTAATTTTGTGACGCTTTTTATATTTTCATATTCAACTAAGTACATGTGAAATAAAGAGATATTTTGTTTCTCTACCTCCCGCTCACCAGTATTGTTAGTTTTGTAGTTACCGACAGAACATGTTCTGAAGATCCAGGTGACATCGGATGCAACCAAACTTTTATAATTCTGTATTTCAGTAAAGGCTTTTGGTCGCTACACAAGATACAGCGCATGTGGCGTAGTTTTTTTTTTTTTTTTTTATTTTCAGACGCGTACATGTAGACAAACATCGTTACGAAATATTTTATAGCTGCATCTCACTCTGAATAATGTGCAAACGTTTATTATACACTCTCTTTTTCCCTCCTGAAAATAGTCATGTTTGCTGCAGTACCGAAAACGCTTGTGTTCTGGATTTTAGTACAGCATCGCACGTGTGACGGAATGTGAACAGGTCATCCGTGAAAATCGCTAGCGCAACGCAGCTGAATTCTCAGTACAATATTTAACCTTTTTTTTTTTTTGCTTTTTACCACGCAGATAAAATTTCACGATCAGCACGGAGAAACGTTGTGATCTTCAAATACAAATAAAACAGAACGAAAAATATTCCTGTCATAGCACAAAAGTGGCAAATATATCCCGGGCAGAGTTAGGGATTCAAAAGAAGTGAATAAGTTTTGCAACTTATCTGGCAGCTTCAGAAAACATAAAAATCAAAACAGCTTCACATATTCGCGATTTTTTGCATGGTAGTATTTGTAGGCACGTCATGAAATTTAATGCATCCACCCCCAGAAATTTTATTCGCCAGAAGAACTTTTTTAGCATTACTTGTATGCTCTTCAGCCATATCCTGTTATCTATTGTTTACCATGGCTGGCGAATCTTCTGGGTTTGGGACAACGGATCAGGGAATTTAGCCTATAGATTGCAAGATGCAAGTGTGCCAACACATTGCAGCAGAAAGCTTGCTTTGCTGGGAAAGTACGGTTAATTCGCAAAGAGGAGCGAATATGTCAAGATGTTTTAATTTAAATGTCTTTGAAACTGCCAGATAAACCGAATAGTTAGTTCCGTTATTTTACATTCTTAATTCTGCCCAGGACAAATTCGCCTTGTTTTTTTTTTTGTCATGATAGAATTTTTCAGTCTGGGTCCCAAATTTTACTCTATAAAAATTTTGACATTAGACTGCCATAGCTTGACAATCGATTTATATTTTTGTTGACTCGGATGGCGACTGATCGGGTAAATGTTTTTTTTTATGGTCTTTCGATCCATGGTGCTTACGTCGCGGCAACGGATAAGGCTTTCCAAAAACAACAGGACCATCTTACGTGTTTTTAGACGTTAAATGTATTTATCTACCTTCTTACAAACTTTGAAGCTATTCGCACAAGTTTAAAACACTGAATGAATTTTTTTTCACGTAAAATGAGAGTGAAGCTAGATTTTTTAAAGCTAATGTTTATCGTAAGAATGTTTTTTATTTACTTGATTCACTTTAAACAGCTTCCGCACATTCAATTGACTCAGGAACAAATTTTACGTGCCACATTTAGCTCGTCTTTACACCATCGTATCTCAACAACGGATAAAGATTATTGCATTAACAAAATTTGTGTTAACTTTTCCATTTAGCTGCCTTCGCACAAGTTTTGAAACGATTCAAGTTTAAAGTATGGAACAGGCGCGCTTCAAAAACCTCCCAGAGAAACGTGTTTTTTTGGAGGTAAAATCCAAACGAAGCGAGACGAGTAAAACACTTAGACAAAGGTCCGATATGCCTGTGGGCCAAGTCTGAACCAGCAGTCTAGGTCTAGCCTGTAGTTGTTTAATGGTGACTGTTTTTGAAAGTAAAATCCGAACGAGAGTGACTGGCTTTGCACATAAAACTCTAACGGTGAACACAAAAATGGCGCCGTTCGCTGAGCATTAATTTCAGCGCAATAAAAATATTTTCCGAAAGGAAGTAGTCCATTTGCGCGATCTACCTGGGCATCCGCTCCGAGTCATCATTCGAACTTTGCTTAGTAAATTTTAACATAACTACAGTGAGACAGATGTTCGTATGGCTATACAAATGACCGCTGGACCGGGCTAAACCAAAAACTTTTTACTTCATGTTCCTAGCTTAATAGGGACCGAGCACCAAGACCCCCTCCCCCCATAATCGTAATTCTGTGCGCGGCCTTTTCGTACACATTTGTTCCAACGTTTCCACGTAGTAACGATAGAAATCCCCTTGATATATGTGGGTTTCATAGCTATCATCCTGGGTCTGTGTACGATTATGCATGGCTATTCGTCACGCACTATGTCTGCTATGCTGTGTCCACTACAACGTATGAGTTTTTTCTGGAAACTTCATTCCTTTGTAGCACATGAAAAGGTTGTCACTTCCTGGTGAAAAAGAGTTAATAATATTTGCACACAACAATTTAGTGTGCTATGCACTACCCTGCAGCCTCCCTAAAAGCCTCATCATTAAACTGCTTTGCAGATATAAGAGAGACAAAGAACAACAATTGCAATTAATTCCACAATGTTTGAAAAAATATATATAAAAAAGGCTTCTAAGTGTGCCTGGTTCCTTACGTAAGCCATGTGAAAAGAGAACAGAATGCTGTTCATTTTTCGAAGTCTTGATCACTGGTTTTCATAGATGACACACGTTTCCAACAACATTACAAATGACATGAATAATTCAATAATACAAGGGTAGAGGGAAACCAAGAGATGAATACACTAAACAGATTCAAAAGGATGTAGGTTGCACTAGGTACTGGGAGATGAAGAAGCTTGCACAGGGTAGAGTAGCATAGAGAGCTGCATCAAACCAGTCTCAGGACTGAAGACCACAACAACAACAAGGGTAATAAATAACTAACATGTTATACGCACAACCATTATTTTACAGTTGATGATTTAGACATGATAGGGCGATGTTCATCGTAAAACAGGGGAAGCAGCAAATTTCTCGGCATCTTGCACACATTATAAAGGTCGCATTTTTACAGTTTCATGGTTGTGTCAGAGTTTATATAGAAAAACAAACTTGGTTTACATTCATAAAAGGTTCTCTCTCACGGCAAAGTTTGCCAGCAAACCACCCGTACCGTAGCATTTTTGCGAAATATTGGTGACTAACTGGTGGTGTATAATGGAATGTTTTTCGATGCAGTCTTTGCGGGATGTGATTTCTTTTTCTGTCTCTTCGAGGTAAGAGCAGTTTTGAAGTTGGTAAGATCTGGAATTGTTAAACAGTGCACATGGGCTGCTGACCCGATTTGAGGATACAAGAATTTATGTTCAACACATTAATTAGAAGAGAGCACTGGTAATAACAGTGATTTATTAGTATTTGTAAATGGCGGAGGTCTACACCGATTATTCAGTTGTATAAAAGCAATGAGAATAATTCAAAAAAAATTAAAAGAAGAACAGCCTTATGGTCCCTACTTTAAATTAAAGAAATTACTTTACACAAATATAACTTTAACATAACTACATATATGAGCTCACTAGTCAATTATCAGGCCTTGTGAAGATGAAAAAATGACAACTTGTAAAAGCTATTAGGTTTCAAAAAATACTCAAATAGGAAGATCTCATAAATACGTGAATTAACTATTTTGGAAAACATTCGGCAATATGAGGTTATGATAGCCCGAAAGATCTACACAGCAATCAGTACATTCTCGAGGTTTGGCGCTCACACCGGCCGCGCGTCTGAATTTCGTGCTCGAGAGCTCGAGTGACAACAACAGGCAGGAGGACCCGTGCACATCAATAACGGCTTCTAGAACACAGAAACTCAGTATTAACGCACAGTGCACTAAAATACTAAAACCAACAGCCAAGCACTGGGTAGCGCCAAATGCAGGAAGAGATGTTAAATCTTATAGTGTGACAACTGCAGTTACTAATAAAGCAATAGTTCATTACACCATCTGCAATGACGGGAAATTTCATTTCATAAATTTATAAACTACAACTAGTTCAAGGTGATAATGATCAGACAATCCACCCACAACCCTAAACACCAAAGCACCGTTTGACGGCGCAGAATTGTTACTAATATAGTTGCCAACAAAAAGGAAGTTATTAATTCCAATTTTTAAAAAATGGTTCAAATGGCTTTGAGCACTATGGGACTTAACTTCTGAGGTCATCAGTCCCCTAGAACTTAGAACTAGTTAAACCTAACTAACCTAAGGACATCACACACATCGATGCCCGAGGCAGGATTCGAACCTGCGACCGTAGCGGTCGCTCGGTTGCAGACTGTAGCGCCTAGAACCGCTAGGCCACCCCGGCCTGCTCCAATTTAAATTCGCGGCTGATGTTTTATACAGCGAATAAACTTTTATTCATAAAATTGACCACTTAAAATATTAACAGTAATAATAAAAAAGGAATCGCCGAATATCGGCCACACTTGCAATGCGACAGAACCAGGGCACAGTGCAGTTACATGGACTTGCAGTACCAAGTATCCCGGACCCACGTCTAAGTGGTTTAAGGAATGACTAGCGAAAATCAGAGTTCCACCACAAAATGGCTCAGCATTTGAAGTTAGTCCAGGAGCTCGCCGTTACCATGCACGCCAGTGTAAACTCCCGCGCTCTGCTCAGGATTCGAGATGGACGCGACTCTTAAACAGAGCCTGTGTTGACCGGTGACTGCTTCCGCACTGCAGACCCAAGCGCCGGAATGTCAACACCTTGCGTCCTCGCAGTACACCAAGCGCCGACGCACTACTCGGGGTGCTCCGTGCGCTGTCCTCCCTCCTCTCCCGAGCCGCGGCCGTCCTAAATAGAGGGTGTCAGCCAACCAGTACACCGCAAAGCGCGTAACTCCAAAGAACCCTCCGTTAGGCACTCAAGTGTGAACTGCAGAGTAGTCATGTAGACGTAGGTCATAAATGATGTAGAGTATTTTTTTATTTGCACTATACGTAATGTAAAAATTGAAAAAAAAATCACTTGTGCGATGACCCTCGGAATACTGTTCCATCCTCCTTCCGTTGTGCCTCGAAGGCGCGCTAACATAGATGGCTCATGCCTCCCACGACGCGAACCAAAAATGCTAATATTTCTGAACGCTTGGCCGTCTGGAGCCCTCACTTATGTCACTGACCACGTCCCGCACATACCGTAAATTCGGAGGAAATCGGTGGTGCTCAGTAGCCGCGTTCCCCGAGTGAGTGAATGCCTGAAGGCTTGCGTAAAGCGATATACCTGAGAAAGAAAGAGGGCAAGGAAATTTGTGTGTTTAACAACGCTTACACAGTGAGAGAAACGGAAATGAGGTCCAGACTCGGGCTGGATACGGACTTTGAGGGACATATACCATTCCGTTTGTGAGAAAACTCTGTATTATGGGAACGACGGAACCTTTCATCTGGATTACTGTGGGCAGATTTTAACTCCAGTCTACCCGAATGCTAGTCTTTTTCCTTAATCACTGAGTCAACTCATTTGCTACGACACGATGAATGGACTACTAAATGACAGTTCGAAAACGCTCAGCTGGGCAGCAGATGTGTACGAAACTTTGACGGGGCAGGGAGACCCGATAGTGCGATTTCAGTAGGAAGAACTGTGTGTACTCGCAGCAGAAATTACAACTGCAGCTAATGCTGTGGTTGTTCCACAGTTCCGTAGCTGCCACTGTAGCGCAGCCGCAGTGATCGAAGCGGCGAAGTCTCTCCGACCCGTTCTGAGCAAGACAGGAACATTCTCAAAACGGCTTTCCATCCTCACTCCCCCCTTCTCTACCATCCACAGGAGTCTGTGCATACATATTAGGGAGATTAGGCGTTCCCAATTATTTCCGGTACTTAGACAAGACCTCTAGAAATAGAAAGCTGCTTCTGAACGAAACGTTCTAATGAACTTCCTTCCCCTAGGGATTACTTAATTTGGGGCAAGATCGAACGAACGGCGTGCTCGTTACGTCGTGGTCTGGTTTTGGCGGATATGACAGTAGCACGGATACCTCTCAGAAGAGCTCTTCCCTACTTCACAGCGGCAACAGCCTGCGTTGGCAGTCTCACGTGGCGATTGCTGAATCACCTACCTCCATCTACGCTACTGGCCATTAAAATTGCTACACCACGAAGATGACGTACTACAGACGCGAAATTTAGCCGACAGGAATAAGATGCTGTGATAGGCAAATGATTAGCTTTTCAGAGCATTCACACAAGGCTGCCGCCGGTGGCGACACCTACAACGTGCTGACATGACGAAAGCTTCCAACAGATTTCTCATACACAAACAGCAGTTGACCGGCGTTGCCTGCTGAAACGTTGTTGTGATGCCTCGTGTAAGGAGGAGAAATACGTACCATCACGTTTCCGACTTTGATAAAGGTCGGATTGTAGCCTATCGCGATTGCGGTTTATCGTATCGCGACATTGCTGCTCGCGTTGGTTGAGATCCAATGACTGTTAGCAGAATATGGAATCGGTGGGTTCAGGAGCGTAATACGGAACGCCGTGCTGGATCCCAACGACCTCGTATCACTAGCAGTCGAGATGACAGTAATATTCTCCGCATCGCTGTAACGGATCGTGCAGCCACGTCTCGATCCGTTACTCAACAGATGGGGACGTTTGCAAGACAACAACAATCTGCACGAACAGTTCGACGCCGTTTGCAGCAGCATGGACTATCAGCTCGGAGACCATGGCTGCGGTTACCCTTGACGCTGCATCACAGACAGGAACGCCTACGATGATATACTCAACGACGAACCTGGGTGCACGAATGGAAAAACGTCATTTTTTCGGATGAATACAGGTTCTGTTTACAGCATCACGATGGTCGCATCCGTGTTTGGCGACATCGCGGTGAACGCACATTGGAAGCGTGTATTCGTCATCGCCATACTGGCGTATCACCCAGAGTGATGGTATAGGGTGCCTTGGTTACACGTCTCGGTCAGCTCTTGTTGGCATTGACGGCACTTTGAACAGGGGACGTTACATTTCAAATGTATTACGACCCGTGGCTCTACCCTTCATTCGATCCCTGCGAAACCCTACATTTCGGCAGGATAATGCACGACCGCATGTTGCAGGTCCTGTACGGGCCTTTCTGGATACAGAAAATGTTCGACTGCTACCCTGGCCAGCACATTCTCCAGATCTCTCACCAATTGAAAACGTCTGGTCAATGGTAGCCGAGCAACTGGCTAGTCACAATACGCCAGTCACTACTCTTGATGAACCGTGGTATCGTGTTGAAGCTGCATGGCCATCTGTACCTGTACACCCCATCCAAGCTCTGTTTGACTCAATGCCCAGGCGTACTTAGGCCGTTATTACGGCGAGAGGTGGTTGTTCTGGGTACTGATTTGTCAGGATCTATGCACCCAAATTGCGTGAAAATGTAATCACATGTCAGTTCTAGTGTAATATATTTGTACAATGAATACCCATTTATCATCTGCATTTCTTTTGGTGTAGCAATTTTAATGGACAGTAGTCTACTTTTACATTTGCCCCCTCTCTGTCCGTCAATCTCATCTTTCTCCCTTCTCTCTCCACGTTATCACTCTCACCCCAATACTCCTGCAGTATGTCTTTCCAGATTGTAACTAGTTTGTGTATAAAATTCGACTGAAATCCTTTCAGTTGTTAGCATGAGCTTTCAACCCGTTGCCTTGCTCTCACAATCACGTGGCAAACATACTTCACACATACTTAACAAAAAAAAAAAATGGTTCAAATGGCTCTGAGCACTATGGGAGTTAACATCTAATGTCATCAGTCCCCTAGACTAAGAACTACTTAAACCTAACTAACCTAAGGACATCACACACATCCATGCCCGAGGGAGGATTGGAACACGCGACAGTAGCGGTCGCGCGGTTCCGGACTGAAGCGCCTAGAACCGCTTGGCGACATCGGCCGGCTCATAGTTAACATATTTCACATGTATTTGTAAACATATTTCACCTGATTGTCTAGCGAATTTCACCTACAGTTTCATTTTCACATATCTTAATGTTTATGACACATCTCCTGAACTACGTGCTATACGATGATATAATTTTGCACGTACATTCAGCGGTATTCGTCTGCCAAATGTGTTACGTATAGAGTTAGTAGTAAAGATATAATAAATTAAAACGCCATGCATGATGCGGCATTTTCTAGCGCATTTCAGTATTTGACGTACTATCGCATATTCATGCGATAGTACACTATGCCATCAAAAGTATCCGGACACCCCCAAAAACCTACGTTTTTTATATTAGGTGTATTGTGCTGTCACCTAATGCCACGTACTCCATATCAGCGACGTCAGTAGTCAGTAGACATGGTGAGAGAGCAGAATGGGGCGCTCCGCGGAACTCACGGACTTCGAACGTGGAAAGGTGATTGGGTGTCACTTCACTCATACGTCTGTACGTGAGATTTCCACACTCCTTAACATCCCTAGGTCCACTTTTTTCGATGAGATAGTGAAGTGGAAACATCCAGCACAAAAGCGTACAGGCTGACCACGCCTGTTGACTGATAAAGACCGCCGACAGGTGAAGAGGATCGTAATGTATAATAGGCAGACATCTGTCCAAAGCAATACACAGGAATTCCAAACTGCATCAGGATCCACAGCACGTACTATGACAGTAAGGCGGGAGCTGAAAAAACTTGGATTTCATGGTCGAGCGGCTGCTCATAAGCCACCATCACGTCGGTAAATTTCAAACGACTCCTCGCTTGGTGCAAGGAGCGTAAACATTGGACGATTGAACAGTGGAAAAACGTTGTGTGGAGTGACGAATCACGGTACACAATGTGGCGTTACGATGGCAGGGTGGGGGTATGGCGTATGCCCAGTGAACGTCATCTGCCATGGTGTGTAGCGCCAACAGTAAAATTCGAAGGCGGTGGTGTTATCGGGTGGTCGTGTTTTTCATGGGATGGAGGGGGGGGGGGGGCTTGCTGTTTTGCGTGGCATTATCACAGTACACGTCTACATTGATGTTTTAAGCTTCTTTCAACACGATCGAGCACCTGTTCATAATGCACGGCCTGTGGCGAGTGGTTACACGACAATAACGTCCCTGTTGCCCGCGAAATTGGAAGCTTTCATCAAGGCTAAGGGTGGGCCAACACCAGATTGAATTCCAGAATTACCAAACTTGTAAGTCATTTTCAGCCAGGTGTCCGGATACTTTTGATCATATAGTGTATGTCGCACAATGACATATTTTTCTAGGTACATTCAGCGGAAAATATTTCTGCGAAATTTGTTGGGAGCAGAGTTAGTAGCAACCACGTAGAAAATTCAAACTTTTGCATATTGCGGTAGTTTTCAAGCGTTCAGTGTTTATGACTTCGTATCTTCTGAACTAAGTGTCGTACAACGATGTACTTTTTCTGGTGTGTTCGGTGGTATATGTGAATAATGTCTGCAAAATGTGTTACGAATACAGTTGGTAGTAAACAACTAATAAGCCGGCCGAAATGGCCGTGCGGTTAAAGGCGCTGCAGTCTGGAACCGCAAGACCGCTACGGCCGCAGGTTCGAATCCTGCCTCGGGCATGGATGTTTGTGATGTCCTTAGGTTAGTTAGGTTTAACTAGTTCTAAGTTCTAGGGAACTAATGACCTCAGCAGTTGAGTCCCATACTGCTCAGAGCCATTTGAACCATTTTTTGAAACAACTAATAAATTAAAACGCCATGCATCATGTGACATTTTTACTGCATTAGCAGCGAAAATATAGTAAGCGACAAACTTGTTTCCTTTCATCATTTTATAGGAGTCCCCAGGGAGGAAAGTTCCGCAAACGTTTGAAATTATGTGTAAAGTTCGTTGCAAGTTTCTAAGTGCTGTCATTCTCAAATAACGAACGACTAAACTCTGGGTGTTCGCGCGCCTTTGGCTACATTCCTTTCTCACCCCCGCCGCATCCCCTCGTAGGTATGTGGTTCTTACCTCCATAGCGATGATTTCCAGACAACAAATTATATGTGTACCAAGTTTGGTTAAAATCGATCCAGTGGCTTACGAGCTATGGAAAACACATACATACGTACATACTCGTGCACTTATTTTTATGGTTTGTATCGATAAGATGTCAGTTAGATTTCTAACAGAGGGAAGTACGGTTGTTGGTAGACAAAACCGAATTTGGCTGAGTTAGAAAGGCCAACCACATTGTAATTAGGACACGATCAAGTACACTCAGTTCTCCTTTTCAGTTTCTTTCCCAAGAAAAACACACATCAAAAAAAATTTTGCACCGCCCTGGTTCCCAGAACTCTTTAAGATAGACGTTGACTGCGGATATTGTAACACAGTCACAGTCCCATTGACTGTTCAGAGATGTCACTAAACCCGCCCAAAGATGTAAACAACCATGCATGAGCAACGCCTATTACACGGAGGGGCTCCGACAGCCGATCAGTTCCAGTCATTCCACCAGGAAGGAGGTACACGGCTTGGGTTGTCTGTAGTTCAATGATGCATAGACGGTCAATACCGCGGTTCGATCGCGTCCGCATTGTTACTTTGTGCCAGGAACGGCTCTCAACAAGGGAAGTGACCAGGCGCCTCTGAGTGAACCGAAGCGGTGTTGTTCGGACATGGAGGAGATACAAAGAGATAGGAACTGTCGAAGACATGCCTCGCCCAAGGACTAGTACTGCAGTGGATGACCGCTATCTACGGATTATGGCTCGGAGGGACCCTGACAGCAACGCCACCATGTTGAATAATGTTTTTCGTGCAGCCACAGGAAGTCGTGTTACGACTCAAACCAACACCGACTCAAAGGAAGGCCTCGGCGCTTGTTCGTGACGTCACGTCAGCTAGGCACGGCGAACGCCAGGTCTGTTGCAGGCATACTCATAATGGTGGTGTCTCCCTCTCTGACACAGGAAAATGTGGAACTATTGGCGGTAGTTGACCAACACACATTTTTCTGAGAGATTTCTGCAATCAATTAATTGTGCAATTCATCACACTTCTTAACAAAGAGTGTACTCCTGAACTTAAATTTCCACCTGTTTTAAGGATTGACATACAAACAACTTCGTGGTGCAGCAGCAACAGAATTCGTGCTTCTTTACCTTATTTGTAAATCTGAGGAAGTTACGTTTGTACTGGGTTGCTTTTACAAGAAACTGTGAACATATTGGTGCTCTTCTTTAGGTATCTCGGTTGACTATGGGGTGAGGAGCACTGAATGTTAATGAAATATCTTGCGATTGTACACATTGGGGGTGAGGGTGGGGGACAGAAGAAGAGGCAAAAGAGAGATACTTGTTTTATCAAATAAATTTTTTTTATCTTATTAAGTTTCTCCTTTCAGTAGCAAGAGGGGAATATTTATCTTTTCTAATGTGAATGTTTAAAAAAGTTTAAGCTCAGCAGTATTTTTGATGTGTGAAGCTATTTTGTTTCCTGTTTAGAATCCCTTTCGTTGAAAACGACTGTAATCTAATGAGTGGCAACAGTTGGACATTTACACATGTAAATTAGTTCACATTTCCAGTGACGATATCAAACGAAAATAAATAAATAAATTAAAGAAACGAGTTCATCGTAGGGGGGTTGGGGTAAGTTTCGATAGCAAAATGCATCAAGTAAATATAGTTACTTGAATGTAAAATTTCCGAAGCTCGCAATGGGGCAAAGCATCATCTCATATTGATCTGTTTGTTTCGACAGGATTCAGTAACAGTAAAACAGAACTATGATCTTCATTTGTAGCTTTACGATAGTAAGAAAATCTTTCATCTAAATAAAACTGCAGAATCCAAAACAATACCAAACATTTTGTCCAGAGATAAGAGATTTATAGTGATACGCACGCCCAGGCGTTTCTGCCTGCAACAGACCAGGCGTTCGCCGTGCCTAGCTGACGTGACGTCACGAACAAGCGCCGCGGCCTTCCTTTGAGTCGGTGTTGCTCAAACTGTGCGCAACAGCCTCCATGATACGCAACTTCACTCCCGACGTCCATGGCTAGGTCCATCTTTGCAACCACGACACCATGCAGCGCGGTACAGATGGGCCCAACACCATGCCGAAAGGACCACTCAGGATTGGCATCACGTTCTCTTCACCGATGAGTGTCGTATATGCCTTCAACCAGACAATCGTCGGAGACGTGTTTGGAGGCAGCCCGGTCAAGCTGAACGCCTTTGTCCAGGGAGTGCAGCAAGGTGGAGGTTCCCTTGGGTGGCATTATGTGGGCCCGATGTACGCCGCTGGTGGTCACGGAAGGCGCCGTAACGGCTGTATGATACGTGAATGCCATCCTCCGACCGAGAATGCAACCATGTCGGCAGCATATTGGCGAGGCATTCATTTTGATGGACGACAATTCCTGCCCCCATCGTGCACATCTTGTGAATGACTTCCTTCAGGATAACTAGAGTCGCGAGCGTGTTCTCCAGACATGAAGCAATCGAACAAGTTTGGATAAATTGAAAAGGGCTGTTTATGGACGACATGACGCACCAACCACTCTGAGAGATCTACGCCGAGTCGCTGTTGAGGAGTGGGACAATGTGGACATGCAGTGTCTTGCTGAACTTTTGTACAGTATGCCATGACGAATGCAAGCGTGCATCAATGCTAGAGGATGTGCTACTGGGTATTAGAGGTAATCTGGACCACCACCTCTGAAGGTTTCGCTGTATGGTGGAACAAAATGCAATGTGTGGTTTTCATGAGCAATAAAAAAGACAGAAATGATGTTCATGTTGATCTCTATTACAATTTTCTGTACAGGTTCCGGAACTCTCGGAACCGAGGTGTTGCAAAACTTTTTTTGATGTGTGTAAATACGCGTTATGGAAAATTCGTCGGAGAGTGTGAGGGACGGAAAGTACATACTGCAGAGTGATTTTAATCGATCCTTACGTTGGCCGGCCGGAGTGGCCGAGCGGTTCTAGGCGCTTCAGTCTGGAACCATTTTTCGATCCTTCCGTAAAACTTTGTTATCTTCGTATCGAGGTCAACTAACCATTATTACCCGTAAATGTATTCGCAGTTGCGAATAGGAACCACCGTCAGCTGTATAAGGGAATGATAACAATGAAAACTCGTGCCGGACCAGGAATCGAACTGGGATATTCCGCTTTACGGCAGCTGTAGCCATAAGCGCTCTGGCTCTCCGTGATCGACTCACGGCCAAACACAAAACTCTATATGTCGTCGTTCCTGCGTCATAAGATGTACTCGTACACACACTACGTAATTCCCGTAGAAGGGAGGAAAAAATGGTTCAAATGTCTCTGAGCACTTCTGGGACTTAACATCTGTGGTCATCAGTCCCCTAGAACTTAGAGCTATTTAAACCTAACTAACCTAAGGACATCACACACATCCATGCCCGAGGCAGGATTCGAACCTGCGACCGTAGCGGTCACGCGGTTCCATACTGGAGCGCCTAGAACCGCACGGCCACACCGGCAGGCATAAAGGAGGACATTTTAACTGAAAGTCGCTGCCTGGTATCGGTGGGTAAATGTCATATTACAGTAGCTGCCTTGTTAGGAAGAACGATGCATAGGAATACTACATCGCACTTCTTAAAAACAAAGGCATTGCAGTATCACACTTATTACCCACTTACACTTAAATTTTATTTCAGTTTTAGTTTATGTGTATTATTTATCAGAAAACAGTAGTGAACGAAAAGGGAAAAACTGTTCCATTTGAATTTCAGAGAAGTATAGAGTCTGGGAATCGTTGTGTTCAAGTTGTTAACAACTCGCCTAATAATCAGCTATCACATGCCGCAAAGGCGTGGCATGTTTTTATTCATTCGTTAATTAGTTAGTAAATATTCCTCACCCAGTCCTAACTTGGTACTAAATGATGAAACACAACAACATTTAAAACACAGCGCCGTTCAAAATCGACACGCGAAGGCTTCGGGAAGCGAGGGATAAACTGCGTCTAAAAGCCAGCTCTCGCCCAGGGACGTTCGTTTGCACACATTTCACACTCCATAACCACAGTATGCGGCACCATGTGCAACAGGACGACGTTCTTGGCATATTTCGGCATTGCTGACTCTTTAAAAATGTCTCTCTACCCGTTAACCAGATAAATAAATGTCGTGTGACTAGGACCTCCCCTCGAGTTGACCGTTCGCCGGGTGCAAGTCTTTCGATTTGACGCCACTTCGGCGACTTGCGCGTCGATGGGGATGAAATGATAGTGATTAGGACAACACAACACCCAGTCCCTGAGCGGAGAAACATCTCCGACCCAGCAGGGAATCGAACCCGGGCCCTTAGGATTGACATTCTGTTGCGCTGACCACTCAGCTAGCGGGGGCTGACGTTAGCCAGGTAGGCAAACCCTTTCGGCACTCCTCTGATTTCGTATGCGGTCAGCACGCGCAAGTATGAAACGATTGTTTGTCCAGCCTGTGGGTAGGGATTAGTGAACGGTATCTCCGTGCAGGGACATTTTTAAGTGTCAATGAAAGATACTCGAGTAGCCCCAAAGGGCGTTGCCGCACTGAGGTTCTTAGAGCGACCCATTGACATTTCACCCACGCGCATTTTAATGTCCCACTCCTTCGTGCTCACGTCACAGAAGTACGCGAAAAAGGAAGGATTTAAAATCATAAACAGTCTTTTCTGCTTCGGATCACGTTCAGATTTCGTTGCACTGTTTTAAACGGTCCAAAGTGGTAGCACCCCGTATTGCGGGCACGCTGCGCTCCAAAGGGGTGAGATCACCTTCGGTGGGGTTGCAGCCACGCGATATACTTAGAAATGATTTGAATCGTGCGAGAAGAGTCAGCAGTGGCAAAATTTGTTAAGAATGTTGTCCTATTGTAGGCACCACTCCATACCGTCGTTTCTGAGCGGAAAATGTGCGAAAATGAGCGTGGGTCCAAATGGCTCTGAGCACTATTGGACTTAACATCTGAGGTCATCAGTCCCCCAGAACATAGAACTACTTAAACCTAACTAACCTAAGGACATCACACACATCCATGCCCGAGGCAGGATTCGAACCTGTGACCGTGGCAGTCGCACGGTTCCGGACTGAAGAGGCGCTCGGACACCGCGGCCGGATTGAGCATAGAGAACGGACGGTTCCATTGACGACCTTCACGCCTCCTGCTGAGGCGTTTTCGTGTCAATTCCGAGCGGCGGCGTTTTGAACTATTTTTCTCTGCCACGCCTGCGAAACCCACGTGATTTAAAAGCCAGGTGTCGTGGTGTGACCTCCATCGCAGAGGTGTCAAACAAAGTGGTGAAATGAGTATAACAGGGCGTGTGATGCCCTTCCCATAGTGTGACATGTCCACGGTAGCGTTGTGCAGAATTGTGGTGAAATTTGGTGCCAATGTGACACCATTAACCATCCTTACATGCCACGTCAACTTTTGAGCTCTGTCCCACTATTTGCTTGTGTCGACTCATTGTCGTTTGAGTTGGGTTGTTTGCGGGAAGAGACCAAACTTCGTGGTCATCGGTCTCATCGGATTAGGGAAGGACGGGGAAGGAAGTCAGCCGTGCCCTTGCATAGGAACCATCCCGGCATTTGCCTGGAGCGATTTAGGGAAATCACGGGAAACCTAAATCAGGATGGCCGGACGCGAGATTGAACCGTCGTCCTCCCGAATGCGAGCCCAGTGTGCCAACCACTGCCCTACTTCTCTCGGTCATTGTTGTTTGAAGCGTCGCTGAGTCCAGGTGTGACGTCACAGAACGCGACTGTTCCGCATCATTACAGAGGAAGGTTGCAGCCGCCTTTGAACTAAATTTGTCTTCTCGGTCCCAAACGGAGAAGAGTACGGGGTTCCGCAAAAGTGATCCTGTAACTGTCTTGCGCAGTGTAGTTGCTCAGTAGTGTACTGCGCATTCTATAATTCAATGAAAATGACCGAAGTAGTTTTGATGTAGGATCTTCAGTACGAAAACTCGTTTGTTGCAGTCCCCCAGTCTAGTTTATCTCGTGCAAGGCTCTTCATCTCGGCATAATTACTGCAGCGGCCGTCCATTGGTACCTGCTTGCTGTATCCCAGCCGCGGTCTCCCTGTACAATTTTTACCCTCCACACTTCCCCAAATACGGAACTGGCGATTCTTTCATGCCTCACGATACGTCCGATGGCCCAACCCCTCCCTTTGTTCTTAATCCGATTCAGCACCCTGTCATCATTAATCCGATTTCCCCAGTCAATCTTCAGCAACACCACATCTAAAAGCTTATATTCTCTTCTTGTTTGGACTACGTATCGTTCACTTTTCACTTCCCTATAGGGCCACAGTCCATTCAAATACATTCAGAAAAGACATTCTAACATGAAGTTTATGTTTAGGGTTAATAAATTCCTCTTCTTCAGACAAGCTTTTCTTACCGGTCTACCTGTTATACCCTCTCCACTTCTGCCCTAACAGCAGAGATCATTCGTTGACATTCATCTTACAATCTCTTTTCTAGACGCTTCAAGACGCTGTTCAATCGTTCAACAGCTCGTGCAAGTCATTTGCGGTCACTGATAGAATAACACCGTATTCCACAAAGCATACAGATTTTATTTCTTCTTCCTCAACTTTAATTCCCTTTCCAAATGCAGAAGACATAGAAAACTATCGGCCCATTTCCCTGCTGTCACTCAATTCTTAGCTATGGTATCCTTTTTTGGGGAACAAACGCACAAAATATGAAAACAATTTTCAAACTCCAGAAAAGAGCCATAAGAGTAATAACCAAAAATACTAGTCGAGCTCATTGTAAAGATCTGTTCAAAACACTGGGGATTTTAAATGCTCCATGTGAATACATTTACCAGTCAGTTCTACACATCAAAAATAATATTGGTAATTGCTGCACAAACAGCTCTGTCCATGACCATGCAACAAGAGATGGACTCAACCTACACTTACCAAGAAAAAATAAACATAAAACTCAAAACAGCATTTTCTACCAAGGAATAAAACTGTAAAAGGATATCTACGGATGGATAAAGCTACTTCTATTACTACTACTACTAAATGTGTCCCTGGTTTCGTCTCCTGTTTGTGCAGTGTTCGTATATATGGAATGATATTGCGGCTACGTTACAACCTGTCTCTCAACCTCGAATACTGCTTCCCTTTTACGTCCCTAGACTCTGATTAACTGCAGTCTAGTTACTGTACAGATTATAGATAATTTACCGCCCCCTGCATTTCATTTCTGCTACTTTCAGAATTTCAAAGATCGCACTCCAGTCAACATTATCAAAACTTTCTCTAAACCTACAAATGCTATAAAAGTTTGTTTTGCCTTTCTTCAACCTATGCTTTAAGAGAAGTGTTAGAGTCAGTTTTGCCTCGCGTGTTCCCACATTTCTCCGGAACCAAAAGTAATGTTCCCCGACGTCGGCTTCTCCCAGTTTTTCCATTCTTCTGTAAATACTTCGTATATGTATTTTGCAGACATATCTTACTGAAATGTTAGTTCGCTAATATTCACAGCTGTCATCAGCCGCTTTCTTAATAATTGGAATTATTACATTCTTCTTCAAACCTGAGGTTATTTCGCCAGTTTGGCATATTATATACATTGAGTGGAACAGTTTTGTAAGTGTGTTAATAATTGTGAGGGAACGTCATCTGCACTACAATCCTAGACTGGACCTGGGTGTGTCAGTGCTCTGTCAAATTCTTCTACCAATATAATATCGGTCCCCTCAACTTCATTTACTTCTTCTTCAATTTCTAAACAACTGTCTTGAAGTTCATTTGCGCTGCACAGTCCTTCCACATTGCGGCTTTCCTTGTTTACTTAGTAACGGTTTAACGCCTGAACTTTTGGTTTTCATACAGCTGCTTCCTGTTTCTCCAAAGAATTTTTTAATATTCTTATAGGGGTATTCATCTATAAATCCTATACTCGTACATGCTTCTAAAACTGTTCCTGCCCTGCCTTTCTGCAATCTCTGTAAATCTCACTTTGTGAAAATGCAGAGTGGAGGCTGTAATAACTCGTCCCAACACAAGGCGAGCTAGGGTAGGGTCACTGTGATACAGTATTCACCGAAAATTTTACTCGGCGTTGGAGCCCAAATTTGTGCCACGTTTGGTGCCTTGAGTTACAGGCGGCTACTGATTTGACTCTTAGAAGAGTTCATTAGCAATAAGGCCTCGTAGCGTAGAGAGTCTCCCGGATGCCCACTTCACGATCACCACGGGAAGAGAAGTTGAGCTTGTCACACTTCTAACCCATTTGTTTGTTGCAATTCCTTCAGGCTCCTTGATGCATGTACTTAAATGGGAAAGTGCAAATAGAACAGGACTCGTTTCTTATTTGTCGGAAAGAATTATCTTTGTAGTGAATTTTAGACCGTTTAGGTATTCTGTGAAATAAGACTGTAGAAAGTGCTTCTAACGAACTCTGTATCAAAAATATTGTGTGCATGTCCACACGAATAGTGTCTCTCTGCTGCAGTGATTCGGGATCATGCATCTGCGTTTGGGGAATGAATAGCCTGCACTCAATGAAATCAACCAGCCGGTTGTGGTTTTTCCCTTTCGGCCGTTGGGAAAAGACGGTAATATTGAAGATACCATTTGTTTGATGTCAAATTTCTTTCTCTAACGAGAGAACCCTCCAGTCATATGGACATATTTCTGTACGCACTATTTTGTCTGACTGCATTTCACATCGGGACAAGATAATATCAGCCAGACTGTAAACTGACCTGGCCTGGTAAGGAAAAATTTATACGTCTTTAGAACTGTATCTTACGCCAAGTATCTAGATTTTAAGGTAAGGAATGTTAGCATATTCTCTGGTTGGCTGGATTATCAACATATTTCGTTCCGTAAATCACCAGTACAACCATTACCACCACCACTACACCACCGCCACCACCACCACCGCCGTCATTATTCTTTGAAGGCAAGCCTTTATTTATTATTCTTCACCTCCCGCCATACATATTGCTTGAATTTCATTCCACAGATCGTTCTTCGCAATGTGGATAGTCAGGAACTGCTTCTTGACTTTCTTTGCTCATTTTTTTCTTCAAAGAAGTTTCTTCGAATTGTGAATTACGTGTCGAATGAATTTGTCGTTCCTTTTCTTTAAGGAGTTATTTATTTCATATTGTGATTGCTTATTGGATTTTGTTTCGTCCACTATGCTTTATGACTGATCTCACTGTAAACATTTTGTCTGCTATTAATGTTTTTCCCCTTTCCTTTTTGACGGTTGTCCAACTTTTACAACCACTGATCAAATCTCTGCGAAAATTCTTGTTTGGTGTCTGGTGACTATGTTGCCTTAATATCCAAGAGACTTTCGTTATCATCAAGTTACTACAAGCAAGTAAATAAATTTTACTAGGGAAGTAGAAAAATTTGTTCACTTGCCTTACAGTTGCATCCCCTGCTTTAAGATTTGACCTCGCTTCCTTGTCGTCCGCTATATCTGTCGGAATCGTTCTGCTGTTGTGTGTGTTTCTCCTTATCTTATGGTTGTCCACACGCCAGATCATACAGTCATCTCGCCGCAATATTTGAGCTGGCCACGTGGACGCTATCCTTAGGTGAGAACGCTGTTTGCTGAATCTCGCCGAAACTCATACGGCAAGCAGCGGTTTCACCTGATGCTGGCGTCTAGGTGGACGGGTGAAATATCGTGCCAAGGTGATTGTACGTTCCGGACGCAGACCTGACAAGAACATTACCAACTTCGGTTGTTGTCTTTACCTAAATTTACTGCCACGTTTCGAGTGACTGCATTTCATAGAGTGACGAGAGGCTAACACCCAGATTGTCCACTGATCTGCCATCTATTTCATCTAATGGAAGGACAAATGTCATTAAAAATTCTGTGTTGCTCAGTATGTTCCACGTGCATTGTTAAGTAGGAGGTGTTAGTATATTCCCGGGATGGCTGACAGTCCACTTATTTTGTTAAATGGTTAGCCAACCAGCTTTTCCTGACCCCCTGTGCCAACTTTTTTTCTGTTCGTGCATTCGTACTTTAACAACATATTATAAGGCAAATCTTGGGTCACTTTTTAGTTGTTTGTACTTGTGTGTAAACGTATGGTGTTGTAAGTAGGCTGTTTAGGTTTTTATGTTGGTAACGTCACTTAGCGCTCTGTATGAAAATCACTGGCTGTGTTGTGTGCAGTCTGTGGCTGGTTGGCATTGTTGAAATATTCGCCATTGTAGCGTTGGGCAGTCGGCTGTTAACAGCGCGTAGCATTGCGCAGTTGGAGGTGAGCCGCCAGCAGTGGTGGATGTGGGGAGAGAGACGGCGGAGTTTTGAGAGCGAACGATCTGGACGTGTGTCCATCAGAAAGAGTAAATTTGTAATATTGGATATATATATATATATATATATATATCCAATATTACAAATTTACTCTTTCTGATATATATATATATATATATATATATATATATATATATATGATGACTTTTGAACATTATTAAGGTAAATACATTGTTTGTTCTCTATTAAAATCTTTCATTTGCTAACTATGCCTATCAGTAGTTAGTGCCTTCAGTTGTTAGAATCTTTTATTTAGCTGGCAGTAGTGGCACTCGCTGTATTGCAGTAGTTCGACCAACGAAGATTTTTGTGAGGTAAGTGATTCATGGAAGGTATAGGTTATTGTTAGTCAGGGCCATTCTTTTGTAGGGATTTTTGAAAGTCAGATTGCGTTGCGCTGAAAATATTGTGTGTCAGTTTAGTGTTGATCAGAATAGGTAAAGAGCGAAATGTCTGAGTACGTTCAGTTCTGCTCAGCTGTTTCAAAATCAAATAATGTAAGAGGTTTATCAGCACAGTCATTCATAATTTTTTCTAAGGGGACGTTTCAGTCTCCCTGGAAGGAAGCCAGTGTAGCGTCAACTAATATGTTTTTGTTTTTATTTGTTTATTTATCTATTTAACCTGGTCTGATTAGGATCATCAGGCCCTCTCTTACATCAGGCCAGAGACCCACACAAACAGTATCTTTTTTACATCGTAGTAACCTAGGAAATAACAATTTTAATGTGATTAAATCCTACTGACTGTGAACTAATAAAGTTAATACTGGCAGTACTTCTACCACTGGCGCTGGTGCTATTAACGATAATAATAGTGATGATAAAATTAACGGAAATAATAATAGCAAAGATTGTGACAAATATAATAAGAATTAATAGGTGTACAAAATGGAGACCTCCTGATATAATGAGTTCTGGGAAAAGGAAATGTAAGGAGACTGTACCAAATAAGAATGCTGGGAAATGAGGAAGATGCGAATGGAAAGAAGGATGTTACTGTGGTAACGAGTGCGTC
The DNA here is from genome assembly GCF_023864345.2 of Schistocerca serialis cubense. Taxonomy (NCBI): domain Eukaryota; kingdom Metazoa; phylum Arthropoda; class Insecta; order Orthoptera; family Acrididae; genus Schistocerca; species Schistocerca serialis. The sequence goes on from NC_064644.1 coordinate 562,509,026, forward strand.
AAGCACAATGGTAATCGCTATTGTTGCCATAGTGGGTATGTCAGAACTACCTGCTGAAACCGGAGATGTTTTTCGAGATGGAGATACTATTCCAGAGTCTGGTTCGTATTACTGAGATGGACTTTGAGAAAGCGGCTGAACGATTGGTGGGACAGAAAGGATTTTGCGCTGATGGGAACGGGTGTTTCTGCCATGTTGTTCAGGCAAGAGCTTTAAAGCTGAGGAGAGATGTGGGTGACAGTGTGCATTGAGAAGACTGTGGAGAACACAGGGGATATGGAAATCTCTGTTCTTGTCTCCACGCAGCCAGGATAGCTGTGCATATGATGCTGAAATGTGATCAAAGAATCGACCATCACAGATAAAACGAACACCGGCATTCTTAACCAATTCCACGCTCCGTGAGGCTTCCTGAGAAAGATTTTGAAGGGTAAGATCGCTGTAGTCAATAATTGGAAGTATAAGTGTTTGTACAAGCTTGTTTTTCAGGTCAAGAGCGAATGGCTCTTTGTATATTTGTAGAGGATGGAGAGATGCGGATGTCTTCTTGCACACTGTAGTTACGCGCTCAACTCAATTTAGCTTTTCATCTATTATTACACCTGGACTCTTTGCTGAAGCTGAGAAGTTGACATTTGAGCCATTTGGTGTTAAACGTGGCAGGAATTAGTGAGATTCTTGATAGCTGTTCAGTTTACTGGTTTTACACTTAGATACAATTGGAGGTCATCAGCTTACATGTAGCATTTGCAACCGGACAAAACTGATGATACGTCGTTGAGATACAGTGAAAAGAATGCAGGACGGCCGGACCTAGCACCGAACTCTGGGGGACGCCTGTTACTGCCTGCCTCCATTGCGACTTTATGGTGTCGCGCTTGATGCCTTGCTGACCAGTTGCAAGGTATGAGTGACAGCATTTGCGTTGCACGTAGAGAGAAGTTTAGGCTTATAAGTTTGGCAAGTAAAATGTCAAAGTCGATAGTGCCAAAGGCTTTGCTGAAGACGATTAGCAACATGATAGTCGCCTCTTGTGCATCCATGGCAAGTTTCGAGTCGCCTGTTACTTGTCTTTAAGTCAGACGTCGTGTTGCAATGTTTGCAGAACTAGTTTGTTAATTGGTCGTGGACTATACAGGGTCGTCCATTGATCGTGATCGGGTCAAATATCTCACGAAATAAGCGTCAAACGAAGAAACTAGAAAGAACGAAATTTGTATAGCTTGAAGGGGGAAACCAGATGGCGCTATGGTTGGCCCGCCAGATGGCGCTGCCATAGGTCAAACGAATATCAACTGCGTTTTTTTTTTTTTTAAATAGCAACCCCCATTTTTATTACATATTCGTGCAGTACGTAAAGAAATATGAATGTTTTAGTTGGACCACTTTTTCGCTTTGTGATAGATGGCGCTGTAATAGTCACAAATATATGGCTCACAATTTTAGACGAACAGTTGGTAACAGGTACGTTTTTTAAATTAAAATACAGAACGTAGGTACGTTTGAACATTTTATTTCGGTTGTTCCAATGTGATACATGTACCTTTGTGAGCTTATCATTTCTGAGAACGCATGCTGTTACAGCGTGATTACCTGTAAATACCACATTACTGCAATAAATGCTCAAAATGATGTCCTTCAACCTCAATGCATTTGGCAATACGTGTAACGACATTCCTCTCAACAGAGAGTAGTTCGCCTTCAGTAATGTTCGCACATGCATTGACAATGCGCTGACGCATGTTGTCAGGTGTTCCCGGTGGATCACGATAGCAAATATCCTTCAACTTTCCCCACAGAAAGAAATCCGTGGACGTTATATCCGGTGAACGTGCGGACCATGGTATGGTGCTTCGACGACCAATCCACCTGTCATGAAATACGCTATTCAATACCGCTTAAACCGCATGCGAGCTATGTGCCGGACATTCATCATCTTGGAAGTACATCGCCACTCTGCCATGCAGAAAAACATCTTGTAGTAACATCGGTAGAACATTACGTAGGAAATCAGCATACATTGTACCATTTAGATTGCCATCGATAAAATGGGGGCCAATTATCATTCCTCCCAGAATGCCGCACCATACATTAACCCGCCAAGGCCGCTGATGTTCCACTTGTCGCAGCCATCGTGGATTTTCCGTTCCCCAATAGTGCATATTATGCCGGTTTACGTTACCGCTGTTGGTAAATGACGCTTCGTCGCTAAATAGAACGCGTGCAGAAAATCTGTCATCGTTCCTTAATTTCTCTTGTGCCCAGTGTCAGAACTGTACACGACGTTCAAAGTCGTCGCCATGCAATTACTGGTGCATAGAAATATGGTACGGATGCAATCGATGTTGATGTAGCATTCTCAACACCGACGTTATTGAGATTCCCGATTCTCGCGCAATTTGTCTGCTACTGATGTGCGGATTAACCGCGACAGCAGCTACAACACCTACTTGGGCATCATCATTTGTTGCAGGTCGTGGTTAACGTTTCACATGTGGATGAACACTTCCTGTTTCCTTAAATAACGTAGCTATCCGGCGAACGGACCGCACACTTGGGTGATGTCGTCCAGGATACCGAGCAGCATACATAGCACACGCCCGTTGGGCATTTTGATCACAATAGCCATACACCAACACGATATCGACCTTTTCCGCAATTGGTAAACGGTCCATTTTAACACGGGTAATGTATCACGAAGCAAATACCGTCCGCACTGGCGGAATGTTACGTGATACCACGTACTTATACCTTTGTGACTATTACAGCGCCATCTATCACAAAGCGAAAAAAGTGGTCCAACTAAAACATTTATATTTCTTTACGTACTACACGAATATGTAATAAATAATGGGGGTTCTTATTTTTTAAAAAAGCGCAGTTGATATCTGTTTGACCTATGGGAGCGCCATCTAGCAGGCCAACCATAGCGCCACCTGGTTTCTGCCTTCAAACTAGACGAGTTTCGTTGTTTGTAGTTTTTTCGTTTGATGCTTATTTCTTGAGATATTTGGCCCAGTCACTATGAACGGGCCACTCTGTATAGTCTAAGGCTTTGAGCTATGTAGGAGCAATGCGGCATGGGTGAGGCTACAGTAGCAATATCATCTTGAACTAGTGGCTTCAGTAACCTCTGTTTCCAGGCGTCGGGAAAAACACTTGTGTTGCGGCTGAAGATATCTGTTATAGTGGGCAGTAGTTGGTGAGTAATAAGGGTCATCATCTGGACTGTAATGCCATCATGTCCCGTAGGTGCTGACTTGATACACATGGTGCTTTTTTTTTTTTGACGGGACTGTAAGTTACTTGCTTTAGATAGAATTTTTTTACAGTCGTTAACCCCCTGAAGTAATGAGTGAGTCTCTGTTACATTTAAGGTTCAATTGTGGAAGTAGGTAGCGTCAAGTACCGGTTTACTTTACATATAGCAAGATCACACAGGTTTTTCTCCAGGGCAGGTGGTCTGTTTCTGCTGTAGGTAAATGTATGGCCACGCCTGAGTTTTGCGCTCCTCACAACTTGACTGACTCTGTTCCGCTTCTGCTTGTAAACAATACGATTTTCAGGCGCAGGGTGCAGTATCTCATCTTTGTTATTTAAAATTTTTACTCACATTCATCCCTGGCCGTTTTTTTAAGTCTGTGTTGCATTTTTAGGTGACTGGGTAAACAACTTACTTCGTTCACCGACTGATCACCATCACTGTGACAGGCTGCGCCGTCGCCACCACCAGCTTCAGTGTCACCATCATCGCTATCGCTTCGCCACTTGTCGCGCCAGCTCCCGACTGCAGGCCGCCTCGTTCTCGTGTGTGCAGGGGCGTTCCTGATCCCGTTCTCGGTGATGCTGGTGATCGCCGGCCTGCCGCTGATGTTCATGGAGCTGAGCTTCGGGCAGTTCGCAAGCCTCGGCCCGGTGGCCATCTACCAGGCGTTCTGCCCGCTGTTCCGCGGCCTCGGCTACGGCATGGTGATCGTGTCGGCCATCGTGATGCTCTACTACAACCTCATCATCGCCTGGACCATCTTCTACATGTTCGCGTCGCTGCGGCCCGTGTTGCCCTGGCAGAACTGCGAGCCGGAGTGGAGCACCGACAGTGAGTAGCGGCCGCCGAGCTCTGCGCATGCGCGCGCGCGAGAGCTGTGTGGGTCGCGTGTGGCGACGCGGGCTGTGTCTGGGCGTCGGCGCGCGCTGACCGGCCGCCGCAGACGGGCACCGAGCAGTTTCACGACCCCACTGCCTTCAAGATATTTTGATGTTTTAGAATAGAAACAGCCTCGGTTATTAAATCAATCAGTATCAGTGAAGTGTTTCACTCATTTTGGGCATCGTCAGACTGTGTGACAGTATTTGAATATAAAACACATCAATCATCAAACCATACTGAAACGCCCGCTAAACCCGCAGTGATTAGGATTGTGGAAGGGCCAAATAAGGTGGCGGTCAGTTTCACTTCAAAATTGTAATTTATTGTAATTTAATAACACATTTAAACCAAAACGGCACACAGCCGAACCTTTACAACTACGAGTTTCAAAATCTAATTCTTTCACGGCTGAAGGCCTCCAAACAATAAATCTTAAAAATCAATAACATAAATTTCAAGTGACTGAAGAACGGCAGTTAAAATTGCAAATAATATATATACAGGGTGAGTCACCTAACGTTACCGCTGGATATATTTCGTAAACCACATCAAATACTGACGAACCGATTCCACAGACCGAACGTGAGGAGAGGGGCTAGTGTAATTGTTTAATACAAACCATACAAAAATGCACGGAAGTATGTTTTTTAACACAAACATAGTTTTTTTTAAATGGAACCACGTTAGTTTTATTAGCACATCTGAACATATAAACAAATACGTAGTCAGTGCCGTTTGTTGCATTGTAAAATGTTAATTACATCCGGAGGTATTGTAACCTAAAGTTGACGCTTGAAACCTCCGACTTTCAGTTGCGTGTTGTAACAAACACGGGCCACGGTCGGCGAGCAGTGTTATGCGCATACTGCATCGTCACCGGTTTCACCCGTTTCATGTGTCGCTACATCAGCAATTACATGGTGATGACTTTAATCATCGAGTGCAATTCTGTCAATGGGCATTAACAGAGAATGCGTTGCAGTTCTACCTGTTTACCGATGAGGCTGGTTTCACAAACCACGGGGCAGTGAATCTACGGAACATGCATTACTGGCCCGTGGACAATCCTTGCTGGCTCAGACAGGTAGAGCGACAGCGACCGTGGACTATAAATGTATGGTGCGGAATCGTTGGCGACCACCTCATTGGTCCTCACTTCATTGCAGGGGCCCAAACAGCTGCAACATACATCGCGTTTCTACAGAATGATCTGCCAACGTTGCTCGAAAATGTCCCACTGGAAACACGTCGACGTATGTGGTATCAGCATGATGGTACACCTGCACATTCCGCAATTAACACTAGGCTGACCCTTGACAGGATGTTCGACGGGCGTTTCATAGGACGTGGGGTACGCATAAATTGGCCAGCCCGTTCTCCTGATCTTACACCTCTGGTCTTCTTTCTGTGGGGTACGTTAAAGGAGAATGTGTACCGTGATGTGCCTACAACCCCAGAGGATATGAAACAACGTATTGTGGCAGCCTGCGGCGACATTACACCAGATGTACTGCGGCGTGTACGACATTCATTACGCCAGAGATTGCAATTGTGTGCAGCAAATGATGGCAACCACGTTGAACATCTATTGGCTTGACATGTCGGGACACACTCTATTCCACTCCGTAATTGAAAACGGAAACCACGTGTGTACGTGTACCTCACCCCTCATGGTAATGTACATGTGCGTCAGTGAAAAAGACCAATAAAAAGGTGTTAGCATGTGGACGTAATGTGCTGTTCCAGTCTCTTCTATACCTAAGGTCCATCACCGTTCCCTTTGGAGCCCTACGAAATTCGGTGCTCTCCGATACACACGATCGAACAGCGGAGGAGTGGTACTCAAGCGTCAACTTTAGGTTACAATATCTCCGGATGTAATTAACATTTTACAATGCAACAAACGGCACTGATTACGTATTTGTTTATATGTTCAGATGTGCTAACAAAACTAACGGGGTTCCATTTAAAAAAAACCTAGGTTTGTGTTAAAAAACATACTTCCGTGCATTTTTTAATGGTTTGTATTAACCAATTACACTAGCCCCTCTCCTCACGTTCGGTCTGTGGAATCGATTCGTCAGTATTTGATGTGGTTTACGAAATATATCCAACGGTAATGTTAGGTGACTCACCCTGTATAATCACAGCTAGACTGAAAGCCTCAAGGCAAAAGTGGATAGAATAAACATAAACAAGGTGCAGTACAAATGGCTAAAGGACCCAATTAAATTTCAAAATTTTAAAATATATTACCATAATCTTTTGAGACAGAAGGCCACAATGATTTCGCTTAAGGTGAAATTTTAAGAATAAGGTTTTAAGCGGCTGAAGGCCCACAGTTGATTTTCCAGAAATCCAAAAATACCTTAAACCTTTAAGTTTTAAGTGGCTGACAGTGCACTAAATGAAAAAATAGCACAACAACAGTAACTTTCAGCAAAATATCTACCTGCTAGAATTCAAACTTACTTATACGGGCTGAATGCCCATGATTTACATAAAACACAATATTTTTTTTAAGCATTGGCTATAATAGATTACCGACAGACCATTAAACACCCATGAAAAGGACAGTATAGACAACGGCACTCAGACGCCTCCAGGGGTGGGGGCTGCCCTCGAAACATTAACGTTCACTTGTGTGAGACAGGTGGTGGGCCCAGCTACACTTGATCTGTCGGTAACCCAACCAAGAGACAGTCACGGACCCACAGACCAAACGACTTGCTAGCCACTACTCGGTACATGAAAACTCAAACTGTTACGGACGTGATTATCCACCACGAAATATGTATTAATCTGTCAAAACTACACAGTGTTGGACAGTGACAAAAGGTAAGGAAAGGACACTGCCTGAAATTACGTTAGTGGCCAGGGCACGCAACAGGAACACTAACGGCCACAAGGCAGAAAATTGCGCTGGTACACTTGAATATGAAATAAGGTAATATAGTTAACTCCACCCAAAAAGAACACTGCCTGAATTTACGTCAGTGGCCAGGGCAGATAACCAGAACACTAACGGCCACAAGGCAGAAAAATCCGCTGGTACACTTGAATTGTAGTGAACGAAAGTACTTTTCCACCGCACAGCAGTTCGATTTCACCACTACAAACACTCGGTGTTGCTCACAGGAAAAGCTCCCCAACAGCGAACCACCGAAACGTACGACACAACATGAACGGACGTGACTCGTGTACTTAAGACACCACTCAACCTTGACGTACTGGGTCGGTGAACCACGAAACTTGTAGCGATCGGACAGCTCCACACACGCTCCGACACAGCTCGGGGACCCGCCAGCGGACCCAGCTGACTGCACCGCACGGAGATATCCTTCCTGGTCCGCACCAAGCGACCGACTGCCCGCCCTCACACCCCCTAACTAGAAACTATATGCACACTACCAAAGATGGTACACGGTGCAAATATCGATACACATGGCTGCTGCCACACGTAGAAGGAGGAGGAATCACGGCATAACCGCAACAGCGGCGGGAAACCAAACGCAGATAGACAGCCAAGTTCAAGGAAACACATAGTTCGCAGTGAGCACGGCTCACATATAAACTGGAAAATGGATGCAACAGTAACTGGATATGTAATCCATCCGTCATGAAAACATACAAAATGCAGCTGGAACTTGAACAAAGCAGCTTATTTCTCCAAAGTAGCAGAAAATAGGCCACGTTTACAAAATAAACGCGGTATGAGCCGCACGCTGCACAATGTCGCTCTGTCATACACACAAATACTTGAGTAGTAAACTACAAAGACATATTAGTTTGAATATGAACTCGTGTTTGGGATGTCTAAATACCACAGGAGGCAGGGCACCATCCCGTTGTGAGCAGTAGTCTGTGGGATGTTAGCATTAGTGAAAAGCGTGAGGTCATCCACATGAGTGCTAAAAAGAACTCGTTAAACTTCGGTTTCACGATAAATCAGTCTAATCTAAAAGCCATAAATTCAACTAAATACCTAGGTATGACAATTACAAACAATTTAAATTGGAAGGAACACATAGAAAACCTTGTGGGGAAGGCTAACCAAATAAACCACCATAAAATAAGAGAATCAGTGCTCGTACGGAAAGATACAAGTGTTCATTCTTTCCGCGCGCTATACGATATTGGAATAACAGAGAATTGTGAAGGTGGTTCAATGAACCCTCTGTCAAGCACTTAAATGTGATTTGCAGAGTATCCATGGAGATGTAGATGTAGATACTGATTGAAACTGAGGCTACGAACAGGATATTTGGTATGAGAGTTTAATTATACAATACAGTGACGAAGTTGGTGTCATTATTCGACAGGAGTAGTAGATTTTGAGTAATTCGTGTATGTTACTTTGATATCATTTATTTTAAGTACACACACATGATCGACGACTCAGTAAGGATTCCAGGTAACCCTTAAGTACACTTTCATTACAGCATCAAAACATTGCCAAGTTCAACGTAGAAACAACATAAAAACTGGGATGATTGTCCTCCATAAGACTGTTTAACAGAAGCAAAGTTGGTAATGATGTTGGCCACAATGATTACACCGAGCCAGTGTAGCAGCACCAGTCCCACAGTGGAACACCCATTCGTGGTGGCGGGTGGTGGCGGGTGGAGCGACGCCAGTGGAGACTCGGCAGGTGGCTCCGACGGACTGGCCGCAAGGCTTGTCGGCCATTGTCCGAGGACTGTTGAGCCGAGTGCTGCCTGCTGGGAGCCGAGCCACGACTCCCACAGCAGCCGGAAGAACATCAGCGGGCACTCGGATCCACGTGACCCGCGCATGCGAGCTTGGTGCCTCGACAGCAGCATCGCTGTTTGCTGCTGTGCGCGCTACCTATGTGACCAATGATGGTGACCCTGGTGGCGCCTGTAGTATTTGACCTGCCAATCAATTGCTTGTGGTCAGCATCGTGTTCACAACACACGATGTACGTAAACAATTTCTGGAGGAAGAACGCCTGCGGGGACAGGGTAAGCTTTCCGCACCGCACAGCTGCAAAGTTGAAGTGGTCGGAGACGGGGAGGCAGCAGTTCCCGTTTTTGCTTGCATCACTGTTCACCCTATGACCCAAAACACTATGATCACCTGCTTAATAGCTTGTCTGCCCGTCTCTGGAACGAAATACATCACTGATTCGCGTATCACTGATCCGACAGTTTGTTGATGTCTACGCACAGATTAAGTAATTCGCATAAATAACGGGCCGCCGATTTGTACACTTGGTGATGGCACCCGATAGCGACCCAGCTGGGTTTCGTAGGATTTACATCAGGCAAATTTGCTCGCGGAGACAGCAACGTGAGTTCCCTGTAATGCTACTCAAACCATTGTAGCACAATTGGTTTGCCTGCGAGACACGGACAATTAAGCTGCTGAGAGAAGGCATCGAGGATGAACGGGTGCAGGTGGTTCTTCGATTACTACCACAGGTCCCATGCAAGTGCAGGAGAACATCTCCCACTGCATAATACTGCTCGCACCAGCCTGCGTCCGAGGCGCGCTGCACATGTAGAGCCGCCGTGACGCGGGGTAGCAAGAAACGTGATCCATCCGCCCAGGTGCAAGTTTCTATTCATTCACGGTCCAACCCCGCTGATTCCTTGCCCACTGAAAACGTAACTGATGATGGCGCTCGACATATATATGAACACTTAGGGGCCTCAGGCCGGCCGAGGTGGCCGAGCGGTTCTAGGCGCTACAGTCTGGAACCGCGCGACCGCTACGGTCGCAGGTTCGAATCCTGTCTCAGGCATGGATGTGTGTGATGTCCTTAGTTTACATAGGTTTAAGTAGTTCTAAGTTGTAGGGGACTGATGACCTCAGAAGTTAAGTCCCATAGTGCTCAGAGCCATTTGAACCATTTTTGAACTTAGGGGCCGTCTGTTGCGGAGCCCAGTGTTCACCAATGTGCGCTGAATGGTGTCCTCCGAAACACTTGTGCGTGCACCAGCATTGCACTCTTTCGCCAGAGGTGCCACACATCGTCATCTATCCCACTTAACAGAGCAGGGAAGGCTCAGAATCCCACGTTCTGTAAAGATCGTGGATGCCCAACCATATAGCACCTATTGGTAGTTTCACTGCCCTTCTACCACTTTCCGTAGATGCTCATGACTGTAGCAAATGAACATTCGACCAGCTTCGCCGTTTTTGGGATACTCGTTCCCAATCACTGTATAATAATAATCTGCCCTTTTAAAATATGTTCAAATGTGTGTGAATTCCTAAGGGACCAAACTGCTGAGGCCATCGGTCCCTAAGCTTACACACTGCTTAAACTAACTTATGCTACTGATAACATACACACTCATGTCCGAGGGAGGACTCGAACTTCCGGTGGGAGGGGCTGCGCAATTACTGACATGGTGCCTCAAACCGCTCTTATCTCAATGGATTTATCCATTTGCAGTCCATTTCTTCTTTAGGGTGATCCCCCATCCGTTTCTGCTCCATTTACTTACCTTTTTTACCACGTCTGTTTTTCGTGTATGCCTCTAGAACCACGAGGCAGCACTAAAGTATTTCGAATAGTCAATAACCTTTGTGTTTTAGGACGAGTAAATATTTTATGAACTTTTACCAGTTTTCATTCAACTCATCTTATGTTTTAGATTTTGATAGTTGTGTATTGGGCTGTTCAGAACAAGAAATGGGTTTTTATTAAAACAGTACACCATATGTTGACCAAAAACTACGTTTAAAAATAAATTCATACGTCATTATCCGCATCTCGATCACCAAAATTTAGTGCAAGCTGGAAGCGTGGATGTGCTGGCTAGGTATAGTATTTTGTTATGTCTTCCTACGCCAGACAGAATACATCATGCACTTATGGGGTAGCAGAAAGTTTAATGAAAAATATACAATTGTGAACCATTTATATAGCAATCAAAATATTAAACTGCACCCCCCTCCCCACCCTTCCCCACGACCACCCGCCAACAACTAGAAAGAACACGTCCCCTGCGAAGGTTACAGAAGGACCAGGCAACTCGTAGTTCAAAAGTTTTCTCCTCACAGAAACAAAGCTGAGGTTTCTTTATACATATCAGAAGCGTAAATACAAAGAACAGAAAACGTGCAGAATTCATATACATAGCTGCACATGTAAGTTCATGGAAGATTACTGTGGATGACCAAAAGGGAGCACCCTAGAGAGCATTTGAAGCAAATCTCCCTTGATGCAGAAAGGAGAACACAGCGGGCAGCAGAGCAAGTGGTCTGCGCTTCTGCGCAGTTAGAGACTAAATTGGGCGATGTTGTCGGTTTGCAAATACCAGCACTCCCAAATGCCCACTGCAAGAACTGTGCAATTCAGTACTGAATTCCTACGTTCACCTTCCCTTAACTTGCATTACTCAGTTCGCCTTGCAGCATTCCAATAGTCTTGTCGCCCTTCTGGTTCCTTTCGCTGTTAACTGCAGACATTATTTGCGTATTATTAAAAAGAAACTCACGAAAAAAGAAGCTCATGACGAATATGGAACGCAACAATTACATTAGCGGGCATAATTGTTGCTCGCAGTCTGCGTAAAAAATATATGGTGCTACGAAACAAATAGCTGTTAATCACATTGATATTCTTATTCGAGCATAGTGACAACTGGAAATCCTAATTTTTGAAGATTACGTCCGGATTTTCCGATTCAGAATGTAGGCCATTGAGAGCGTTTCAACCCACTTGAATGGGGCCTCCCGGCCAACAATGCCATACGATCATTTCCATTTTTTTCCATGTGTTACACTTTTCTTGCAGACCAGGAGACAAACTTTAAGAAAGGAGCTAGCTTACAGCATTTGCTTTCCTCACTTCCGATCTTGCTTTGTACAGAACCGATTGCAAGATATTGCTATTTTTCGTAAAGCTTTTCCTGGTACTCAGTCTCTGGACAGTTGACATATAATCATGTGAAGGATAGCTACGTTTGGTAAGCATGTATGTTCTTCGCACACTGGCAGCAAGCTCACGAAAGATGTCTTGGAGGATAGTAGTAGTAGTAACAGTAGTAGTAACAGTAGTAGTAGTAGTAGTAGTAGTTGTTGTTGTTGTTGTAGTAATACTAGCAATGGGGATTCGCCATGAAGCTAGAACATGATGTAACAGAGCACATATGGAATTAATTTTTTTCCTGATTGATAAGTACAGTAGTGATAATAAAAGCTACCATTATATTTTTTGAGTAAATGGCTATAGTGAAGACCCAGGCTGCTTGCTACAATTTTCTTCAATAATTTCTGTACAAAAATGTTTCAGAGCTATTTTAATGTGAAATGTCTTATAACGTAGTGCCGTTAATAGAGGTTCACCATACACGTTTTCCTTATGCTCAACTATTGGGAATATCAATGACCTTGACACTACTTCCGGTCATGCACCTTGTAATAATTTACCCCACAGTGGGGAACATTGTTACAGTGGGCGGAATAAGTTGCTGCGCATAGTGTAGCCTATTAAGCATTGATTAAAAATGTGTCCGGTTTCCCCATTGCACTAAGAGTTAACTGTCTTTTGCCTGTAGTATCGTGAAATTTAGTCCATATTTATTAGCAGCCTTCCTCAGAGAATAACCAGCCACTACATCGTTTGCCACTTTGCTATGTATTTATTTCCGTGTTGCGCCTCTATTTGTCTTATTCTGGTAATTTCTCATGTTGCCTTCACAAGAAAAATACATAGTAAAAAACTCCATACTACACCGTAACAACGAGCCCCACCCAAACTGCAACAATTTGCGCCATAAGTCGCCATTTCATATATCAGTCACTTGTAGTTACAACTTTCCCACCGTACATCACTTACACTGATGTACAGAAGCGCTATGTTGCTATTAAAAAGAATCAGAGAAGAAAAAAATTATAAATAGAAAGAGAAATTACGTTTCCTCTCGCAGTGTCACTAATACTAATAGCCCGCCCACCAGCGATCACAAAAACTGTACTATCAGGCGCTTCCACGTGTTGCAAGGAAAGTGCGTTGTTTCCTGCGCTCAATTCAAAATTCGCACATAACAAGCTACACTGCGTAACAACTAGCCCTGTTTCCCCTAAATGTATAACGTAATAGATCATTCCAGTTCCCAACGCAGTGGACTGTCAAGCGGCTTCAAGCAAAGGAAAATACAGACGTTACTGGACTTATCGTACTACACCCTGTATCGTCCAGTGTTCATTAGGTTGACCACCAGAAAATTTCAAAAAATTTGCAGCGCTCCACCATATGTGTCTCAAAGAAAACTCAATATTAAAATTTTTCAAATGATTCAACATTACGTATATTAGTGTTCATCATTTCAGTTTTCTTCATTCAGGGTTTTAAAAAAAATCAACCTGGTGTTTTTCACAATGTTCTGCCATTTTCAGACCTCGCTGTCAAAACAAACTTTTGTTACATATGGATCGGCTGCAGTATAGTTTCATTCTATCCCACACTATCTTCTACTGCTCTGCTTGCTAAGAAAAAGAGTTTAATTTCAAGGGTTGAGCCATGAGGCTTGAGTAATTTCTACAGACACGTCCAGTGTGAAGGGTTAAGCAAACAGTCGAGGACTCGATTATTCCTGCTACAAAAATGGCTCTGAGCACTATGCGACTTAACTTCTGAGGTCATCAGTCGCCTAGAACTTAGAACTAATTAAACCTAACTAACCTAAGGACATCACACACATCCATGCCCGAGGCAGGATTCGAACCTGCTACCGTAGCGGTCACGCGGTTCCAGACTGAAGCGCCTTTAACCGCACGGCCACACCGGCCGGCCATTCCTGCTACAGGTTTGAAGGTTTGTAATTCACATCTCTGTTTGCTTAACGTTGAAATAATTTCAGACTCACTTCTTCCGGCAAAAACAGATTTTTTCTCGCAGCTTTCAGATATGTACAAATTGGTACTGATATGCCAAAAGCAGAAAAAATTTTATTTCAAAAGAAACATTCTGAGTTGAAAATAACATGTTAAATTGAAGTAACTCCTACGCCACCTAAACCAGAGACGAACATCATCACTTCTGAACAGAAATATATGAGTAATGTAGAGTACAATTTAGTTATAAAGACGAGAGCAAATTTCCTAGACAATGATGTTGTAAAGTTGAAAACTGAATGGCATAAGATTAGCAAAAATTGCGCCACTTGCTACAGAACGCTCCACGAGGAAATGAGTGTTCCATTTCATGATTCCTTATTTATTTCTGCCTTTTAAACAATGTGAGGACTGAATGAAGCCCGCTTGAATTCTGTGTACGGTGACTTTGAGGGTCGATGTTGAAGTAATGCGAAAACTTCGCATGGCAAGAACCGGACTAAAATCCATCTATTTTACGCGAAGTTTATAGCGAGTCAACACTAGAAAAAATGCGAAAACTTCGCATTACAAGAACTGGACTCAAATCAATCTGTTTTAAGTGAAGTTTATAGCGAGTTAATACTGGGCGACTGTATAGTTTATGGCTGGTCTAATCACATGCGTAATGGTCGTGTGAAGATAAATCTGATTCCAGGGCAGGAATGCCAAACACGAACAGATGATATCCAAATTTTGTAACAGATACTCTTGAAGATCATCATAAAACACACGAAGAACTTTCTAAGGCCACAGAGATTCCCCTAGACTCCCTTTGCTTCGAATCATGACAGATTAGTTAAAACAAAGACAAATAATTTCTATTTGTAATGCACCTGCTTGACGTTACGCATAAACAGAAACGGCTGGCTACTACAGCCTTGCTGAATAGAAGATTTTACTCAAACGTGAAGCATTATTGCAACGAATTGCCGTTACTGTCGAAACGGGGATGATCCGCCAGCTCTGAAACCACAGTTTGACGAATGGAGAGGAGGACCCACAACATAACGAAAATTTTCGACGAACATGGTGAAATATGAAATAAATTTCGATCTTTAAGTAGCAAGAAATATTTAGGACAGACAGAGGTCCACGCGAAACGTTCACACCGTACGTAGTTCATTATCGTGACTTTATGCGAAGCTGTGCACATAAATTCACATATCAGGACTGTGAGTTGGTCTTTTATTGGGGCGACTGTAGTGTGAAAGCCAGTAAAATAACAGCTGAAGCTTTCCCATGCAGCTCATATTATGCTGTCGATGTAAGAGAAATGCGGAACAGGAAAGAAAGATTTGTTCCCCTCAAGTAGAATTACAAATACCGTATTTTGAATTATAAAGGTGGAAAGGGGAAAGAGAGAATGGAAACTTGACAAAGTTAATTAGCAATAAAGAAACGGAGATAACCTCAGAAATCACATTTGAATTCCGGTTTGCAGTCGATTTGACTTGTTACCTTGAATACGGGAAGAATCTCAACCAGTATTTGAGCATCGTAGACTGCAGCAGACTCGTAGAAACAAGTTTAAGGCTAGGTCAGTAGAAAATTCAAGTAGACTGAAAAGAGTCTTGCTCCTAGATAGCTGCCGAGGGATGGTATAGGCCAAGGGCACCAGCAAAAGCCAAGTATAGGCTGCTAGGTCGCAGGCATCGTGAAACCCGTGCCAAGCGTAGCCAAATTGGAAGCGAACATAGGTGCTTTGTTCAGAAATTTTGATGAAGAATATCGGATACCTGTTGTAGGAGGAGCAGGAAACTACCTGACTGCACCTTAGAATATAGCATTAAAGGTGACCAGGAAAAAATAGGAGCGGCAACATGACATACTCCTGCGGAATTTTTGAAGGTTTTGTCATAACAAGCTCTGGGTTAACGTAACTGACAGCTGTGTAAAAAGAGATAAGCGAAATCCTGTTGAGTGAAACAAAGTCTCATGTCTGTGCTGTATTTGTAGCTGCAGTTGGGAGATGCAGATACACAAATCATGACCTGAACTTGAGAAGAAGGGGGAAGGACAAATCGACTAAACACTTTGCAGAAAGTGTAGGGCGGGGGCCATAAGCACGCAAGGCGAAACCCCGTGATTATTGCAGTCAGCAAAGCACATTTCTTGGGTTAGAGCTAGATTACACACAGATAGATCTTGGAAGAAATTAGAACGGAACAGGACCATGGCATATGTATCATTGCAAAAACGGAGATATTGTCTGAAGGGATACCGCAATCATTTGTTATGTATCGATTTCTAAAAGAGTAAAATTGGTTAGTCGCTTCAGAACAGTAGGGGGCTGAAAAACATGATAGAAGACGTGAAGTGATAGTTGTTCTTTGTCTCTCCGGAAATCACAGAGCTCCATTTTTATTTAGAGCGAACGTGGGAAACAGAGAGGTTGCAACATATACAAAACCTGGACACAAAGTCAAAAATATTGACACAAACTGTTTTTGTGTAGATTGGAACATAGAAGCAAGTGTTTATGAGATATTACAGCAGAATACTTGTCTTGGACTTTTAACTGTCTATAGATCGCCCTGGAAAACTTTCAGCTAATTATGAGAAATCTAGATGCATTATTAAGCTACTTGCCAGATTAGCAGAAACAGTTTGCTGTTTGTGGAAATTTCAATGTAGATTTCTTAAAATATTCTCACAGGATAAATGAACTAGCAAATTTTGAAAATCGCATGTAGGAAGACAGCAAGAGAATTTTTATAGACAGTGCTCATTCAGAAACAATGTTTACCTAATTTTTAATTGACTATCTGATCATGCTGTACAATTGATGGAGACAAACAACGTAGTACCTTACAGTTTTGAGGCATGTTCATACAGACCAGTGAAGCTTACTAATGAGAATAGGCTACATTGATTTACCAGTAAATTAAAAGATGTGGTATGGGATGAGGTATATACAGAAAGAGACGTAAATACAAAAGTCAATATATTCCATAGTAAATTTGTGTCAGTATTTGAAAGTAGCTTTCCTAAAAAGTTATGCAGGCTGTCCATTACAAAACTAAATAATCTATGGAGAACTAAAGGGATTGAATCTCATGTAAGAGAAAAGGGAAATTTACATAAAGGTCAGTCAAGATCTGACACTAATTGCATTTTCCAAAAAGTAACTGTATTATTTTAAGGACAGTCACTGAAATATCCAGAAATATGAACATCCTGACAGAAATTAACAATACAGAAAATAAGATTAAATCTATATCGGATATTGTGAAATGGGGGATGGAACATACTGTAAAAAGTACCACGGTAGTTAAATCAAATGATTAATATTATGAGTGATAATTAAAATCTGAAAGAGTTTTTGACAATCAGTTTCTAAATGGCACAGCAAAAGTAGGATTAAATGGATTAGTTCAAGAAGCAGGAGCATATATATTAAAAAGAACGTGTCACAAAATCGAAAACAACTAGAAATAATACCAAACCCGTATGCTGAAATTAATTATAACAAGTATGAGAAACAAACTCTCGTATGGTATTCACGGAATTTCAAGCAAATTCTGAAAAGTTGTTCTAACTTAATAAGTGATGCCCTTAGTGATTTAATACAGGGGTTTTTCCAGATAGAATAAAATATGCAATTGTTAAACCTCGCCGGCCGCGGTGGCCAATCGGTTCTAGGCGCTACTGTCTGGAACCACGAGACCGCTACGTTCGCAGGTTAGAATCCTGCCTCGGGCATGAATGTGTGTGATGTCCTTAGGTTAGTTAGGTTTAAGTAGTTCTAAGTTCTAGGGGACTGATGACCTTGGAACTTAAGTCCCATAGTGCTCAGAGCCATTTGAACCATTTGTTAAACCTCTTTATAAGAAAGGCGTGAAAAATAATTAAGTAATTATCACCCTGTTTCCTCACTGACGTCTTTTTACAAAACATTCTAAAATGTAATGTACTAGTACTCAAGTAATTAGATAGAAGCAATTTACTTAGAGCATCACAGTTTGAACTACAGAGGGTGTATTTGACTGAGAATGCTATTTATACATTCTCTTACCAAATATTACAAGTCTTAAATAATAACATATTGGCAGTTGGTATTTTTTGTAATCTTTTCGAAGCGTTTTACCTGCGTAAATCAAGTTACTCTGTAACAAAACCTGAATTTATATGAAACTGATTTCTTTACCCACAGCTGGTTTGAATCATACGTAACAAACAGATGTAGCGTATGAATGCTCAAAATTTTTGGGTGTACATATTCATAGACACTTGAACTCGAAGGAGGATGTTACTGAGTTGCTCAAACAGTTAAGCTCGGGTAATTTTGTTGTTTGCTGAATTGCTAGTCTTAGAAAGAACGCCGCGCGGAGTGGCCACGCGGTTTGGGGCGCCATGTCACGGAATGCACAGCCCCTTCCGCCGGGAGGTTCGTGTCCCCTTCGGGTAGGGGCTTGTGTGCAGTTTTTAGCATAAGTTAGGTTAATTTACTTTAAATAGCGTGTAAGTCTAGGGACCGTTGGCCTCAGCAGTTTGGTTCCTTAGGAATTCACACACATTTGAACATGCAGACATTTGACATTAGACACAACCAGATGAGCCTTCTGAGATATTCTGCATATCTCCATGCAATAATGTCTTATGTAATAATTTTCTGGGGTGATTCGCCACTCAGAAAGAAAGTGTTGATTGCACAAAAACGAGCAGTAATATTAATGTGTTGTGTCATACAAACATTGCAATAAATGGTAAATGAAATATAAATTTAGATATGGCAGCTAATAAAATTTTTACTGACATTAATAAGTGGTTCATAGCCAATTCACTGCCATTAAACTTTGAAAAGACCCACTATATGCAGTTCAGAACTTCCAAGAAACTTCCTTTTGCTGTGTGTATAAAATATGATGACATGGAAATAGGAGAAGTTGAGAGTGTCAAATTCTTGGGATTACAACTTAATAACAAATTCAGTTGGGAGCAGCATAATAACGAACTGCTAAAGCGCCTAAACAAGTCTGTGTTTGCAATGCGAACGATGTCAGACATAGGAGATATAAATATAAAAAACTGGCATATTTTGCTTATTTTCACTCCATTATGTCATATGGTATCATATTTTGGGGTAACTCCATAAGCAGAAAAAGAATATTTAGAGTACAGAACCGTATAATAAGAGTAATGAGTAGTGTAAATCCAAGAACATCATGTCGAAAACTATTCAAAGAACTGGGCATATTAAACACAGCTTATGAGTATATTTATTCCTTAATGAAGTTTGTTGTAAATAATACTTCTCTTTTTCCAACTAACTGGTTCGTACACAGTATCAATACCAGGAATAAGAACAATATACATAAAGATTTAAAATCACTTACTCTTGCCCAGAAAGGAGTCCAGTATTCAGCAACGCATATTTTCAATAAGTTACCAGCAACCATTAAGAGTTTAGTTTCAGACAAGGCACAATTTAAACATAATTTAAAAGAATTTTTGGTGGCCAATTCCTTCTATTCCATCCATGAGTTTCTCAACAAGTGCAGCAGACCATTTTAATGAAAATTTATTATACTTTAATTTTTGACAATAATTGGTTTTAACAGCCAAGTAACTACCTACTGTGTGAATGATGGATGTATGGAAAGCAGATGTAAGTCTTAAGTCTGTAAATAGCGGAAGTTTATTTTAAATCTTGTACATAATCTGACAGTTCTTAACTGAGGATCACTGAAATGAATAATTTACTTTAATTTTTGACAATACTTAGTTGTAATAGCCAAGAAACTAGCAAATGTCTGAATGATGGATTTAATGAAAGCAGATGTAAGTATTAATCCTGTAAATATTAGAAGTTTAAATTTAATTCATGTACATAATTTTACTGTTTATTGACTGAGGATCATTAAAATTAATGAAACTCAAGTTTTTCTAATTACATGCTTGTAATGTGTTTATCTGATATGTTCCACACCCAGGAGGATTCCCTCTTTTATGGGTCTATGGAATTAATAATTAATCTAATTAATCTGTCCAACTCCAGTCGTCATGTATGTACCTCTTCAAGGAGTTAAACGTTTTAACTGTATCATCACGTATTCGCTAATGAAATTCTTCATAAATATGGAATTTGTCATAATCAATCCATTTGAGAAGAATAGTGGTGTCCGTACTATAACACTAGAGCAGAAAATGAGTTTTATTGCCCATTATTAAAATTTTCAGTGGCTCAGAAAGGTATTCAATGTACAGAAACATATTTTTGATGATTTGCTCAATCACATAAAATATCCGACTGGTAGTGAAGCAAGCTTATATTTACATGTCCTGTAACTCGACTTGTTCTTCATCATTTCGATCATTCAAACGACCTACGGAACACGTAACTAAATAACTAACAGAACTATATCCAAATAGCTCAAGGCTTGGCCACTCAATCTCCATGAGAAAGCTATTGCGCTGCACACACTGTAAATATCCCATAGAGAAGCGACTCTAGTACAATCAGAAAGAGTTACATCACGTTAATTTCAGACCAGGCACGTACTTACCACTGCTGCTGAATGAACCTGGTGGACAGCGTTTTCCTTCAACGGAAGGCCATTAGCCAAGTCATTCTACAAGAAGTGAAGGTACTATCTTGGTTGTAAGAGGCAAACAATAGGCTATCTTCCTCTGTAAAAAATATGGTTCGGATTGTTGTTCGGCTGATGATCTGATGACGTCAGAGACTAGGAGTAAGACGAAGCGATACATAGGAGTACTAGCCGAAGTTAAGAGGTTATTATGTACTTTTTCTGCAAACAGTTTAGGTATTTAGCGATAGAAAACGCAATTACAACTTTTAAGTAACAATAGAAAGCAACTTTGTGAACGGTGATAACTTGCGAAAGTTGATGCATTTAGAGTGCCGATATGTGCAACGACGGAAATTCTTTTCCCTGTTCCCTGCAACATCATTAAACTCGCCCACAACTAAGGAATTGTAGAGCTCTTTGCATATGGGTCCGTATATGATTACAACATTGTCGACTATCAGTCATGAGCTACGACCCAAAACATAAGAAAAGTATTCTAGATAAATTTAGTGCTGATTTCCTTTCTAGAAAACACTCAGCTGAGACCCTTCATTCAGCAGGCATTCGGTGGCGCAACGGATAGCGCAACCGATAGTAAAGTAAGACGTCACATGTTTTTAAAAGTTTTCAACGAAATACGAACGCACTGTTAGCAAAAGAACCAACTGTAGCAGTTGATTCGATTGGGAGATGTATTATACAAGGGGTGGAACTTAAATAGTGGCAACTATTTATCCACAACCGATACAGAAGAGTTACATGTTTGCACCTGTTACTGTCCTTCAAAGTAGTCACCAGCGTTGTGCAGAACCCGTTGCCAGCGATTTGGAAGGCGTAGTATACCGTTAGCAGAGCCTCCTCTTTTGATGGTGCGAATGGAGCGGTCTACTGCCTGTCGAATCTCTGGAACAGTTTTGAAACGAATGCCACGAAATGGTTCCTTCATCTTCGGAATCAAATCAAAGTCACAAGGACAGCTGTGGCTGCTCTGTTCGGCCGATGGGACTGGGAAGTACTATACCATCCACCATACCTCCTGGACTTAAGTCCTGGTGACTATGATTTGATTCTGAAGATGAAGGATCCACTTCGTGGCATTCGCTTCAGAGCTGTTCCAGAGGTTCGACAGGCAGTAGGCAGCTACATTCGCACCACCAACAGAAGAGGCTCTGCTAACGGTATACTACGCCTTCCACATAGCTGGCAACGGGTTCAACACAACGCTGGTGACTACTATGAAGGACAGTAACAGGTGCAAACATGTAACTCTTTTGTATCGGTTGTGGATAAATAGTTGCCACTGTTCCAATTGCATTAGTCTTAGTCTGAGAAATGGACAACAGAGGATAAATACAATTACTTTGCGAACAAACAATTCACTTTTTTGGAAAGTATTGCTAGTAATGAAGATATCACGATATACCCACAGTACAACGAAGTGCAGGACGATGAGGTTATACGGAGAGGGATAAAACGTGTGCAACATGCAGGCGACACAAAGAAAAGTGGTGTGAAGTTTATGAGTGTAAATTAACGATAGTGTCTGAAACAGACTTACTTCATCTTCACGTAAGATGATGAAACTGCAAAAGTTTAACCAATAAGGACTTTATTAGAAATATATGCCTAGTAAGCAGGAGACCCGGGTTCGAATGGCAGTCCGGCACAAATTTTCAAGTTTCTTCATTAATTTCGATCAACGCCCGCTTGTAGCCAATGTTGATATTTCCTTTGCAATTTCATAATACAATAGGGAACAGTCATGGCGGAGGATCCGACTACACATAGCAAAACGCAGTGGCCAGCATACAGTGGGCTCTGTGTCAATACAAACCGAAACACTGAGCTCGGCTGGGACACAGAACGTGGAAACTTGTACATCTTCACCACACTGACGCGAGAATACTGTGTATTTTTAGAGGTTGACACGAATAGGAACGAGATTTAAAGGCTGCAGTAACTCTCTAAGGGAGACCTGAACAAAGAATTTTGTGAAAATTGCTACGAAATGTGGTGAAATGGTGTGTATATCGTGCACTTATATCTTGATCTGCGCAGGAGGCAGCCCAATACAAAGTAATCTGACAAGCAGCATCAACCACCTTTCTGCATCGCGTGATAGAAAAGGAGGATAAACGCGTAATTACTATGTCTGCACTCAGTTTCAGTGCTTTGTTCTCTGAGTAACAGATGGAACCTGTACCCCGTTGATTACGGTAATAGGTATGCCAAAACAGTTCGTACTGAAGTACCTATACAATTGCTTTCACTTCTGTACGCCATCTAATTGGCAGGATGAATCCACTTTAACTTGGAGAGCAGTTAGGGAATGAATCTGGCGTGGAGCGGAGGTAATACCGGGTCTCACGTAAGCCCCCGTGCCGCGGCGTTTCACTGCCGCGGAGGTAACAGCGACTACAAGCACGTGAATACGACTCGGTCTTGTTTATTCTAGTTCAGACATAAACAGGCAACAGTTTGTTAGCAGAAGTTCTCCCTCCCATTGCTCCAGTAATTTTAATTAATGAAAAGCGGCTTTAGTCCCTCTTCCACAGCAACTCGGAAATTAAACAGTTTCTAGAACGTCAGAAAGATCAAAACACGAAATCCCATTACAGTTTCATTGGGCACTACTTCTGTTTCCAGTCAAACGACATAATGCTTACATCAAGAAGATAAATATGAACAAAGTTGTGCTATTACTTTAACCATTTCATTAACATTGTTATTTAATTTCGGTTTCACATTGCGTTTACGATCTTCTTTAGCAATCACATATCGTAACAACAGAAGAACTACTACTCTACATGAATACATGTTACGCTGCCAGATGTAATCTCAGTGCTGACACTAAACTAACCCATAAGTATACTAGAAATATTAAATAGCTAAAGCTAAGTAGTAATAAAACACGCGAAGATGTGAAAAGTCATAGGGATCAGTTTTAAAATCAAAGAAAACAAAGCTCTGATACTAAAGGCAAGCAAAGAAAATTATGTTTTAATCACGCGTTAATATGAACGTGTCAGTAATTCTTTAACCATGACAACGTTTTAGACGCTCGAAAAGATTCCAAACATAAGCTCCAGTTTAAAATTATGAAAATTCGCCATCAGTATACGTTTTTCATGACCTCCTACGAAATTATTGATTGTGTACTAACGAATATAGCCCCACTAAAATTGCGCTCTCGGCCTAAGATTCACAATAAAAATTTCTACACGTTTAAAGAGAATTACTCCGTACCTTAGTCGAAACAAGGCCCCGGGAGTAGACAACATTCCATTAGAAGTACTGACGGCCTTGGGAGAGCCAGTCCTGGCAAAACTCTACCATATGGTGAGCAAGATGTATAAGACAGGCGAAATACCCTCAGACTTCAAGAAGAATATAATAATTCCAATCCCAAAGAAAGCAGATGCTGACAGATGTGAAAATTACCGAACAATAAGTTTAATAGGTCACGGATGCGAAATACTAACGCGAATTCTTTACAGACGAATAGAAAAACTGGTAGAAGCCGACCTCGGGGAAGATCAGTTTGGATTCCGTAGAAATATCGGAACACGTGAGGGAATACTGACCCTACGACTTATCTTAGAAGCTAGATTAAGGAAAGGCAAACCTAAGTTTCTAGCATTTGTAGACTTAGAGGAAGCTTTTGACAATGTTGACTGGAATACTTTCTTTCAAATTCTGAAGGTGGCAGGGGTAAAATACAGAGAGCGAAAGACTATTTACAATTTCTACAGAAACCAGATGGCAGTTATAAGAGTCGAGGGACATGAAAGGGAAGTAGTGGTTGGGAAGGGAGTGAGACAGGGTTGTAGCCGCTCCACGATGTTATTCAATCTGTATATTGAGCAAGCAGTGAAGAAAACAAAAGAAAAATTCGGAGTAGGTATTAAAATCCATGGAGAAGAAATAAAAACTTCGAGGTTCGCCGATGACATTGTAATTCTGTCAGAGACAGCAAAGGACTTGGAAGAACAGTTGAACGGAATGGATAGTGTCTTGAAAGGAGGATATAAGTTGAACATAAACAAAAGCAAAACGAGGATAATGGAATGTAGTCGAATTAAGTCGGGTGATGCTGAGGGAATTATATTAGGAAATGAGACGCTTAAAGTAATAAAGGAGTTTTGCTATTTGGGGAGCAAAATAACTGATGATGGTCGAAGTAGAGAGGATGTAAAATGTAGACTGGCAATGGCAAGGATAGCGTTTCTGAAGAAGAAAAATTTGTTAACATCGAGTATAGATTTAAGTGTCAGGAAGTCGTTTCTGAAAGTATTTGTGAGGAGTGTAGCCATGTATGGAAATAAAACATGGACGATAAATAGTTTAGACAGGAAGAGAATAGAAGCTTTCGAAATGTGTTGCTACAGAAGAATGCTGAAGATTAGTTGGGTAGATCATATAACTAATGAGGAGGTATTGAATAGGATTCGGTAGAAGAGAATTTTGTGGCACAACTTCACTTGAAGAAGGGATCGGTTGGTAGGACATGTTCTGAGGCATCAAGGGATCACCAATTTAGTACTGGAGGGAAGCGTAGAGGGTAAAAATCGTAGAGGGAAACCAAGAGATGAATACACTAAACAGAGTCAGAAGGATGTAGGTTGCAGTAGGTACTGGGAGATGAAGAATCTTGCACAGGATGGAGTAGCATGGAGAGCTGCATCAAATCAGTCTCAGGACTGAAGACCACAACAACAACAACTCCGTACATGATAATTATGAAACTGTACCAAGGAAATTTAGATGCCAGAATCCGCTAACTCATTCAACCTAGTTAATATCCACAGAAGAGTACCTGCAGGAGATAATTTCACTAATCAATGACAGCTTCAGAGTCGTTAAATAAAATGTACCATCAGATCAACTTCTCAGCAGGACACCAAAATAAGAATTCAATAAAATAGTGCAACTTCGAGATAAGTGAATGTAATAACAGTTATAAGTTTCGGATCTTTAGGAGTAATAAAAATGGTTCAAATGGCTCTGAGCACTATGGGACTTAACAGCTGTGGTCATCAGTCCCCTAGAACTTAGAACTACTTAAACCTAACTAACCTAAGGACATCACACACATCCATGCCCGAGGCAGGATTCGAACCTGCGACCGTAGCAGTCACACGGTTCCGGACTGCGCGCCTAGAAACGCGAGACCACCGCGGCCGGCCTAGGAGTAATATTGCCATAGTTGTAACAGTCCTCGAGTCGGGTTATCCAAGGCTACATAAAACGTCTTACTTCAGGATGCTATTAGATCATTAAAAAAATCAGAGCTAAAAATAATAAATCTGCTACGAAAAATAACAGCTATAGGCTGGCATTACCTGATATCTCTACAGTAGCATTAATGAGAAAGCCTGAACATTAAAAATAACTTAATAGCCAATGTTGTCATCATTTTACCCAAGCAAGCCCCATAAACTAAATACAGGAAAGTTCATATGGCTGTCATAGCAACTCTGTCAGATAAAACTACAAACTTATTTCGTAAAACTAATGTAAAAATAAGTTTAGCAACAAACAACAAAATGTGAAACAGATTTTCATATTTTTTAATGATTTCGTGATGCCTTCAGCTACTTTTCTCTATAATTCATGTACGATTTTAAAATTTCGTCCTTACGCCATTTGCACGTATCTAAAACGGAAGGATTATACATTCGATACATTGGTGACACTTTCGAATTTGAAATAGGAACAGGTCATATCTGTACATACGCTAGGCGCATTATACACAGAAGAGACAAAGAAACTGGTACATCTGCCTAATATCGTGTAGGCCCCCGCGGACACTCAGAAGTGCCGCAACACGACGTGGCATGGACTCGACTAAAGTCTGAAGTATTGCTGGATGGAATTGACACCATGAATATAGTAGGGCTGTCCATAAATCCGTAAGACTACGAGGAGGTTTAGATCTCTTCTGAACAGCACATTGCAAGGCATCAGAGATATGCTCAATAAGGTTCATGTCCGGGGAGTCTGGTGACCAGCGGAAGTGTTTAGAAGTGTGTTCCTGGAGCCACTCCGTAGCAATTCTGGACGTGCGGGGTGTCGCATTGTCCTGCTGGAATTGCCCAAGTCTGTCGGAATGCACAATTGACATGAATGGATGCAGGTGATCAGGCAGGATGCTTACGTACGTGTCACCTGTCAGAGTCGTATCTAGACGTATCAGGGGTCCCAATCACTCCAACTGCACACACTCTACACCATTACAAAGCCTCCATCAGCTTGTACGGTCCCCTGCTGTATGCAGGGTCCATGGATTCATTGGATTGTCTCTATACCTGGAGACGTCCATCTGCTCGACACAATCTGAAACGAGACTCGTCCGAACAGGCAACATGTTTCCAGTCAGTAACAGTCCAATGTAGGTGTTGACGGGCACAGGCGAGGCATAAAGCTTTGTGCCGTGCAGTCATCAAGGGTACACGAGTGGCCTTCGGCTCCGATAGCCTGTATCTATGATGTTCCGTTGAATGGTTCGCACGCTGACACTTGTTGATGGCCCAGCATTGAAATCTACAGCAATTTGCGGAAGGGTTGCACTTTTGTCACGTTGAACGATTCTCTTCACTTGTCGTCGGCCCCGTTCTTGCAGCATCTTTTTCCGGCTGCAGCGGTGTCTGCGATTTGATATTTTACCGGATTCCTGATATTCTCGGTACACTCTTGAAATGGTCGTACCGGAAAATCGCCATTTCATCGCTACCTTGGACATGTTGTGTCCCATCGCTCGCGCGCCGACGATAACACCATGTTCAAACTCACCTAAACTTGATAAACTGCCATTGTGACAGCAGTAATCGATCTAATAACTGCGCCAGACACTTGTCTTGTAGAGACGCTGCCGACCGCAGTGCCATATTCTGCCTGTTTACATATCTCTGTATTTGGGCCGCGCAGAGTGACCGCGCGGTTTGAGGCGCCATGATGTCCCGCCGGAGGTTTGAGTACTCCCTCGAGCATGTATGCGTGTGTGTGTGTGTGTGTGTGTGTGTGTGTGTGTGTGTGTGTGTGTGTTGTTATTAGCATAAATTAGTTTAAGGTAGTTTAAGTAGTGTGTAAGTCTAGGGATCGATGACCTCAGCAATTTGGCCCCTTACGAATTCACACAAATTTGAACATCTCTGTATTTGAATACACACTCCTGTACCAGTTTCTTTGCCGCATCAGAGTAATTTACTTTATGACAAGATGCAAGGACTTACATGGCATAACATACTACTAAATAATCATCCATAACTTACTTTATTGATGACACTTTAGTAGTATATTATCCCATCTACGTCTTTGCTCCTATGACTGCATGTAATGTTGATAAAATAGAGAGGTTTTTCGCTATTTTAGGAGCACATTACTTTCGAGCAGTTGTTGCGAAGATTTTATATGTAGGGTCCATGTTTCAACGTACTTAACACTAGGAAGATTATAATTATTTTACAGAAATTTGTTAATTATCCTACATATGCCTAAGTTCTCATTTACATTTAATTATCGTTCATCATTGGTGTAAATATGACTGTATGTAATTTCTTTCAAGTTATTTTGTTACCTTATTGTCCGATCACGTCATTTTTGAATAGATCTTATACACTGAAGCGCCAAAGAAACTGATATACGCATGCGTATTCAAATACAGAGATATGCAAACAGGCAGTATATGGTGCTGCGGTCGGCAACGCCTATAAAAGACAAGTTCAAAATGATTCAAATGGCTCTGAGCACGATGTGACTTAACATCTGTGGTCATCAGTCCCCTAGAACTTAGAACTACTTAAACCTAACTAACCTAAGGACATCACACACATCCATGCCCGAGGCAGGATTCGAACCTGCGACCGTAGCGGTCACGCGGTTCCAGCCTGAAGCGCCTAAACCGCACGGCCACACCGGCCGGCAAAAGACAAGTGTTTGGCGCAGTTGCTCCAACGTCAGAAATACAACTGAAAAGATCGCTGGCCGTCTCGCCACAGTTATATACATGCGGCGTCTTTCAGACATGATCTTTTTTGTGAGGATGCAAAAAAAAGCCCAAACTCTTTGGGGAATTAAAGAGCACTGCGCGTAGCTAGGATATTGGCTACGAGCACTATGTCAGTAGTGCGTGGATAAGATGTAAATCTGTGTCGGTCAGGCACCGTGCTCGGATGGCCGAGGCGGTCAAGGTCACCATTCTTGAGAAGTGGAAAAATCCGTGTTCAAGTCCCTATCTGGCACAAATTTTCAACTTTCCAGACTGATTTTTTTCATTGTCGTTATTTGCAACCTCAGTACAGGTATCTGATTTATTGAGGCGCACAAGCCATAGCGCTTCGATAAGTTCCGTGATACACAGGAGAGATCTTGACACTATCCTGGAGTATTCATTACACATCAGCTTCCCTCTACACTAAGCCAGTTGCCAGTTCTGGTCAAGTTACATAAAATGCAAGTCTCGTGATAACTGTCACAAATGAGGTACTCATTAGTCCATAGTTTCCTCAGTGACAACCCATATCACTGCCACCTTAAGACAGACAGTTGATTCCATTATCTCGACCAAGACTTTACAGTTTTTTCGTAGCTACTGGAGGGCTCCTCCTGATAAGAAAAGGACACCTCGGCTGCATTATTCTGTGCCCCACCAGTGGCCCCTGTCACATACGCATCACGTGAGAAAAATCTAAGCAGTTACCGCTCGGTCTTCGGACTTAAATCGCGCGAGATGTGCAGAGGTAAGACGCTGGATTCCCATTCGGGAAGATGGCGGTTCAAATCTTCATCGGGTCATCATACTTTAAATTTCTGTGACTTCCCTAAATCATTCCTTTGAATATGTATTGATTATGTCGTCAGTCATCTTCCTCTGATCTCATTCTGCGCGCCACCTATAATAACCTCGCTTCTATTGGTAGTTCAACCCCACCGTTCCTTTCTTGCTTCAACTCTGCTACCGACGCTCTCTCTGGACCACTTCACAATCGCAGCTCACAGAATGCTCTTACCTCTTCTCCACATCTCTTAGTAGCCAGATATTATGCAAGAAATACATTCGCAATTGCGAGTGTCGACAACCGTCAACTGTATAATTGAATGACGACAGCGAAAATTTGTGCCGGACGGAGCTCGAAGCTGGATTTCCCGCTTATCGCGAGCGGTCGCCGTACCATTAGACTGAACGAACACGTGTCAGCCACGTGTGTACAACCTGTACTCGTACAACCAGTACGTACCGGGTGATCAAAAAAGTATAAATTTGAAAATTGAATAAATCACGGAATAATGTAGATAGAGAGGTACAAATTGACACAAATGCTTGGAGTGAGACGGGGTTTTATTAGAACCAAAAAAATACAAAAGTTCAAAAAATGTCCGACAGATGGCGCTTCATCTGATCAGAATAGCAATAATTAGCGTAACAAAGGAAGACAAAGCAAAGGCGATGTTCTTTACAGGAAATGCTCAATATGTCCACCATCATTCCTCAACAATAGCTGTAGTCGAGGAATAATGTTGTGAACACTGTAAAGCATGTCCGGAGTTATGGTCAGGCATTGGCATCGGATGTTGTCTTTCAGCATCCCTAGAGATGTCGGTGTATCGCGATACACTTGCGACTTCAGGTAACCCCAAAGCCAATAATCGCACGGACTGAGGTCTGGGAACCTGGGAGGCCAAGCATGACGGAAGTGGCGGCTGAGCGCACGATCATCACCAAACGACGCGCACAAGACATCTTTCACGCGTCTAGCAGTATGAGGCTGGGCGCCATCCTTCATAAACATCGTACGTTCCAGCAGGTGTTTATCAGCCAGGCTGGGGATGACGTGATTCTGTAACATGTCGTCGGCGTACCTCTCACCCGTCACAGTAGCAGTTTTGCTGTCCAGCGCCATCTGCCGGACATTTTGTGAACTTTGTTTTTTTTTTTTTTTTGTTCTAATTAAACCAAGCATATGTGTCAACTTTTACCTCTCTATCTACATTATTCCGTGGTTTATTAAGATTTCAAATTTATACTGACTTTTTGATCACCCGGTACATACTGGTTGTACGAGTACAGGTTGTACACACGTGGTTGACGACATATGTAAATTTGGGCATTGCCATGGATCGTGTTCGTTCAGCCTAATGGTATGCCGATCACCCGGTATATTCCCGTACAGGGGATCCATTAAACACGCATGCCTGTGGCCGGCGGATAAATACAATATTGCAGTGCCTCAGTTATTAGAATTGCAATGTAATGTTGCTCCGGACACGCATGCTTGTCGGAGGAAACATTGCATCGTAATTCGGAATAACACAGGCACTGCAAAGTCGTAGATACTATGCAGTTCTCTCCAGAAAGCTCCAGCACCGCACTCCACGTTTTCTCGATTCTCAGACAATCGGTACTGGCATTGAGAGCTAGTTGGCGGTTCCTCACAAATGTACGTTTACCTTGTTTCACCTTCTCTTCTAATAACCACATTTCTTTTTTCCCTGGCGCGTCCTTTTTGTGTCATCTTTTACATCCTAACATCCTCAGAAAGATTTCATGTTACAGAAAATCCTCCGATGTTATATACAGACAACAAATTCCAGCAAGCACACAGTTCGAGCTCTCATCCCCCTTCCCCTGCTGTCAAATGCGCGTAACTACCTTCAGATTCAGAACACGAGTGCGTGAAAACTATGAGTGGTGCAGAAAATAGACACGTATCGGTAGATAGAGGATCTCTCCAAGTTTTGAACTCATATTAATGTGTTCAATACGGACACCGTTCGTGAGACGCCAAACGCCAATACGGATGGAAGAGCACATCCGTGCGGTTCATTGCAACCCGAGAAGGCACCACAACAGCAGTCTGTTTGTAAATTCATTCATCAGATTGCCCATCTACGAGTGAATTAATTTGCTGTGTCAATAAACGGTGAATGATTTGTTTGCATATCCTGACACGTCTCCCCTAGTGATACGTTCTGCAGCTGTGCCACAGTGTGTATTAGGAACCGAAACTTGGGGAGATGCGATATCTACTGATATGTGTTCTATTTTCTGTACGTCTTGTAGTTTTCGCACAGTCGTCTCCTGAGACCCTGTACGTACTTACGAGTGACCATGACTAATCCAGTAATAAGGAAGGCACACTTTCCGACACTAGGAAATGGTCTGTGTACTACAGGATGTTTAGAAATGAAGGGTGCACTTTTAAAAATTAACAATAAATGGATTTATTATTTTGTATGGTCAAACCTTAGAGCATACGCAGTGTAAACTGTCCAACTTTCTGACGCATTAATCATAATCCTTCAATATGTCCAGCCTTGACCACACGACACACATTTACACGGTAATCAAATTCTTCCCATGCTTGGTGTAGCATTTCCCTGTTGATGCTCTGCAGTGTATGCTTCATCCGACCAGACGCTTCCTCAAGGGACACAGGCATTGGCGGACAAACCCTGACAGAAAGAAACCTCGGTGTGTTGCATCAGGCGAACAGGATGGCCAGCTGTTGCGACACGTTCAGTCCAGTGCTGGTGAAGGCGCGATTAAGAAGGTCTCCCATATTCCTCTGAAAATGAATTTGCTGTTCGAAGGAAAATGTGCCAAGCACTTTCTCGCGCAACACCACACAGGAAGCGTTCACTTTAGGAGAGCCACGCTGATGCTTTATCAGCATATGTGGTATCTCGCTTCGCCAGGTATGGACATTCTGAGTGTTCACCTTGCCACTTACACTGAAAGTGGTTTCATCGCAGAAGGTCAGTCTTTCTACAAAAGTAGAGGCCTCCGATTTTTCCTGGAGCTCTTCACAAAAGTCATGCACTTTCACTCTGTCTACTGGTGTAAGAGCCTGCGCTAATCCAGCTTCGTACTTTTTAAAACATAGCTCCTGAAGCATAACCTTCCACACCGTAGTCTTTGGCGTGAACAATTCCCCGCTCGTTTTACTAAGCGACTTGCTAGGATTTAGGTGAAACGCCTCGCGCAACCTTTTGATGTTTGCATCAGACCCATGACGTCGACTAAGAGTCTTCCTCTTACAAAGCTATATGGTTTCCACGAACTACTGGTACCACCTATCTATGGTATCATCCAAAGACCGCGGTGGCACACCGCAGTCGCCAACATGCATCGATACGATAGACAGAAGGGATGTCTCGCTGCAGTTTGCAATGAGGGGTGGAAGATGCTAAAGAAGACAAACAATCTCATTCAGCACAGCAGCGCCCTCGCACGGAGGCCAATATAGAGGCCTCCGATGAAGCAGTCAACACCATCTAGTTAGGGCGCCAGTGCTACTCATGTCTCAGATGGACATTTACTTTTGTAAATGTTGAATATTATACATCGAGAGAAGAAGTGTAATAGTATGCATCAAATGATGCTTTAATAATCACTGATAGTTGTAAATTACCGAACAGTCTTGAGACGAAGGACAGTGAACTGGTACGGCTCGCTATTTAAATGATTTTTGTTTTTGAAATCACCCGCCTTCTTAGTATTCGCTGCTATGTCAAGATCTAGATCGGTTCGAATAGCTCTTAGCACTATTGGACTTAACATCTGAGGTCATCAGTCCCCTAGACTTAGAACTACTTAAACCTAACTAACCTAAGGACATCACACACATATATGCCCGAGGCAGGATTCGAACCTGCGACCGTTGCTGCAGCGCGGTTCCGGACTGCGCGGCCACAGCGGCCGGCGATCGAGATCGGATTGGAGTCTCTGGTCGCCGCATATCTTTGGCGAGTTGGCTTCCCGGGCGCCGCGAGGCGAGAGAACGTGGGAGAAGGGGGTTGATGGTATTTAGCTCTGGACTGTGCGCGAGCAACGACGTCGGTGTCGCAGAGAATGCCCGCTCGGTCGGTGGGCCCCGCGGAAGCAGTCGGTTGGGGATGGAAAGCCGTGGGCTCGGAGATCCCAGTGTGGAGGGCTGGTTTTGTCCCAATGGCGATCATCATGTGGTCATTCAAGGGCTGAGCAGTGATTTCTTGGTTCTGTCCTTGGATTCCGACGGAGAATTACGGCAAGTTTGGTGTACGAGATGAACATAAGAATTCTAAAATGGTGCACGTTGGTGGCGCATATATCATACTCAAGTGGTGCAAGCTTTGCTTCGGTACTGCAGTCTCCAGTTATAGCGTTGCTTGGGAGGAGAGCGTTGATATCGGCTTGTCATCTCTTTAGCTGCCGTAAAGTAAATGTTTCGAATCGAAGGAGGGATCCAAGTGAGGGACCGATCATTGCTTGTCTTATTAAGAAACCGAAGTCGACCACCAGCCTGTTAAAATATGTTATCTAAAGTTATAACCCCCCCATGAACCATGGACCTTGCCGTTGGTGGGGAGGCTTGCGTGCGTACCGTAGGTGCAACCACAACGGAGGGGTATCTGTTGAGAGGCCAGACAAACGTGTGGTTCCTGAAGAGGGGCAGCAGCCTTTTCAGTAGTTGCAAGGGCAACAGTCTGGATGATTGACTGATCTGGCCTTGTAACAATAACCAAAACGGCCGTGCTGTGCTGGTACTGCGAACGGCTGAAAGCAAGGGGAAACTACAGCCGTAATTTTTCCCGAGGGCATGCAGCTTTACTGTATGATTACATGATGATGGCTTCCTCTTGGGTAAAATATTCCGGAGGTAAAATAGTCCCCCATTCGGATCTCCGGGCGGGGACTACTCAAGAGGATGTCGTTATCAGGAGAAAGAAAACTGGCGTTCTACGGATCGGAGCGTGGAATGTCAGATCCCTTAATCGGGCAGGTAGGTTAGAAAATTTAAAAAGGGAAATGGATAGGTTGAAGTTAGATTTAGTGGGAATTAGTTAAGTTCGGTGGCAGGAGGAACAAGACTTCTGGTCAGGTGACTACAGGGTTATAAACACAAAATCAAATAGGGGTAATGCAGGAGTAGGTTTAATAATGAATAGGAAAATAGGAATGCGGGTAAGCTACTACAAACAGCATAGTGAACGCATTATTGTGGCCAAGATAGATACGAAGCCCACACCTACTACAGTAGTACAAGTTTATATGCCAACTAGCTCTGCAGATGACGAAGAAATTGAAGAAATGTATGATGAAATAAAAGAAATTATTCAGATTATGAAGGGAGACGAAAATTTAATAGTCATGGGTGACTGGAATTCGAGTGTAGGAAAAGGGAGAGAAGGAAACATAGTAGGTGAATATGGATTGGGGGACAGAAATGAAAGAGGAAGCCGCCTGGTAGAATTTTGCACAGAGCACAACATAATCATAACTAACACTTGGTTTAAGAATCATGATAGAAGGTTGTATACATGGAAGAACCCTGGAGATACTAAAAGGTATCAGATAGATTATATAATGGTAAGACAGAGATTTAGGAACCAGGTTTTAAATTGTAAGACATTTCCAGGGGCAGATGTGGACTCTGACCACAATCTATTGGTTATGACCTGTAGATTAAAACTGAAGAAACTGCAAAAAGGCGGGAATTTAAGGAGATGGGACCT
The DNA here is from genome assembly GCF_023864345.2 of Schistocerca serialis cubense. NCBI lineage: Eukaryota > Metazoa > Arthropoda > Insecta > Orthoptera > Acrididae > Schistocerca > Schistocerca serialis. Next base: position 562,544,054 of record NC_064644.1, read on the forward strand.
GGATAAACTAAAAGAACCAGAGGTTGTACAGAGATTCAGGGAGAGCATAAGGGAGCAATTGACAGGAATGGGGGAAATAAATACAGTAGAAGAAGAATGGGTAGCTTTGAGGGATGAAGTAGTGAAGGCAGCAGAGGATCAAGTAGGTAAAAAGACGAGGGCTAGTAGAAATCCTTGGGTAACAGAAGAAATATTGAATTTAATTGATGAAAGAAGAAAATATAAAAATGCAGTAAGTGGAACAGGCAAAAAGGAATACAAACGTCTCAAAAATGAGATCGACAGGAAGTGCAAAATGGCTAAGCAGGGATGGCTAGAGGACAAATGTAAGGATGTAGAGGCCTATCTCACTAGGGGTAAGATAGATACCGCCTACAGGAAAATTAAAGAGACCTTTGGAGATAAGAGAACCACTTGTATGAATATCAAGAGCTCAGATGGAAACCCAGTTCTAAGCAAAGAAGGGAAAGCAGAAAGGTGGAAGGAGTATATAGAGGGTCTATACAAGGGCGATGTACTTGAGGACAATATTATGGAAATGGAAGAGGATGTAGATGAAGATGAAATGGGAGATACGATACTGCGTGAAGAGTTTGACAGAGCACTGAAAGACCTGAGTCAAAACAAGGCCCCCGGAGTAGACAATATTCCATTGGAACTACTGACGGCCGTGGGAGAGCCAGTCCTGACGAAACTCTACCATATGGTGAGCAAGATGTATGAAACAGGCGAAATACCCTCAGACTTCAAGAAGAATATAATAATTCCAATCCCAAAGAAAGCAGGTGTTGACAAATGTGAAAATTACCGAACTATCAGCTTAATAAGTCACAGCTGCAAAATACTAACGCGAATTCTTTACAGACGAATGGAAAAACTAGTAGACGCCAACCTCGGGGAAGATCAGTTTGGATTCCGTAGAAACACTGGAACACGTGAGGCAATACTGACCTTACGACTTATCTTAGAAGAAAGATTAAGGAAAGGCAAACCTACGTTTCTAGCATTTTTAGACTTAGAGAAAGCTTTTGACAATGTTGACTGGAATACTCTCTTTCAAATTCTAAAGGTGGCAGGGGTAAAATACAGGGAGCGAAAGGCTATTTACAATTTGTACAGAAACCAGATGGCAGTTATAAGAGTCGAGGGACATGAAAGGGAAGCAGTGGTTGGGAAGGGAGTAAGACAGGGTTGTACCCTGTCCCCGATGTTGTTCAATCTGTATATTGAGCAAGCAGTAAAGGAAACAAAAGAAAAATTCGGAGTAGGTATTAAGATTCATGGAGAAGAAATAAAAACTTTGAGGTTCGCCGATGACATTGTAATTCTGTCAGAGACAGCAAAGGACTTGGAAGAGCAGTTGAATGGAATGGACAGTGTCTTGAAAGGAGGATATAAGATGAACATCAACAAAAGCAAAACAAGGATAATGGAATGTAGTCTAATTAAGTCGGGTGATGCTGAGGGAATTAGATTAGGAAATGAGGCACTTAAAGTAGTAAAGGAGTTTTGCTATTTGGGGAGCAAAATAACTGATGATGGTCGAAGTAGAGAGGATATAAAATGTAGGCTGGCAATGGCAAGGAAAGCGTTTCTGAAGAAGAGAAATTTGTTAACATCCAGTATTGATTTAGGTGTCAGGAAGTCATTTCTGAAAGTATTCGTATGGAGTGTTGCCATGTATGGAAGTGAAACATGGACGATAAATAGTTTGGACAAGAAGAGAATAGAAGCTTTCGAAATGTGGTGCTACAGAAGAATGCTGAAGATTAGATGGGTAGATCACATAACTAATGAGGAAGTATTGAATAGGATTGGGGAGAAGAGAAGTTTGTGGCACAACTTGACCAGAAGAAGGGATCGGTTGGTAGGACATGTTCTGAGGCATCAAGGGCTCACCAATTTAGTATTGGAGGGCAGCGTGGAGGGTAAAAATCGTAGGGGGAGACCAAGAGATGAATACACTAAGCAGATTCAGAAGGATGTAGGTTGCAGTAGGTACTGGGAGATGAAAAAGCTTGCACAGGATAGAGTAGCATGGAGAGCTGCATCAAACCAGTCTCAGGACTGAAGACCACAACAACAACAACAAAGTTATAACGAGTAATTAACAGTCTGGTAGTGTCCACGCGTGAACTTAGGAGGTACTGTTAAGTGTCTGTAGTAAGGGAAAGACTGACTGTACAGCTGTTCAGTCGGACGGTTATGAATCGTGTTAATTGCAGTTCACTTCCTATGATATTTTACGGTTCTACTTGTCGTGGGGAAATCGCCAATAGTATTTTCATAATTTGGCTTGGGCTTCATTCTGTGGTTTGATGTGGCCCTCCCATGAGTTTAGAGCCCCAAATATTTTCTTACTGCCTTGCCGAGGTTTCCTTGCAACAGTTGTTGGTTCAAATCGCTCTGAGCACTAAGGGACTTAACATCTGAGGTCATCAGTTCCCTAGACTTGGAACTACCTAAACCTAACTAACCTAAGGATATCACACACATGCATGCCCGAGGCAGGATTCTAACCTGCAACCGTAGCAGCAGCGCAGTTCCGGACTGAAGCGCCTAGAGCCACTCGGCCACAGTGGCCGTCTAGCAGCTGTTGATTAGTCTCTTGCCTACCCCACCGTACCGCTGTTTGGTGGGCCCGTTTTAAGATCTGCGAGCCCATCCATATCGACGTATAATCTAAGTAGGCAATTTGTGTAAGGTGGGTGCGCCCTGTTAACGTTTCGTACATCGTGGAAGATCTTTGCAGTGCCGCATGTGATCCTGAAGGAGAGCACGGTGCACAACAGCGCATGACCACGACGAAATCAAAATATATGTATTTTATATTCTTTAACCACTGAATTTGAGAGTTGATTTGTGTGTTTTTTTAAATTATTTTGAAAGGAAAAGATTTACATATCTGGTTAATTATAACGTAAATGCTTAACTATTTGTCATAATTCGTTGGGTGTAGTATGCATCACATGTACGGAGGTTCATGATGTAAAGTGTTTAAAAGGGAGGAAAATATTTTGCGATACGGTGCGCATTGTAGAGGCTACGGAATTTGAGTGTACGTCGGTAGTAATGAGATTTTATTACATTTAAGTTGCTGTTTTAATTAAAATTTTGTGATCAATATTTTATTGATTGGCGACTCCATAGAGTGCTGTGCGCAAAGCAACGACCATATACGTGAAATTAGAGAGAAGGTCAGCGTTGACCGTAGTATTGATGGTTTATTGACAGCAAAATTGATTTTCAATCACATAGTGATCATCTTTAGTGCTGTGGTGGCCGTTTCATAAACTTTGGTTACAATAATAATAACTTGACACCAGTGCCTATGAGTTTAATTTGTACACAACAGCACTAAAGATGATCGCCATGTGATTGAAAATCGATTTTGCTGTCAATAAACCATCAATATTACGGCCAACGCTGACCTTCTCTCTAATTTGAATATTTTATTGTCTTAGAGATCACAGGTGATATCGAGAAAAATTTTGGTATTGCCATGTGACGTTAGAATCATTTATTTAACCTTCCATTGTGCATTTTTTCCATTGCTTAAAAAGCTGTTCTTTGATAAGTTAAAATAATACTTCAGGACCTTTCATTAAGGATGTATTAAGAAACTTTATTGAGGATCTTGCTGTTCATGATAACGAACGTTCACTTACTATTTTAAAATCAAGTTAATGAAGTTGTAAAATTTTAAAGGTAAAAAAAAGACTTTTATTAGAAACACGGTGCCTGCCCGTACTCCCCACAACTTCCACGAACTCAAGGTATTGTCCTTCGGGCGTTGTCTGTTTTCCCCGGTATCTATCCCAGCTAACGCCTGCGGGTCCATTTCAGACTGTACCATGTTCAGTAAATAATTTTATCATTCATTTCATATGTTGTCCAGATGAGCCATCTCCCGGGGCAATCAAAAAACCCACAGTTATGGCCATATGACATACGAATGTAGTTTCGTTTGATCGTAACACTACCTACGTTATTCCTATGCGGTGGGTCTATCATGAACCGTGTACGGAACTCACACTGCAGTGTCACCACAGATCTGGACACCACAAAGCGGAGCGCACAGAAAGCCATCTTCGAAACATAGGTTACAATAAGTATGACAAGTAAACAACGGGTAGCGCGTGAAAATTTGGACAGTTCCCAGTGCTTATCGTGTAACGTTTGCCCGTATAAAGTAATTAGTCGATTTGTTATTAATTTTTAAACACGGCGCCATTCGTTTGTAAAGCACGCGGCACAGCGGACAGGCAGATCGCCAGAGCTGAGGTAAGCTGCGCAGCCGGCGGGCAGCTCCCGCCGCGGCCAGCACTCGCGCGGCCGCTAATGACGCCTGCGGGGCAATTAACGCGGCGGCAGAAACACGCCGCCAGCCCGGCCCAGCCAGCGGTCCAGTCGCGGCGCGCCGTCCGCAGAGGTCGGAGCTGCGGGCACAGCCACGACCGCCGCCGCGACCGCGGGCACGACCACGGCCACGGCCACGGCCACGCGCAACAGCCGCCTCGCCTGCCACCGACACGGCGCGGTGGTGCCCGACCGCAACACGTTGTGCTAAGCACAGGGCTCCGCTAACCGTTACCGACGCAGGTACTCTTCTACGAGTTGGGAAAAATAAACAGGCCCGGAAAATATGTCATCCGGCTTAAGATAGCCAACCAGCGTACATCAACCGCCTCAGATAAGGAAGATGTTAGTTTCATCGCCTACCTTAAGATGCACAATACAGGGTGGTCCATTCATCGTGACCGGGCCAAATATCTCACGAAATAAGCTTCAAACGAAAAACATGGGTTGACTATTAACGTCATCCCGTGTGAGCAGCATTACTCCCCTATGAGATGGAATGCCGACCTCTGAGGGGGGAGAGGGGGAGAGGTGGAGGTCAAAATGGACCCAGGAGAAACGCGAAAGATCAAAGCGATCGTGTGGGCGCAATTTTGTTTCTTGAAAGCTGAAAACAAGTGGACGCTGCGATTCCAAAAGCAGCCATAAATCCTCTTTGTGGGATCGAAGGCCGCGAACGTTCCATTGGAGGAGAGTCATGATAAGGAAAAAACGAAGAGGTGTCACCTCGGCGGCTGCAGAGTGCAAGCCTGCGAAGACTCGCTGCTACAGGGCACAGAGGCAGGAGAATCCTGCTCCACGAGGTCCACAGAAGCGCCTGCTTTCTTCTGATGTCGGCCTGTGGAGTCCAGCGCAGAAAAACGGTTGGTGTTGTGCATAGGCGACACGGAGGCTGGCCAGGCGAGGGCATCATGTTGCGACACCACTGAAGAGGATCTAGAAGACCGTTTGCCTCTGACTTCTTCGAGCCTTTCCGCGGAGCAGAGGGAGATTCAGGTGTTGGTTGGCTGGAGAGATGTAGAAAGTCCTCACAGGAGTATTCCTTCTGTCCTTTCCGGGCTGCCAATTGTGCAGCTGGTGGCCTCGCCCCGTGAGGCGACAGTTTGATTGCTTGTTGTAGAGCTGGACGAGGAGACAGCGATGCTACTCTGACACTGGGCGATTCCACAACCTCAGAACTAGATTTTAAGGTCGCATGTCTGTGTAGCCGTGTCCTTCATGGAGCGATATATAGCAAGAGCAATACTGTAAGTGGCAGATGGTAGAACGCAGGTTTTGCGACTAACCAGTAACTTGCGTGCGACCAGGTAAGGTACTTTTTCCTTTACCCGGATCTCCTGGACAGCCCACCCATCAAAATAAATGGGACAATCTCGAGAGAAGGCGGTATGGTCACCATTGCAGTTGATGCAATGGGGAGGAGCAGACAGACAATCGCCCTTGTGCGCGTCCCTACCAGAGGTTACAAATTTGGCTGGGTGTCGGCAAGACACTGGTAGCAGGGCATCACTTTCGTAATGTATGGGCCAACTGTAGTAAATTCATAGCCTGCTTTGATCGTGGATAGAAGCAGCCCTCTATCTAAGGTGAGAAAAAGAGTGCGTGTGGGCACTACGGAGGCATCTACCTTTTTCATCACCTGGTAGACGGAAATGACACCCTGATCACAGAACTACGTTTGAATTTCAGCCTCAGACAGACTGTCGTGCAGCCTAGTGTAAATAAAACGACAGAAGGAATTCAGAGTTCTATGCCATCTACATCTACATACATACTCCGCAATCCACCATACGGTGTGTGGCGGAGGGTACCTCGTACCACAACTAGCATCTTCTCTCCCTGTTCCGCACCCAAACAGAACAAGGGAAAATGACTGCCTATATGCCTCTGTATGAGCCCTAATCTCTCTTATCTTATCTTTGTGGTCTTTTCGCGAAATGTAAGTTGGCGGCAGTAAAACTGTACTGCAGTCAGCCTCAAATGCTGGCTCTCTAAATTTCCTCAGTAGCGATTCACGAAAAGAACGCCTCCTTTTCTCTAGAGACTCCCACCCGAGTTCCTGAAGCATTTCCGTAACACTCGCGTGATGATCAAACCTACCAGTAACAAATCTAGCAGCCCGCCTCTGAATTGCTTCTATGTCCTCCCTCAATCCGACCTGATAGGGATCCCAAACGCTCGAGCAGTTCTCAAGAATAGGTCGCACCAGCATTCTATAAGCGGTCTCGTTTACAGATGAACCACATCTTCCCAAAATTCTACCAATGAACCGAAGACGAACATCCGCCTTCGTCACAACTGCCATTACATGCTTGTCCCACTTCATATCGCTCTGCAATGTTACGCCCAAATATTTAATCGACGTGACTGTGACAAGCGCTACACTACTAATGGAGTATTCAAACATTACGGGATTCTTTTTCCTATTCATCTGCATTAATATACATTTATATATACTTAGAGTTAGCTGCCATTCTTTACACCAATCACAAATCCTCTCCAAGTAATCTTGTATCCTCCTACAGTCATTCAACGACGACACCTTCCCGTACACCACAGCATCATCAGCAAACAGCCGCACATTGCTATCCACCCTATCCAAAAGATCGTTTATGTAGATAGAAAACAACAGCTGACCTACCACACTTCCCTGGGGCACTCCAGATGCTACCGTCACCTCCGATGAACACTCACCATCGAGGACAACGTACTGGGTTCTATTACTTAAGAAGTCTTCGAGCCACTCACATATTTGGGAACCAGTCCCATATGCTCGTACCTTATTTAGGTGTCTGCAGTGGGGCACCGATTCAAACGCTTTCCGGAAGTCAAGGAATATGGCATCCGTCTGATACCCTTCATCCATGGTTCGCAAGATAGCATGTGAAAAAAAGGCGAGTTGCGTTTCGCAGGAGCGATGCTTTCTAAAGCCGTACTGATGCATGGACAGCAACTTCTCTGTCTCAAGGAAATTCATTATATTCGAACTGAGAATATGTTCGAGAATCCTGCAACAAACCGATGTTAAGGATATTGGTCTGTAATTTTGAGGATCCGTCTTTCTACCCTTCTTATATACAGGCGTCACCTGCGCTTTTTTCCAGTCGCTCGGGACTTTACGTTGGGCAAGAGATTCGCGATAAATGCAAGCTAAGTAAGGAGCTAATGCAGTAGAGTACTCTCTGTAAAACCGAATTGGAATCCCATCAGGACCAGGCGATTTATTTATTTTCAACCCATTCAGCTGCTTAACAACCCCAAGGATGTCTATCACTATGTCCTCCATACGGGAATATGTACGAGACTCAAACGGCGGTATGTTTGTACGATCCCCCTGCGTGAAAAATTTATCAAATGCTAAATTTAAAATTTCAGCTTTCGTTTTGCTGTCTTCCGTTGTCAGGCCAGACTGATCAGTGAGTGACTGGATGGAAGCCTTCGACCCGCTTACCGATTTTACGTAAGACCAGAATTTCCTTGGGTTTTCAGCAAGATCTTTTGCTAAGGTATGACGGTGGTAGTGGTTGTATGCTTCGCGCATCGCTCTTTTTACAGCAGCACGAATCTCTACTAACTTTTGCCTGTCCTCATTCTCCCGATCTTTCTTGTACCGCAAGTGCAACTGCCTTTGCTTCCTGAGCATTCTACGAATTGCGCTGTTAAACCACGGTGGGTCTTTTCTGTCCGTAACCCACTTTTTCGGCACATACTTGTCCAATGCCTGATTTACAATGTGTTTAAAATTTGCCCATAATTCTTCCACGTCCACCGTACCGGAAGTAAATGAAGTCGATTCATTTACTAAGTGGGATGCTAACAACTGCTTATCTGCTCTTTCTAGTAAGAATACTCTTCTAGCCTTCTTGACCGACTTTTTAACTTTCTTAACCATAGTCGTAATGACAACATCATGATCACTAATCCCTGTCTGAACACTGTCACTGTCGATGAGGTCTGCTCTGTTCGTGGCTACCAGATCTAAAATATTTCCATTACGCGTTGGCTGTCGATTTAGCTGCTCAAGACAGTTTTCGGATAATGTGCTCAAAAGTAATTCACACGACGGCTTGTCCGTACCAACTGTAATGAATCCATAGATATCCCAGTCTATACTAGGTAGGTTGAAGTCGCCTCCGACTAATATAGCATGATCCGGGTACTTCTGCGATACAGAGTGTAGACTCCCTTTGAATGATTCTAGAACTCTCACGGTGGAACCTGGTGGCCGGTAATAACACCCAACAATTAACTTTATTTCCCCTAGCCCTGTTAAAGTGTCCAGATAACTTCACAATCACACTCTACTTCGACCTCAGTAGACACAATATTTTTGTCAACTGCAATGAAGACACCACCTCCTACGGTGTCTAATCTGTCTTTCCGATACACATTCCAACCCTCACTAAATATTTCAGAATCTCCTATCTCAAGATTCAGCCAGGTCTCAGTCCCGAGAATAATTTGCGCGCCATACGCTTCCTGGAGGGCAGTAAATTCAGGAACTTTATTCCGAACACTCTGAAAATTTACTGCTAATATCGTGATAGCTGAAGTGTCTTTACACTGAGCGCGTCCTGTTTTCCCTGCCTGCACGTCGATTGGTGAGTGTTCATCAGGACACCTCGCACTACTGCCTAGCCTAAAAAAAAAAAAAAAAACATGTGCACGCCCGAGTAGCCGCTTCCTTTGTGTAGTGCGCCCCTGACCTACCTAGGGGGCGTCCTACAATTCCGCACCCAATAGCGCAAGTCTAGAAATCTGCAGCCAAGACCGTCACAGAGTCGACGAAGCCTCTGGTTGAGACCCTCCACTCGGCTCCAAACCAAAGGACCCCGATCCACTCTGGGAACGATGCTGCAAATAGAGAGCTCTGCTTGCACCCCGCGTGCGAGGCCAGCGGTTTTCACCAAATCCGCCAGCCACCTGTACGAACTGAGGATCGCCTCAGAACCCAAGCGACAGGCATCATTGGTGTCGACGTGAGCAACTACTTGCAGGCGATTGGATCCCGTACACGCGATAGCCGCAGGCAAGGCCGCCTCCATATCTTGGATGAGGCCCCCCGGCAGACAAACAGAGTGCAAGGTGGATTTCTTTCCAGCCCTGTACGCTATTTCCCTAAGGGGCTCTGTCACCCGCCTAACGTTGGAGCTCCCAATAACCAGCAAGCCTTTGCCCCCGTGTGCCTGCTCGGGCCCTGCTGAAGGAGCGGCCACCTGCCCACTGACAGGATGAACTGGCGAGGCCAGCCGGCCAGCCTCCACATTGGCCCTCCAGCTCGAGCGACGCGAACGCGTTGCAGTCCGCCACTCACCCTGAGGTGAGGGCGGCCCAAACGCGCAGGGTACACTATAATGTGCCTCGGCGGCTGAGACAGCGGACGCAGCAAGCGACACCTGGGGTGTCTCAAGCGACGCGCCAGATCCTCCGCCGTCGCTGCACCTCGAGACAGCAGCCTGAAGGCGGCTGACCGTGGCCAACAGCACGCTCAGCTGCTCGCCAACCGCTGCCAGTTCCTCCTGCGCCCGCACACAGCACGCACACACCCTATCCATCCTACTACTAATATCTAACGACTCCACGAATTTATACTCTACGGCTATCAATAAGCAATATTACTCCTCTCAAATACGAGAATACGCAAGGATTTTATGTAATTAAATATGCAAGTGCACAAATACTCGGAAAGAAATTAAGAATCAAACTACAAAACAAATATGAAAGCCAAATATGCGACTCGCTACTGCACTGCTGCTGCACTGATACTTCACCAGCGGCTGCTCAAGGCTCGCAGTTGCCTTCGCCATTTGCCTCGGGCTGTCGGAATACTATCTGAAGGAATGGCCCTTTTGCACGATAACGTGCGTTCCCACACTGCCAATCTGACGAAGGCTACGTTTCAGCGATTTGGTTGGGACACACTGCAACATCCTCTGTACACCTTGGGTCTTTCACCCTGTGATTTCCAAGTCTTTGGCGCCCTGAAGGAAGGTGTGCACGGACGTCGCTTTCAGTCGAACGAGGAAGTGCAAGAATAAGTGCGGTCGTGGATTCGTAAGTGGCCAACCGCGTACTGCGAAACATGAACTAATCGTCAAGTCTCGCAGTAGGATAAATGTCTAGACGCATGAGGTGATTACTTTCGAATGAAAGTATTCCATGGTTACGTTGCGGCAGGTGTTCGGTTTTCGTTTGATTGACACATATTATTTGTCCTTCCTGTATTTGGACGTATTTCAATCGGTTTCTGCAAATGACAAATTGACCAGGTACATACTCACTCTTGTAGCCGCAAGGCAGCAGAATGTCGCATCGAATGGGAAGAACTATTTCGAGATAGTAGGCGGGGAGGACCGGGCAGACTGCGCGACCACTACGGGCGCAGGTTCGAATCCTGCCTCGAGCATGGATGTGTGTGATGTCCATACGTTAGTTAGGTTTAAGTAGTTCTAAGTTCTAGGCGACTGATGACCTCAGATGTTAAGTCCCATACTGCTCAGAGCCATTTGAACCATTTCGACCGAGCAGAAAGATAGGCTGACGGAAAGAGCCGATGACAAGTCTCTTGCACGAAACGGATGGCAAAGAGTGACCAACCAAGAAATATAGACAATGTGTTAATGCAGTAGAGACAATCCGCACATGGGCGTAGCGCAACTTTGTACACTCCTGGAAATGGAAAAAAGAACACATTGACACCGGTGTGTCAGACCCACCATACTTGCTCTGGACACTGCGAGAGGGCTGTACAAGCAATGATCACACGCACGGCACAGCGGACACACCAGGAACCGCGGTGTTAGCCGTCGAATGGCGCTAGCTGCGCAGCATTTGTGCACCGCCGCCGTCAGTGTCAGCCAGTTTGCCGTGGCATACGGAGCTCCATCGCAGTCTTTAACACTGGTAGCATGCCGCGACAGCGTGGACGTGAACCGTATGTGCAGTTGACGGACTTTGAGCCAGGGCGTATAGTGGGCATGCGGGAGGCCGGGTGGACGTACCGCCGAATTGCTCAACACGTGGAGCGTGAGGTCTCCACAGTACATCGATGTTGTCGCCAGTGGTCGGCGGAAGGTGCACGTGCCCGTCGACCTGGGACCGGACCGCAGCTACGCACGGATGCACGCCAAGACCGTAGGATCCTACGCAGTGCCGTAGGGGACCGCACCGCCACTTCCCAGCAAATTAGGGACACTGTTGCTCCTGGGGTATCGGCGAGGACCATTCGCAACCGTCTCCATGAAGCTGGGCTACGGTCCCGCACACCGTTAGGCCGTCTTCCGCTCACGCCCCAACATCGTGCAGCCCGCCTCCAGTGGTGTCGCGACAGGCGTGAATGGAGGGACGAATGGAGACGTGTCGTCTTCAGCGATGAGAGTCGCTTCTGTCTTGGTGCCAATGATGGTCGTATTCGTATTTGGCGCCGTGCAGGTGAGCGCCACAATCAGGACTGCATACGACCGAGGCACACAGGTCCAACACCCGGCATCATGGTGTGGGGAGCGATGTCCTACACTGGCCGTACACCACTGGTGATCGTCGAGGGGACACTGAATAGTGCGCCGTACATCCAAACCGTCATCGAACCCATCGTTCTACCATTCCTATACCGGCAAGGGAACTTGCTGTTCCAACAGGACAATGCACGTCCGCATGTATCCCGTGCCACCCAACGTGCTCTAGAAGGTGTAAGTCAACTACCCTGGCCAGCAAGATCTCCGGATCTGTCCCCCATTGAGCATGTTTGGGACTGGATGAAGCGTCATCTCACGCGGTCTGCACGTCCAGCACGAACGCTGGTCCAACTGAGGCGCCAGGTGGAAATGGCATGGCAAGCCGTTCCACAGGACTACATCCAGCATCTCTACGATCGTCTCCATGGGAGAATAGCAGCCTGCATTGCTGCGAAAGGTGGATATACACTGTACTAGTGCCGACATTGTGCATGCTCTGTTGCCTGTGTCTATGTGCCTGTGGTTCTGTCAGTGTGATCATGTGATGTATCTGACCCCAGGAATGTGTCAATAAAGTTTCCCCTTCCTGGGACAATGAATTCACGGTGTTCTTATTTCAATTTCCAGGAGTGTATATTAGCTAACTGCTAAAATTGTCACCCAGTCACTCCGTCGGAGCTGCGGGTTGCCTATTTAATGGCTTACAGGTGCAATTAAAATTTTCAGTGTTGCGTAAAATTATTGATCGAATTTAAAAATTTAAAATGTTTCTTAATCTGTTCATTAGGAGGTATAATCTTACGTTGAAGGCTTAACACAGAAGTTACACCCTGCGTATATGCCTGGAGGTATCATAAGTCACGGCGCACAGACTGGCCATACTGTATTCATACTCTCCTCCAACTGCAGGACAAAATCCTGGAGTTGTACTGTAACAAGAAAACTGAATTAATAAGGCGAATTCGACATACACAAGAAAATTTACACTCAAAATAGAAATTATTTACTCACTTGGTAATCCTGTCTGCCGAACTCTAAGCCTCTTGCCCCTATACTCTGAAGTGTTGCTGCAGCTACCTCTCTTCATATTACGGAGAGAAAAGAACAACACATAGACACGATGGAACACACAACAAGGCGGACTGCAGCGGACTGAGGACGATGGAGGTTGGTTGTGGGTTTATACATAGACCGAGGCGACCAATGAGAGAGCTTCATTTGAATGAGAAGTTTTTATCCAATGTCACTATTTCTATAAGGGCTTGATGCGACCATCGTCTCTCTCTCACCAAGTAACAAGACCGCTTTTAGGAGTAAGGTGTTTTCACAAGTGTGCACACACAAGATGAAGGCTTTTTCTGAGACGTATGTTGAAAGCAGGATATGCGATTTCCAGGGATGCCTCGTTAGGACCATCAGGAAGAATGCAATCGGTGTTATTCTGGGCTATTTTCGTTAACAGGTACTGCTAGGACAGGAATTCCCATTCAGACAAGCTGAGACGTCACGAGAGCAACAAGAAAAGCGACGGTTAACTATTTCTGTGAAAGTTTAGCAATTCCTAGAAGGGGTTCATAAGTAATGGACGGCTGTCCCGTTAGGATCTCTAGGAGCAATGCACCCTGTATTATTCTGGGAAGCATTGGAACAGATTTCTATAGTGCAACCTGGGACGTCAGTACGCATAGGTAGAGAGGTTTCGAGCCAGCAACGGTAAACATGCGCGCTCAACCCAGAGGGTGATTTGGCGCTTACTTATATAGATATGCGACGTCAGTATAACACTCCAAGAACTCTTAACTGTAGACGCGACTTTCACCTGCCGTCGGCAGCGGCCTGAGAGCAACAGCTCGCGCTGACAAATCGATGAGTGGGACAGACAACAGCAGCTCCCTGTCCTGCTCCAGCACGTGGGCTATGTGTGCTACACGATCTCACGTGGTCTCTACTGGTTCAGACATACAAGAGGTTGTTGCTGTCCCAGGTCCACATGTCAGAGCAGGTCTCGACAAGATGGTAGCCGAGGCTGCTACAGGTCCGGACACGACAGAGATCGGCATGTTGGCGCTCGAACCTGCGGGCTTGGACCTGTTGAGGGCAATGGCTGAACAAAGACGAGGAAGCATTACATATGGACGAAGATGTGAAAACAACCAATAGTAATAATAACGCTAACCACAGAGAGAGATGTGATATGGGATACTTACTTTTCCATTTCTTCCTCTTCTGCAGGGCTGTGTTGGATTGCGACTGCTGTTGATGCTTCATGGTTCTTCTTCTTCTTCTGCTACTGCTGGCTGACTGAGCAAGACTGAGGTCCGAGAGCTGCTGAGTCTGCCCTATATCACCTCCAACGACATTACCAGATACCGCCACCCTACCGGCTGAAGTCTAACATGTGACTGGATTAAGGATTCCTATTGGTTCCCACCGTCATTCCCCTCCAGACGCCATCTTGGATTACGTCATGAGAGGGGCGATGGCGCCATCTGGTGGCGGTACTGTGTACTAGGTCAATTGGACTCCAGTCTCCATGGTGAACACACTGTATGGAGTTACTGCCCCAAATTGTTTAAATAAAGACTGTTTCAATATCCAGCACAGGCTGAGTCCTTTTCCCACCAATTCCTAGGAAGAGGTGATGGTCGAATGTCTTAGGTTAGTGGAGGTAGGCCAAGTGCTCTTTTATCCCGCCATTTTCTAGGGGAGGGGAAGGGAGGGTGGAGGGGTCAGGTTAGTGGAGGTAGCCCAATTGACCTATTTTCGCGCCAAAATTTGAAGTTCCCACCAATTTTCTGAGGAAGGGGGAGGCGGTAGGTTGAGCATCACCATTAATGGAGCAATTATCATTCTTTCATGACTGTACTATGGTTATTACTAATTATAGTAACTGTAGGCCATTCCCTATTAGGTTAGTGGAGGTAGCCCAACTGACCTATTTTCCCACCAAAATTTGAACTTCCCACCATGACGTCATTGCGATGTTGCCATATCTATAGCTGCCATCTTGGATCCGCCTTGCCCCATGGGGTAGCCACGCAGTCTGTGGCGTCTTGTCACAGTCTGCGCAGCTGCCCCCATCAGAGGTTCGAGTCATCCCTCGGGCATGGGGGTGTGTGTCGCCCTTAGCATAAGTTAGTTTACACTGCTGGCTTCTCCATTTTCCCTCGGGCTGTTGGAATGCTATCGGGAGGAATCATCCTGTTGCATGATAACACTCGCCACCACACTGCCAATCGGGCAATGGACGCTTCAACGATTTGGTCGATTTTTCGCTAAACACTGAACATACCCTGCACATCCCGGATATTTGACCATGTGATTTTCACATCTTTGGCGACTTGAAGAAAGACGTGCGTTCCCGTCGGTATCAGTAGGAGGAAAAAGTGCAAGAGTGGATACGGCTGTCCATCCCTCACCGGCTGAACACTTTCCAAGAAACACGAATTGAATGTTTCGTCTCCCAGTGGGATAAATGTCTTAACGTGTGGTTATTACTCTTAAATGAATCCAATCCATGGTCTCATTGTGCTGTGTGTTCCGTTTTTATTTGACTGCTCCTCAAAAAGTGTTTTGTATTTATGACACAGGAGATCCTTAACAACGATTTATCACAAGTTTTGCATCACCTCGGGCCGAGAGTTTCGGAACCTGTACAGAAAATTGGAACAGAGATCAACGTAAACATCATTTCCGACCTTTTTATTTTTCATAAAAACCACACATTGTATGTTGTTCCACCATACAGCGAGACCTTCAGAGGTGGTCGTCCAGATTGCTTTACACACCATTACGTCTAATACCCAGTAGCAAGTCCCCTAGCACTGACGCATCCCTGCATTCGTCGTGCCATGCTGTCCAAAAGTTCATCAATGCACCGTTGGTCCAGATTGTCCCGCTTCTCAACGGCGATTCGGCGTAGATCCCTCAGAGTGGTTGGAGGGTCACATCGTCCATTAACATTCCTTTTCAATGTATTCCAAGCATGTTCGATAGGGTTCTTGTCTGGCGAACTTGCTGGCCACTCTAGTCGAGCGATGTCGTTATTCTGAAGAAGATGTGCAGTATGGGGGCGCGAATTGTCGTCCATGAAGACGAATGCCTCGCCAATATGCTGGCGATATGGTTACATTATCGGTCGGAGGATGGCATTCACGTATCGTACAGCCGTTACAGCGCGTTCCATGACCGCCAGTGGCGTACATCGCCCCACATAATGCCATCCTAAAACAGCAGAGAAGCTCCGCCTAGCTGCACTTGCTGGACAGTGTGTCTAAGGCGTTCAACCTGATTGGCTTGCCTGAAAACACAACGATTGTCTGGTTGAAGGCATTGCGACACTCATCGGCGAAGACAACGTGATGCGAATCCTGAGCGGTCCATTCGGCATGTTGTTGGGCCCATCTGTAATGCACTGCATGGTGTCGTGGTTGCAAAGATGGACCTCGCCATGGACGTCGGAAGTGAAGTTACGCATCATGCAGCCTATTGCGCACAGTTTGAGTCGTAACACGAGGTCCTGTGGATGCACGAAAAGCATTATTCAACATGGTGGTGTTGCTGTCACGGATCCTCCCAGCCACAATCCGTAGGTAGCGGTCACCCACTGCAGTAGTGGCCCTTGGGCGAGGCATGTCATCGACCGTTCCTGTCTCTCTGTATCTCCTCCATGTCCGAACAACATCGCTTTGGCTCACTCCGAGGCACAAAGTAACAATGCGGACGCGATCGAACCGCGGTATTTACCGTCTAGGCATGGTTGAACTACAGACAGCACGAGCCTTGTATCTCATCCCTGGTGGAATGACTGCAAGTGATCGGCTGTCGGAGGCACTCTCCATGCATGGTTGTTTACATCTTTCGGTGGGTTTAGTGATATCTCTGAACAATCAAAGGGACTGTGTCTGTGATACAATATCCACAGTTAACGTCTATCTTCAGGAGTTCTTGGAACTGGGGTGATGCAAAACTTTTATTTGTGTACTACACAACCTTGGCATACAGCCTGTAGATTGTAGGGGATACTCTTACGACAACGGCAGCAAACGTGAAGAACAAGAAGCGTGGTACTAAAGCTCTTATCTTCGACGACAAATCGTCGAAGACAATCCAAGAGCTAATTATATCCCGCTTTGTGCTTATAGCCTGCACTTGGTTGTTAGTGAATCAGTTAAATCGTCTACAACTGGGCTACTTCTTTGGTGTAGTTCAAGGATTGTTCACACTATTTTCTGCCTCTGTGAAGTGCAGAGAAGCATCCGATGATCGTTTAAATCTGATTCTGAAGCCGCCGTATAACACAAGATTAGAGGCTATAATTGAAAGTATTCGTGTTGTAAGATCTGAGTTTAACAGCATAAGACTTGCATTAACAGAGTTAAAGAACACGTGCAAAAGTTATCCATGTGATTCAGTGAAGCATATAGTCTCTTGAAAGCAATCTCGAAATTTCTGTTTTCTTTGTGTGCTGTGATATGGTTAATGTCCGTTGCCATGTCAACAAAGTCAGTTAAGCAGTACAGCACGAAGGTATACAATTAGACACCACAGTAAAATTAATAAAATCAACACTTAGTGTTATTGAAGCCAACGGTTTTGGAAAGGCTGAAAAACAAACAGAAGAATTGCTTGCATCTTTCGGAAATGCCGCTGAGTTAACAGAATCCAGATCTGAAATTATTAAAAGGCAGTTTCCTTACGAAGGTAAGGATGAACACATTTCAGGGGAAGAGAACCGCTTAAGGGTATACTACTTCTATGTTGTGGCAGACACCGCTATTAGGTCTTTGAGGGAAAGATTGCAGCAGCTCAGTAAGACTGTGACGTGTTCAGTGAGTTTTTTTACGTTAAGAACTTTGCAACAAAGAAATACGGTCTGAACAGAGGCTGTAGGAATCGTGAAAAGCTATGAGAGACATCAAAATGCGTTAAGGAGACATAAATCGGCAGGACATCGCAAACGAATTGGAAGTGTTGTTCAAAAATGGCTCTGAGCACTATGGGACTCAACTTCTGAGGTCATTAGTCCCCTAGAACGTAGAACTAGTTAAACCTAACTAACCTAAGGACATCACACACATCCATGCCCGAGTCAGGATTCGAATCTGCGACCGTAGCGGTCTCGCGGTTCCAGACTGCAGCGCCTAGAACCGCACGGCCACTTCGGCCGTCTGGAAGTGTTGTCCCCAGTGCTTCCACAAACAGCGGCCATATGTTTTGCTACTTCAGTAAATCTTCGAAACGAACTTGCAGGTGTAGCAATTGCGTAAGAATATTTTTGTGCGTGCCAGTCTCAGTAGCTTCTGCAGAACGTAGCATATTTCCAAGTTAAAGTTCATTAGAAACTATCTCAGAACTTCAATGAGGAACGAGCGACTAAGATGTCTTATCGTAATATTAGTGGAAACGTAGATTGTACGTTCGATCGAATTGGAGAAATTAGTGAAGGGTCTTCCCTCTTCTAAAAGCAAGGAAAGAAAAGTTTTGGGAGAGAAAGTTTTAAAACAATGTTTTTACAGTTTAGTAGATTTTTCCCCCTTTCATTCATAGTTAGGATGAATCTATTAAGTTATATG
Source organism: Schistocerca serialis cubense (assembly GCF_023864345.2). Taxonomy (NCBI): domain Eukaryota; kingdom Metazoa; phylum Arthropoda; class Insecta; order Orthoptera; family Acrididae; genus Schistocerca; species Schistocerca serialis. The sequence goes on from NC_064644.1 coordinate 562,562,442, forward strand.
CCTAATTTTGTATGGTTACAGCTGTTCATGTGAAAATTATTACTACCAAGTCAGCCGGGCCTTGCTTGCAGCCATTGCGAACTATTACTAAGGTGTGGTCATCAGTGGTAAAGGATCACGAAAACAAAATTTAAGAAAGAATACAAATACAATTTATTTCTACGACAACACCAGCGACTGCTTGTCTTGAATCTATAAACAGATCTGGAAACCCTACATTGAACCAGCCACTATTGCTTTCCAAAAAGTAAAAATTACTGTGAAACTCGCAGTCGTTACAGCCATGCAAGATGTGTAATAATTTGTGATTCCTTCAGTTTATATGAAATGCTATAAGTTTTTAAGTACATTTAAAAATCGCCTATAAATGCTTGTTGTTAAATTTGTGAGTTAAAGAAAAACATAATATCAGGCGTTAGATTCTGGACGTACCTTTCCAGAATTATTTTTCAGGTGACATTGAACCAATGAGATTCTACTTCGTGCCATAACGTGATGCAGAGGGAATAGAATTGGTTAAGTATTACTGTAGTATCAGAAACGCATAATAAATTTGTAGATTCCTGTTTGTCCAGTTCTACTTAGTGTTGGCTTTAGGTGCAGGTTCGCTCATCTTAAGTGTATATTTGTATATTTCTGGAGTATATTTTCTTTGTTTTGGTGTATATTTCAGGTACTTTCGTGCAAATTTTATGCATAGATGCTTACATTTAACACGCAGAGCCAACACACAACCTACCCGGCGCAGTAGCGCCGTTTCTTTACGTTTAAAAATGATGAACGGAGGTATTATGAAATCTCCACTACCCGGTATTCTTACAACTTCAGGTTAACACGTTATACCCCATAAAAAATTACTGAAAGCGTTTCTACCAAAAAGTACTAGCTTACCAGCGACTTCACATGGGCTTACCATGCGAAGTCGAAGGTAATCTAGTACTTAACAAACTCCTGCCCCGTTTGTACATTGATTCAAAGAATCCTCAGTCCCGTGAATTTCATCGAAACTGTTCGAGCTGCAAACACACATGTTGCGGCCCCAGAAAGTGCTCTATCAATTGAGCTATCCAAACACGACTGACGACCCGCCCTCACAACTCCACACAACGGCAGGAGATGAGGTATTGGTAGAATTAAGGATGTGAGACTGGGTTGAGAGTCGTGCTGGGGTGCCATAGTCGGTAGAGAACTTGCACGCAAAAGGCAAAGGCCTGAGGTTCGAGTCTTGTTCGGCACATGGTTTCTTTCTACCAGGAAGATTCACTTACGCAGTTATTTCACAGGTTTAAACAGGAGCTGGGTGGAAAACTGAAATTGTTTTTAAAATGATCTGATTACGGCCATCAGACCATTTCTTACATTGGACCAACGTGTCAGTCACACAGTTCTTTTTTACATCATAGTTACCTGAGAAACAACAATATTGAAATCAACAATAATATTAAAGTAGTGTGAGTGTCTATAGTGACAGTGTGAATAAATAATTCTGACTATGAACTGATAAAGTTAATATGTACAATGCTGGCCATTAAAATTGCTACACCAAGAAGAAATGCAGATGATAAACGGGTATTCATTGGACAAATATATTATAGTAGAACTGACATGTGATTACATTTTCACGCAATTTGGGTGCATAGATCCTGACAAATCAGTACCCAGAACAACCACCTCTCGCCGTAATGATGGCCTTGATACGCCTGGGCATTGAATCAAACAGAGCTTGGATGGCGTCTACAGGTACAGCTGCCCATGTAGCTTCAACACGATACCACAATTCATCAAGAGTAGTGACTGGCCTATTGTGACGAGCCAGTTGCTCGGCCACCATTGGCCAGTCGTTTTCAATTGGTGAGAGATCTGGAGAATGTGCTGGGCAGGGCAGCAGTCGAACATTTTCTGTATCCAGAAAGGCCCGTACAGGACCTGCAACATGCGGTCATGTATTATCCTGCTGAAATGTAGGGTTTCATAGAGATCGAATGAAGGGCAGAGCCACGGGTCGTAACACATTTGAAATGTAACGTCCACTGTTCAAAGTGCCGTCAATGCGAGCAAGAGGTGACCGAGACGTGTAACCAATGGCACCCCCATACCATTACGCCGGGTGATACGCCAGTATGGCGATGACGAATACACGCTTCCAATGTGCGTTCACCGCGATGTCGCCAAACACAGATGCGACCATCATGATGCTGTAAACAAAACCTGGATTCATCCGAAAAAATGACGTTTTGCCATTCGTGCACCCAGGTTCGTCGTTGAGTACACTATCGCAGGCGCTCCTGTCTCTGATGCATCGACAAAGGTAACCGCAGCCATGGTCTCCGAGCTCATATTCCATGCTGCTGCGAACGTCGTCGAACTGTTGGTGCAGATGGTTTTTGCCTTGCAAACGTCCCCATCTGTTGACTCAGACGTGGCTGCACGATCCGTTACAGCCATGCGGATAAGATACCTGTCATCTCGACTGCGAGTGATACGATAACGTTGGGATCCAGCACGGTGTTTTGTATTACCTTCCTGAACCCACCGATTCCATATTCTGCTACAGTCATTGGATCTCGACCAACGCGAGCAGCAATGTCGCGATACGATAAACCGCAATTGCGATAGGCTACAGTCCGACCTTTACCAAAGTCGGAAACGTGATGGTACGCATTTGTCCTCCTTACACGAGGCATCACAACAACGTTTCACCAGGGAACGCCGGTCAACTGCTGTTTGTGTATGAGAAATCAGTTGGAAACTTACCTCATGTCAGCGCGTTGTACGTGTCGCCACCGGCGCCAACCTTGTGTGAATGCCCTGAAAAGCTAATCATTTACATATCATAGCATCTTCTTCCTGTCGGTTAAATTTCGCGTCTGTAGCACGTCATCTTCGTGGTGCAGCAATTTTAATGGCCAGTAGTGTATATGTTATTACTGCTGCTACTGCGACTAATAGCGACAGTAATAATAATAACAATAATGACAGTAATATCAATAATGATAGTAGCGGATACGAAAAGAATTTATAGGTCTACAAGATAAGTGTTTTCTTGTGTAGCTAATTCTGGGGGAGGGTAATTTAAAGAGACTGACGAGCTAAAAATACTGGGAAATGAGGAAAATCTGTTTGGAAAGAAGGATGTACAGGGGTAACGAGTGAGTATAGGGACAATGGTAATCATTGTCGTTGCTTTAGTGGGTATTTCAGTAACTGCCTTCTGAAGCTCGGTGTGTTATTCAGTGCTCTAATACTCTGCGGTGACAAAAGTCATAAGGTACCTCCTAATATCGTGTCGGATCCTTCTTTTGCCCGGCGTAGTGCAACAACTCGACGTGGCATGGACTCAACCATTCGTTGGAAGTTCCCTGCAGTTGCGGAAGTGTTGCCATTGCAGGATTTTGTGCACGAACAGGGCTCTTGATTATGTCATATAAATGATTGCTGGGATTCATGTCGGACCATCTGGGTGGCCAAATCTTTCACTAGAACTGTCCAGAAATTTCTTCAACGCAATCGCCAACAATTGTGGCCCGGGACACTGGGCATTGTCATTCATAAGAGTTCCATCTTTGCTTGGGAACATGAAGTCCCTGGATGGCTGCAAATGTTCTCCAACTAGCCGAACATAATCATTTCCAGTCAATGATCGATTCAGATGGACCTAGCCGGCCGGAGTGGCCGTGCGGTTCTAGGCGCTTCGGTCTGGAACCGTGCGACCGCTGCGGTCGCAGGTTCGAATCCTGCCTCGGGAATAGATGTGTGTGATGTTCTTAGGTTAGTTAGGTTTAAGTAGTTCTAAGTTCTAGGGGACTGATGACCTCAGGTGTTAAGTCCCATCGTGCTCAGAGCCATTTGAACCATTTAGTAATTAATCTCCATAAATATGATTGCTGTATTTATTACTAAACTTCCTCTCGACCGTAACCAGCGAATAGTTTTAGTTGGTCGTGTGGTACTGCACTCCATCGACAAAAAAGTCATCTGTGCGACGCACAAATGTCTCGTTCCGTTTCAGCCTGCTGATAACAATCCCATGGCTCCCGCGAGCAAATGGTTCAAATGGCTCTGAGCACTATGGGACTTAACTTCTTAGGTCATCAGTCCCATAGAACTTAGAACTATTTAAACCTAACTAACCTAAGGACACCACACACATCCATGGCCGAGGCAGGATTCGAACCTGCGACCGTAGCGGTCGCGCGGTTGCAGACTGAAGCGCCTAGAACCACTCGGCCACGCCGGCCGGCCTCCCGCGAGCAGAAACCGCCCTCGAGTACTCTTAAGTCCCAAATAACGCACGTCTTGTCCCTCAACAGCGAGCATACTGCTCGTGGGGTTACTCCAGTGGTGTGTACTGTGCTATCCTACATACTGTGAAAGCCTCCTCAGCATCCACTGGTTCTCAAATGTTGCGTTACGCAATAGAAAATCGCCTGCTTACCTAGATGGCGTACGTGAAACGGGCAGACCTGGACAAAATGGACTTCCCTTGTTTCTGTTCTTTTGAATGGTTCATAGCGTATATGGCTTGCGGCGCATTCATCGAATCTTCATTAAAAAATAGGTGAAGTTGTGGTGTGGTCTACTACACAGGTTGCTGACACAAGCGATAAAAGTACTGTAGCGTGTTTTGACGTCAACACACGGTTCGTCTAGCATCCCCACTCTTCTAATCCAGTTTATTACATTCACCTACCTTCGACCTCTCAGTTTAGTCATTTTCGTCAAGGTTATTCCGTTTCAAGATAATTGATAAAACTAAGTTCCTCACTAAATGGACGTGTCCGCTCTGAGACATAGACAACCATAACAGAAGTGAAATCTGGCGTTTCATAAGGAAGTATTATGTGTTCTCTGCTGTTCCTAATTTATAAAAACAATTTAGGAGACAATCTGAGCAACTCTCTTACATTTTTTGCAGATTATGTTGTCGTTTACCGTCAAATGAAGTCACCAGAAGAACAAAATCAATAGCAAAATAACGCAGATATCTGCATGGTGTGGAAAGTGGCAGCTTTCTAAATAATGTAAAGTGTGAAGTCATGCAAATGAGTACTTAAGAAAATCAGACAAATTGAAACGTTATCAATTCAAGTAAATACGATTACAATATCGGATACACAGAAAATATTCGAAAGAAAGACTGCAATATATTGGCAGAACTCTTACGAAATGCGACAGGTGTACTAAAGTGACTGCCTATACTATGCTTGTCCGTCCTCTTGCGGAATAATGCTGTCCGGTATGCAATAAGCACCAGAGAAGATTGACAGAGGAGATGGATGAAGTTCAAAGAAGGGCAGCTCATTTTGTATTATCAGAAAATAGGCAAGAGAGTGTCAAGGACATGATACTCGACTTATAGTGGCAATCATTAAAACAAAAGCATTTTCGTTGCGACGATATCTTCTTACGAAATTTCAGTCACCAACTTTCTCCTCGGAATGCGGAAATAAGTTTTTACGCCCACGAGCGGAACCGTAGAGCAACAGACTGAAAGTGGCTCCATGAATCGTCTACCAGGCACTTAAATATGAATTACAGAGTAGTCATACAGCTATAGATGAGGGAAACAGTAGCATTTTAAATCGGTGAGCTGTGAATGTTGAATTAGTGTTAAATAGAAGAACGTGAATTATTTGCGGACATTTATTCTTTATAAAGTACTAGCTGGCAGCTGACATAAGAAGCAATATACGTACTCGCGCGGTGATTTAAACGTCTGGAAGAAAAAGCAACAGCGGAGAGGCAGCGCAGCTCGAGAGCTTATCTCATGCCAGAGCTGAAGCGAAATAAATCTCGCGAGTCGCAGGAAACCTGAGACGCCTCGCAGAGAAATCGTTCTGCGCTTCGTGCCAGCCGTAGCAGCAGCAACAGACCGTACTCTGCGACGACGCCGACAGCACGCGTTGACGTATAGAATTTCGAGTCTCTAACTTTTCCTACCATCTTGATTATAAAAGAAAGTGTGTAGCTGCCAAGTGATGCAACCCTGTCCAAGGAATATCATACGAAAAATGCACGTACGATTTTAAAATTTTGTTGCAAAGTAAGTATTCATTATATATTCATTATATATATACTCTAACATATTCAGAGGTAAGATTAAGGTATTGTACCTCCTATACATCCGATTGCTTTGCAAATAGTAACATTCCTTATCCTTTGATAGAAAAAATAATACAAAACATATTTGGGAGTTGATTTCATGGCTGTCTTTAATGTTCAACGATAAAACCAGAAAATTCTCACCATCAAGTTCACTGATCTGATGATCTGATGGATTTTCCTTGAGACAGATAAGTCTAAATTTTATCTTCGATGATAACAGAAGCTGAAGAAATGAATTAAAATTTGTGCCACGTTTAAGTCCCGGCTATAGCACAAATTTTAATTCATATCTTCAGCTTCTATCTTTATTGGTTCACTTTACGTGACAGATAAAAATAAGCCAAAATACTTTAAGAATTTTCATCGTTCACACTTAAAAGAATTCAAACATAACCGTTCTGCCGTTACCTATTCAATCCTGGAATAATCCACGAATCTCTAGCCTCCACAAGCAGTAAGTGGCATAGAAGACTCCATGGCGCTGTCCTGAAAACTCAAACCTCCATACCTACCATCTGATTGGTTTTGCGAAACCTCTAAAAAAATTTTTCCCTTTTCGTTTGACGTTTTTAAGTGATGCTAGTGGGCCGTCAATTTTATGTGCCTCACGTGTACATTTTCCCAAAAATTGTTTCTACCAGTCAACAATACGTTTGCGACGTGGCTACATGTTGAAGTGGCGACAGAATTCACATACCACTTGAACACAACTGACTTGAGTTTTACAAATACGAAACGTCATGAGTTCTTTTTCACCTCGACATCACACTGAAACAATGTAACCCAAATAAACAAACAGTAACACTATTGGGCAGTACTTATTTTTAAGAGGGCAAACCAGAAAGTCTTCGCCCCTATTTTTCTACGCCAATGGGGGCTGTAAATGCAAAGTCAACGTATCCATTCCCAGCAGCGGATCATTCTTGGACCGGACCGGCTCTATCTGCCGTTAGTACCGCAGCACGGCGCTGATGTCTGTCATTGAAGATGACGGTTGTGCTCCACGCGTCCACGATGGAGCAATGAAATGTTATTCGTTTACTATGCAACAAGGGACCAACACCAATCGAAATCGCCGGCCGGTGTGGCCGAGCGGTTCTAGGCGCTTTAGTCCGGAACCACGCGACTGCTACAGTCGCAGGTTCGAATCCTGCCTCGGGCATGGATGTGTGTGATGTCCTTAGGTTAGTTAGGTTTAAGTAGTTCTAAGTTCTAGAGGACTGATGACCTTCGATGTTAAGTCCCGTAGTGCTCAGAGCCAACCAATCGAAATCCACAGGAAAATACAGCTCACGTTTGGGGAAGAGTGTCTCGTTTTTAGAAGTGTGATGATGATGATGATGATGATGATGAGCATGTCGTGGTGGTGGTGGTGGTGGTGCTTGTGGTAGTGGTGGTGATGTTTGTGTTCGCAAAAGGCATTGAAGACTTGCATGACAATGAGCGTTTTTGGGGGGCGCATGACTGAGACAACATTTTCCGCGTGGACGCGGGGCTCAAAGCGAATCGGCATGTGCATCCCAAGCACGTTTCCTGGTAGCTTGGCATTTCGTATGGGACTTTTTATGACATCGTTCACGGAGTAACGGTAGGTTTCATGTCGGTAGGTGCCTAAGCAGTTGGATGACGTGACGAAAGCCAAGCGAGTGGTCGCTCCACTGCCTCATCTCCAACGGTCTGCCGAGGAGGACGACCGTTTCCTGGACCGCAATGTTACTGACGATGAAGCGCGGATACTACATTTCTAGCCAGGATCGAAGCAGCTGAGCATGGTGGGGAAAAATTCTCCCTTCTCTTGGGAAAATGATGTTAACGGTCGTCTGGGATCGCCGTGGACCGCTCCTGCTGGATTTCACACCATTAGGTGTAACGGTCAACGCCGACAGTTATTGTTCCACACTGTAACGTCTGTGGGCTGCCGTCAGGAAGAGGCACCGAGGGATTCTGGATGTAAAGAACGCGGTTATCATCGACGAAAGTGCGAGGCCATATGAGACAACGAAAACCGTCTACAAGCTCCTGCCATTTCACTGGGAAAGTCTAAAGCCCCCCCCCCCCCCCACCCCTCACACACACACACACACACACACACACACACACACACACACCACCACCACCACCAACACCATACAGCCAGTCCCTCGCCCCCAGCGGATTTCCACGTTTCCGGTGCCTTAAAAGAAATTCCTGGCAAGACAGCGATTCACGTGCAACGATGAAGCCAAGACAGCAGTCCGACAGTGGTTCCACAATCAGCCACACCACAGGGGCATCTCAAATTTATTGCTGCAGTGGGACAAATAGCTGAAGCGCTGTGGCGACTATGTGGGAAAACAGTGTAAGGAGCGTAGAATAGTATGTATATTTGTAATTATCTGTATGTCTCTTACTTTAGCTAATAAAAATAGCGGCAAAGACTTTCTGATTCGCCCTCGTACTTTTACACAGTCTAATGAAAACTAAATGTTGCGACAAAAAAGTGGTTCAAATGGCTCTGAGCACTATGGGACTTAACATCTATGGTCATCAATCCCCTAGAACTTAGAACTACTTAAACCTAACTAACCTAAGGACAGCACACAACACCCAGCCATCACGAGGCAGAGAAAATCCCTGACCCCGCCGGGATTCGAACCCGGGAACCCGGGCGTGGGAAACGAGAACGCTACCGCACGACCACGAGATGCGGGCAATTTTGCGACAATCCGTTATTTGTAGATGGATCATTTTTCTACAAAATACGCTGAACAGTCAAACGTTATGACTGCTTACTTAATAGTGAATTCTTGCACATGTGGATACAATAGTGATTATGCGGGCAGTACAAGCCTTTGGCTGGCTTCCTTTGGTAGGCGGCACCAGACGGCTGCTCATAGTTTACGTACTACCCTTAATTATGGCTCGTTAATTTGTTCCGCAAAGTTGACACCTGCTGGCAACCGCAGTGTGTCTCTTTGGGTGCGGATCATACGAATTTGGTGGCCAAGACATCGATTTGAGTTTGTTGTCGTGATTCTGAAACCACTGTTGCAAGATTCTGGACGTGTCAAGGTCAGTTATCATGCTGGAAAACGCCTTCGCCAGTGGGGAAGATATCAAGCATGAAGCGATGCTAGCGGTCCGCAATAATGTTCGTGTTGTTAACAACTGTCATGGTGTCTTTAGATTACGTTGCCGTTACGTGCCCCACACTTTCGTATTCCCCTTTCCCTGGAGCACGGGAAAAATGACTCTCTTATTCTTCAAAGAATCGAACGCCATATACTCTGAAGCGGTAAAGAAACTGGTATAGACATGGGTATTCAAATATAGAGAAATGTGAACAGTCAGAATATAGCGCTGCTGTCGCAACGCCTATACAGGGTGAGTCACCTAACATTACCGCTGGATATATTTCGCAAACCACATCAAATACTGAAGAATCCATTCCACCGACCGAACGTGAGGAGAGGGGCTAGTGTAATTGGTTAATACAAACCATAAAAAAATGCACGGAAGTATGTTTTTTAACACGAACCTACGTTTCTTTAAATGGAACCCCGTTAGTTTTGTTAGCACATCTAAACATATAAACAAATACGTAATCAGTGCCGTTTGTCGCATTGTAAAATGTTAATTACATCCGGAGATATTGTAACCTAAAGTTGACGCTTGAGTACCACTCCTCCACTGTTCGATCGTGTGTATCGGAGAGCACCGAATTACGTAGGGATCCAAAGGGAACGGTGATGGACCTTAGGTACAGAAGAGACTGGAACAGCACATTACGTCCACATGCTAACACCTTTTTATTGGTCTTTTTCACTGACGCACATGTACATTACCATGAGGGTTGAGGTACACGTACACACGTGGTTTCCGTTTTCAATTACGGAGTGGAATAGAGTGTGTCCGACATGTCAGGCCAATAGATGTTCAATGTGGTGGCCATCATTTGCTGCACACAATTGCAATCTCTGGCGTAATGAACGTCGTACACACCGCAGTATATCTGGTGTAATGTCGCCGCAGGCTGCCACAATACGTTGTTTCATATCCTCTGGGGTTGTAGGCACATCACGGTACACATTCTCCTTTAACGTACCCCACAGAAAGAAGTCCAGAGGTGTAAAATCAGGAGAACGGACAATTTATGCGTCCTCGACGTCATGGTAATGTACATGTGCGTCAGTGAAAAAGACCAATAAAAAGGTGTTAGCATGTGGACGTAATGTGCTGTTCCAGTCTCTTCTGTACCTAAGGTCCATCACCGTTCCCTTTGGATCCCTACGTAATTCGGTGCTCTCCGATACACACGATCGAACAGCGGAGGGAGGGTGCTCAAGCGCCAACTTTAGGTTACAATATCTCCGGATGTAATTAACATTTTACAATTCAACAAACGGCACCGATCACGTATTTTTTTATATGTTCAGATGTGCTAACAAAACTAACGTGGTTCCATTTAAAAAAAACGTAGGTTTGTGTTAAAAAAACATACTTCCGTGCATTTTTTTATGGTTTGTATTAAACAATTACACTAGCCCCTCTCCTCACGTTCGGTCTGTGGAATCGGTTCGTCAGTATTTGATGTGGTTTACGAATAATATCCAGCGGTAACGTTAGGTGACCCATCCTGTATAAGACAAAAATTGTCTGGCGCAGCTGTTACATCGGTTACTGCTGCTACAATGTCAGGTTATCAAGATTTAAGTGAGTCTGAAAGGGGAGTTATAGTCGGCGCACGAGCGATGGGATACAGCATCTCCGAGGTAGCGACGGAGTAGGGATTTTCCCGTACGATCGTTTCACGAGAGTACCCTGAATATCAGAAATCGGTAAAACCCCAAATCTGTGTCATCGCCGCTGCCGGAAAACATCCTGTAAGAACTGGGCCAACGGCAACTGAAGAGAATCGTTCAGCGTGACAGAAGAGCAACCCTTCCGCAATTTACTACAGATTTCAGTGCTGGGCCATCAAAAAGTGTCAGTGTGCGAACCATTCTACGGAACGTCATCGATATGGGCTTTTGGAGCCGAAGGCCCACTCGTGTACCCTTGATGACTGCACGATATAAAGTTTTACGCCTCGCCTGGACCCGCCAACACCGAAGTTGGACTGTTGATGACTGGAAACATATTGCTTGGTCGTACGAGTCTCGTTTCAAATTTGTTGGGGCGTGTGCAGTTAGAGTTACATGGGACCCTTCATACGTCTAGATACGACTTTGACAGGTGACGTACGTAAGTATCCTGTCTGATCATCTGCATCCATTCGTGTTCATTTTGCATTCCGACTCACTTGGGCAATTCCAGCAGGACAGTGCAACACCCCACACATCCATAATTGCTACAGAGTAGCACCAGGAACGCTCTTCGAAACACTTCCGCTGGTCACCAGACTCCCCGGACATGAACATTATTGAGCATATCTGGGATGCCTTGCAACGTGCTATTCAGAAGACATCTCCAGCCCCTCGTACTCTTACGGATTATGGACAGCCCTGCAGGATTCACGGAATCAGTTCCCTCCAGCACTACTGCAGACATTAGTCGAGTCCATGCCACGTCACGTTGCGGCACTTCTGCGTGCCGCCGGGAGCCCGATACGTTATTAGGCAGGTGTATGAGTTTCTCTGGGTCTTCGGTGTATGAAACAGCTTCAAACATTAGATTACTTATTACATTTACTCCCTATCACTGTTTACCAGCACGAAATTACAGGAAATAATAACAACACCGTTACAAAGTATTACATATAGTGGAGGCTAAATCATCCGGGAATTCTAACAACAGCACCACTAAAAGTGGCAAGTTATGTAAACTCTTTTTGAACGCATTAGTAGTATCTCATACTTCTGTACGAAGTAAAGTGTTAATTATTACGACACACATATCTATTTTTTTAGTTTAGTAATCCTAGATCATAGATGTTAGTCATACGGGAACTATGTTCCATCAAAGATTTTTTCTTTCAATTCTGCAGACATTTATACAGTTGATATTGAGACCTATTTACATTTTTTTCCTGAAAATCTAGTTTTAATCCTAAACGGGGCTCTAAACTACAAAAAATTGTGCTTTGTTGGAAATTATGTCTAAAAGTTTTAAGAAAATCTAGTTTTTCACGTATCTCATCGTATACGACGTCAAATTTTCTGGACTACGTGTTGCACAATGTTGCAGGTACATTCAGAGATATATGAGTCCGCAGCTCGTGGTCCAGTGGCTAGCGTAGCTACTTCTGGATCACGGGATCCCGAGTTGGGGATTTTCTCTGCCCGGGGATTGGGTGTTTGTGTTGCCCTCCTCATTGCATCATCAGCCTCATAATTCGTACTTCCATGTATAGTAGACAGGGTAGTGACAGGAAGGGCATCCGCCCACGTCTTAAAATTAACCATGCCAAATCCGTCCTTAACCATGCCGACCCTACAGTGAGGGAAAGAGGCACAAGCAAAAGAAGAAGAGAAGGTTCAGAGATATATGTGGATACTGTTGGAAAACGTATTGCGATAGAATTAGAAGTAATAAATCAAAATTTCATGCCTTATGCTGGAATATTACTACATAAACAGCGCAAATGCAGCCAGCGGTAAACTGTTTTCCTTTTATTATGTTGTGGGAAGTGCCAGGGGGTAAAAGTTTCGAAAATGCTAGGAGTTATGTGTGAAGTTTGCTGGAAGTTGCTAAATACTCTTGTTCTCACATTTTGGATGAATATCGTCTGCGTAATTTGCGCGCAGTAAGTGACAATGCCTCAAGACACAGCTTAAGTTGTTCATATCTTTAACACCTGACTTCCGATGTTAAACCTTAAACGTAAGATTATGCCCTTTAGTAAGGGCATCATCTTATGATCATTTGAGTGGAGTTCATTAAGCACAATGTACTGAGATACAACTATGTTCTTATTATACCCTTTTCGGAAGATATTATTGAATTATGGTAACATAGTTCTGCCACGTGATTCTAATATAACCTCGACTTTTATGCCTGTTTCGCTCGTGGAGAACATTCCCTCTTTAGGAATTTTAATGAAATTTGCCAATTTAAATGGAATTTCATTAAAGAATAAAAGTAAATAATCAGTTACCTTTTTTAAATTTTTTTGCTTTTTTTTAGTTAATTTGCCTTTCTTTCTTTCTGTACGTACGAACGAACTTTGTTGTAGAACCTCTCATTTACGTGTGGTAATAAAAAATTCATTTACACAGAACTAAGTACATTTAAAATTACGTGAACTCATATTAACTGATTAAGAATATTTAGTTGAGAATTAAATCCTTTACATAATTCGGCCTTGGCACACATTTTCCAAATGCAGTGTTTTTTTTAAAAATATTTACTGAATTCTTTCCCGGCGTTAGCTATGGAGCACAAGACTGTCTCTATTAGCAGAAAACGGTTAAATATTGCCAAGCCGACGTTTAATTATCACTGATAAAACACACATCCCTATATATTTAGGTTATTTGAAAGGACCAAAATTGTTAAATTTCAACATTAACTATCCGCCTATGAATGCACAAATGTGAACTAATTTAAAATCCGTAAGTCTCAGGATCGCTGTAAAAGAAGAACATTTTCTTAATTCACTGCTAATTTTTATCTGTTCCCGATTTACGGGTTTGGTTAATTTTTCTTAGCGGAACATTTTTTTAAATGTGCCGCCGCTGCAAATCGTTCGGTCGCGGCACAGCCCAGCAACACCGCTAAAAATGCTGAAAATTCTTTAAAGATATGTTATAGATGACATGGGCAAGCTAATTTACATTAATAATACACACTTTTGATAAATTATAATATATTTAAACCACAACAAATATTCAACTCACATTAGTTTGTAATTTCTCCTCTAATGGCGGCTAAATCTAGCTACAGACAAAAGACGTCTACCCATTCATAAAATGCTTCGTCACAGCTTGCTCTCGCTTTCAGCTCTACAGGGAGACGACCAAAGAATACTCAGTACGTGGTGCTTTTATACTACTGCTGACTATTAACATCTCTTTGTAATCATATAACATTATTTTCGTCTGTGGCTGAATTTTACATTTTTGTTATCGCAGATATTGACACATTTCGCAATTATATTATGAATATAGAAATATTACCATCCTAAATACAGAAAGAATATTACTACAGAAAATATTACAATAATAATGAATGTCCTTTACACAAAATTCAATAATATTTTTTGTTAAATAATTACAGTATTTACAAATTGCTTTATAGCGACGTATATGGTACAATTAAATTTTAGTTTATTAATAGTGTGAATTTGCCAGGGAACGTTACATTGCCCCCTGGCAGCATTTGGCAAAGAGTTTCTATACTTTGACACAATGGTGCCAGTAACATTCTTTACAATTCTGTATTTTTTTTATGGAATGGCTCTTTTAATTAGTCCCAGGGTTATATATGTTCATGGCTCCCCCATTTGGGCGAAGGCAGACAGGAAACCTGGGCAAAACTGTGCCGGAGCCCAGCCATCCTAGTTGGTTCATGATTAATCTTGTCTCTTTAACAGTCATTCTTTTGAATTGATATAGCAGTTTGTCATCAATGGTTACATAATATCACAGTCACATACAGTTCAACGAAAGTTTTTGTGTGTGATTAACAACTCGTTATTATCAATTTTTGCGATGTACTGCAAGGTCACTTGTCCTAGGATACATCACTTAGTTTTTTGAAATCACTTAGCACAACGTCACTTTTTATAATGTTCCCACTACCTACGTGTTACAAATCCATCTCCTACACTTGTTAGTGTTCATTTTCTCTTATCAGTTTACGGATATACATAATAAATGTTCAATGTTTATCAAAAATGGAGTCATTGACATGTTATGCAGTTTGTGTAAATATTTTGGAATATGTCAATAATGCTGTGGTTGGTGAGCGGTGCGGAGTGATTGTTGAGCGGCGCTCGGCGCGGCGCGTTGGCTCCGTGTAGGTCACCGCCCCCGGTGTTGACAGCTACGGCGCGGAATGGCGTGTGGCTGTCTGGTCTGCTACGGGCTGCTGCGGCCGCTGCATGGCTGAAGTAGCCGGATGCGCGTTGTATATCAGCTCGCCCGTGTGACATCTTCTTGTAGTGCTCCAGCAAACATGCAACAAGTTCACAAACAGTGTACTATCCTTATGGGCATTTTTCCTGCTGTGGGAAAAAACGCACACACTTATTGGCAGTTATTATTCAGTAAGCCTTCACTAGTCTGGTTTGCACAATGTTTCGTTGTCATAGTAACACGTTTTATGGGCACACAATATTTTTTCACCATGTCATGACTTGTCATTAGTCACACGCAAGTTTTCACCTTAGGACAAAATGTATCTCTGTAGTCAATGCGCTTTCCTAGCGTCCCTTGACACACAAAGATTTATAGTTTGACACTAACTTGGTCCACCGTCCGTTATCGGCTCACTGTTCGTGTCGTGCTAGTTCCTTGTTCACTTGCACACACGGCGATGATACAGTTTCTTATTGTTTGTTCAAAACAACTTCGTGACGTATTGCTGCAGGTTTAACAGTCACTGTCTGTCTCCGTCACACAATACTGCACTTTTGTTTAAGTTTTTTTTTATTTACAATGTCCGTTGTGCGATTTTTATAACAGCACATTCGTAACTTCTTTGTTCGCTCTTTACCAAGGTGTGTGATATTTGCGTACATGGTAACAAATATTAAAACTTCGTATTAGTTTGCCCAAAAATCATCTATATTTATGTTCCGAGTAGATTTTATTTGTGCATTCCAGCCGGATTTAGGCATATTGTTCAATAACTCCTTTGAAATTATGTCTCACTTTACTTGGAAGGTCCTACGTAACTACAGTGTAGTCTCTGTAGGCTAAAATTGACTTGGACTGTATCAGGCTAGCTCTTTTTTACTGATTGAATCTGCACATGCTTCAATTGAAGCTTCTTTGTGCGTAACTTTGCGTTACTTTAATTTGCAATAAGTTTGCCTCCCATGGTGCCCTCGGGTCACTACTGGGTGCATTATTCTCTTTGATAACACTGGTTTGAGAATAAAGTTCTCAGGGTCTCATATTATTGATATTATTCTGGGTTAGAATCTGTCAATCTGACAGCTACACATACATACATATATACATATGTAATAGAAAAGATTGTACCAAGAAATATTTCAAGTTTGACACACATATAGAATATTATGCAGTACACAAACTAATCACTACTAAAATGTTCCTCCCGACTGATCTCTTTCACAATTTAACACTATAAATAATTGCACTAATCAGGTTATCTGTGCAGACATTTAGAGCATGTTTAAGCTAACACTAATTAAAAGAAGACATAACACAAATATTCATAAATAAAACAGAAAATCAATCATATTCTTATAACTAAATACTTCTACACTAGTACATTATCTCTACAGATCACACATCATTAATGTTCATTCCTTTTCAAAATAATGGTGTACCTTTTTTACACATAACACATAGGACTATTAGTCATTTACTGTAGGAATATTTTCACATCCTTACACGGATACAGTCCCCATACTCTCCCTGAGTGGGGATCTGCTAAGAGATAGCTACTATTTCCTTCTTGGACTAAGGAATGGAGTATGAGGCTCGACAGTAGGTTTTGTGAGGTTTCACCTCGATATTGTACTGATATCCCTTAACAATTCCTGGTCGTTCTGAAAATACATCTGCATAATTAGATAATAACTGTACCAAATCCTGCTGTTGCATCGAATTCAAATTTTCGGACTGTGATACTTTGTTCACAAGTGCGTCCACATTTGCTTTTAATTGATCACTTTGTACGTCTGGATAATAGAGATTTTGTCCTAAACAATGATTGTCTAAATGTAGTATCCACTGATTCCTACATTTTATGTTAATAGCATTACAATTAGGCACAGGTACCTCTTCAGATCTGAGCAAGGACAATTCTATCCTCCTACCCGCGTTCATCAAACTTAATTTTCCCCGAGAAAGGTCGATTACTGCGTCCCTTTCTCTCAAAAAATCTACCCCCAAAGTGCAGGCTACCTTTAAACCCTTTACTACCAGGAATGAGCACGCTATGGCTTCTCCCCCTATATACATCTCTACCCGCACTTGGAGTTTAATTATTTGTCGCTGTGCACAGATGGCTCCAGTGACTTTGCAATTGTTCACAGGAAAAGTCAGCATACGCTTTTCTTTCCCCAGTACTCTGAATAAGTCCATACTCATCACACTGACAGTAGCACCTGTATCTACGATTGCTTGCACATCAATATTGTTAATTTTGATCTCTATTATCGCTTGTACTTTGTCTTTGTGCTCCTTTATGCACGTGGATGGTTCAGTTATTAATTCATGTCCCATCTGTACCCCGTCATTATACCTAAGGATACAGATTCCCGATGTTTTTTTCTGTGTCGGGCTGCTCTCACTCCAAACCTCAGCCGACGATGGAGAGCGTATCTCGGCTGAATCTAGTTTGTTGGATTATTGCTGGTGGATGGGTGTGGCTGCTCTGTGTCACTGACCTCCACTATGTGTAAGTTGTGTTGCGTCGGCCGCCACGGTTGCGCAATTGGCGCATTTCGTGGTGGCGGTCGGTTATTGTCATATCTTTCACTGTTTTGCCAGTCCGGACTGGGCCTCTGGTTCTATGGCCAAGTTCGGTTTGCATCGTTATAGGTATTACTGTTCCACGGCCCCCTGGCATTTTTCCATCGACTATTGCTTGGTGGGCCTGTTTCATATCGGTCATCAAACCTCCTTTTCCGGTCATTATTCACCGGCGGACTATTGCCGTTCCGGTCTCTACCTCTATTCCCGTTTTGTACATAATCTTGTCTCCTATTGTTACCTCCGCCGTTTCCATTATTTGGTGGAGGCGTGTTATTTCGACCATTTCTGTAACCGTTTCCGTTACTTCTAGCCTGTTCAGAGGCTGCCTTAACATCCTCCTGAATCAGGTCAATTGAGTCCAGAACAGACAAGAAATGTTCTATGTCGTTCTCCGGTACGTGTATAAGTTTTTCCTTTACGTGTATCGGCAAGTGTGATTTCAAAAGTCTGATCAAATCCCGGGATGAAATCTGCTCGTCCCAGTAACGGGTCTTATTAATGTACTTCTCAAAATATTTTCGCAAATTGTCTAATCGTGGAGAATACGGCTCTGGATTATATACCTCTTTCCGTAATCTCTCCTGAGTACATGTTGACCAATATTTGGTCAAGAATGCCTTTTCAAATTGCTCATATGTGTCGCAACTGTCAGCTGCTTCGGTTGCCCATAATGCAGCATCTCCTTGTATGTAAGACATAACAAACTGTATTTTCTGTGTATGACTCCAAACGCTAGGCAAAATGTTTCTAAATTCCTTGATAAACACTACAGGGTGAACAGATTTCCTCTCCGTTGTAAAGATCTGAAACTGTCGGTTTCTAATCAGGCTTTCTTCAATCACTACACTCCTGGAAATTGAAATAAGAACACCGTGAATTCATTGTCCCAGGAAGGGGAAACTTTATTGACACATTCCTGGGGTCAGATACATCACATGATCACACTGACAGAACCACAGGCACATAGACACAGGCAACAGAGCATGCACAATGTCGGCACTAGTACAGTGTATATCCACCTTTCGCAGCAATGTAGGCTGATATTCTCCCATGGAGACGATCGTAGAGATGCTGGATGTAGTCCTGTGGAACGGCTTGCCATGCCATTTCCACCTGGCGCCTCAGTTGGACCAGCGTTCGTGCTGGACGTGCAGACCGCGTGAGACGACGCTTCATCCAGTCCCAAACATGCTCAATGGGGGACAGATCCGGAGATCTTGCTGGCCAGGGTAGTTGACTTACACCTTCTAGAGCACGTTGGGTGGCACGGGATACATGCGGACGTGCATTGTCCTGTTGGAACAGCAAGTGCCCTTGCCGGTCTAGGAATGGTAGAACGATGGGTTCGATGACGGTTTGGATGTACCGTGCACTATTCAGTGTCCCCTCGACGATCACCTGTGGTGTACGGCCAGTGTAGGAGATCGCTCCCCACACCATGATGCCGGGTGTTGGCCCTGTGTGCCTCGGTCGTATGCAGTCCTGATTGTGGCGCTCACCTGCACGGCGCCAAACACGCATACGACCATCATTGGCACCAAGGCAGAAGCGACTCTCATCGCTGAAGACGACACGTCTCCATTCGTCCCTCCATTCACGCCTGTCGCGACACCACTGGAGGCGGGCTGCACGATGTTGGGGCGTGAGCGGAAGACGGCCTAACGGTGTGCGGGACCGTAGCCCAGCTTCATGGAGACGGTTGCGAATGGTCCTCGCCGATACCCCAGGAGCAACAGTGTCCCTAATTTGCTGGGAAGTGGCGGTGCGGTCCCCTACGGCACTGCGTAGGATCCTACGGTCTTGGCGTGCATCCGTGTGTCGCTGCGGTCCGGTCCCAGGTCGACGGGCACGTGCACCTTCCGCCGACCACTGGCGACAACATCGATGTACTGTGGAGACCTCACGCCCCACGTGTTGAGCAATTCGGCGGTACGTCCACCCGGCCTCCCGCATGCCCACTATACGCCCTCGCTCAAAGTCCGTCAACTGCACATACGGTTCACGTCCACGCTGTCGCGGCATGCTACCAGTGTTAAAGACTGCGATGGAGCTCCGTATGCCACGGCAAACTGGCTGACACTGACGGCGGCGGTGCACAAATGCTGCGCAGCTAGCGCCATTCGACGGCCAACACCGCGGTTCCTGGTGTGTCCGCTGTGCCGTGCGTGTGATCATTGCTTGTACAGCCCTCTCGCAGTGTCCGGAGCAAGTATGGTGGGTCTGACACACCGGTGTCAATGTGTTCTTTTTTCCATTTCCAGGAGTGTATTTTGGAGTGACATTTATTTGTTTCGCTAACATTGGTTGCCTGTTCTGTCTCGCAGTCGCAATTTTTTACTGCTGTATTTATATGCCTATCATTGTTGGACCTGGCTGGCGTGACACACGCCTGTGCGTCGCCGTGCAGCAAGCTGGCTTCCAGCTCTGCAAGACGACGGTTGACACGCCTTTTTTAGGTCCTGCACTTCCGCATTGGAGCCTACGTCTTTGGCTTCAATCGCGGCGTGCACCTTCTCATCTACGAGGTATTTTTTTATAAATTCGTTTTCAATTTTGTGCACTTGTTCGGACACTTTGTGCTCAATTACTTGACTTGTGTCAATTTCTAATTGTTCCATCCTGTTAGCCAGTACACTAATTTCACCCACAATACTCGCGTTAACCACCTGGATATAATCTACTCTGTCGCTCAGTTCTTGCACCGCTTTGGGTATGGTTTCGTAGTTTTGTCTCAAACTAACAATCTCACTTTGCATAGTTTCCAAAGATTGCATTAACTGCAAGTCTCTCTCATTCAAGCGTTGATCACGCTCTTCTTGTTCAGCATCACGTTCTCTATCGCGTTCTGCTTGTTTACGTACAAATTCAGCTTGGAAATTGAGCATGCGCTCGAACATAACTCTTAATTATTGCACTTCTGACACCTCACCACTCTCTGGTCCGTGTCTAGTGCTTGTGGGTGGCATAGTATTTCTACTATCAACTGAATCACTGGCTGGCAGTGGCAACATTTCTTGCCCTTCTGCCCCCAGATTCTCACATGATACTTCCTGAATTATGCTACTAACATTACTTTGTGCCCCACTTTCTAACTCGGTATCACTACTTGCTAACTGTTGTTCATTATCCATGTTGATATCTTTCTCTCTACGCAATCTAACCATAGTCAACAAAAGAAACAAAATCTGAACTAAATATCCTAACACTCAGGTTTCACTGACATAATCACACAAGAAATGGTCATTTGTTGAAACACACTTATTATATACTACAATGACTAACTACTCAAATGTCCTGTTATTTTTTTTAAAAAAAAAAAAAACACTAACAACAAGCACACCACTAATGATCCGAGAACACCGCACTGAGGCTACTTTACTACCCACAGGACAACTACACTGTAGCTTTACCTTATGGTGATCTATCTTGGGTGCAGCTGCCCCCTGGTATTGTGGTAGGTAATTAATTTTTCGTTATAATGAGCTCTCTTCTTCAGCTTGCCTCTGGGTATATAGTGTTCTCATGCAAAAAATCATATACAGGTATTACCACACAATATTGGTTAGGCAATACATACAATACATTAAAAAAAATTATTGGTTGTTCTCCAACAAAGTTCGACTACAATAATTCCCTAGTTATCTCATGGGTATTTTGTGGCCACTGCATATTCGAGCCCCACGTTGGGCGCCAATTTAATGAAATTTTGCCAATTTCAATGGAATTTCATTAAAGAATAAAAGTAAATAATCAGTTACCTTTTTTAATTTTTTTTTGCTTTTTTTTAGTTAATTTGCCTTTCTTTCTTTCTGTACGTACGAACGAACTTTGTTGTAGAACCTCTCATTTACGTGTGGTAATAAAAAATTCATTTACACGGAACTAAGTACATTTAAAATTACGTGAACTCATATTAACTGATTAAGAATATTTAGTTGAGAATTAAATCCTTTACTTAATTCGGCCTTGGCACACATTTTCTAAATGCAGTGGGTTTTTTTTAAAATATTTACTGAATTCTTTCCCGGCGTTAGCTATGGAACACAAGACTGTCTCTATTAGCAGAAAACGGTTAAATATTGCCAAGCCGACGTTTAATTATCACTGATAAAACACACATCCCTATACATTTAGGATATTTGAAAGGACCAAAATTGTTAAATTTCAACATTAACTATCCGCCTATGAATGCACAAATGTGAACTAATTTAAAATCCGTAAGTCTCAGGATCGCTGTAAAAGAAGAACATTTTCTTAATTCACTGCTAATTTTTATCTGTTCCCGATTTACGGGTTTGGTTAATTTTTCTTAGCGGAACATTTTTTTAAATGCGCCGCCGCTGCAAATCGTTCGGTCGCGGCACAGCCCAGCAACACCGCTAAAAATGCTGAAAATTCTTTAAAGATATGTTATAGATGACATGGGCAAGCTAATTTACATTAATAATACACACTTTTGATAAATTATAATATATTTAAACCACAACAAATATTCAACTCACATTAGTTTGTAATTTCTCCTCTAATGGCGGCTAAATCTAGCTACAGACAAAAGACGTCTACCCATTCATAAAATGCTTCGTCACAGCTTGCTCTCGCTTTCAGCTCTACAGGGAGACGACCAAAGAATACTCAGTACGTGGTGCTTTTATACTACTGCTGACTATTAACATCTCTTTGTAATCATATAACATTATTTTCGTCTGTGGCTGAATTTTACATTTTTGTTATCGCAGATATTGACACATTTCGCAATTATATTATGAATATAGAAATATTACCATCCTAAATACAGAAAGAATATTACTACAGAAAATATTACAATAATAATGAATGTCCTTTACACAAAATTCAATAATATTTTTTGTTAAATAATTACAGTATTTACAAATTGCTTTATAGCGACGTATATGGTACAATTAAATTTTAGTTTATTAATAGTGTGAGTTTGCCAAGGAACGTTACAGAATGACTGTCCTATATTCTTCTGAAAAATTTAGTACACTATTTGGCTACCTTCCGAATACTTCCTCGGACCGCGGGTTCACGACTGACCCCTGTTCTAACAACTACTGGACTGGTGCACGCTCAAAAACAAGCCATCGTAAAACTCGATGTTGAATCTGTGGATGCTTAACCACACGTTGTCGTACTTCACAGAGGTTGTACTTATTCTCGTCTCGATCGGTAAGCCGCTGCGGTGACCTCAAAACGTGAATGAGCGTTTTTATTGTCAGAAATTAATGTTGGTTCTTTCATCTTGCTGAAATACGATCCTTTCGCAGGGTGAAGTTCTGGATAACCTGGACAGGGACAAGATGAGTTGAACTCGGTGTGTATGTGTGTGTGTTGGGGTGGGAGGGGGGGAGTGGAGCGGGGGGGAGGGGGCATATGAGCGCTCTAAAGTCTTAAAGCGAGTTTCCAAAGCCTTCCTCCGGGTTAGTGCTACAGTCCTGCTGAATCTACGAGATAACGTTACACATTCATTTCATTTTGCTTTTTGCGATTTGGCATGCAACAAGTAATAAATTACATGCGTGAAACATTTGATGCAAATACCAATCCAGAATATTTGTATAACTCTTCTTTTGCTGTTAGTTACCAGGATGTCCATTTTGTTGCACGCTTTAAGGAACGTTTAAATGAGCAGTTAGTACGACAGAATTATTGCCCTGTGTCTCAAAATACAGCCATAATATATGTTGTAAAGCCATGGCGCCCTTACTGAGATACTTAATGTCGAATTTTGAGAGCTACACGCCAGGATTCTGTTTTGAGTAACAAATAACGCTACCCACCGTGTAATTGTTGACGTGAGTTGTTAACAGTGACAGACGCTTCTGGGATTAGAACTACCGCAAGGAGATAGGTAATTCT
This sequence comes from Schistocerca serialis cubense, assembly GCF_023864345.2. Lineage (NCBI taxonomy): Eukaryota > Metazoa > Arthropoda > Insecta > Orthoptera > Acrididae > Schistocerca > Schistocerca serialis. The sequence goes on from NC_064644.1 coordinate 562,586,015, forward strand.
GGATAGTAAATGCACCTGTTTAGACGCTCTGACCTTCGGATTTATATGCGACAACTGCTATTTGCTAGTTGCTAGTTGCTATCGTTATCAGTTGAAGTAAGGTAGCGATAACAACTCACTATTATTTAATTATCAATACATACTATTTCACTTCAAACCTAAGGATACTTTAGACTGTGAACAACGCGGGAAAATCAGTGTTGTATCACAATATGGACGGTATTCGAGAAAACTGCTCTGCCACTATTTAAGAGAGCGACTTCCCCTCGATACAGACTGTCATTAAGCTCGAGAATGAATTTTAATGTAGTTTTTAGCAGTAATACTGGAAGAATGGCTAGCAGGACGGGTGTAGGTATGTCAACATGGGCACTGGCCATTTTCCCCTCGTAAACCTGACTGTACGTCACGGAACCCGTAAACTGGTTAGGCAGCAGTAGCATTAGTCCGCATAGGAACCCCATTATTATACCTCCGGGCCTGAATAAAGACATATGATTTACATTGAGAAACCACTTAGAAATCACCAATATTTTATCTCAGTATAGAGTAAGTGAATGCTTCGTTATACCCAAAAGAAATGAGCCTGCTCGCATTATTATGGAAATGTTGGAAAAAGATTGAGACTGATATTGCAAATATGAGTGTTTACCAAATATGTTCAATCCGTGCCTTCAAAACAAGACTTTTTCCTGTCCATACAAATTCTCATTTGGTCCTCCCACTAATGGGAACATTTCTTTCGCCCTGTCTATTGTTTAATCTTTACTTTATGAAATCCTTCATAAAATCAGTAGTGTGTGGAGCAATTTCAATTCAGCTCATTAGTATAATGAGATACAATTCACGCAGTAGCTGGTTAGAGTTTATATTAACTCATCATGATAACTGGCAACAAAAAGAAGAGACCTACAAATATACTGGATTGAAATGAATTGAAGTCGCTCCCTAGTCTTCTGATTTTACTAAGGATGCCGTAAGGCACAAATACGTAACTGGCTTGCAGTCAACCGATCGTCGATCACCAATGAGATGATCGATTTCTATAAACAGTCACAGCGTGACGACACCGTTCGAGGTCGAAAACTAGCCACGCATCTGCATCTCACGACAAAATTGCGTAATAATGAGAGCGGGGTCGTTTCTTTTGTGTATGAAATAGTTTTCTCCTACGTAATACCGAAAAAAGGTTGCAAATTTCTAAGTAGATTCTCTCAATATGTTATCTGTCCTTATTCGGGTCGATGATAAAGGGACGCCAACGGGGTAATACAACTACTGTCCGCTAACAAGTTCATGGATTAACTCGCGCTGCGGACACGTTAACTAGAGACGGCCAGTACCTATATTCACCTATCTATAACTGCCCTGCTGGCTGTTTCCTCATCCTTTCACTATCATGGCTAATTGACTGATTTGCAAATTTAAGGATGAAAGTAATTGTCTCACGATGTATCACTGCCAAGTAACATTGCTCGACGAAACTTGGACCATACTTGGACCACAACTGTTAAGAGTATTGTATAGAAGTAACGGAAGGATTAACCCAATGAGACGAACGGAAATGAGACTTTACTCAAAGACATTAATTAACTAAAGTCATCGCGACATGTGATGGTCACCTGGATATTGAAAGCTACTGGACATGGTTCTTAGCAGGGTGTGTGATCACCACGGACGTGCTCCCACGCCGATCGCAAGTGTGGTAAGGAGGTCTCAATCTGGAGCGATTACTGGATGGTAATTGCTGCACGTGTTGGACGTGCTGCAACGCATTCCGCACGTGCTGGGTGGGATTGAAGCCTGGGGAATGAACCAGCCAGTCCATTCACCGAATATCCTCTCACTTCAAGAGCTCATTCAGCTGCGCACTTGGCCGGCTGCTGTGGCCGAGCGGTTCTAGGCGTTTCAGTCCAGAACCGCGCTGGTGCTTCGGTCGCAGGTTCGAATCCTGCCTCGGGCATGGATGTGTGTGCTGTCCTTAGGTTAGTTAGCTTTGAGTAGTTCTAAGTCTAGGGGACTGATGACCTCAGATGTTAAGAGTCATAGTACTTAGAGCCATTTGGACAGGCGCACTTCGATACGGTCATGCATTTTCATCTGTAAAAATGAAGTCAGGGCCGAATGCAACCTGAAAAGACGCACATAGGCAAGGAGTACAGTCTCAGGAAAACGTTGAGCGTTTGTTTGAGTGTTCCGTGTTCAAATATTTGTAGGTCAGTACTTCCAGAAACGTTATGCCTCTCCACACCACAACACGTGGACCACCAAAACGATCATCTTAGACAATGCTGGACGTCCCCTCATATGGCGAGAGGTGGGAAAAGGTAACGTATCAGGAACATGGTCGAACATGATCGCTTTGGTTGTCCAATATGGCGAGGCATAATGTTGCACGAGCGTACTGACTTCCAAATCTTTGAATACGGTACACTCAACGTTATTGTACCACCCATTCCCCATTTGTGTGTTTTCACCGGTGCATTCGGCTATGAATTCATTTTTATGGATGACACCGCTCAACCGTATCGAAGAGCGCAGGTGGAGGTACGCTTTGAACGAGAGGATGTTCGGGGAATTGACTGGCCAGCACTTAAATCCCATCAAGCGTGCGTAGGGTGCGTTATGGTGCCGTACTGCAGCACGCCTGCACGCACCAATGAACATCAACAGCAACCGTCAGCCGCGCTGGTACCGGTAGAGGTATGGAACGCCCTACCACAAGAACTCTGTACGCATCTTGTAGATAGCATGGGAGTACATTGCAGAGCATGATTTGACATCCGTGGTAAACACACACGCTATTAAGAACCACATGTCGCCTTTTGTAATGTCCTGGCAACCATCACGAATCTTAGTGACTTCGGTGTGTGTGTAACCAGTGTCTTTGAATAAAAGTGTCATTTCTGTTCGTTTCATTACGTATTTATTTCCGTTACCTTCTGTACATTCCTGTACTGTAATGTAGCAGTTATTTCTATGTATTGTCCAAGTTTTGTCGAGCTATATTACTTCACAGCGACACACTACGCGAAAATTATTTTCGCTCATAAGCTTGCATACCAGTATAATTGCATCGAAATGAATTCTCAAATGTAGCGGTAGTGAAAATCAAGAGGCAGTTTCACTCCTAAATAACTGATAACACATTCTGTGAATACTGCATATGTTCTGGTACAACACAAATATATTTGCCCGCATTGTCCGCTATCTGAAATATCCTTCAGTGTGGCGCAAAATAATGTGTACTAATACAATGTCATCAAAAGTATCCGGATACCTGGCTGTAAATGACTTACAAGTTCGTGGTGCCGTCCATCGTTAATGTTGGAATTCAGTATGATGTTGGTCCTCCCTCAACCTTGACGGCAGCTTCCACTCTTGCAGGCATACGTTCAATCAAGTGCTGGAAGATTTCTTGGGGAATGGAAGCCCATTCTTCACGGAGTGTTGCACTGAAGAGAGGTATGGATGTCGGTCGGTGAGGCCTGGCACGAAGTCGGCATTCCAAAACATCCCAAAGGTGTTCTATAGGATTCAGGTCAGGACTCTGTGCAGCCCAGTCCATTACACACAGGGATGCTATTGTCGTGTAACCACTCCGCCATAGGCCGTGCATTATGAACAGGTGCTCGATCGTGTTGAAAGATGCAATCACCATTCCCGAATTGTTCTTCAACAAAAAATGGTTCAAATGGCTCTGAGCACTACGGGACTTAACATCTGAGGTCATCAGTCCCCTAGAACTTAGAACTACTTAAACCTAACTAACCTAAGGATAACACACACATCCATGCCCAAAGCAGGATTCGAAACTGCGACCGTAACGGTCGCGCGGTTCCAGACTGAAGTGCCTAGAACCGCTCGGCCACACCAGCCCGCGTTCTTCAACAGTGGGAAGCAATACGGTGCTTAAAACATCAATGTAGGCCTGTGCTGTCATAGTGCCACGCAAAACAACAAGGGATGCAAGTCCCCTCCATGAAAAACAAGACCACACCATAGCACCACCGCCTCACCGGCTCCGAATTTTACTGTTGGCATTACACACCTTGGCATGTGACGTTCACCGGGCATTTGCCATACCCACACCCTGCCATCGGCTGGCCACATTGTGTACCGTTATTCGTCACTCCACACAAGGTTTTTCCACTGATCAATCGTCCAATGTTTACGCTCCTTACACCAAGCGAGGCGTCGTCTGGCATTTACCGGCGTGATGTGTGGCTTATGAGCAGCCGCTCGACCATGAAATCCAAGTTTTCTCACCTCCTGCACAACTGTCATATTACTTGCATCGGGTCCTGATGCAGTTTGAAATTCCTGTGTGTTGGTCTGGACAGATGTCTGCCTGTTACATATTACGACGCGTTTCAACTGTCGGCGGTGTCTGTCAGTCAACAGACGAGGTCGGCCTGTACGCTTTTGTGCTGTACGTATCCCTTCACGTTTCCATTTCACTATTACATCGGAAACAGTGGACCTAGGGATGTTTAGGAGTGCGGAAATCTCGCGTACAGTCGTATCACACAAACGACACCCAACGGCCTGACCACGTTCGAAGTCTGTGAGCTCCGCAGAGCGCCCCATTCTGCTCTTTCACGATGTCTAATTACTACTGAGATTGCTGATCTGGAGTACCTTGCAGTAGGTGGCAGCGCAATGCATCTAATATGTAAAACGTATGTTTCTGGGGGTGTCCGGATTCTTTTGATCACATACTGGAACTGTAATTTAGCGAGCAAATAAAGGTTATTAAAAGCCATTAAAAATAAACAGACACGTTTACTATCCAGAATTATCGTCTCTTTAAGTTTTATTTTTTTAAACCCATAGTCGTCTACCTCTATTCACTACTCTCGTAGGTGTCACATTGCCGGTTTCGTTGTTCGTTAATCCTGGCGTGTTGCTCTCAACATTCGTCATTAAGGATATCTCAATGACAGCGCTGAGTCTTTGCAGCGTATATTCTGACTTCATTTTGAAGCGCAGAGTAATATTACTGTTCTACTAACGACTCATTTCCCATACTTACAAGGGAACCTCCCCATCGCACCCCCCTCAGATTTAATTATAATTTGGCACAGTGGATAGGCCTTGAAAAACTGAACACAGATCAATCGAGAAAAAAGGAAGAAGTTGTGTGGAACTATGAAAAAATAAGACAAATATACAAACTGAGTAGTCCATGCGCAACATAGGCAACATCAAGGGGAGGATAAGTTCAGGAGTGCTGTGGTCCTGTGGTTAGCGTGAGCAGATGCGGAACGAGAGGTCCTTGGTTCGAATCTTCCCTCGAGTGGAAAGTTTAATTTTTTATTTTCAGTTTATGTCACAAACTCTTATGTTTTCATCAATTTTTTGGGAGTGATTATCACATCCACTAGAAAACCTAAATCGGGAAAGGTAGAAGAATCTTTTTACCCATTCACCAAGCGTATAAGTTAGGTTGGTCGACAACATATTCCTGTCATGTGACGTACATGTCGTCACCAGTGTCGTATAGAGTATATCAGACGTGCTTTCCTGTGGAGGAATCGGTTGACCTATGACCTTGCGATCAAATGTTTTCGGTTCCCATTGAAGAGGCACGTCCTATCGTCGACTAATCGCACGGTTTTGCGGTGCGGTCGCAAAACACAGACACTAAACTTGTTACAGGAACAGAGACGTCAATGAACGAACGGACAGATCATAACTTTACGAAAATAAAGAAAGTAAACTTATCACTCCAGGGAAGACTTGAACCAAGGACCTCTCGTTTCGCAGCTGCTCACGCTAACCACGGGACCACGGCGCACCTATGATTTTATTATCCTTGGTGTTGCCTATCTTGCGCATGGACTACTTCAAATGGTTCAAAAGGCTCTGAGCACTATGGGACTCAACTGCTGAGGTCATTAGTCCCCTAGAACTTAGAACTAGTTAAACCTAACTAACCTAAGGACATCACAAACATCCATGCCCGAGGCAGGATTCGAACCTGCGACCGTAGCGGTCTTGCGGTTCCAGACTGCAGCGCCTTTAACCGCACGGCCACTTCGGCCGGCTGGACTACTCAGTTTGTATATTTTGCTTATTTTTTTATAGTTCCACACAACTTCTTCCTGTTTTCTCGATTGATCTGTGTTCAGTTTTTCAAGGCCTATCCACTGTGCCAACTTATAACTAAATCTGAGGGGGGTGCGATGGGGAGGTTCCCTTGTTAGCAGACCACACGCGCACCCAGCTTTCCGTGTCATGGCGGCTAACCAAATCCATGTGTGTCTCTGTGTGGAGAGAATCGCGGCATTCAAAACTAAAATAATCGATTCGTATGCCAGCAATCTACACGTACATACTGTCTACAAAGCGATGCGCCCCCATCCCCACATCGCGACATAAGCTATTCTATTTCCACTCGCAATTTCACTTCTTCAATTGGTTTCATTTCTAAGTAACGTATACTGCCTTTTTCCTTTCTTTCCCTGAAAGTTTATTGTATCATCTTCTTTCGTCAATTGACTGAAGTATTTCTTCTATTATCCGCAATTCCCCTGCAATTATCTCTCGTGCTTCTATATTTTTCTGCCTGACTTATGCGATTACTCTTTTTGACGAAGTTAGTTCCTTTTTATGCGGGATTAGCCCCCTTTCAACGATTGAAAAATATGTGATTGTCGTGTTTCTTCCTTCAAGTAACATAAAAAGTATTTCCTCACACTTTTGTCGTAAAGAAATCATTTTTGTGTCTACATGGGACGCCCCCTGTAACCACTGCAACAGTTGAAAGTGTCCCTTTCATCCAGGACATTGGCCATAGGCGGGAATTCTCGAAGACTTCCTACTAGATCTGAAACAAGATAATTTTATAAAAGTAATTTTCAATGTATTTTTACAGCATACTTAGAATAATTGAAAAACATTAAATTCTAACTAAATGGTGACGTGTTGAAACAAAAGTCACTTTCTTCGCTCACAAAATCAAGCCATAACGTGCACCGAAAATATCGCAAAACGGCTGCGTAGGCCGATACAGAATTCAATTTAGAAGGCCGGCATCAAATTCCTATTAAAATCGTGTGTACACTTTTCAAGTTACGTTTCCCGCCAATTTCAAATGTATGGTATCGAAAAAAACCGCGTTTAAAGTTTTGGGTTACATTTTTTGTGGTGAACTTAAACATACCTCTAGTCGGCGATCCATGGACCATTTAGCAATCCTTCCAGATCGAAAAGAAGGTCATCCATGGCGGTTCTGTGGGCTTGTTTGTCTTCTATTGCTCTGCTCGCTCGATACGCTTTTCGTCAGCTTTTGTGTAGAAACTGGCCCGATCTCAAGTTCGGATATCTTAACACTTTCCATAACGCTTTAAGGCCGTCGTTGAAATGACATGTCGACTATTTTGATCCCGCTGTAAATGGTTTTCTGAGACACCTTAAAAAAATCACCTTGTAACTTGCTAACGGAGTTTCTGACGAATTTAGTATGAACACTACAATAAAGCAAACATCCCAGAACACATTTTAAACCGAAATGTTTTGACATTTTCAAAGGAGACTACCCATTTAACTGAGCTACCAAATATGGTATTCGGTTTGTAGTATCTATAGCTTCAGAGAACTTCGAAAGCTTATCATCATTCCTCAGTACTTCAGCATCCCACTTACGTGTACACTGGCGCTTGCTAAAGATTCTCTTAAATTTTAATCTAGTCGTCTTCAACGCTAAATTATGATCTAATTCTATTTCTACTTCTGTGCATGCTTTAGAATCCAATATCTTAGCCGGGCGCGGTGGCCGAGTGGTTCTAGGCGCTACAGTCTGGAACCGCGCGATCGCTACGGTCGCAGGTTCGAATCCTGCCTCGGGCATGGATGTGTGTGATGTCCTTAGGTTAGATAGGTTTAAGTAGTTCAAAGTTCTAGGGGACTGATGACCTCAGAAGTTAAGTCTCATAGTGCTCAGAGCCATATGAACCTTTTTGAACCAATATCTGATTTGGGAATCTCTGTTGTCAACACAATGTATTTCGGCAGATATTTTCCTGACTATGTCTTTTTCAACTCTACTATCTCCTCTTGAGATTTTTGAACAGTGTACTCCCTATTACAAATCTAAAGTTATTGGAGAACTCAACGAATTTTCCTCCTCTCTCATTACTACTTTTTAACCCAGACTGTCCCCTAATTCTGTCTTCTATTTCTTCCCCTACTAGAGCGTTCTGAGTCCCCATGATTACTAGATTTTCATCGTCCTTCATATAACCCACGTCATATATTCTATCTCAACATCTTCCACTTGTGACGTTGGCATGCATACTTGAACACACTTTCGCTTCGTTTCCGTTCTGACGAGAATAATCCTATTGCTGAACTGTTTACAGTTGACGATTCTTTGCCCCACCTTCCTATTCGTAACGCATCCTACTCCCTTTATTACACTTTTCTTTATATTTCCCTATACCCGTCTCACGAGACTGCGAGCTAGTGGTCGCCATCACATGGCCCGCACAGCTGAGCTCCTACAAGGCGCGTCTGACAAGATCGCCGAATTGTCTCAGAAAGCAGAGGAAACTGATTCAACAGCGTACATTTGCTCTGACGTTCGACGAGCATCTGTCGCCTTTTTCCCTAGTTTGACTGTTGTGACTTCACTGCACTCTGTCTAGTTCTTTAGTGGGTGCGGGAGCGAGGAACAGATGCTGTTCATGAACAGAGAATTTAGATATTAATTTATTCCACACTTAATATCAAAGAGTAAAAATATTCCTTAATTTTATTGCTGTTGCTGAAAGTTAGCTGGTTTCCACATGTGTCATATTTGGCTGCCCGTTGTACCCGTTCCCTAAATGTCCTCCGTGTTCTCAGCGGTACGTCGTGGGGAGCGGATCGAACCCTCCTACTTCGCCTATATCGGTCGATCGTCCGCTCAAAGCTGGATTATGGGAGCTTTGCATACTCCTCTGCACGGCCGTCCATCTTACGCCGCCTCAACTCCATACAACATCGGGGGTTACGTCTTGCGATCGGAGCGTTCTATACTAGTCCCGTCGAGAGTCTTCATGCTGAAGCCAGTGAATTGCCGCTAACTTACCGGCGCGATATACTGCTTTGTCGGTGTGCCTGTCGGCTATTATCAATACCCGACTACCCGTCTTATCGTTTCTTTTTTGATGACTCTCTCGACCGTCAATACGGGTTGTAAGTATCTGCCCTGCTACCACCTGGAGTTCGCTTTCGTCGCCTCCTTCAGCACCTTGATTTTTCACTCCCTGCAACCTTTAGAATGGGCGAGAGCCAAACGCCACCTTGGCTCCACGCTCAGGTTCGCGTTCACCTTGACCTCGGCTCGCTCCCGGAGAAGGTTACCCCAGCTTCGGTATACCGCTCGCGGTTTGTCGAACTTCGTTCAAAGTTCATTAATACGATCTTCATTTATAGAGATGGCTCTACGACCAATGACGGTGTCGGGTGTTCTTTTATTGTCGGGGCACACAGTTTCTAATACCGACTCCATGGCCATTGTTCGGTCTTCACAGCTGAGCTATTTGCCCTCTGTCAGGCTATTCTTTACATCCACCGCCACAGAAATTCTGCTTATGTCATATGCTCTGATTCCCTGAGAGCCATCCAGAGCCTCAGTGAACCGTATGCAGTTCACCCTTTCGTGCACCGGATCCAACGCTCTCTTCAGCAGCTGGCAGACGACGGTTCTCCAGTTATCTTTATGTGGGTTCCTGGTCATGTCGGTATCCCTGGGAAAGAAGCTGCAGCAGATGGCACGGCCAAGGCTGCTGTCCTCCAACCTCGGACAGTTTCTTGTTGTGTGCCTTCATGTGATTTTAGCAGCATCATTTGTCAGCGCATTTTATCGCTGTGGCATGCCGATTGGTCTACACTTACTGAAAACAAGCTTCGGGCCTTGAAACCTCTCCCTAAGGCTTGGACGACTTCTTCGCGCCCTTCTCGGCGGAAGGAGGTCGTTTTGACCTGGTTACGGATTGGACACTGCCGGTTCAGCCACCGCCATCTGCTGACGGCTGCGCCGGCGCCGTTCTGCACATGTGGGCAATTGCTGACGGTACGACACATTTTAATGTCCTGTCCGAATTTTAATACACTGCGCATTGATCTTGGCCTGCCATCAACTCTGGATGAAATTTTAGCGGATGACCCAGGAGCAGCTGCTCGCGTTCTTCGTTTTATCCACTTGACAAACCTGTCTAAGGACATTTGATTATGCTGTTTCCTTTTAATCCCTTGCCTGTTAATGTGCCTTTTATAGTGTTGTCCTTTTCAGTTGCTGTTTTAAAATTGTGCCTCGCAGTGCATTCATAATATAGTCTGGACGCTAATGACCACTGTAGTTGTGCGCCCTCAAACCACAAACAAACAAAAACAAAAAAAGCGTCAGTTTTATAACAGTAGTTTTGAATGTTGGAACATATACAGAAGCATTTATAAATCTGCCTCTCTTCAATACTACGTCTATGCAGACCATGTCGAGCCCTGACAACTATGAAAAATCTGTTAACGTTATTCAGCTGGCGAACACACAAAACGGGGCTCTGTTCATGAATGTTCGAAATTGAGTATACCCGCCGTAGAAGCTCCAGACAGGGGATGCTTGCATCTCATTGGCAGCGGAGTAAACGTTCGTTGCAGCACCATCGTGTCGCGGTGGCGGCTGTAGGAAACGCGGCACGTGTATTTGAAAGTGCGGCCGATACCGCAGAATCAAAACTTCACATTGACGTGTTGCGCTACTTTGCACTCCATTTTGCGATGACACGAGCGTGACGGGTGCTCGTCGATGAAAGGCGACTGTCTTTTAATATCGGAGGAGCTGAAGATAAGCAGACATTGAAGGCAATGTTGTTCATGAACGTTGCGGATATACATTTGAGGATGTATAGGGAGTAAGAGATTAAGACAAGGTAAGGGGAGACGTGGGATGGCATCCGACTTGTCGAATGAGTGACGACACATTAGAGAGATTACGTAATGAAGTTTAGTTGTCCTGGAGCACAGGTCAAGAAACCCGCTTGCGATTTCGGTGGTGGTCAGGACGGGGTTGAGGGAGCGGGGCAGCAGAAGCAGCCGGAGGCTCGGCGGGCCCACAGGAACGCGCCGACACGGCCCGTGACGTCAGCAGCGCTTCGCCTCATCCAGGAATAGCAGGTAACTGCCGCCCTGTTATCCGATTCACTGCGCCACGGTTCATTCATGTTGCAGCGAAGGCGAAGTCGGCGCCGGAACTGGGGCGGTTTATTCCCCGGTCAAACATCCGTCGAGGGCAGGACTCTGCGCTAGTGACCAAATAAAAGTTAAGGATACCCATTCCGCCACTTAGAAAAGACTATTTTCGGTTGATTAATTTTGTGAATCTTTCAAATACCGTCCACGCTCTTGGCATTTTATTAACGGCGTCTCTGCTCAGTCGAATGGGTAAAGATCACAAATGACATACTGAAAACTGAATTTTAGGGGGGATGGTAAATCGCGTTATAATGCGTGCAAAAATAAATACTTCACATTATCTCTTACAACGTATGTCAGTGTCACACTCTTCCTATATTTACTTTCGCATTTATTAGGCACAAACCACCAGAGTGAGATTTTCACTCTGCAGCGGAGTGTACGCTGATATTAAATTTCCTGGCAGATTAAAACTGTGTGCCGGACCGAGACTCGAACTCGGGACCTTTGCCTTTCGCTGTGAGGACGGGGCGTGAGTTGTGCTTGGGTAGCTCAGTTGGTAGAGCACTTGCCCGCGAAAGGCAAAGGTTCCGAGTTCGAGTCTCGGTTCGGCTCACAGTTTTGATCTGCCAGGAAGTTTCATATCAGCGCACACTCCGCTGCAGAGTGAAAATCTCATTCTGGAAACATCCATCAGGCTGTGGCTAAGCCATGTCTCCGCAATATCCTTTCTTTCAGGAGTGCTAGTTCTGCAAGGTTCGCAGAAGAGTTTCTGTAAAGTTTGGAAGGTAGGAGACGAGGTACTGGCAGAAGTAAAGATGTGAGGACGGGGCGTGAGTCGTGCTTGGGTAGCTCAGTTGGTAGAGCACTTGCCCGCAAAAGGCAAAGGTCCCGAGTTCGAGTCTCGGTCCGGCACACAGTTTTAATCTGCCAGGAAGTTTCAAACCAACAGACGTTCGAAGAACAGTTTGGACTTAACTCACTTGATAATGATGAACTGGAAACCTATTCAGTGGATTTTTAATAGTTTTATAGACAGAATATAAAATGCTATGCATTACTTTCGTTACAGTACGAGATAAAGAAAGGTGTCAAAGAATATCATGCAGTTTTTAAAATGTCACGTTTGCTTTGGCTGTGACTGTTTTAATCCACTATTGCAATTTCGGATTTTGTGTCATTTTCAAGCATCTACAACAACATATTACTATGTTTTAAGGCAATCCCAATTTCAGAATAACAGTATGTACAACAAATTTGCAGTTTGTTAGCATCGATGTGCACCAGGAGCGGCCACATTTCCTGGACCTCCACGCTGCACCGTCTGAGCTCGTGGAAGAGGAAGACGGCAAACTGCGAACGCACCGCATTTAAATGGCGATGCAGCCACCCTGAATACGCCTTAGTTTTATATTTCACTTTCCCAACAATATAAGTCACAACAAAACAAATATTCAATATTATTCAAATATAAAATTTTATGGTTCAAGCGGTGGGCATACAGCCTGATGCAGACAGTTTCACATATTCTCACATTCAGGTTGCCATGTCATCGTGACAGATTTTCAATATTATTCAGTATTATTCAGTTTCATAATCGAAAACAAGTCTTTAATGCACATATGTCAATAATAATAGTCGAGCAATTTTACTATCACGTTGTGGAGACGCGGAAATTCTACCTGAGACAAGCTATTTAGATGTTCTTAACAGTTTTAACATCGAAGGATTCATCTTTAAAATGAGAATTACTTTGTAGATGAGTCAGTTATATCTGCATATGCAGAGGGGCGCTTTCAACTGAAATGGCAAACGGTATCGAAAACAGCCAGAAATCAGGTCTAAGTTTGGCCATGTCCACAAAAAGTTTGGGGAACCATCCTTTTAAGTCCTTCAAGGCCAAAATTAATTCTCCAAACGTCGCTTTTCTTTAACGCAGATGAACTTAGGAAACTACAATGCGATTTCCTTTTTAAACGCGTCCCCATCAAATCGGAAAGAAGTTATTTCTCACCTTACGATCTCTTACTGGCGGGAGTGTATAGTCAATTCCACTTAAAATTCGAGGTCTGTAATCCACTTCACATATTCTAATTTTCGTTCCTGTGCTCTTTTTTCCTTTCATAAACTCAAGAGTAGCGAGTTTTAAATCGAAAATTCGTTCCAGGCTTGGCCCTTTATTTAGGCAACGTATTGTGCACTAATATACATTCATGCTCATAAATTAAGGATAACTGCAGAATGTGGTGTCACACAACGTGGCACTACACAAAACTGGCGCAAATAGCATAGGCACATAGGGAACACACATGACACAGATCTGTAAGGCCATGGTATTGGTGATAAGTTGAGAAAACCGTCCCGTGCTACAAAACGCCACTGTTTCCTGCGCATGTACCCCGACATCAATATGGGGCATGATCACCATGCACACGTACACAGGCTGCACAACGGATTGGCATACTCTGGATCAGGTGGTCGAGCAGGTGCTGGGGTATAGCCTCCAATTTTGCACCAGTGCCTGTCGGAGCTCCTGAAGTGTCCTAGGTGTTAGATGACGTGCAGCGATTCGTCGACCGGGAGTATCCCAGACGTGCTCGATGGGGTTTAGGTCTGGAGAATCGGCAGGCCACTACATTCGCCTGGTATCTCCTGTTTCAAGGTACTCCTCCACGACGGCAGGCCGGTGGGGCGGTGCGTTAGCATCCATCAGGAGGAAGATGGGACCCACTACACCCCTGAAAAAGCGGACATACTGGTGCAAAATGACGTTCGCATACACCTGACCTGTTACAGTTCCTATGTCAAAGACATGAAGGGACACGTGCGTGCACCAATCGTAATCCCACCCCACACCATCAAATCACGACCTCCATACAGGTCCCTTTCAAGGACATTAAGGGGTTGGTATCTGGTTTCTGGTTCACACCAGATGAAAACCCGGCGAGAATCACTGTTCAGACTATACTTGGACTCGTCCGTGAACGTAACCTGGGACCACTGTTCCAATGAGCATGTACTGTGTTCTTGACACCAGGCTTTACGGACTCTCCTGTGACCAAGGGTCAGTGTAATGCACCTTGCAGGCCTCCGGGCGAATAAATCATGTCTGTTCAGTCGTCTGTAGAGAGTGTGTGTCTGGAGACAACTGTTCCAGTGGCTGCATTAATGTCCCGAACAAGGCTACCTACGGTACTCCGTGGCCATCTGCGGGCACTGATGGTGAGATATCGGTTTCTTGTGGTGTTGTATACTGTGGACATCCCGTACTGTAGCACGCCTGGACACGTTTCCTGTCTGTTGGAATCGTTGCCATAATCTTGAGATCACACTTTGTGGCTCACGGAGGGCCCGTGCTACGACCTGCTGTGTTTGACCAGCCTCCAGTCGCTCTAGTATTCTACCCCTCGTAACGTCATCAATATGTGTTCTTTGAGCCATTTTCAACACACAGTCACCATTAGCCCGTCTGAAAACGTCTTCAAACTTACTCGCAGCACCGTACTCTGACGTGCACCAACACACCTCTGCGTATGTGGACTGCAGCCGGCGCCACCGTGCGACGACCACAGGTCAAATGCACCGCATGGTCATACCTCGAGGTGATTTAAACCCGCAAACCGCCCACAAGAGCGTTGTTTCACCATGTTTCAGCATTATCCTTAATTTATGAGCATGAGTGTACCACTGTGTCTCTATTCGCTTACTGGCACTCTTGATAACTTTTAGCGCCTTCCACGGAATTAGTACTTTCCCATGAGATATACATTGCAGTCGATATTATTCATGGAGAGATTATATATCAGTCTTTAAAATGACGTTTTCTTTGATTTATAGGTATACAATTTATATTGCTCCTATAAGAATAGTATACATTTGCACCTAACTTGAATACATATAAAGCAAAGTAAGGAAAAATTTTAGACAAAGATACACGAGAAAAATTGGGATACATTTTGTTCCTGTGGAATGGTGAATTTGTATAGATCCGTAACAAGAGAAATTTGTATGTAGCAAAAGGGATTACAATACTAAAAGTGTGTAATTTTAGTACATTAGAGTGAATTCTTATTTCCGTTATCTCATATTATTTTTTGTTAATACGTTGTAGATGCTTGAAAATGGCACAAGAGTCGGATTTCCAATAGTGCAATAAAACAGTTACAACTGGAAACGAACATATAAAATTTCTGGGCTCGTATTAAATGAAGTTAATATGATCTATGGTTAACGTCATAAATCACTAAGGAAATTTTGAAATTAATAACTCACCATATACCATTTACCAACAATGGTAGAGGAGAAGAAACAGTGAAAAATACTGTCTAGAAGAAGGGACAGGGTGACAGGATAGGTGTTTAGACATCAGGGAATAACTTCCACGGTGCTTGTGGGGAAGCTGCGGATGGTAAAAGCTGTAGGTGAATATGGAGACTGGAATACACCCAATAAGTTATTGCCGACGTTGAGTACAAGTGCCACTCTAAGAGATTGGCACAGGAGAGGGGTTCGTAGCAGGTGGCACGGCGCCTCAAGCCTCAGAAGACTGAAAATTTAAATAAAAAATTAAAAAAGAAAAGCTAGTTGCGAACAAATCCTTCAAACGTCACCTGGGCGTCAAAAATTGGAATTAATGTTGAACAAGAGCAGAGGATATTTCTTTCTGTCAATAATAAAACAGCTAACGTCCATTAGAATATTTTTTTCAATTAATGTCAGAAAAGACTGAATGAAGTTTAGAGTTTAATGCCCTTTAGAAGGCGAATATATTGGAGACAAAGCACAAGCTGGGATTGGGAAAGCGAATCGGTCGCATCCATTTCAAAGGAACCAGCCTTGTGTTTCCCTTAAACAACTCAAGGAAATGTCGAAACCCTAATTCCGGGTCACTGGACGGGGAGTCGAACCCTGTCCTTCTTAATGCCCATAAAACAAATTTCAGAAGTTTCTCTCTAATGTGAGTTCAGTGCGCGAAACGCTAATCAGTCACTAGCAAAAGGGTAGACTTCCAGTTAGTTAGAACATGTACTTGGATCTTTATAAAATTGAAGCAATCCTTGTGCAATAAATCTCATGAAAACCTGTACATACTGCTTGAATTTTTTGAAAATTGGGTGTAAGCCCAGTAATGCCGACTTCGCCCCTTCTCTTACATCACAGAGCTCTAAATGGTTCGTCTTGTAGAACAGTACGCCACCATCATCTTACCCATCCCTCCAGTTGGAAAACTGAACGTCACTGTCTGCTTTACTGGGCGAAGTTCAAAATGGTTCAAATGGCTCTGAGCACTATGGGACTTAACATCTAAGGTCATCAGTCCCCTAGAACTTAGAATTACTTAAACCTAACTAACCTAAGGATAACACACACATCCATGCCCGAGGCAGGATTCGAACCTGCGACCGTAGCGGTCGCGCGGTTCCAGACTGAAGCGCCTAGAACCGCTCGGCCACTCCGGCCGGCCTGGGCGAGGTAATGGAGTGATTGGCACACCGGATTCGTGTTCTGGAGGACGACAATTTGGATTAAGTTCGTCCGAGATTTCCCGAAGTATCTTAAAGCAAATGCGGGGATGGTTCCTTTGAAAGTGCACGGGCGATTTCCTTCCCCATCCTTCCGCAAGGCGAACTCGTATTCCGTCTCTAATGACCTCATCATCGACGGGGCGTGAAACGTACCCTTCCTCTTGCTACTTTCCGCTGTCATAGCTAAATTTTTAACAGCGATTTAAAGTTTACGAAGTTTTCTCGAATAATTTTCCCAACAAAAAGTGCCTACCTTTCAGTGCTCCAGTGCTTCACTGAATCTCTCTTCTCCTTCAAAAGTATGCAGTTCTAGTAAGGAACTTAAACTGGAAGGAACACACAGAAAATGTTGTGGGGAAGGCTAACCAACGACTGCGTTTTATTGGCGGGACACTTAGGAAATGTAACAGATCTACTAAAGAGACTGCCTACACTGCACTTGTCTGTCCTCTTTTAGAATTTTGCTGCTCAGTGTGGGATCCTTAGCAGATAGGATTTACGGAGTACATTGAAAAAGTGCAAAGAAGGCAGAACGTTTTGTACTATCCCGAAATAGAGGAGAGCATGTTACTGAAATGATACAGGGTGTGGGGGTGGAGATCATTAAAGCAGAGACGTTTTTCGATGCGGCAGAATCTTCTCACGAAATTTCAATCACCAATTTTCTCCTCCAAATGCGAAAATAGTTTGTTGACGCCGACCTGCATAGGGAGAAACGATCATCATAATAAAATAAGGGAACTCAGAGTTCGCACGGAAAGATATCGGTGATTGTTTTCTCCGCGCGCTATATACGAGACTGGAATAATAGAGAATTATTGAGAAGGTGGTTCGATGAAACCTCTGCCAGGCATTAAAATGTGATTTGCAGAGTATCCAACTAGATGTAGATGTAGGAAAAAGATTGAAATGTAACCAAAGTACAGTCTTCTTTCACGGCTTCCTCTGTTCTTATCAACAACCTTTGCTCTTGACGCAAAAACAAACTGCGTGAAAATCAAGTTAATTATCTGAAATTAGACTCATCTTTTGAATAATTAGGTACAACTGAAACGTGTTTGGAGATTAAACCAATGATAACCTGAAGCCTATAAAACTAATAGGGTACCTGCAGACAAAATATTCAGACCATTTAAGTAAATCCACCGAAGTTTTGAAGCATCATGAGCAACAACTAAAAGGAAATATCAGATTCCTCAAACAACAGGTACCATTCTCTAAGAAACCAAATCATCACCTTCTATAGGTGAGAAATTACTTCGTCCCGCAGATATCAAAATGTGTGGCATCACGCTTGGAGGAAGGTGTGGCGACAGTCGAAGTCAATACCACTGACAGGTGATAGTGTGGCTCGTCGTATTGATACAACAGCCGCTGACATGAAAAATCAATTGCTACCATGTTTCGTGATAGTCGAAAATTCGTTCTGCAACTTGATGACACTTCTGATATCGAAAATCTCGTCCACCTTCCTATGCTACCGTCATGAAAATGAAACGAACGAGGACTTTCTGTTTCGTAAAGTTGTGGAAGAGACGACTTCAGGCGAACGTATTTTCTTTCTTGTGAATTCTTTGTCTATGACAATGTGTCATAGACAAATTATGTTGGTATATGGACCGATGGGGCGGCAGCATTTACTGGAACTAAAAAGGGGTTCACTGCAAGATTGTTTGCTGTGTTTGTCTTGTGACAGCCAGAGCGACAGCACCAGCAGCAGCGAGTACTGTTTGTATAAAGCGTTTATTTTGCATTTTGTTTACGACCTTCCACTAAGGAAGGGATTCTATTTGTGTTTATCTGCTCTGCATAGTAACTAACAGTTCTTGATAAAACTTTACGTAGTTTTCGTGTTAGATTTCTTAGTGTTTTCTTGATCGTTTAGAACAGAAAGCGCCCTAAAACCGTCTTTTGTTTGTTTCGCGGCCGTTAGCCACTAGTCACTTGAATCAGCAGTTGTCTTGTGACAGCCAGAGCGACAGCACCAGCAGCAGCGAGTACTGTTTGTATAAAGCGTTTATTTTGCATTTTGTTTACGACCTTCCACTAAGGAAGGGATTCTATTTGTGTTTATCTGCTCTGCATAGTAACTAACAGTTCTTGATAAAACTTTACGTAGTTTTCGTGTTAGATTTCTTAGTGTTTTCTTGATCGTTTAGAACAGAAAGCGCCCTAAAACCGTCTTTTGTTTGTTTCGCGGCCGTTAGCCACTAGTCACTTGAATCAGCAGTTGTCTTGTGACAGCCAGAGCGACAGCACCAGCAGCAGCGAGTACTGTTTGTATAAAGCGTTTTTGTACTTATTTGCTGCGCTTAGCTTTTAAATAGTTTTTCTGGGAAAACCTAGCGTAGTTTTCGCGTCTCGTATTTCAGTGAGTGTTTCTTGATTATCAGAGTAGCTCATCAGAAGATTATCTTGGGAATTTGTCACCGTATAAAGTAGGGTAAACATAGTCATGTGTAGGGACTGTGGTCGTTGTGAGCGGACGCAAGGAGAATTGGCCACTCTTCGGGGGCAGGTGGAGGCTTTGTCTGTTAGGCTCATCGAGCTCGAGGCGCAGGCGTCGGCTCGTAGTGGCGTTGGGGCAACTGTGGTGAGACCTATGCCTACTTCGGTGGCCTTGGAATCACATGGAACCCCTGATGTCGCTGCGTCTTCCGGCAGTGAGCATCTTACCGGTCAGCCATCACTCCAGGGTGAATGGCGGACAGTGGTGGGCTCGCGCGTGCCTGGCCGAAAGGCGAAGGTGGGATCTGGCCGCGTGGCAGCTGCCTTACCCCTTTCCAACAGGTACGGGGTGCTTCCTAGTGGTGATGACATCGTTTCCGAGCCACCACAGGGTGCCTCGCCTGTTGGGCCAGTGGCCGATTCTCCGGCAAGGTCCCGACAGTCACAGAGGGCGGGCCTATTAGTTATAGGGAGCTCCAACGTTAGGCGGGTTATGGAGCCCCTCAGGAAAATAGCGGGTAGGTCGGGGAAGAATGCCAGTGTGCACTCGGTGTGCTTGCCGGGGGGTCTCGTCCGTAATGTGGAGGAGGCCCTTCCGGCAGCTATTGAACGCACTGGGTGTGACCGGCTGCAGATAGTAGCACATGTCGGAACGCCTGCCGCTTGGGTTCTGAGGCCATCCTTGGTTCCTTCCGGCGGCTGGCTGATTTGGTGAAGACAACCAGCATCGCACGCGGAGTGCAAGCTGAGCTTAATATCTGCAGCATAGTGCCCAGAGTCGATCGCGGTCCTCTGGTTTGGAGCCGTGTGGAGGGTCTAAACCAGAGGCTCAGACGACTCTGCGACTATAATGGTTGCAAATTCATCGACCTCCGTTATTGGGTGGAGAACTGTAGGGCCCCCCTAGACAGGTCAGGCGTGCACTACACACCGGAAGCAGCTACTAGGGTAGCAGAGTACGTGTGGCGTGCACACGGGGGTTTTTTAGGTTAGAGGGACCCCCCATTGGGCGAAACGATAAAATACCTGACGGCTTACCAGAGAGGACATTATCATCGTTGATAAAGAATGTCCGTCCTCAGAGACCAAAAACAGGAAAAGTTAACGTAATATTGGTAAACTGCAGGAGTATCCAGGGCAAGGTTCCTGAATTAGTATCTCTTATTGAAGGAAATAGTGCGCATATAGTATTAGGAACGGAAAGTTGGTTAAAACCGGAAGTGAACAGTAACGAAATCCTAGACACAGAATGGAATATATACCGCAAGGATAGGATAAACGCCAATGGTGGAGGAGTATTTATAGCAGTAAAGAATTCAATAATATCCAGTGAAGTTATTAGCGAATGCGAATGTGAAATAATCTGGGTTAAGTTAAGTATCAAAGGTGGGTCAGATATGATAGTCGGATGCTTCTATAGACCACCTGCATCAGCAACCGTAGTAGTTGAGCGCCTCAGAGAGAACCTGCAGAACGTCGTGAAGAAGTTTCGTGATCATACTATTGTAATAGGGGGAGACTTCAATCTACCAGGTATAGAATGGGATAGTCACACAATCAGAACTGGAGCCAGGGACAGAGACTCTTGTGACATTATCCTGACTGCCTTGTCCGAGAATTACTTCGAGCAGATAGTTAGAGAACCAACTCGTGAAGCTAACGTTTTAGACCTCATAGCAACAAATAGACCGGAACTTTTCGACTCCGTGAATGTAGAAGAGGGTATCAGTGATCATAAGTCAGTGGTTGCATCAATGACTACAAGTGTAATAAGAAATGCCAAGAAAGGAAGGAAAATATATTTGCTTAACAAGAGTGATAGGGCACAAATCGCAGAATATCTGAGTGACCACCATCAAACGTTCATTTCTGAGGAAGAGGATGTGGAACAAAAATGGAAAAAATTCAGAAACATCGTCCAGTACGCCTTAGATAAGTTCGTACCGACTAAGGTCCAAAGCGAGGGGAAAGATCCACCGTGGTATAACAATCATGTACGAAAGGTACTACGGAAACAAAGAAAGCTTCATCATAGGTTTAAGAGTAGTCGAATCATAGCTGATAAGGAAAAGCTGAACGAAGCGAAAAAGAGCGTAAAGAGAGCAATGAGAGAAGCATTCAACGAATTCGAACATAAAACATTGGCAAACAATCTAAACAAGAACCCTAAAAAGTTTTGGTCATATGTAAAATCGGTAAGCGGATCTAAATCCCCTATTCAGTCACTCGTTGACCACGATGGCACCGAAACAGAGGACGACCGAAGAAAGGCAGAAATACTGAATTCAGTGTTCCGAAACTGTTTCACTGCGGAAAATCGTAACACGGTCCCTGACTTCAGCCGTCGCACGGACGCCAAAATGGAAAATATTGAAATAAACGATATCGGAATTGAAAAACAACTGCTATCACTTAGTAGCGGAAAAGCATCCGGACCAGACGAGATCCCCTTAAGATTCTACAGTGATTATGCTAAAGAACTTGCCCCCTTTCTATCAGCAATTTATCGTAGATCGCTGGAAGAACGTAAAGTACCTAGCGACTGGAAGAAAGCGCAGGTCGTTCCCATTTTCAAGAAGGGTCATAAATCAGATGCGAATAATTATAGGCCTATTTCGCTTACGTCAATCTGTTGTAGAATAATGGAACATGTTTTGTGTTCTCGTATTATGACGTTCTTAGATAATTCAAACCTCCTTCATCATAGCCAACATGGATTCCGCAAACAGAGATCATGTGAAACTCAGCTCGCCCTATTTGCCCAAGAAATTCACAGTGCCGTAGACACTGGCGAGCAGATTGATGCCGTATTCCTGGACTTCAGGAAGGCATTTGATACGGTTCCGCACTTACGTTTAGTGAAAAAAATACGAGCTTACGGAATATCGGACCAGGTTTGTGATTGGATTCAGGATTTCCTAGAAGAAAGAACACAACATGTCATTCTTAACGGTTCAAAATCTGCAGATGTAGAGGTAATTTCGGGAGTACCGCAGGGAAGCGTGATAGGACCTTTATTGTTTACAATATACATAAATGACTTAGTTGACAACATCGGTAGCTCCGTGAGGCTATTTGCAGATGACACGGTTGTCTACAAGAAAGTAGCAACATCAGAAGACTCGTACGTACTCCAGGAGGACCTGCAGAGGATTAATGCATGGTGCGACAGCTGGCAGCTTTCCCTAAACGTAGATAAATGTAATATAATGCGCATACATAGGGGCAGAAATCCATTCCAGTACGATTATGCCATAGGTGGTAAATCATTGGAAGCGGTAACGACCGTAAAATACTTAGGAGTTACTATCCGGAGCGATCTGAAGTGGAATGATCACATAAAACAAATAGTGGGAAAAGCAGGCGCCAGGTTGAGATTCATAGGAAGAATTCTAAGAAAATGTGACTCATCGACGAAAGAAGTAGCTTACAAAACGCTTGTTCGTCCGATTCTTGAGTATTGCTCATCAGTATGGGACCCTTACCAGGTTGGATTAATAGAAGAGATAGACATGATCCAGCGAAAAGCAGCGCGATTCGTCATGGGGACATTTAGTCAGCGCGAGAGCGTTACGGAGATGCTGAACAAGCTCCAGTGGCGGACACTTCAAGAAAGGCGTTACGCAATACGGAGAGGTTTATTATCGAAATTACGAGAGAGCACATTCCGGGAAGAGATGGGCAACATATTACTACCGCCCACATATATCTCGCGTAATGATCACAACGAAAAGATCCGAGAAATTAGAGCAAATACGGAGACTTACAAGCAGTCGTTCTTTCCACGCACAATTCGTGAATGGAACAGGGAAGGGGGGATCAGATAGTGGTACAATAAGTACCCTCCGCCACACACCGTAAGGTGGCTCGCGGAGTATAGATGTAGATGTAGATGTAGATAAAATTCACTCACTGCTTGATACACGGGGAGGCATTCGCTTCTTAAGCAGTAAGGTCAGAAGTCAATAAAGTGCTGAACGATGCATTCAGTGTTGTGAATATTGTGAAAACACAAGCTTTAAACAGTAGGCTACTTCCCTTTCTTTGCGACGAGATGGGTTCTACTCATAATTCGCTTGTACTACGTTGGTTGCCTCGTGATAAAGTTCTTCGTTGCGTTGTGGGGCTGAAGGATGAGCTTCGTCTCTTCCTACTGAACGTGTTTCCCAGCAATGCAAACCTCTACCGTCTGTGGCTATTGAGCTGACTATAACAGAGCATTGGGCAGAGTTTGCACGTACATTCTGGACTCTGTACACAAGAGAACACATGCCACTCGATATGACTGTGGCTGTTTGTGTGGGGACGTCACTGGATTTTACCGTCTGTGTATCTCTCTCCCAGTGATGAAGTGTCCCAAAAACCGTTGTCTGCACTGATTCTTCAGCTCCCCCTACCCTTGGTCATTTTGAGTGACTTCAGCGCCCACAACCATCACCGGGGTTGAACTACTAAACCTATCGAAACTGCTTGCAGATGTTGAACTTTGTCTCTTGAATACCGGTGTTCCTACAAACTTCAGCGTGGCATATGGACCTTATTCAGCCATTGATCTTTCCATTTTCCACCCTGCTCTTTTCCGTCCACTGGAGAGTCTATGATAACTTCTCTGACAGTGATAATTTCCAGCCGTCCTCTCTCTCTCTCTCTCTCTCTCTCTCTCTCTCTCTCTCTCTCTCTCTCTCTCTCCCTCCCTCTCTCTCTCTCTCTCAGCATCACTCACGTTGGCATCCACGCAGATAGGGTCTCAAAGCCTCTGCACCTGCCGTCACCCTTAGCATCCTGCCATATGGAGTTGTCGATGCGGCTGTCCAGAGCACGACCGCAGACGTTCTACTGGCAGCAGACTTATCTAATCCCTACTCCTTGGGATCCCCCCCGCCCCCTTTGGAAGACAGAACCTTGGTGGGCTCCAGATATTGCCATGTCATTAGACATTAGAGGTTGCAGGTGGACTCTCCAGTGCCATAAGTGGCATTCATCAGTGGAGCACCTTACTGCCTGTAAATGGCTCCTTGCCCCATTTCACCACATAATAAAACAACAGAAACAGGAATTCTGGGAATATGTTACTACACATACCCCTCCTTCGTAGGTTTGGGCAAAGGTTCAGGGCCTATATGGACACCAGTCCCCCCACAGGTTTACTTGTTGTCTCCCTGAAAGGTTTTATCCATACTGCCTCAAATGGTGTTGGCGAACATTTTACTCTGCATTATGCTTGAGCCTTTATTTCGTTTCCTCAAACAACAGGTAGAACGAATTCATTTACCTTCATTACACATCACCTGGAGCCATAAAACACTCCGTTCAGTGAGTGGGAATTCCTCAGTGCAGTAGCCCTTTGTCCTAACACAGCTCCAGAACCAGACTAATCCACAGCCAAATACTCAAACAGCTACCTGTGGGTTGTCTGTCACGTCCTTGCCATTTTCAACCACATCTGCAGCGAGGGCGAGTTCCCATCTCAGTGGCGAGAAAACTTGATCGTTACTACATTGATGCCAGGTAAACACCGCCTTGACATCGACAGCTATCGCCGAATTAGTCTCATGAATGTTCTCTGCAAGTTGATTGAACCTATGGTGAGTTGGCAGCTTTGTCTGTACCTTGAATCGTGAGCCCTTTCGCACCATCCCTGCGTGGTCTTTGCTATGGTCGATCTAGTGTTGACAATTTGGCCTGCTTGAAGTCTGCTATTAGGTCTGCTTTTGTCCAACATTAACACCTTATCGCTGTCTGCTCTGACTTTCAAACGTCTTATGACACCATATGGCATCATCACATACCTGTTACCTTCCATGAGTGGGGTCTCCAGGGGCCTCTCCCTAGTTTGTTCAGAACTTCTTGTCACATCGTCATTCCGTATTCAAGTTGGTGCTTTCTACAGTACCCCCTAAGATGACGGGGATCCATAGGACCCTGTTTTGAGTCTACCCCTTTTTCCAGTGGATCAATGGTCAAGCTGCAGCTTTTGGGCCTAAGTGTCACCCTCTCTGTATGCTGATGATTTCTGCACTTACAATTCCTCTTCCTTTGTCAAAGCAGCTGAACATCGACTTCAGGATACCACACGAAAGCTTCTGTCGTAGGCTCTGATTGACGATGTACACTTTTCAGCCACCAAGACATGCATCATGCAGTTCTGTCGCCATCATACTGTCCATCCACAAACAGAACTCTACCTTGACGACCAAATGCTCAACGTGGTGGAGTCTTATCGCTTTCTAGGCTGATATTCGATGCCTGTTTGACGTTGCTTCTCCATCTTTGCCAACTTATTAAATGTACTGTTTACACTTCAATACTCTTCGCTGCCTCAGTAACAACAGCTGGGCGCAGATTGCTGTATAGTTTGAGCCTATCTCATCCTGATTATGAGGGTCTGTCATATGGCTTGGCATTTCTTTCAGCGTTGTGACTGCTGCACCCTATACACCATTGTGGGGTCCGACTTGTGACAGTGCCTTTCGAACCAATGCAGTGAAATGACTACTCGCAGAAGCTAGGGTCCACTACATATCAAACATAACCAACTGCTTCTCAACTACGAGATAAACATTCGGTGCTCCCCTGAGCATCCGTAGTACCGTGCACTTTATTCTGGTTGGGAAATTCACTTTCCACAAAAGCGTTGCAGGACTGGGCTCACGATTACCGTTTTCTGACGGTGTCCCTGCTCTGAACTCCAGCTTGCCCCACTGTCGTCACGTCAGAAGCAATCACGTACACTCCCATGGTGTGTACCCCATTCTTGTATCTGTTTAGACCTATCCTTTAGACCAGAGATTCTCAAACTTTTTCCGTCAGTCACCCCCCCTCCCCCAATCTGAAACTCTTTTGTGTCCCCTCCCCCCCTCCCACACACACACACACTTTTCTTTCCTTCCTCATCAGTTCTCACACTTCGCATAAAACGGATAATGATGGAAACAGAAAAGAATAAAAATGCACACGGTTAGAAACTTCGGAAAGTTTTTACCGTTTGCACATTTATTATGATGTTTGTGCTTGAGTTTGTAAAGAAAGCACATCAAGTCTTGGTTGGATCTTTGAAACAGCAACTCGCAGATCCCCTTCCACCTATAGTTGAGATCGATGTTCCGTCTTGATTAACCGCATTGTAGTAAATATTGGATCACACAAGTAAATTGATGTGAAGTATAAGAACACGTCAACACACGTCCAGGTCTGTACCCAAAAGTTTTCAAGAGACTTCGATTTAAATTCATTTCGTTCTGAGAGTTGTATTATTCCTTCTGTTCTACTGTTGATAAATCCTTTGTTGTGATGGTATCGAAGGCTCTGGGAATTGATCTTCGAATTGTTGACGAAGGGTTTCGAGCTGTACTACACCAATTCTACTAATTTTATTTAAATCTAACTCGTTTCCCTTCCTGTAGTCACTCAGACAAGGAAACATCTCGCAGTTACCTCCTCCATCTGGTATTCCAAAATCCTGGTTCTATCTTAAACGCAAGCACTTCCTTTCGTGGAGAAATGATGCTTTTATTTCGGCCTTGAAGTTGTATGATAAGCTCATTCAATTTCTCAAAAACATCGGCCAACTAGCATAATATTAGAAGGTCATTTTTCAAGAAAAACAGAGCTGATAAAGTGTATTGCTGTTCAGTAGGAAAAGATGAAGCTTATCCTTCAGCCCCACAACGTCTGTGATGTTTTGTATGCCCTACTTTCAGGAAGAGAGGTGGAACATAAAGTGCTATGAGCAGCAATCTGTGACTCCTACAACCACTGGCTGGTACCCAGTTGCAAATCAGCAGAATCCTTGGAGGGAAGTGTCCCAAGAAATCCCTTCAGGGTGAAAGACGACACAGGGGAGTGATGGTTCTCCAGCTGGGGTTAGGGATCGATGTCTCCAGTAGGTGTAGAGTCCAAGCTCCCAAACTGGGTGTTGGGGAATCAGCGCGAGGGCCAACCAGGGGAATGGGTGTAGCAGTGCAGTTCTTTGGGCCTGACCTAGAAGGCTTGAAGGGCGAGGGTACAGCCACTAGCGGGGATGACGTCGTTCTAGCCATAGCAGACATCATCTGTGTACCAGATGCAAACTATCATGTTTCTTCTTGGCCTTCTGATACGTGAGTTGGTCAAGAGTCTTGTATTCTTCGATTTACTGTTTTCTTTGGAAGACAGTGCAGGACAAAGGAAATGATGCTCCCCACAGGTGACGCAGATGGGGGTGAGGCTAATGGTGCATTCATGTGCAACTGATGTCCACTATCCCTACAGAGGGGGCTGGCGTTAAAACTGAAGACATGTGACCGAATCTCATACATCTGAAGCACCGCTTGTCAGGCGGAACACTGCAACAATGTACTGTCACCCCGATCTTTTCAGGCAATGAGTTGCCTTCAAGGGCCAAAATGAAGACCGCTGTATCAACATGAGAGACGAAACGGACACCCCATGACCCCAAATTGTCATGAAGCTCGTCATCGGTCTGTAAAAGGAGGTTGCAGTGTAAGATGATACCCTGTACCATATTGGGCCTGCTATGCGGTATGATAGTAAGAGGAATGTCATCCAGCTTGTCGCAGGTGAGCAGTGCCTATGACTGACTAGGGGATGCCTTTTAATCAGAACTGAAATACTTTTCATTTTCGAAATGGCTGCCATTTCCCCAGTCTCGTCTTCAAGATGTTCCAAAAAGAGTAACTGCTTTGTGGTCATAAAGGAAACACAGTTGGTCCTAAGTATTTATCTCTTCGTTTCTTTCCCCTACACTCATCTCATGGCATAGCCAGGGCAGGAAACGTTGCGGGTTCCTATCTCTCCACATTGTAGTAATCCTTTCCTTCAGTAGAGACTGCTGGTGGCTTCATAGCCCCATCATAAGAAAATTTGACCCCTTCATTTGCGAGACATCCGTCACTGCCACCCACTCAAAATTGGGGCATTCCCACAGGCGCCACACAGCCACAGCAATGGCTACTTGGCGAATAACCATTGTCCGGAGTCCCCAATGGGCACATACTCCTAGGCATAAGCAGAGAGTTGACGTCTGAGCCGACTAGACACCTGAGAGGACGCACATGGGGAAGGATGTTCGACAATATTCCTAGCCGCACTAGGTGTTCCCACCTCTCGCCATACAAGGATACGTTCAGGATGACTGATCAGACTGAATCCGCTCTCATCCGAGAACAGCACCTGACTCCACTCATCGTTGGTCCAGTCTCCGTGCTCTTGACACCATCACAAACAGTGCCGACAATGTGCGGATGTGAAAGGAACACTGTAGAGTGTGAGACTGCATGTCTTGCAGTTTTGTTAAATGTGGTTGCAATTGCGCCTTCTGTTTAACGTGGGTCATTGCTTTTCTGTTGCACAATGAGGCGGTCAATCTGCTGCAGCTGCCCGTAGTCGATCACTTCCTCTTATTCAAACAGTGGTACCTGTGGTCCGGAAGACTCCCCATGTCTGTGAAAGAACGCTGTGAGTAATATCAAAGTCCTGGGCTATACTCTCATATTTGGTCCCTTTTCTAGTTTTAATGAAAAACGCCTTTACAGTGCTCTTGGCATACACACACACACACACACACACACACACACACACACACAAACCGCGAGGGGTAGCCTCGCGGTCTAAGGGGCCTTTTCACGGTTCGCACGGCTCCCCCCGTCGGAGGTTCTAGTCCTCCCTCGGCCATGGGTGTGTGTGTTGTCCATAGCTTAAGTTGGATTAAGTAGTGTGTAGGCTTAGGGACCGATGACCTCAGCAGTTTGTTCCCATACGACCTTACCACAAATTTCCAAATTTACACTCACACACTCTTTTCCTATTCTATCGACTGCCTCATGCTGCCGAGCTAGCCCATTCGGCGCTATAGTCATGATGACATCGCATTATGTGACGCCCAACTTGGTGACCACGACTGGGAGACCTCTGACAACATGCTCCCACAGTTTCATTCATTTCCATCAAGTAGTTTACACGTTATGTCACTTCATCTAGTTCAACCTTAAGTTTTACAGAGCGGTGTATATTCCTTGAGGGGGTCGGACGTCAAACGGGCCGACTTGGAGCAGGAGAGGCATCACAGGACATTTTAATTTCCAGTGTCTATACTTTTACAAATAGATTCATAAAACTTTGTCAGGATCACCAGGAAGGATTCAGGATTCACACTCATTGCAATGGAAGTTCGAAAATATAACAAAATAAAATTTTTTACATGTCAAATTTCATCTTTTTCACTTGCTAATGGCAGCATTTGTTGCTATAGGTACACTTTTCTTCATAAGTTAGAGAGATTCTTCGATGAATTTTGCACAACATACATACCATACTTACAGGTGTACGAAACTCTAGAATTTATTTAATTTATGAAAAAACGAATGATATATTTTAAACTTCATGTTTAGAAAAACACTTATTTTATAGTTAATTACTTTAATTTTTACCACAGTTTTAATAGATTTTGAAAATCCTTGAGTTTCATACACCTTTAAGTGTGGTTTGTATGCTGTGCAAAATTCATCGAAGAATCTCTCTTACTTACGAAGAAAAGTGTACCTGTAGCAACAAATGCAGCCATTATTAAGTGAAAAAAATGATGAAATTTTACAAAAAAATTATTTCGTTATGTTTTCGAACTTCCACTGCTGTGAGTGTGAATTCTGAATCTTTCTTGGTCATGCTGACAAGGTTTTATAAATTTATTTGTAAAAGTATAGGCAGTGGAAATTAAAATGTCCTGTGATGCCTCTCCTGCTCCAAGTCGGCTCGTTTGACGTCCTACCCCCCTTAAACAGAGATGTTGTGAAACACACTGCTCGCTTGTAACCTCCCCACAGAAATGTGGAAAGACTATATTTGAATGTTAATCGAAATAGAGCCAAATGTTGTTGAGCTCCCATAAAACATCGTCAAATTGAAATAATAGCGACTGTACCTTCGCTACAAAAATATTGAGAAACAATAGCCCAATGTAAACTCGACACAAAAATTGAGAAATGAACATTAATCATTAAACCCACAATAATAGGGCAGCATCGCTGACCTTAGGCCCTGTGCAATAATTAATCTGATAAACTGATTCTGGGAGGAAAAGCATAGGAAATATTGTTTCAATTGGAATGATTCTTTTCTTAAAAAAGATTGCTTTGAAAACAAAATTATTATTGGGGCATTTCTTGAACAAATTAATTACAATTAACATACATTACATTATCAGATGTGCGCAATGCTGCTTCATTACCTTATTTTGCAATATACCTCGTCCCGAACCGTGACCAGAGACCCATGTCGACGCCCGCCGACTCCTCACACACAACTACCGACTGAGTTACACACAACATCCTACTCGCAACTGAACTCTCGCGCAGTCAAGCGCAGACTAGCGACGATAAATAACTCTCTGGTCAGAGATTCTGTCATGCCTCGCCATCGCTGGTATTGAGACGTACGCGTTTCACGCTCTATTCGTCCATAATATCCACTGCGCAGTAACCAAAGGTGGGCATGCGTTCCATGCCCTCCAGAAGGCATTCAACACAATTCCATACTGCATTTACTAAGCAAGGTACGCACGTACTGAGTGTCGAATACAATTCGTGACTGGATTCAGGACCTTCTGAGAGATGGAACTCGAAACGTTATTCTTAATGATATGAAACTGACAAACGTAGAGGCAGAGTATACCAATACACAGGGTGTTACAAAACGGTACCGAAAAAATTCGAGAGTTTGTAGAAGGTGTCATGAGGAACAAATTCAGGATAGGAACCAGTTTCCCCAGACATCGTCCAACGATCCTACAGAGTATCGAATTTATAGAAACTGGCGTTTGCCACTAGCTCACTCCTTTGGCAGCAAACGTGACTGTGTGTTGACAGACTGTAGGCGGAACGTCTCGCGTTGTTGTTTCTTACTCTGTGATTGCAACTGATTGCCACGATCACCATTGGAGAAGATGGAGACAGCTGCTACGCAGAGAGTCCTTGTCTCCTATGAATGATGACGGTTTTGGACACAACTGTTTATTTTTCTCCTGTATACCGAAAAGCACAAGAGATTTTAGAGGGTTCCAGCAGAATAATAAGCTACAGATGGACACCAGCGTCCAAGGCCGACGTCCATAGAGGCAATAGAGCATCTCATTCATAGGAGACAAGGGCTTTCTATGCAGCAGCTAGCTCCATTCTCTCCATTGGCGATCGTGGCAGTCTGTCGCAATCACTGAACGACAAACAACATTGCCAGACGTTCCGCCTATGGTGCGTCAGCGTGTAAAGTCCTGTTTGCTGACGAAGGGGTGGCCTAGTGGAAGACGCCGGCTCCTAAATCTTAGGCGCATTGTAGCGTCGTTGGCTGACGTTTCCAGACAAGGTTTCGCGTTCTCAATTTGTTTCTCATGACATCGTCTACAATCCATCGAAGTTTTGTCAGCATCGTGTTGTATCACTCTGTATATAAATTCCAGAATGAAATTTTCGCTCTACAGCGGAGTGTGCGCTGATACGAAATTTCCTGGCAGGTTAAAACTGTGTGCCGGATCGAGACTCGAACTCGGGACCTTTGCCTTTCGCGGGCAAGTGCTCAACCATCTGAGCTACCCAAGCACGACTCACGCCCCGTCCTCACAACTTCACTTCAGCTAGTACCTCGTCTCCTACCTTCCAAACTTTACAGAAGCTCTCCTGCGAACCTTTCAGAACTAGCACTCCTGAAAGAAAGGATACAGCGGAGACATGGCTTAGCCACAGCCTGGAGAATGTTTCCGGAATGAAATTTTCACTCTGCAGCGGAGTGTGCGCTGATATGAAACTTCCTGGCAGATTAAAACTGTGTGCCGGACCGAGACTCGAACTCGGGACCTTTGCCTTTCGCGGGCAATTGCTCTACCATATAAATTATTGTATGTAAATTATCTATGAGTAACATCAGAAACTCTGAGGCTTTAAGTAAAACGTAAATAACTGCAACATATTGTCGGTACATAGGCGAAGAGGTCCATTACTGTTCTATTACAGTGTCGATGAAAAATCACTGTAAACAGTGACAACTGTAAAATATCTAGGAGTACAGAAAAGAAGGAGTACATGGCATTCGAATATTTGGAAGAAGTGACGGGATTTATAGTGGACCGCAAATACAAAGAGCATTGGAAAAAGAGACAGTCGTTTTGGCTAAGGCTTTGCAGGTGTGGAATATGATAGACGAGTGTTTCAATTATTAGGTCAATTCTATTGCGGTTTTTTGTTGTATATGTAGTAGCTGAATAAAAATTACAGATTCTGTTGAATGAAATGAACAGTTTAGTGAGTGAAAAACACCAACTGAGAGTTAACTGAAGGAAGACCAAAATAATGAGAAGTAGTAGAAATGAGGTTTAATTCCGGTGGCTCAATGACCGAGTGCAAGTCTTTCAATTCGTTGCCAGTTTGGTAACTTGCATGACCTTAATCTGTCCCAGTTATCCATCTGGGGAAAGAGGACCTGGAGCTTAACGTGGAATCCGAGCAACGTGTCGGTCCCGGTGACTCGTCACAACGACCAGAGGTGAAGGCCAGATCCAAGACAGAGTGAAAATTTCCGTGATCCGACCGGGATTGGATCTTGCGACCTAGACGCGAGATTAGCATTAAATTTACTGTCAAAATTGGTGGGCACGAACGAACGAAGTTAAGGACTTCTACTGTCTTCGAAGCAAAATGATGGAGGGCACAAAAAGCATACTAGTGCATGTAAAGAAGACATGCCTGGCCAAAGGAAATCTACTAGTATCGTAAAAATGCGTGATCTGAAGAAAAAGTTCCCGAGAGCATGACTGTGTATCATCGACTATGGGAACATCCGGAAATAAGACAATCTAAATGTTTGAAATGGGGTGCAATAAAAGGATGTGTAAAATTAAGTGATCATTAAAGATAAAGATTGTCCACAGAATCGACAAAGAATGGAATATGCAGAACACTGACAGGAAGATTGGACAGGATGATAGGACATGTGTTCAGAAATCAGTGAATAATTTCCGTGGTTCTAAAGAGTACGTGGCACTGGAAAGACAGAGATTGAAACATATCCAAAAAAACTGAAGACTTAAGGAACAAGTGTTGTTCGAATATGAAGAGGTGGGAAGAGTATAGGAATTAGTGGCAGGCCACATCAAACCCGACAGAATACTGAAGACACACACACAAAAAAGAAAAGAACAGTAGGTATGGTTTCCATGTAAGCTTACAGTCGAGAAATAGTCGCAAATATTACCTAATTGGAAAGGACGGTTTCAAATGGTTGTATAGGACTCAGAGATGGGTGGGGTGGAAACTAAGCGTTGTTCGTCCTATAATTGAAGACCTCACTCAAAGTTGGTTGTATATCAGTGTCGCAGTTTTTCAGGAAGTAAAATGAATTGTTGTTTTGCTTTGATACTATTTGTTTATGCGTTTTATTATGTAAAATAAAGTATAACAATATGTACTTGTATTACAAAACAGCAACGTATATGTAACATATTTTACAATATTTAGAAAGCTATATTAATTTTTAGTTAGTTTTCCGTGTAAGAATGTTGCATATCCTGTAAAAGTGCATCGTGGGATAACATCGTATATATAAAAAGTTACTGCGAGTAGGACTTGCATTCGGAGGGCTCCGTACAAACTTAATTACACGATAGACAGTTCATCCATCCCGGAAGTCGAGAATCTCGGCGATTTTTGCCTTTTACCGACATCTGTTAGCCCAAAGTATCGATCCCGGAAATTCCAGGACTTCCGAGAATATTGTAAGTTTTAAGTTGGATAAGAAATGACAAAAGAAATGTTGCTTCATGAGATATAATTAAAAAATTTACAAATTTTCGGTTCTT
This sequence comes from Schistocerca serialis cubense, assembly GCF_023864345.2. Classification (NCBI taxonomy): domain Eukaryota; kingdom Metazoa; phylum Arthropoda; class Insecta; order Orthoptera; family Acrididae; genus Schistocerca; species Schistocerca serialis. The sequence continues at coordinate 562,620,008 of NC_064644.1, forward strand.
TCCTTTACTTACTCTGGGAAACCTTGCCTCTTTCCAAATTCCATTATTCTAGGTCAACAGAAAGTACCCTACAGGTTTCGATGAGTGAGTTTGATAGTATCAAAATCTATGACATAAATGGCCGTATCTTTTATTTTCAATGACTTAGAAGCTTCAAGGTGTTACGCCGCGAAGGGTCTGTAGACCTTAGTATGTGACGTAACTTTGAACTTGATGTGACAATTTCCTTATGAGAAAAAGGAGTCTTGACAATCGGACAAACAGACAGGCAGACAGACAGACAAAGCGATCCTGTAGGGGCTCCTTTTTTATGAATTGAGGTACGGAACCTTAAAAACATGCTTTTCTCTTACAGTGGTAAAAATAATGTAAAGTATTAACAGAATGTATTATGTGACACAATGAAGCAATACAATGCATTTATTTACCTCCAAACTAAAGAAGAAAAAACGAAAAGAAAAAAAGAAAAAAACTAGTTCTATACAAGACATGAAATAATGAAAAAGAAAGAATTAAACAGAGGAGAAATAAATTGAATTGTTCGCTGAGATGGTGAGTTAACATAAAATTCCCTGTATTACACATCAACGTATTTACACATATCCTACAACTCCCTCATTTTCTTTGCCTATAAAGGAAGAACATCTTCATACATCATAGAAATTTAGGATTGAGGGAAAAATTCAAAGAAGGGCAGCTCGTTTTATATGTGTCACACATGTGATACGTGCGGCAATCATAAAAAAGGAGTTTTTCATTGTGGCGTGACCTCTTCACGAAATTTCAGTCTCCAACGTTTTCTTCCGAGAACGAAAATATTTTATTGGCATCCATCCACAATGGAAGAAATGATCATTGTAATAAAATGAGAGAAATCAGAGCTCGCGCAGAACGATTTACGTGTTACAGAGAGAATCTGAGAAATGGTGTGAATGTGTTTCAGTGCCCTCTCTGCCTGGTACTTAAGCATGAATTTGCAGAGTATTCGTGTAAATGTAGATATAGGAAACCTCATACAAGGTACACGGAACTTGAGGTCGATTTTCTGTTCCCTTTACAGCGGGAAATGACGTACCCAAGGGTGCATTTCATTACGGTTAAGATGCACGTAGACCTACACTAAATGTATGTCATCTGCGTTGATATTCTACCATGTAACCGGTAATTTTCAAGTTTGAGTCACACTTCCTAATCCTTCAGGAACACTGACGGTAACAAAGTCATAATAGCTCATTTCCTTTATAATGAAATGTGGACTTTAATACGTTTCAGATATTACATACTTCCGTTCATAGGTAATGATTACATCCATCACTCTTCTTTTTACCAATAAATGTGAAAGTATGCTCACGGTGCAGAAAACTTTTTCTTGAAATCATGAACTTTTTGTATATTGTTGTTTTCATATCCTGTAAAAACATTGTACAATAGTGTCCTAAAGTGTCATTGTCTTGTTGTTTTTTTCCCAAAGCAAAGGCCAGATCAAACAAATTATTCTTTTGTCCAATTTTTACGTTGTAATGATATAGAACGTTGTTGCACATACCAAATTCCACGTATTTTTTTCAGCTACGTCTTTACCAGCTGTGGAAATATAATATTTTCCACTGTTCCTCTTAATTTTCTTAACATTTTACTTCCTGTCTGATCGAACTGTTTTTCTTTCTATGCTTTTATTTAACGATACAGTATCTTTTAGAGTTAGACTTGCATCAGCGACATCCTCTGTTTTCATTGATATACAACGTTCTTCCACGATAGTCATCTTTACAACTATAAATAGTTTAACTTAGAAAAAAAAAGACATCCACTGGTATGGCGCAGAATTCTCATTCAGTGTAGCTCTTCATTCCCGTGTAAACTCAGTGCTGTCAAAAACGTGATATACAGCGTTCTTTGAGGGACGTCTTCAGTAACTGGCATGGAGGGGGAAATAACGTGTACCTTTTTCTAGTGTCTTATCAGTTTCAGATGTTGGTGAATATTAAAACTGTGTCACTTTTGCACGTTTGAAGAAGTTCCTCACTTTTTGTGAAGTCCATGCCCTTAACTTTTCGAGCCGAGATGTTCCTTTTTGTCCTCATCCTATTTTACCATGTACATTTCCTAGAAGAAAGTTCTGCGAGAGTTTAGCGGGCCGGAGTGGCCGTGCGGTTCTGGACGCTACAGTCTGGAGCCGAGCGACCGCAACGGTCGCACGTTCGAATCCTGCCTCGGGCATGGATATGTGTGATGTCCTTAGGTCAGTTAGGTTTAATTAGTTCTAACTTCTAGGCGACTGATGACCTCAGAAGTTAAGTCGCATAGTGCTCAGAGCCATTTGAACCATTTTGCGAGAGTTTATCCCTGTTTCCATTCCTCATTGTACGGCCGAGACAGTGTAGTTTTCCTCACTATACTGTGTTTTAGACCCATTAATCATGTTACAAAACGTGGCTCAGACTTTTTCTTACGGAGTTTAATTTCTTGTGAGTTATACCATTGCTTGTTAATGTTAATTCGCCAATTAATGATTGTATGACAGTTTGGTATGTCTTTCTCGCTCATGACCGTTGACCTTGTAATACTTGTTGCTTTCTATGGCATAACTCTCAGAACTTTCATCGTTTCAGGGTACAAGATGTCGAAGCCTATATAAGCCGTCAGTAAACATTACAATAAAAAGAGCTCAGCGGGTACTGTTCAGCTTCTCTCCATTCGAGACGATTGATCGTTCGACACTGCATTGTACGCATCATTGACATGACGCGACGGACCACACGTTTCTTGGCGAAACCAGACGTCATGCAGAGTCTCCATTAAACTACACTACCGGCCATTAAAATTGCTACACCAAGAAGAAATGCAGATGACAAACGGGTAATCATTGGACAAATACACTCCTGGAAATTGAAATAAGAACACCGTGAATTCATTGTCCCAGGAAGGGGAAACTTTATTGACACATTCCTGGGGTCAGATACATCACATGATCACACTGACAGATCCACAGGCACATAGACACAGGCAACAGAGCATGCACAATGTCGGCACTAGTACAGTGTATATCCACCTTTCGCAGCAATGCAGGCTGCTATTCTCCCATGGAGACGATCGTAGAGATGCTGGATGTAGTCCTGTGGAACGGCTTGCCATGCCATTTCCACCTGGCGCCTCAGTTGGACCAGCGTTCGTGCTGGACGTGCAGACCACGTGAGACGACGCTTCATCCAGTCCCAAACATGCTCAATGGGGGACAGATCCGGAGATCTTGCTGGCCAGGGTAGTTGACTTACACCTTCTAGAGCACGTTGGGTGGCACGGGATACATGCGGACGTGCATTGTCCTGTTGGAACAGCAAGTTCCCTTGCCGGTCTAGGAATGGTAGAACGATGGGTTCGATGACGGTTTGGATGTACCGTGCACTATTCAGTGTCCCCTCGACGATCACCAGTGGTGTACGGCCAGTGTAGGAGATCGCTCCCCACACCATGATGCCGGGTGTTGGCCCTGTGTGCCTCGGTCGTATGCAGTCCTGATTGTGGCGCTCACCTTCACGGCGCCAAACACGCATACGACCATCATTGGCACCAAGGCAGAAGCGACTCTCATCGCTGAAGACGACACGTCTCCATTCGTCCCTCCATTCACGCCTGTAGCGACACCACTGGAGGCGGGCTGCACGATGTTGGGGCGTGAGCGGAAGACGGCCTAACGGTGTGCGGGACCGTAGCCCAGCTTCATGGAGACGGTTGCGAATGGTCCTCGCCGATACCCCAGGAGCAACAGTGTCCCTAATTTGCTGGGAAGTGGCGGTGCGGTCCCCTACGGCACTGCGTAGGATCCTACGGTCTTGGCGTGCATCCGTGCGTCGCTGCGGTCCGGTCCCAGGTCGACGGGCACGTGCACCTTCCGCCGACCACTGGCGACAACATCGATGTACTGTGGAGACCTCACGCCCCACGTGTTGAGCAATTCGGCGGTACGTCCACCCGGCCTCCCGCATGCCCACTATACGCCCTCGCTCAAAGTCCGTCAGCTGCACATACGGTTCACGTCCACGCTGTCGCGGCATGCTACCAGTGTTAAAGACTGCGATGGAGCTCCGTATGCCACGGCAAACTGGCTGACACTGACGGCGGCGGTGCACAAATGCTGCGCAGCTAGCGCCATTCGACGGCCAACACCGCGGTTCCTGGTGTGTCCGCTGTGCCGTGCGTGTGATCATTGCTTGTACAGCCCTCTCGCAGTGTCCGGAGCAAGTATGGTGGGTCTGACACACCGGTGTCAATGTGTTCTTTTTTCCATTTCCAGGAGTGTATATTATACTAGAACTGACATGTGATTACATTTTCACGCAATTTGGGTGCATAGATCCTGAGAAATCAGTACCCAGAACAACCACCTCTGGCCATAATAACGGTCTTGATACGCCTGGGCATTGAGTCAAACAGACCTTGGATGGCGTGTACAGGTACAGCTGCCCATGCAGCTTCAACACGATACCACAGTTCATCAAGAGTAAAGACTGGCGTATTGTGACGAGCAAGTTGCTCAGCCACCATTGACGGGACGTTTTCAATTGGTGAGAGATCTGGAGAATGTGCTGGCCAGGACAGCAGTCGAACGTTTCCAGTATCCAGAAAGGCCCGTACAGGACCTGCAACATGCGGTCGTGCATTATGCTGCTGCAATGTAGGTTTTTGCAGGGACAGAATGAAGGGTAGAGCCACGGGTCGTAACACACGTGAAATGTATCGTCCACTGTTCAAAGTGCCTTCAGTGCGAACAAGAGGTGACCGAGACGTGTAACCAATGGAACCCCATACCATCACGCCGGGTGATACGCCAGTATGGCGATGACGAATACACGCTTCCAATGTGCGTTCACTGCGATGTCACCAAACACGGATGCTGTAAACCGAACCTGGATTCATCCGAAAAAGTGACGTTTTACCATTCGTGCACCCAGGTTCGACGTTGAGTAGACCATCGCAGGCGCTCCTGTCTGTGATGCAGCGTCATGGGTAACCGCAGCCGTGGTCTGATAGTCCATGCTGCTGCAAACGTCGTCGATCTGTTCGTGCAGATGGTTGTTGTCTCGCAAACGTCCCCATGTGTTGACTCAGGGATCGAGGCGTGGCTGCACGATCCTTTACAGCCATGCGGATAAGACGCCTGTCATCTCGACTGCTAGTGATATGAGGCCGTTGGGATCCAGCACGGCGTTCCGTATTACCCCCCCCCCCCCCCTCCCTGAACCCACCCATTCCATATTCTGCTAACAGTCATTGGATTTCGACGAACGCGAGTAGCAGTGTCGCGATACGATAAACCGCAATCGCGATAGGCTACAATCCGACCTTTATCAAAGTCGAAACGTGATGGTACGCATTTCTCCTCCTTACACGAGGCATCACAACAACGTTTCACCAGGCAACGCCGGTCAACTGCTGTTTGTGTATGAGAAATCGGTTGGAAACTTTTCCTAATGTCAGCACGTTGTAGGTGTCGCCACCGGCGCCATCCTTGTGTGAATGCTCTGAAAAGTTAATCATTTGCGTATCACAGTATCTTCTTCCTGTCGGTTAAATTTCGCGCCCGTAGCACGTCATCTTCGTGGTGTAGCAATTTTAATGACCAGTAGGGTAACTGACCTTGACAGAACAGGATTACATTCACAAGGTAGTTGCGCGTTGTGGTCTAGCGGTAAAGCGCGTGCCTAGAAATATAGAGGGGCAGACCACGGAAATTTTTAGTCTGCCTCTGATCCAGTCTTTGCCTCACGACACTTGCTTCGGATTCGACGATAAATTGTTCGTCCACTTTCGCTGGCTGAATAACTGGAGCAGATTAGGGACATGCAAGTCGCTGAAGAGGTATATTTGAGACAACGGTCTCTCTATGATGGGGGGGGGGGGGGGACTACTGGATGAGTAGTCGGCTGTGTAAGTGTGTACTTGAGGCGAGGAGGTGAGGCGGCCCGCCGCGGCAGGGCAGCGGCGCTCTGCTCTGCTCCGCCCGCCGCCCCGCCCCGCCTCGGGAATCGATAGCCGTCCGCTCCCGCCCCCGCCACCGCCCTCAGAAGCGCCAGCCACTGCCTCAGCCGCCGCCACTCCCAGACCCAGAGCCGGAGCTACGGCTGGAGCCGCCGTGCCGCGATGTCAGGCGCCGACGCCGGAACTCGTCAAAGAGCGATACGGCGCGACGCGATGCACTCGCTGCCCCCACCTCGCTACCTCGGTCCCCACGCTTCCAACTCGCCCCCCTCCTCCCCCCCCCCCCCTCTGCCTCGCAGAGCGCTTTCCGATCGTTCGGTGTGGCAAGCACAGAGGAAATAGACGAGGTCCCAGTCAACAGTCCTCACAACCGTGCCGCAGAAAAATACTCCTCCAGAGGCTGCATTACTTGCAAAACTGGCACTGGTACATATACAATCTTCGAAACGAGGCTAGGGAGCACGACTGTCTCAAATGTGCGTTTTATCTACACTTCAATGCTGAAACTGGGGAAGTGAATTTCGTTCCACAAACGTCCGACAATATTTCTGTATATCATTTCCCTTATCATCAAATGGTTCAAATGGCTCTGAGCACTATGGGACATAACTTCTGAGATCCTCAGTCCCCTACAACTTAGAACTACTTAAAGCTAACTAACCTAAGGACATCACACACATCCATCCCCGAGGCAGGATTCGAACCTGCGACCGTAGTGGTCGCGCGGTTCGAGACTGTAGCGCCTAGAACCGCTCGGTCACTCCGGCCGGCTCCCTTATCATCGGGCAGCCGCGCGGTCCAGGGCGTCTTGCCACGGTTCGCGCGTCTCGCTCCCCGTCGGAGGTTCGAGTCTTCCCTCGGGCATGGGTGTGTGTGTTGTAAGTTAGTTTAAGTAGTGCGAACTACTAGCGATTCATCAGGAACATTAACACATTCAATCACACTATGTAAGCGTGGAAGTAGTTGCCAGGGAGTAACTGATGAAATCAGAAGCAAATTACTATTTTTAACATATAGTAATTTATTCACTTTAATGGTGCCTAAAGCATTTTTTAAAAGAAAACATATTTAAAATTATAATCAGAAATCACTCTCTGAATATCAAGTTACAATTTATTCAGAGGCAGAAAGAATCAAATTTTTGACTGTATGAGCTTTCAGACTGAGAACCTTGCCGCTCCCTTTTGACACGGCCGTAGTTACGGCCGCTTACAACAACCTCTGAAAGACTACACGGGTGCAAATCTGAACACATCAGATTACTTTAAACTAAAAGTTTTAACAATTTACACAAGCACACAAACTATGCACCACCGTAGGAGGGATGGAAATGGTGCAAAACACTAAAAATTAAAATATTAACTTTGCTACCTAAGATGCAACTTGATTTTAACTTCTAAGAAAAGTGTTACGGTTAAAGGGTGGCAACTTTATTTACTAAAATCACCATTTAAATAAAAGCCCATGAAATGCAATATTATATAAAATTATTCAAGGTTCGCTAAACAAGTTAAGATGCTCTACAGTACATAGATACCGCCTCTGAAGATGATAGGCAAGATCAAAACATGTTTCAGAAATTAGACCGTTACACTCCAAGCAATAAATTCGTTAACACACCAAATCCGACAAACATGACAGAGGCAGCTCCGAACGACAGACAGACACTAACTGCCTAACAAATGCGGACGAGAGACAGACGAGCAAGCTGGAGACGAGAGACTGACCAAGGAAACAAGTAAAACTTACCACGAGTAAATCACAGGACATATCACCAATCACTCATTCTAATAAACTGAGATTTCTCGAAAAGACCTGGCGCAGCACCCCCCCAAATCACTCTCCCGAACCGTCTGCTGCCGGCCGCTTCAACGGACACAGTAAGGCACGCCGATCTCCCGTCTCACGGCGTCGCAGCTCGCACCGGCCAGACTGATGTCGTGGGTTGACTCATGTTGCTCTCTTGTGAACCCCGAAGCCACTACCCCTTTCTATACGGTGCTGCCTACTGGACTTACGTGGCGACCTCACATGCACCGAGGCTCAAGGCGGACAAGTCATCTCGTGTCTCAGTGCGCGACCGACCAATCGATCGATCCAACCGCCAGTGACCATTGGCTGAGCAAACTCGAGCAGACTGGCGGCCTAACGCGCAGACTCAGATGCAGGAACTAAGCCCCGACCGGGCGACCACTCGCTGAGTTCTCTTACTGGTGGAGTGGAAAGACTCTGATTTTTCCGGTTTTAAAGGTTGATCCGAACGACAGACAGATACTAACTGCCTGACAAATGCGGACGAGAGACAGACCCAGACTGACTGAATGACCGACTGGCGAGCTCATAGCACCCCTTAAATGCACGTAAACAGGCAACCTTTTCCTCTTTCCCACCAGAGGGAGACACCAAAGCTGCGATTGCCACAGCCGCGCCACCGCCAGAAACGGAGGGCGACTGCTTCACAGTACGCGCTGCGGCGAGCTGTTCAAAACAGCAATATTTAACACGGCTCAGTGTACATATACTCGTGAAAACCTTGTTGTCTTAGATTGTGCAAGATAGTGACACAGCAACTACGTATCCTTCTTACTCAACCGTATCATATCTACACTGCACAACACAATTAACCTCTTAATCCTCTCCTTTTACGCCACGGAAGTATGAAATTGGGCTCAAACAGCCCGTAAAACGTACGATAAAAACGCCAGAGCATATAAATTCATATAAGCAATAAGGTTGATCAGTGATATCATATTGGCATCATACTTCATCACAATTCTGCCCAACATCAGCGGGGACGTGTCACACGAGGGAAGCTCGTCACAACTTGTCATAACCACATTTCACCCCTCCTCTCGACGTCACTTCGGTACCAACAAGGGAACCTCCCCATCGCACCCCCCTCAGATTTAGTTATTACTTGGCACAGTGGATAGGCCTTAATAAACTGAACACAGATCAGTTGAGAAAACAGGAAGAAGTTGTGTGGAACTGTGAAAAAATAAGCAAAATATACAAACTGAGTAGTCCATGGTCCACATAGGTAACATCAAGGAGAAACGTGAGCTCAGGAGCGCCGTGGTCCCGTGGTAGCGTGAGCAGCTGCAGAAGGAGAGGTCCGTGGTTCAAGTCTTCCCACAAGTGAAAATTTTACTTTCTTTATTTTTGCATAGTTATTATCTGTCCGTTCGTTCATTGACGTCTCTGTTCACTGTAATAAGTTTAGTGTCTGTGTTTTGCGACCGCATCGCAAAACCGTGCGATTAGTAGACGAAAGGACGTGCCTCTCCAATCGGAACCGAAAACATTTGATCGCATGGTCATAGGTCAACCGATTCCTCCACAGGAAAACACATCTGATATATTCTATACGACACTGGTGACGGCATGTGCGTCACATGACAGGAGTATGTTGCCGACCCACCTAACTTGTACACTTGGCGAATGGGTAAAAAGATTCTTCTACCTTGCCCGATTTAGGTTTTCTTGTGGATGTGATAATCACTCCCAAAAAAGTGTTGAAAACATAAGAGTTTGTCACATAAACTGAAAATAAAAAATTAAAGTTTTCGCTCGATGGAAGATTTGAACCAAGGACTGCTGCTCACGTTACCACGAGACCACGGCACTCCTGCGGTCGCAGTGTCCTTGATGTTGCCTATCTTCCCCTGAACTACTCAGTTTGTATATTTTGCTTATTTTTTCACAGTTCCATAAAACTTCTTCCTGTTTTCTCAATTGATCTGTGTTCAGTTTTTCAAGGCCTATCCACTGTGCCAGCTTATAACTAAATCTGAGGGGGGTGCGACGGGGAGGTTCCCTTGCCAGAACCGCAACGCACGGCTTTGAAATCAACTGGTTTTCTCATGGCTGGCCGAGGAAAAAGTTTCACACATACAAACACACCTACACACACTGACATCGACACTCAGAATCGACACGAAGAGGTCACACCGAGTGGCGTAAACGGCGTCAATGAAACCACCTCTTATCTTGGGAGTACTAATTCCTACTCCTTTCGCAGTCAAAAATGACAATTAGATGCGCAATGAACAACAGGTCGATATTTTTTACAACTTTCGATAATTCCGACGTGCCCCAGGACGACTCAAGCCTTCTTTAAGGACATCGCGGGCCTGCAACGGCTCTGAATGTCATCACACAGCTTTGGAGTGTAACATGAACGAAATTTTTGCTATGGTATAACAGAAGATACTTTTAGGGACCGTTCAAAACTGTTCAACGAAACTTCAATGTGACGTAAAGCAGCAAAGGATGCTTGTGAAGCCGTCCTAAATTGGCAAAGGGTCCCTCTAAGACCCCCCCCCCCCCCCCAGTGTGGCAACACCCTCGATGCCTCCCAGGCAACTTTGCTGGGAACTTTGAAAATGTCCATGTACAGAGACAGCCATTCACCGATTCCTAGGTGCCTGCGTGACGGCATCCTTTTCGAAATCCCCTAGATATAGGACGCGGTCAGCAGGCGCTAGTTCAACGAGACATTGCCAGTCAGCAGGGGTGTGTCGTATTTGTTTCCTGTCGCATCGGAGATCAGGAACCAGTGAATGGCTCTCTCTGTTCAGGAACGTTCTTAACGTGCCCAAAAAAGGTACCTGCGAGACACCGACGGTGCTGCCAACCCTTTACCATTTAATTCACGCATTTGTCGTTGTCGCAAAAGCTCCCTCCCCCGTGATCAGCCCACAGGAGAGCGCGAAACAGGAGGGACGGAAAAGAAGAAACACCCTCTGCCGCTTCGCATCACTTGCAAATTTCGTCGCATGTTTTACAGTGGTTCCACAGTGTGCCCGTGGGCAAAAACTGTAGCCACGCTTCATTCCAAAGTGGTGCGATCACTTTTAATGTGGCTGCAGGCCCGTGATGTCCTTAGAGTTGAATCAACTGCGGAGTGTCGGCAGTATCAAAGGTTCTCAAGAACGTCGCCTCTCTTCCTCACGCACAGAGAACGGTCGTTTCTGAATCCGAAATGTGTGGGAATCAGTAACACAGAAGAAAGGTTTGGTTTCGCTGAAACCCTTTATGCCACACCTTGACGCTTTTTCGTGTCGATTTTGAGCGGCTGTGTGTGGTATGTTTTTGCTCGGCCACCCACAAGAAAACCGTGTGCATTCAGAGCTGGGCACCACTGTTCTGACCTTCATCGCAGAGGTGTCGAGAGAAGGGGGTGATATGTGGGTAATGGAACATTGACGGCCTTCCCTTCATGTGATACGTCCGCCGTAGGGTTGTGCGCCCCGATAGCTGAGTGGTCAGCGTGGCGGATTGCCGTCCTACGGGCCCGGGTTCGATTCCCGGCTGGGTCGGGCATTTTCTCCGCTCAGGGACAGGGTGTTGTGTTGTCTTCATCATCATTTGATCTCCATTCGGCGCGCAGATCGCCCATGTGGCGACGGCTGTAATAAGAGCTGCACCAAGGCGGCCGGACCTGCCCCGCAAGGGGCCTCCCGGCCAATGACGCAAAACGCTCATTTCCATTACCGTAGTATTGGACGGAATTGTGTCGAAATTTAGTGTTAATGCGACGTCATTAAGGAACCCTAACGCTCCCATGAATTTATGAGCTCTGGCTTTTTTTTCTTTTTTTTCGTTCGTTTGGACACCTCGGTGTCTGAAGCAACGCCGAGCCCGAGAGTGACGTCGCAGAGCTTTTGCGTCACTACAGAGAAAGGCTGAGGCAGCCTCGAGCCAAATTTCAAACTTCTGCTTCACAGTGGGTCACAATTACGGGGTTTGGAAAAAGTGACTCTCTAATTGTGTTTTGCAGTGTATGTTTCCTGCTACACTCCGGGCTGTGTTCTCCGAAATATCCAGGTCACAGCCTATACAGAAAAGCGACGACCTGCCTACAACTCAGCTTAGTTACGGTTAGTCTCCAAAGAGAGCGCACACGTTAAGAACTATGTCACACTTCCGCCTTACATCACAAAAACAGGTCGCAAGCGGACATCCATCCGCTAAACATTGATACAAGCAGACACACAGCTACATGTAGGCAGTACCTCAAGACAACAGTTAAATAATCATCACAATCATGTCTCGGAACTCATATTGCCTCGATGCCAAGAACAACCAAACAGAACATTGCACTTGTTGTTGTTGTGACTTGGCAAGACAGCCAAGCCACTAGGAGGTGAAGCCGAAAAGCACGCGTTTAAGCTCACGCAGGCTGGCGTGAGGTCTGGAACAGTTAAAGGATTTGAGTCTAGCAAATAAAGTACGTAGCTGTTGGAATTCTTAACTTTAATCCATGATTGGTGAACATCGGTCTGACGGTACATGCATCACAAGATAAATAGCAAATGATAATGGCGCCTTGCTAGGTCGTAGCAAATGACGTAGCTGAAAGCTATGCTAACTATCGTCTCGGCAAATGAGAGCGTAATTTGTCAGTGAACCATCGCTAGCAAAGTCGGCTGTACAACTGGGCGAGTGCTAGGAAGTCTCTCTAGACCTGCCGTGTGGCGGCGCTCGGTCTGCAAACACTGACAGGGGTGACACGCGGGTCCGACGTATACTAACGGACCACGGCCGATTTAAAGGCTACCACCTAGCAAGTGTGGTGTCTGGCGGTGACACCACAGTTGTTCTCTAGGTCTAGGAGTGTACCAGTATAACAGAACACAGCATGTCATTCTCAATGGAGAAAAGTCTTCCAAAGTAAGAGTGATTTCAGGTGTGCCGCAGGGGAGTGTCGTAGGACCGTTGCTATTCACAATATGTATAAATGACCTTGTGGATAACATCGGAAGTTCACTGAGGCTTTTTCCGGATGATTCTGTAGTACATCGTGAGTTTGTAACAATGGAAGACTGTACTGAAATGCAGGAGGATCTGCAACGAATTGACGCATGGTGCAGGGAATGGTAATTGAATCTCAATGTAGATAAGTGTAAGGTGCTGCGAATACATAGAAAGAAAGATCCCTTATCATTTAGCTACAATATAGCAGGTCAGCAACCGGAAGCAGTTAATTCCATAAATTATCTGGGAGTAGGCATTAGGAGTGATTTAAAATGGAATGACCATATAAAATTAATCGTCGGTACAGCAGATGCCAGACTGAGGTTCATTGGAAGAATCCTAAGGAAATGCAATCCGAAAACAAAGAAAGTAGGTTACAGTACACTTGTTCGCCCTCTGCTTGAATACTGCTCACCGGTGTGGGATCCGTACCAGATAGGGTTGATAGAAGAGATAGGGAAGATCCAACGGAGAGCAGCGCGCTTCGTTACAGGATCATTTAGTAATCGCGAAAGCGTTACGGAGATGACAGATAAACTCCAGTGGAAGACTCTGCGAGAGAGACGCTCAGTAGCTCGGTACGGGCTTTTGTTGAAGTTTTGAGAACGTACGTTCACCGAGGAGTCAAGCAGTATATTGCTCCCTCCTACGTATATCTCGCGAAGAGACCATGAGGATAAAATCAGATTAGAGCCCACACACAGGCATACCGACAATCTTTCTTTCCACGAACAATACGAGGCTGGAATAGAAGGGAGAACCGATAGAGGTACTCAAAGTACCCTTCGCCACACACTTGGCCCTTCAACAAAGCTGTATAGATGCTGCATGCAGACAAACCATCTTGCAACAGGAAGCAGAAGGAGCGACCAAAAAGTTTCCATAAGAGCGCGGTGCTACGGCGTTTATGCAACCCAACGCGACTGCCATGTGGGTATATAAGCACCGACATGTAGGCAACGGAGCACTGTCGCCTTCGAATGGAAACGTTTGATCAACACTTACGTAACAGTTTCCGTGGCAGAGGTTTCTCTACTTGCCACATCTTATATTCGACGCCAAGTGAATTTGTTGAATACAGCAGTCCACAAACCGCCACGTCGTGCAGTATACTTCGGGTAACACCAAAACTTTAGTCCTTCCCCATTCCATTCGCGATTGGCCTTGTCGGACAGCTTCTGTAATACCTCTCATTTCCTTGGCGCTCATTTCGCGAGACGGGTGTGGGAGAAAGTAGTATGTTTGCCGACTCTGGGCTTTCTCGGAATTTTAGCAGTCCATTTGCCCGTTCTGTCCAACGTCCCTCTCTGTAGCGTCTGTCACTGAAACAAGATGAGCATATGCGTAGAGCTCTAGCGCTCACTACACAAACCTGGGACGAAAAGAGCGTCACGCCTTTGGATCTTCTCTGACCCTGCTTAATGCTACAGACTGACAACCGACACGTAGCAACTGTTGGAACGAGTGTTATGTAAGCCACTCTGGTCGTGGCTGATTTTAAAAGTCGTCCAGTTTGGTGTGACGTCATGTGTGCTGCACTGCTGTTGAAATAGCTCGTTAATATTTTATAAATTTTAGACTTCATTTACTTATTTTAAAGTTTATTTGTTTTAATATTTGCCGTAAAAGTAACTTATTAGTGGATTTTCATTAATCTCAGTCTTTCTTCCTGTGTTATTGACTCGAGTGGTCTATTATTTTGTGAGTCTGCTTTCGTCGTTCGTCTAAGCCTCGCACCTCAGTAGTGTGTTTACATTTTGCGGCGTGCGCTGCAGCTGTAGCGGTTATAAGCTAAGTACTGACAAACTTGTTTGTGCTCTGTAATACAGTTATTAAATTTAATAGATTTCAGCGGTGTTGCGTGCCGTTTGTGGCGAAATAACGACTTAATAAACTTTTGTAATCGTTCGCTCGCTGTGTTTTATAGAGTTTTCAGTGTGTTGAAGTCGTTTAGTAAATTTCGTGCTTTAGTTTTCAACTGACGTTTATTATTCTTTCTAGTAAAATATTTCAGTAAAATTTTCATTTAGTGTTTTTACTTCGCTTAGTGTTACAGTGGACGTTCTAATTTTTTGGTTTTAACTAATAATTTTGTGAAGTTTTGCTGGTATTGGTATCGGCCGTGTTGTAGTAGTATTAATACAAGTAGCTGCTTTCTTATTAGGCAGAGCATTTCGAGACCATTATTGTTAGTTCTTAAATAGTTCTACTGGTGTAACTGAACTTTGGTAACGTAGACGTATAGTATTTTTCAGTAACTGTAAAATTGTACCATGAGTGAAAAGTATGGGCTCTGTCGTAGGTTTGTGAGTAGTGGATTACTGTGTGGGATTTGTTCAAAGTATTTTCATTGGGGGGAATGCAGTGGGTAAGCCAGTGGTCATTTTAGGGAGATCCTCTCCTGGGAATGTAGAATCTTTAGTAGAAACAAGTTAATAGAGGAGCAGGAAAGTAAGATCTGTGCCCTTCAGGTGCAGTTACAATGCACAAGGGAGGAACTAGACAGGTTGAGGAGGGTGAAGGGTGGTGGGGAATGGGAACTGGCAGTTGGCAAGAAGGCAGCTAGGAAGAGGAGGTACTCAGACAGTTTCACTTTGCATACACGCAATAGATACGGCCAACTGTCGGAGTTGAGTGGAGAGGAGCCTCGTATAGCCGTAGATGTAGGTAACTTGCAGCAGTCCTCAGCAATTAGGAGGCCTAGGTTAGTTGCAAAGTCTAGCAGAAAGAAGGTTCTGCTGCTAGGTAGTTCCCACGGTAGAGGTGTGGGCCAGCAGTTGCAGGAAGTGTTGGGGAGTGAGTACCAGGTCACCAGCATTGTGAAGCCTAGTGCAGGGTTGGCTCGGGTGACTGAAAGCATAGGGGAGTTAAGTAAGAATTTTACGAAAGAGGATCGGGTAGTGATTGTGGGTGGAGCAGGGAACAGTCTCGATAGGGACGGGGAATATGATGTAGGTGGTGACTTGGTTAAGATAGCTACTCAAACTGGTGGCACTAATGTGCATTTCGTGCAACTGTTTCAGCATCATGATCGGCCTCACCTTAATGCGGCTGTTAGGCGCGTTAATGTGGGGCTGGTGTTAGAGCTGCACCTTTTTTAGACTGAAGTCAGCAGATAGGTATAGCTGCTTAAAGGAAGTGCCTCTACCTAACGGTTCACCTCCAGAGGATGTAATGTTTCCAAGTAGAGAAGGAATTAGCATATTTCATCAAAATATAACAGGTATTAGAGATGAAGTTAGTCAACTGCTAATAGATGTTAACTCTGAAATTATTGGTATATCAGAGCACCACTTGAATAATTTGATAATTCAGAGGCTTCCTTTACCAGGCTACAGATTAGCTGGCTGTTTCTCAAGGAGTTCCTTGCGGGGTGGGGGAGTGGCTCTGTACGTAAAAAACAATATTTCATTTGAGTCCATAGACGTATCACGACACTGCACTGAACAGATATTTGAAAGTTGAATTTAGTGAAACTAAACTTCTAATTGCTGTTGTTTACAGGTCCCCTAACTCCGACTTCAGAGCATTTTTGCTTAAGCTAGAGAGGGTTCTTGATTCACTTCGTAGGAAGTACCAGAAAATAGTTAAATGTGGCGACTTCAATATTAGTTTTGTACATGATTGTGCAAGAAAAAGGATGTTGGTAGATCTCCTAAATTCATATGATCTGATGCAAACTGTGTTTTTTCCTAACTAGGGTGCAGGGGAACAGTAGCACAGTCATAGACAATATTTTTATTAATTCTTCATTACTAGATGGGCATTCTGTTAGTAAAAGGGTGAAAGGCTTTTCAGACCATGATGCACAAATTTTAACACTTAAAGGTTTTTGTACTCAAACCAATGTCGTATTTAATTACAAACTACGTAGGAAAGTTAATCCAACAGCAATAGAGAGTTTTTCAAAACTTGTCCAGGAACAAGAGTGGCAAGATGTTTATAGTGCCGGTAATACAGATGATAAATACAATGCTTTCCATAACACATTTCTCATGCTCTTTGAGAGTTGCTTTCCATTAGAACATTCTAAACGGGGTACTAGCAGTAATGGGCAGCCCAGGTGGCTGACTAGTGGGATAAGGATATCATGTAGAACAAAGCGGGAATTATATCAAAATGTTAGAAGTAGTCACAATCAAGCTACAGTAGCCCATTACAAACAGTATTGTAAGGTGCTTAAAAATGTTATTAGCAAGGCAACGAGTATGTGGTATTCAAATAGAATAGCTAATTCACAGGATAAAATTAAAGCCATATGGTCAGTTGTGAAGGAAGTGTCTGGTCAGCAGCACAAGGTTGATGATATAAAGTCAGTTCGCAGTAATAATATTTCTGTTACTGATATATCAGATATATGTACAGTATTTAACAACCATTTTCTGAGCATTGCTGGTGAATTAAATAAAAATTTAGATTCTACAGGAAATCATATAAATTTCTTAGCAAATGCCTTGCCGAGATTGACGTCTGAAATACTCCTCTGTGATACAGACAAGAGGGAGATTGAGTCAATAATTAAATCACTGAAGACAAAGGTCTCTCATGGTTATGATGGAGTGTCTAGTAGAATATTAAAGTACTGTGCTGCACATGTTAGCCCTGTATTTAGCCATATTTGTAATTTTTCCTTTAGGAATGGTCAGTTTCCTGAGCGATTAAAGTACTCAGTAGTAAAGCCGCTTTATAAAAAGGGAGAAAGGGATAATGTAGCTAATTTTAGACCTATTTCTATGCCATCAGCGTTTGCAAAAGTTATCGAAAAGGCTGTGTATGTAAGGTTAATTGATTATTTTATATCACACGATTTGCTATCAAATGTACAGTTCAGCTTTAGATGTCGTTTGACAACTGAAAATGCTGTATTCTCTTTTCTCTGTGAGGTACTGGATGGGCTAAACAAACAGCTTCGAACGCTTGGCGTATTTTTTGATTTAACAAAGGCATTTCACTGTGTTGATCTCACAATATTGCTCCAGAAGTTGGACCATTACGGAATAAGGGGAGTAGCTCACAATTGGTTCACCTCTTACTTTAGCAACAGGCAGCAAAAGGTCATTATTCACAATGTTGATAACGGCTGTGATGTGGGATCTAAGTGGGGTACTGTCAAGTGGGAGGGGGGGGGGGTGCCCCAGGGATCAGTGTTGGGGCCGCTCCTGTTCCTTATTTATATAAATGATATGGCCTCTAGTATTATGGGTAACTCTAAAATATTTCTGTTTGCTGATGACACTAGCTTGGTGGTAAAGGATGTTGTGTGCAACATTGACTCGGTTTCAAGTAGTGCAGTACATGACCTCAGTTCATGACTTGTAGAAAATAAACTAACGTTAGATCACAGTAAGACTCAGTTTTTACAGTTTCTAACACACAATTCAACAAACCCCGACGTTTTAATCTCACAGAACGGGCATATGATTAGTGAAACTGAACAGTTCAAATTCCTAGGTGTTCAGATAGATAGTAAGCTGTCGTGGAAAGCCCACGTTCAGGATCTTGTTCAAAAACTTAATACTACCGTTTTCACTATTCGAACGGTATCGAAAGTGAATGATACTTCGACACGTAAATTAGTCTACTTTGCTTATTTTCATTCAGTTATGTCGTATAGTATTATGTCTTGGGGTAACTCTTCCCATTCTAGAAGGATATTTTTGGCTCAGAAACGGGCGGTTCGGGCAATAAGTGGTGTGAGTTCACGAATCTCTTGTCGACCTAAGTTCACGATTCTGGGTATTTTGACATTGGCCTCTCAATATGTATATTCCTTATTGTAGTTTCTTGATATCCAATATTAGTTTATTTCCAACAATAAGCAGCTTTCACTCGGTTAATGCTCGGCCAAAATCAAACCTCCATTTGGATCGGACTTCCTTAACTCTTGTGCAAAAAGGTGTGCAGTATACTGCTGCATCCATTTTCAATATGCTGCCACTCGAATTCAAAAATCTTAGCAGTAATCCACGCGCTTTCAAATCGAAACTGAAGAGTTTCCTCATGGGTCACTCCTTCTATTCTGTCTAGGAGTTCCTTGAAAAATTATGCTGATTGTCGTTGTATTGCTGATAGCGTTTGCTTAAACTTATGGACTGATTTTGTTTCAGGTTCATGAACATTTATTTTTATCTTTTATTACTTTTATGTTGTAAGTTCATGTACTGACACGTTCCATGACCTTGAGATTTGCTCCTCAATTTGGTCCTACGGAACTTGACATGTAAATAAATAAATAAAAATAAATAACACTGCTGTCTTGTGTGACAAAGTTGCGAAACAACGCAACATGCGCGTAATTTTTGTTGGCTAAGGCAGTGGTAATATGCTGGACTCCCATCTGCAAGGATGACGATTCAAAAACCCCTCCAGCCATCCGGATTTAAGTTTTCCGCAGTTTTCCAAAATTGCTGAAGGTGAAAGCTGCGATCGTTCCTGTGAAAGAGACCCTCCCTAGTTCGAGCTCCATCTCTAATGACCTAGTCTTTCCCTTTCTTTTAATGTTCGATAGAGCGCATTCCGCAGTCATATGTCAATATAGAAGGACTAGAGATTGAAACTGTAGATAGCAAGAAAATGAAGTACAGAAATTACTTTTTTGAAGTGAAGTAACTGGCATTGTTCAGTACTAATTGAAAGAATAAGTTAGTTCAGCCAACTACAGCCGAGTGCTGAACGCGATACAGAACGTCCAAACTGAACACATTGGTGTGGACAAGAAGCTGGAACTGGCATTACGTTTGCGCCCATTGATGTGTCAAAGCGTCATGAACGGCGCGAGTGATTCAGCTGCTACTGGCAGAGCGAATATTTGGTTACTGGAGCAAGGAAGACACTGGTCTCATCTCGAGCACCTTCACACTGCTGAAAATCTCGTCATTATTTCTACTGTTTCTACGGTCAAGTATTATATTGTGCAGATCCAAACATACTACGAAAGTAACATCAAGAACATAATAAAAATTCGAAAAAAGTTTTGCAACTTGCTGATGACATGCGTACTTCGTGCTTCTCTCTGTCACCTTTTTTTCGACCACCTAGATTTGTAATGGAAGTAAGCGTAAATCTGCTTTCTCATTCAAGTTCAGGAGTGTGCATGGTCTCTACCCTCGTGAGCGGGTCACTGTTGTGTATATGTAGAGTCCATTGCGTCAAAATTCCATTGCAGTGTCATTTCATTTATTAGACAGTGGGTGCATTGTTTGTTTACAGCACTGGACACTGCTTGCTGAATCAAATGGTTCAAATAGCTCTAAGCACTATGGGACTTAACATCTGAGGTCATCAGTCCCCTAGACTTAGAACTACTTAAACCTAACTAACCTAAAGACATCGCACACATCCATGCCAGAGGCAGGATTGGAACCTGCGACTGTAGCAGCCGCGTGGTTCCGGACTGAAGCGCCTAGAACCGCTCGTCCACAGCGGCCGGCCTTGCTGAATGACGACGTACTTCCAACGCTCATCTGTTTTTGTCAAACAGAAAACAGTGTGAACGTCCGCCTCATAGAGGCCGCCTGCGCTCATCAATTCCAGCTGGTGAGAGCTGCCTATTAATTATGGCTCGAAGAGCTCCTAGGAAAACATGACGGAATTCCGTGCTGGCTTTTTGGAGCCAACTGAGAGTGCTGTGTCGATGCAGACAGTACGCAACCGCTTCCATCTGATCAGTCCGGCCTCTAAGCGTCCAGTATGAACAAAAAACCCTCCAATATCGTGCGGCGCGAATGAGATGGCAAAGGGATTTGCTGCATCAGTGGCGTCAGGTTCTGCGCAAGGACGAGGACAGGCGTTGTGGATTTGTGTAACCTCTAACTACTGTCGTACAAGAATGTCGAGGCAGCCTGGTACATTTCAGGAAAAATAAATGAGCACACCACGCCCACCTTTTGAACATTTTCTCAGGAGGCAGGAAGTAACCAATTGGGATGAATTGCGGTGTCTTCTAATACGTATCCGATTCAGCATTCATATGATCAGCTGGAACATGCAGTTTATCGTCGCAGGAACCCTCGTCAACTGCTGCATGTCTTGAAGAAGGTAGCCATCGATGAGAGGAACAGGCTTGTACAGTAATCTCTCGACCACCTCGTGAACAGCATTCCAAGGAGGATCGAAGCAAGTTTGAAATGCATGGAGTGGAGATTCGCAGTGCTGAATGTTTTTACTCGCTGTAAAGATATTTCTTCTTTTGATTTGTAAACCTTATTCTTTAATTTCCTAGCCCCCTCGAATGCAAACCTACAAATATCCGCAGATATACATGCTGTGCGTGGATCTCGACCTACCCAGCAAGCAATCAGCATTACACCCGAGGGAAGAGGTCACATAAACCATGGGAGCCACCCTTCCCGCAGACGGAGGTAAATCGGCCACGATGTGCCCGGTCATTAGACGATATCTCAGCCGCCTACAGAGGTCGCTGGCCTCGTGGACCTACTCTCCCCGCGGGTCACGTGACAAAGTAGTGCCTACGGTATCCCGAGCCGCGACGAGCAGTTGAGTCCGAGTGGGCTTCCTTGGCCAGGTGCGGAATGCAGTCGCGCTGCAGCTGTCAGGAACTCATAATGGAGCCGCCGCAACGACGACGCCGATTTCTGAGCCGGTGATCAGTCAACTTGCAGGAATTCGGGTCTTCGTTCCATTAGTGCTAACCAGGACTTGACTGCGTTCCGTCATATTGCAACTCTGATACTGAACTGTCCTTCTGAGACTTCAACTTGTACTGATTCGGAGTTCACATTTATCGCAGTATTCGTTGGACTGTCCTACTGCGACTTTTCCTAGCTTAATGCATTGTGTATTTACTAGGTACTGACATTTTGCAATAGTAGTTATTTTCTTATAGGCCTTCAGTCAATACCGATGTTTTTACTCAAGAAATGACTGTTTCGTTCCATCCTTCAGCCTCCATATAAATATCGTCATTATTTCAGTACCTGATGGTCCGAGCACGGGGCTCACAACCCGAACCACACGCCACTGTTAAGCACTAATGAAGGGCTGGGTCCCTTACTTCGATTGCACATAATTCATTAAGGTCAATCCAACACATTTATTTCAAATAACATAAAAGAAGTTACATTTGAATCTGTCAGACATTAAACAGGAATTAAAAAAACAATTTCAATATCAGCTGATTTAGTGCGTGAAGCGTGAGTTAAGCCAATAACCAGATAAACTAAACAATTCACCGTAATTCAAAAGAAAGAGAAAAACTAAATTTAATCAATACACCCCACTGACAAATATCCAGATAACCTTACAATACTACTCAAAAGAATTCACTGAAGTGGGGAGCAGTCATTTACCCGACAGAACACTTCAAAATGAGTTCAATAACACAGCTGCGTGCCCCAGAAAACAGCAAGACATTAAATACACTTCATTTGATGAATAACAAATACTCACTAACATTACGCCACTCCTGTTTGAACTGCAGTGTCCCAAAGAAACAGGCGCTTATTCTGAAAGAACAACCTTTTTTTATGTGTTTAAATTACAGCGTTAAGGAATTCCAAAAGATGTCGAATCGATCCCCCCCCCCCCTTTCCAGTTAAGGCACACATCTTTCCCCTTTCTAGGCGGAGGCTGAGCCAGAAACACAGAATGCCACAAAAAAACACAGTTTTGCTGTGAAATCTTACAAGACACCCGGAACCAGTAACAGACAAGGGGGCGGCACCCACAAATAACACAGACTAAGAGTCAGGCTGGGAGCACATCCTACGAGAACTTGTGCACACTATGCTCACTACAAACTGTAGAAATACTGGCCGAACATCCGCTTGAGGTGGCTGCCAGAAGGACGAAGCAACCAACAGGCCCACGCCGTGCTTCTCACACAGGCACCTCAATTTGTACAAACATCTAGGCCAACACCAACTCTGGACTCCCCTCTCACTGCGAGGCTTGGCACAGTTTATATGAAATGCCTCCCAGGCAACCAGTAACCGCCGCAGGAGTTTCCCGATTAGCAAACAGTCCCAGCTTAACAGACATCACACAAGGTGCTTACGCCCCAGCCACAACTCCTCCAGTCTCACCGGCCGCCCCAAACCGACTGCCTCTCGCCGTCCCGCGCGCCCCAGCTGAAAACGCAAAGATGCTCATGCCCGGGGACGCGCCAAAGATAACAACCCGATCGTTGATGATCGACCAGCGATCTGGCTCACCCGAGAAGAGATTTCCTTTTTAATGCTGTTTGCTCTTATTTAAGAAATAATTTTCTTTCTAAAGTAATTAAATCTTACGTTGTGCTTAACACATGTCGGAGAAGATGTATTCTTCCTTGTTAATTAACTTTGTTCAACGAAATATACACAAGCATTTCTCGTCCGCCGAGACAAGGGGACACAAACAGGTGAAGCAATTTTTGTTATCGCGAAATTTATGTGTAATGGATTTTTCATTTAGACGAGTGTCCTTACGTGTACTAGAATAATAAATTTTGAGTGGTGTTAGAATCAAATTCATTTAAAACTTCGATGACTTAACAATTCTAGCACTGTTTTAATTTAATCAGTTTAAGTTGTTGATCTGCTGCAGTGCAATAAGGCAATCTGATTTAACCGTTTTTCCATAGTTTACTGGAAAGCCAAGTTAATTGTATTCAAGTGGTAGACTTGTTCACTGTACACATTATTTAAAAAAGTACACGAAAGTTAATGTTGTTAGAAGCTTTCTCAGGCATCTACGTAGGAGGCTGTTTCAGGTCAGTTAAGAGGTTGTCAGTAATAGAGCACATTTGGAGCGCAAACATCTGAAATGTCCGCACATGTCTGTTCTTGTTGAAGGGGTTAGTCAGCCATCGTTCTCAGAAAGCGAATGGCCTCATGCCCCTCATTTTTCACGGAATGTAACAGGACAGAGGTTTAACTGGAGTCTCCCAGACAAGTCTGCCATGTTTCACTGATAGTTCCATCTCCCCGCACACGATACACTGAATGAGTTATTGTTTTCTGCCCAATAAGGGCTGAAATTGACGAGTGACCGGAGTCTTCACAGCAGTCCTGAAGATCTAGGGTCGATGCTCGTCTTACAGGGCGGCTTCTTGCCATTAGTTAGTGGGTGTTACGCAAGGCAATAGAATTGTAACTACAGATTACTTTCTGCATTACCTTATGTTTAAGACGTCTTTTAACCGAACTAATGTTAATTATAACGGTATATAATACTTATTTATTTGTTTATTTATGGTACATGCTAATACATATGTATCCCCATAGCAATAAATTCATTGTAGTTCATGTGCACATGTAAAAAGTATATACCAGATTTAGTTAAAAATTAACATCCAAGCCTGCCGCCGTTGGATAAGCAGCTGCAGCAGCAAGTCGTATACTCCTAGCTCACTCATTTGTTACATGGTTTAATTCTTAATTTCTTTGCGTGTTTTTGGTACTTGCATTGTTTAATTCATAAATTTCGGGCGTATTATAGTATTTGAGAGTTGTAGCATCGCGTTTTAGTACCTGAATAGTGTAAATTCGCGTAGTCGTTTGTCTTCTGTTTTTGTTTTGAACGGCCAGTGTCGGTTGGTCACAGTCAGTGTGCTCCCTGCCGCCGTTGGATAAGCAGCTGCAGCAGCAAGTCGTATACTCCCAGCTCACTCATTTGTTACATAGTTTAATTCTTAATTTCTTTGCGTGTTTTTGGTACTTGCATTGTTTAATTCATAAATTTCGGGCGTATTATAGTATTTGAGAGTTGTAGCATCGCGTTTTATTACCTGAATAGTGTAAAATCGCGTAGTCTCCTTCCGCCGCCGAGCAGTGTCAGCAGTGCGCAAGTACCAGCATTACTGCATTTACTAGGCAACCTTGTATTTTAATAACCGTTTAAATTTTCTCGATTTGATTGCGCTCTCTGAAGATTAGTTCAGACGTTCTTTGCAAAACAGTTTTTAGCATGGATAGGGACTGCAACTGCTGTGTTCGGATGCAGGCTGAGTTGGCATCCCTTCGCTCCCAGCTTCAGGCAGTGTTGGCTTCGGTCACACAGCTTGAGGCTGTTGCCAATGGGCATCACTGTGGGGGTCCGGATGGGGGTTTGTCGGGGACGGCCAGCTCGTCCCACGCATCCCCCGATCGGACTACGACTGTGGTTGCCCGGGATACTGCCCGCATTGAGGCTGATCCCTCACCTGTGGTAGAGTGGGAGGTCGTCTCAAGGTGTGGCAGGGGGCGAAAGACATTCCGGAGGGCTGAACGGAAAGCCTCTCCAGTTTGTCTGACGAACCGGTTTCAGGCTCTGTCTCAGGCTGATACTGATCTTCGGCCTGACATGGCTGCTTGTCCTGTTCCAGAGGTTGCCCCTCAGTCTGCAAGATCCGGGCGGTCGCAGAGGGTGGGCTTACTGGTAGATGGGAGCTCCAACGTCAGGCGCGTAATGGGGCCCCTTAGGGAAATGGCAGCAAGAGACGGGAAGAAAACCAATGTGCACTCGGTGTGCATACCGGGGGGAGTCATTCCAGATGTGGAAAGGGTCCTTCCGGATGCCATGAAGGGTACAGGGTGCACCCATCTGCAGGTGGTCGCTCATGTCGGCACCAATGATGTGTGTCGCTATGGATCGGAGGAAATCCTCTCTGGCTTCCGGCGGCTATCTGATTTGTTGAAGACTGCCAGTCTCGCTAGCGGGATGAAAGCAGAGCTCACCATCTGCAGCATCGTCGACAGGACTGACTGCGGACCTTTGGTACAGAGCCGAGTGGAGGGTCTGAATCAGAGGCTGAGACGGTTCTGCGACCGTGTGGGCTGCAGATTCCTCGACTTGCGCCATAGGGTGGTGGGGTTTCGGGTATCGCTGGATAGGTCAGGAGTCCACTACACACAACAAGCGGCTACACGGCTAGCAGGGGTTGTGTGGCGTGGGCTGGGCGGTTTTTTAGGTTAGATGGCCTTGAGCAAGTACAGAAAGGGCAACAGCCTCAACGGGTGCGGGGAAAAGTCAGGACATGCGGGGACCAAGCAGCAATCGGTATTGTAACTGTCAATAGTCGAAGCTGCGTTTGTAAAGTACCAGAACTTCAAGCGCTGATAGAAAGCACCGAAGCTGAAATCGTTATAGGTACAGAAAGCTGGCTTAAGCCAGAGATAAATTCTGCCGAAATTTTTACAAAGGTACAGACGGTGTTTAGAAAGGATAGATTGCATGCAACCGTTGGTGGAGTGTTCGTCGCTGTTAGTAGTAGTTTATCCTGTAGTGAAGTAGAAGTGGATAGTTCCTGTGAATTATTATGGGTGGAGGTTACACTCAACAACCGAGCTAGGTTAATAATTGGCTCCTTTTACCGACCTCCCGACTCAGCAGCATTAGTGGCAGAACAACTGAGAGAAAATTTGGAATACATTTCACATAAATTTTATCAGCATGTTATAGTCTTAGGTGGAGATTTCAATTTACCAGATATAGACTGGGACACTCAGATGTTTAGGGCGGGTGGTAGGGACAGAACATCGAGTGAGATTATACTGAGTACACTATCCGAAAATTACCTCGAGCAATTAAACAGAGAACCGACTCGTGGAGATAACATCTTGGACCTACTGATAACAAACAGACCCGAACTTTTCGACTCTTTAAGTGCAGAACAGGGAATCAGTGATCATAAGGCCGTTGCAGCATCCCTGAATATGGAAGTTAATAGGAATATAAAAAAGGGAGGAAGGTTTATCTGTTTAGCAAGAGTAATAGAAGGCAGATTTCAGACTACCTAACAGATCTAAACGAAAATTTCTGTTCCGACACTGACAATGTTGAGTGTTTATGGAAAAAGTTCAAGGCAATCGTAAAATGCGTTTCAGACAGGTACGTGCCGAGTAAAACTGTGAGGTACAACAACAAAGTTAGGAAACTACTGCGAAAGCAAAGAGAGCTTCACTCCAAGTTTAAACGCAGCCAAAACCTCTGATGCAAACAGAAGCTAAACGATGTCAAAGTTAGCGTAAGGAGGGCTATGCGTGAAGCGTTCAGTGAATTCGAAAGTAAAATTCTATGTACCGACTTGACAGAAAATCCTAGGAAGTTCTGGTCTTACGTTAAATCAGTAAGTGGCTCGAAACAGCATATCCACACACTCCGGGATGATGATGGCATTGAAACAGAGGATGACACGCGTAAAGCTGAAATACTAAACACCTTTTTCCAAAGCTGTTTCACAGAGGAAGACCGCACTGCAGTTCCTTCTCTAAATCCTCGCACAGACGAAAAAATGGCTGACATCGAAATAAGTGTCCAAGGATTAGAAAAGCAACTGGAATCACTCAATAGAGGAAAGTCCACTGGACCTGACGGGATACCAATTCCATTCTACAGAGAGTACGTGAAAGAACTTGCCCCCCTTCTAACAGCCGTGTACCGCAAGTCTCTAGAGGAACGGAGGGTTCAAAATGATTGGAAAAGAGCACAGGTGGTCCCAGTCTTCAAGAAGGGTCGTCGAGCAGATGCGCAAAACTATAGACCTATATCTCTGACGTCGATCTGTTGTAGAATTTTAGAACATGTTTTTTGCTCGAGTATCATGTCGTTTTTGGAAACCCAGAATCTACTATGTAGGAATCAACATGGATTCCGGAAACAGCGATCGTGTGAGACCCAACTCGCTTTATTTGTTCATGAGATCCAGAAAATATTAGATACAGGCTCCCAGGTAGATGCTATTTTTCTTGACTTCCGGAAGGCGTTCGATACAGTTCCGCACTGTCGCCTGATAAACAAAGTAAGAGCCTACGGAATATCAGACCAGCTGTGTGGCTGGATTGAAGAGTTTTTAGCAAACAGAACACAGCATGTTGTTATCAATGGAGAGACGTCTACAGACTTTAAAGTAACCTCTGGCGTGCCACAGGGGAGTGTTATGGGACCATTGCTTTTCACAATATATATAAATGACCTAGTAGATAGTGTCGGAAGTTCCATGCGGCTTTTCGCGGATGATGCTGTAGTATACAGAGAAGTTGCAGCATTAGAAAACTGTAGCGAAATGCAGAAAGATCTGCAGCGGATAGGCACTTGGTGCAGGGAGTGGCAACTGTCCCTTAACATAGACAAATGTAATGTATTACGAATACATAGAAAGAAGGATCCTTTATTGTATGATTATATGATAGCGGAACAAACACTGGTAGCAGTTACTTCTGTAAAATATCTTGGAGTATGCGTGCGGAACGATTTGAAGTGGAATGATCATATAAAATTAATTGTTGGTAAGGCGGGTACCAGGTTGAGATTCATTGGGAGAGTGCTTAGAAAATGTAGTGCACCTCAACAGGTATGGGAAGGGGAGGTTGGCAAAACTTATAGGTGACAGCATAGGTGGGGGTGGTGGGATCACTCATGGGAAAATTCCGGTAGTTGTGGGTGTTAGAGCTGTACCTTTTTTAGATTGAAGTCAGCTGATAGGTATTCCTGCTTAAGGGAAGTCTCTCTAACAAAGAAACCACTTTCTACAAAGCTTGGGTATCCGATTAATGAGGGAATTAGTATATTTCATCAAAATATACAAGGTATTCGAGATAAAGTTAGTGAACTGCTTATAGATGTTGACTCTGAAATTATTGGTATATCTGAACACTTCTTAAATAAGGAGATAATTCAGAGGCTTCCTTTACCAGGATACAGGTTGGCTGGCAGCTTTTCTAGGAGCTCTTTGCGGTGTGGGGGAGTAGCCATGTATGTGAAAAACGGTATCCCATTTGAGTCAATTGATGTTTCAAAGTACTGCACTGAAAAGGTGTTTGAATGTTGTGCAGGTGTGGTTAAATTTAGTGGAGCTAAACTTCTTACTGTTGTTATTTATAGATCCCCAGACTCCGATTTCACAACATTTTTGCTAAAGCTAGAGGAGGTTCTTGGTTCACTTTATAGGAAATACAAAAAGTTAGTTATATGTGGTGACTTCAATATTAATTGTATAAGTGATTGTGCAAGGAAAAGGATGCTGGTAGACCTCCTTAATTCATATAATCTTATGCAAACCGTATTCTTTCCAACGAGAGTGCAAGGGAACAGTAGAACAACCATAGACAATATTTTTGTTCATTCGTCATTATTAGAAGGGCATTCTGTTAGCAAAAAAGTGAATGGCCTTTCAGATCATGATGCACAAATTTTAAGTCTAAAAGATTTTTGTGCTTCAACACATGTTAAATATAGTTACCAACTTTTTAGGAAAGCTGATCCAGTTGCTGTACAGACTTTTGTAAACCTTATCAAGGAACAAGATTGGCAAGATGTTTATAGTGCTGATACAGTAGACGATAAATATAATGCTTTCCTCAAGACTTTTCTCGTGCTCTTTGAAAGTTGCTTTCCGTTAGAACGTTTAAAACAGGGTACTAGCACAAACAGGCAGCCTGGGTGGCTGACTAAAGGGATAAGAATATCTTGTAGAACAAAGTGGCAATTATATCAAAACGTTAGAAACAGTCAAAATCTAAATGCAACAGCCCATTACAAACAGTATTGTAAGGTGCTTAAAAAAGTTATTAGGAAGGCAAAAAGTATGTGGTATGCAGATAGAATAGCTAAGTCTCAGGATAAAATTAAAACCATATGGTCAGTCGTAAAGGAAGTGGCTGGTCTGCAGAGACAGGTCGAGGATATAGAATCAGTGCGTAGTGGGGATGTCCATGTTGCTGATAAGTCGCATATATGTACAGTACTTAATAATCACTTTCTGAATATAGCAGGTGAACTAAATAGAAACCTAGTCCCAACAGGGAATCATATAGCGCTCTTAGAAAAAAGTGTTCCGAGACTGTTACCTGAAATGCTCCTCCATGATACTGACAAGAGGGAGATTGAGTTAATAATTAAATCACTAAAGACCAAGAACTCTCATGGATATGACGGGGTATCTAGCAGAATACTGAAGTATTGTTCCACGTATATTAGCTCAGTACTTAGCCATATCTGTAACTTTTCCTTTAGCAGTGGTCGGTTTCCTGACCGATTAAAGT
Source organism: Schistocerca serialis cubense (assembly GCF_023864345.2). Taxonomy (NCBI): domain Eukaryota; kingdom Metazoa; phylum Arthropoda; class Insecta; order Orthoptera; family Acrididae; genus Schistocerca; species Schistocerca serialis. Next base: position 562,649,707 of record NC_064644.1, read on the forward strand.
ACTCGGTAGTGAAGCCACTTTATAAAAAGGGAGACAGGGATAATGTTGACAATTATAGACCTATTTCTATGCCATCGGTGTTTGCTAAAGTTATCGAGAGGCTTGTATATACAAGGTTACTGCAGCATTTAAATTCACATAATTTGCTGTCAAATGTACAGTTTGGTTTTAGAAATGGCTTAACAACTGAAAATGCTATATTCTCTTTTCTCTGTGAGGTTTTGGACGGATTAAATAAAAGGTTGAGAACGTTAGGTGTTTTCTTTGATTTAACGAAGGCTTTTGACTGTGTTGACCACAAAATATTACTGCAGAAGTTGGAACATTATGGAGTAAGGGGAGTAGCTTACAATTGGTTCGCCTACTACTTTAAGAACAGAAAGCAGAAGGTAATCCTCCGCAATATTGAGAGTGGTAATGATGTTCAGTCCCAATGGGGCACTGTTAAATGGGGCGTTCCCCAAGGGTCGGTGCTGGGGCCACTGCTGTTCCTTATTTATGTAAATGATATGCCTTCTAGTATTACAGGTGATTCAAAAATATTTCTGTTTGCTGATGACACCACCTTGGTAGTGAAGGATCTTGTGTGTAATATTGAAACATTATCAAATAATGTAGTTCATGAAGTAAGTTCGTGGCTTGTGGAAAATAATTTGATGCTAAATCACAGTAAGACTCAGTTTTTACAGTTTCTAACCCACAATTCAACAAGAACTGACATTTTAATCAGACAGAATGGGCATGTTATAAGCGACACGGAACAGTTCAAGTTCCTAGGCGTACGGATAGATAGTAAGCTGTTGTGGAAAGCCCATGTTCAGGATCTTGTTCAGAAACTAAATGCCGCTTTATTTACCATTAGAACAGTATCTGAAATAAGTGACATTTCAACACGAAAAGTAGTATACTTCGCATATTTTCATACGCTTATGTCATATGGTATTATTTTTTGGGGTAATTCTTCTGATTCAAAAAGGGTATTTTTGGCTCAAAAACGGGCTGTTCGAGCTATGTATGGTGTAAGTTCGAAAACCTCTTGTCGACCCCTATTCAATAGTCTGGGAATTTTGACATTGCCCTCACAGTATGTATTTTCTTTAATGTCGTTTGTTGTTAGCAATATTAGCTTATTCCCAAGAGTTAGCAGCTTTCACTCAGTTAATACTAGGCAGAAATCAAATCTGCATGTGGAATGCACTTCCTTGACTCTTGTGCAGAAAGGAGTGCAGTATTCTGCTGCATCCATTTTCAATAAGCTACCACAAGAACTCAAAAATCTTAGCAGTAGCCCAAACACTTTTAAGTCTAAACTGAAGAGTTTCCTCATGGCTCACTCCTTCTATTCTGTCGAGGAGCTCCTGGAAGAGATAAAAAATTAAGCAAATTCCAGTGTTACATTCTTGATTTTCTTTATTTAAACTAACGACTTGTTTCATTTTATCTGTTTCTACAATCGTGTTATAATTTCATGTATTGACTCGTTCCATGACCATGGAGACTTCTCCTAAATGTGGTCCCACGGAACAATAAATAAATAAATTAAATAAATAAATCAACAAAGGAGGTGGCTTACAAAACACTCGTTCGACCTATACTTGAGTATTGCTCATCAGTGTGGGATCCGTACCAGATCGGTTTGACGGAGGAGATAGAGAAGATCCAAAGAAGAGCGGCGCGTTTCGTCACAGGGTTATTTGGTAACCGTGATAGCGTTACGGAGATGTTTAATAAACTCAAGTGGCAGACTCTGCAAGAGAGGCGCTCTGCATCGCGGTGTAGATCGCTCGCCAGGTTTCGAGAGGGTGCGTTTCTGGATGAGGTATCGAATATATTGCTTCCCCCTACTTATACCTCCCGAGGAGATCACGAATGTAAAATTAGAGAGATTAGAGCGCGCACGGAGGCTTTCAGACAGTCGTTCTTCCCGCGAACCATACGCGACTGCAACAGGAAAGGGAGGTAATGACTGTGGCACATAAAGTGCCCTCCGCCACACACCGTTGGGTGGCTTGCAGAGTATAAATGTAGATGTAGATGTAGATGTAGATTCGGATATATTCAATTGCCTCGTGTATTGTTCCAAGGAAACCGGTGAAGAGTCCGTAGTAGGTTCGATATGGACATCTTCCATTACGTGTCGGCCTGTTCGTTTTCCGGATCCGCAGTCACATTTTAGAGAGTGTGTCCCCCACCCCATCCCCATTTATGGAGTGTGCCAACAGTTCTACCATGGCAGAGCGTATTCGGTATAATGTTTTCCACACTTTGCTTCTTTGATTGAAACCAGGAGGCACCTGGGTGAACACTGAGTTGAGCGTAATCTTAACAGCGTTATTTCCAGATATTGTGAATGATAAAGTTTACCTTCATCAGTTGTTTAGCTGTGACTAGTCCTGGCCTCTTTTTATTTCAGTCTCCTGCAGTTCAGGCCATCTATGCCATTATGTATGAGTAGCTGAGAGTAACTGTTGATCTCGTTGTACATTCTAAGTACAGCACTTTTACTCCATATCTCTGGAGGTGGTTTATCGCTCGAGGAGGGCATCCAATGCAGCGGGAGCGAATTTTATTGTGTTTCTGATTGTGCGCATAGTGTCAGTGCCGCGTGAGTATTGTTCACATTTGAGGTATTAATCGATAAAGGAAGGTAGTTTTCCCTCACCGAATAGACGATCCCAACTGCTGATTTCCAGACTTGTTGGTGTGAAAGCGTTGTTTGGTTGGGTTCAACGGATATTTTGGGGGTGTTAAGATCCACAAGCCTAGAGTCTTCACTGAACACTTCGCCAAGTACTACGTCTTCTTCGCTCTCCGTAACTGCTGGGTCACTTTCGATGTTGTGCATACATGACACCGTAGGCGCTAAAATCCTGCATATTCTGCTGCGAGTCTGTTTCAGATAAATTGCCCTCCACATATGGCTGTCTCTTTTTGCCATGAACAGTCCTGATAAAAATGGAATTGGAAGATCAATATCGATATAAATGGTATAACGACTTATTTACAACATTTAGTCTCTTCTGCTTGTCCTCATTTTGACAAGATTTTAATTTTATTGTACCCCAATACAGCCGCAGAAAATTATAAGTAGGCTATGGACATCCGATCATTGTAGGACCAATAACAGTAAGACCCCATAATAGCGGATTCCAGTAGAAGATGCCATCCTCATTTGTACGTACACACCTAGTTACGAGTTAACAGGTGTAGAAACGTAGTTCATATGCTGAGTTGGGCGAGCGAGCGCAGGCCTATCTTCGTGACGTACGCGCCGCGGCCTGTCTTTCTCGCAGGTATCGGAAACGTGGCTGCGTAATTGGCATCCCGCGTATTTGAAAGTGCGGCCAACCGGATAACGGCCGTTCCCGCAGAAACTAACTTAAGGGAAATAAGGACAAGAAGGGACGGGATGACGGAACACATGTTAAGACGCCAGGGAATAATTTCCACGGTACTAGAAATAGGTGTAGGAGCGTAAAAACTGCATGATGACGCAGATGTTGGAATACATCCAACAAATAATGAACGACGATGGGAACAAGCACTGCTCTGAGATGGTGAGGTTGGAACAAGACAGGAATTCATGTAGGGCCACATTAAGCCAGTGCGAGGACTGATAATCAGAAACAAAATGCTGCGGCGTAAAGTCAAGCGCCGGCACGCCAGAGCAGAGACGGTTGTGTAGAAGACATCAGCCAATCGCACGCTGACCGACCCCTCTCCAGGACGACAACGCGACACAGCGGCCTCTATGCGAAGAGGACGTAAGCACCGCCCCCGTCTGGCCGCGGACCAGTACTGCAGCAGCTTCAAGACCAGTCATTCGCGAGTACTATGTGACAATGTCTGTAATGTAGAAGCTTGCTTATTTTGAATGTCGTTCTCTGCTTGCGACACATCTTCGTAATTCTCAAAGTTAAGTATTGTCATCTACTTTTCGTAATAAAACTCATTAATACGATTTGCTTCAATTGTTGTGTAGCGCGCCGCGCGGGATTAGCCGAGCGGTATGGGGCGCTACAGTCACGGACTGTGCGGCTGGTCCCGGCGGAGGTTCGAGTCCTCCCTCGGGCATGGGTGTGTGTGTTTGTCCTTAGTTTAATTTAGGTTAAACAGTGTGTAAGCTTAGGGACTGATGATCTTAAGTCCAATAACATTTCACACACATTTGAACATTTTGTTGTCTAGCGATCCGCCATATTCGACGACTAGGCAGGATTCCGTGCAAACATTTAAACAATCATAATGTTGGGAATGGCAGTTGTATGTGTAACATTTGTAACCAAACAGTCACCGTATACGAGTGAAAGTGGTAGTAAAATAAAGCTGATGTTTCTAACATGACTAAGTTAAGACTTGAGTGCCAGTTTTCTGCAGCTCACGAGTGTTTTTGTACGCTTTCACTGCATGTTGTGTCCAGCATTCCTCATTATAGTCGTAAGAACATCAATACTGCGAATAAAATTTTTGTGTTATCCTCATTAGTCACATACCAACAGTAACTTTCCTTTGACAAACTGGTACTGTAACTTTCACGCAGTCAGCATTTTCTTAATGAAAAGCCAATGAGCGGTCCCCGCGCACACCGACTGCTGCTCTAAGAAAATATAAAGAATTCATCATTCCTGCAAATGAGAATCATTTAGGGAGATTACGTGAAACGTAAATCGCCACTGTCGAATTTGAATATCTAGCCAGTCTCCCGAATTCTTTCCCTAGTCTTCCAGTTACGTGCTTATCGAGACCAGAGCACACAGATACCTTACGATTATAAAACTAACATACGTAGCAAAATAGATTCTTGACATACAAAGAGATACTAACGGTAAACACTGTTAAACAAAAACTACATTAACCTATTATGCAAGACACAGAAAATATCGACAGTTGTCAGAGGGGCACAAAATTTTGGGGCAAGTAAAACTCTCATTAAAAATCACAAATCCATAGTACTGGCTGGGGGAAGTAAAAATGTCCCAGAGAACTGAGTTCCCGGAGAACAAAGAAACACAACAGAGAAAAGGAAATACAGTACTAACCTGGCTATAGTAGACGTTGAAAGTGACCACCATTTATCTCTTGGCAGTTTTTAGCCCTGGTCAGCAAGCTACTGAAGGCGAATCGAAGCTGGGCTGCTCAAATTGCTGCAGTCTCGTCCGAAATGTTCTGTTGCAGTTCTCGAAGACTATGAGTGTTGTTGCGATAGACCTTAGACTGGGGGGCTCCCCACACAAAGTAATTGCACACAGGCAGATCATGTGATCGGGGTGGGATGCTAGGGCAGCGACCAGAGTAATCTCTGTTAACAACTCTGTCAGGCGCAAAGATTGTGTAAATGTGCTCCAAGTTTTAGCCGGCTGTATAGGCAATTGCTCCATCCTGTTGAAAGTAACTGTCGGCCTTATCGTCCTCCGTTACTGCTGCCACAAATGGTTTCAAAATGTTGGCAGTGTAACGCGCTGAAGTCGGCCTCTGACGAAAGGAGATGGGACCAGTAATGCGGCGTGCACACTCTGCACACCAAATCCTAAACATCTAATGTCGCATTGGTGTTTCGTGGAAGTTATGCGGATTCTCCATTGCCCGGAAACTGTGATTCGGTTGTTGAAAATTCATGAAGCTAACAGCCCTTGAAAAGAGGACATAAGATGAATATCAACAAAAGCAAAACGAGGATAATGGAATGTTGTCGAATTAAGTCGGGTGATGCTGAGGGAATTAGATTAGGAAATGAGGCACTTAAAGTAGTAAAGGAGTTTTGCTATTTGGGGAGCAAAATAACTGATGATGGTCGAAGTAGAGAGGATATAAAATGTAGACTGGCAATGGCAAGGAAATCGTTCTTGAAGAAGAGAAATTTGTTAACATCGAGTATAGATTTAGTGTCAGGAAGTCGTTTCTGAAAGTATTTGCACGGAGTGTAGCCATGTATGGAAGTGAAACGTATTTGCATGGAGTGTAGCCATGTATGGAAGTGAAACATGGACGATATATAGTTTGGACAAGAAGACAATAGAAGCTTTCGAAATGTGGTGCTACAGAAGAATGCTGAAGATTAGATGGGTAGATCACATAACTAATGAGGAGGTATTGAACAGAATTGGGGAGAAGAGGAGTTTGTGGCACAACTTGACAAGAAGGAGGGACCGGTTGGTAGGACATGTTCTGAGGCATCAAGGGATCACAAATTTAGCATTGGAGGGCAGCGTTGAGGGTAAAAATTGTAGAGGGAGACCAAGAGATGAATACACTAAGCAGATTCAGAAGGATGAAGGTTGCAATAAGTACTGGGAGATGAAGCAGCTTGCACAGGATAGGGTAGCATGGGGAGCTGCATCAAACCAGTCTCAGGACTGAAGACCACAACAACAACAACAGCCCGATCGAGATGATCTCACAGATTCTCGACTGGATTAAATACGGGGGAATTTTGTAGCCTGGGAAGAACAGTAAATACATCCTGATGCTCTTCGAACCATGCACCAATACTATGAGCTGTGCGACACGTTGTAGAGTCCTACTGGAGGATGCCGTCGTGTCTTAAAAAAATAAAAATAAAAAAAGCAAGCTGCATGTAAGATTGGAAATGTCCCGCAAGAAGAGATGCATACTTGTGTTGAGCTATCGTGCCTTCCAAAATGACAAGGTCATCCAGGGAATGCCACGAAAACATTTCCCGGTCCATAACACTGCTTCCTTCAGCCTGGACCCTCCCAACGATTGTTGAAGGGTGTCTGCTTCCTGTGCGATGAGCACAAAGCGTGATTCATCTGAACAGGCCATTACAGCGGCTGTCCATTTACGATATTGGCGCGCAGTTTCCAGCCTTCGTCGTCGATTGACAGGAGTCCGCATGAACCAAGCGCCTGCTGCGTAGTCCCATGTGTAGCAGAGTTCGCTGAACGGTAGTTGAGGCGACACTGTCAGTAGGCTTCTCGTTCATCCGGGCGGTCACTTGCTCAACAGCTGCTCGTCTGTTCGCCCGCACACATCTCCGCAGCCGTCGTTCACACCAGTCATCTAAAGCCTGTGTTGCACTACAGTTGCCGGCCGCTGTGGCCTAGCGGTTCTAGGCGCTTCAGTCCGTAACCGCGCTGCTGCTACGGTCGCACGTTCGAATCCTGCCTCGGGCATGCATGTGTGTGATGTCCTTTGGTTAGTTAGGTTCTAAGTCTAGGGGAATGATGACCCCAGATGTTAAGTCCCATAGTGCTCAGAGCCATTTGAACCATTTGAAAGCACCTCAGTTGCCGCGGCTCCAGTTTCGGATAGCGACATTTTGCCATGCACAGCTTACTTTAACCTCTGCGACAGGCGAACAGTTTACAAACTTAGCCGTATCGAGAATGTTTTAGCCCTTTGCACGAAAGCCAATGATCATACTCATTTGGACTTTAAATAAATCGCTGTTTCCGCTTTATGACAACGGCTGCACTGTTTTCCGCCAAGGCCAGACACGTTTCGTATATCCTCCACTGCTACTATTGCCAACTGCCGTTCGTGACTGTTTATTCAACACTAACGTCAAGCATAAGCGGTGGTCAAGCCTGGAATCCGCCGCGCCTTGGGACTCAAGGGGAGTGGGGTGCAACTTCACCGATTTCGACAACGCACCGGATTTGATCTTAGAATAAGACTGACACATCTGTAACGCTGTAGGCTTTAGTAACTAGTCAATAGTTAGGTTACCTGCTTTCTAGTTAATTAACAAAACTAATTAGCCCATTGCACTATTCCCATAGCTAACATACTAACTAGTTACTTAAATATAACTTAGATTAGCTGCCATTTAAACTATTGTACCACTTTTTCGGCCCACTAATCATATAAGGTAGTGGGTTAAATTGTATAATTAATAAGTTTTGGAAATAAGCGGTGGTCACATTAATGTGAATGGGCCGTGTAGTGTTCAGCTGCATCCCAAGGACGAAATGAAATCGTCAGGTGATAATGCCACCACTGAGACTTACCATCGCAAATGTCTATTTTTGGGGGAATAACTCGGCTGCTTGTATTTATTGTATGTTATCTATTCTTACCAGTAAACGTAGTTCACCAGACCGAGAAACATTGTCCCACTTGAGAACAGATTTTGACATTACATTTTGTAACTTCGTTTCCATCTAACGAACTTCCAGACGCCGCGCAATACAAGGGACACGATTCGTGTGGTTCAGTTACCGTCCTGACCTTTTTTGCCACTTTACGGCAGAATGTATTTTTACGCTGTCCGCCCCCGGTAGCTGAGTGGTCAGCGCGACGGACTGTCGATCCTAAGGGCCCGGGTTCGATTCCCAGCTGGGTCGGAGATTTTCTCCGCTTAGGGACTGGGTGTTGTGTTGTCCTAATCATCATCATTTCATCCCCATCGACGCGCAAGTCGCCGAAATGGCGTCAAATCGAAAGACCTGCAGCAGGCGAGCGGTCTACCAGACGGGAGGCCCTCGTCACACGCCATTATTATTATTATTTTTACGATATTGCAGTGCAGATATTGGAGTATCGGCAGATGAATACGATACCGGGCAAGCGACTTTCAAGCTCAACGTCTGACCTGTGCGGGAATACACATAATGGATGTACGAGTGCAGGTCGTAGACGCGTGATTGGCGACGTATGGAAGTTTGGGTGTGGCCGTGAGTCGTGCACGGATAGCCAAATCGTAAACCGCGGGAAGGCGATAAGCGGTAAATCTGGGTTTGAGTCCCGGTCCGCCACAAATTTTCATTGTCGTCACAGCTGATGGTTGTCCTTGTTCGCAATTGCGAATTCATTTATTTCAATTGTATTCTTTGTCTCTCTACTCCTAGTAGGTTCTGTCTTCTTCCCGAGAGCAGCAAAGAGACAGGATAGCGCAGTCGAACTTGTCTTGTGATACAGTACGCGGATGAAAGCACAAAGCATTCTGGACGCTGTCTTACAACGCCGCCTCTGATGTGCCGGCGAATCGCGTGGTGGATAACGACCGCGCTCGCCGCCTATGACGTCACCGGTTGCATGCGCTACTGGCACTGCTGGGAAACACAGGAAGCGCTGGCTGGCTAGTTGTAAACCAGAAGAGGAGAAGAGGAAGATCAAAACAGAAAAACGGAAGCAGCTATAAGGAACTGGAGTGGAGGGTGCACCTGCTTTTCGCTTCCACGCATGAAGAAGTAGAGCAAGAAATTCTACTCCTGATAGTACAATACCAAAGATAGTTTGATATTGTGATCATGCAAAGTGAAGCCAATACAAACCCGTCAGAAATTTATACGTGTAAAGAAGGACAGGGAAATAAAAAAGAAACTGTACGCCAGTTTTATCGTAATTTTATTATAACCTTCCCCCTGCTAATGTTACCATTGAGCCCACGATACTGGCCTCATTCATACTGAAACTACGGTCAGTGTCTGGATCGCAGTTAGTCTTATTGCATCAGAAAATGTCGAAACGTTTCTTTTTTTTTTTTAATTCTGATGACATGGTGTCTTCACTCCAAGTAGTGTCCGCCCCGATAGCTGAGTGGTCAGCATGACGGATTGCCTTCCTACAGGCCCCGGTTCGATTCCCGGCTGGGTCGGGGATTTTCTCCGCTCAGTGACTGGGTGTTGTGCTGTCTTCATTATCACTTCATCCCCATCCGGCGCGCAAGTAGCTAAATGTGCCGTCGAATGTAGGGCAGCCGGACCCGCCCCGCCAAACGTTCATTATTATTACTCCAAGTAGCTGTCTTGAACAGATTGTTGGCTGAAGTGTGTTGCGACTGTGATTCGGAAATCGACGCTCAGGCAGACTATTAAGCGCCGTAGGCAATATTACAAAAGGGATGTCAGTTAGTTTACTCACGGCGTCATTGTTGGTTAAAATAATAAAATCACAGTCGTCACAAAGTCGTGTGCTCGCATCGACAGATGATCTGCAAAACCACACACAAAATAATCCACGTGTGCAGTTAACATAGCATTCATACACACACATCGTTAATAAGAGGTGAAGACTTTCCTAATATGTAATTAGTCTGTATTGGTCGCAAAGTCACAGCACCAAAACACATCTTCACTGGCTGTCTGCAAAACTTGACCTCTAGCCGCCTAGTCCGCACATACGCGCCGCGCGGGATTAGCCGAGCGGTCTGGGCGCTGCAGAGTGCGGCTGATCCCGGCGGAGGTTCGAGTCCTCCTTCGGGCATGGGTGTGTGTGCTTGTCCTTAGGATAATTTAGGTTAAGTAGTGTGTAATCTTAGGGACTGGTGGCCTTAGCAGTTAAGTCCCATAAGATTTCACACACATTTTGACCGCACATACGCAACTTCACTGGACGCCGGCAAGACTAGAACCCAACTCACAGCCAGCGTGGATCACTCTTATGGGGGATCAGTTGTGCACACGAAGTGATTCGGGATGATCAAAAATTTTCTTATGTTGCAAATGCGATTGTCGGATTATATTCATATGCGACTTCGTAATGAGTACTTTGATGAGAGATCATATTGATGCAAATCCCTATTCGACGTCTTATTCAGGAAATAGTAACTAACTGGCGCACATGCATCACACCAGTAGGCAATCAAGGGCTCCACGGAGGCCGCCGTGTCGCCTGCGTGAGGGAGCCCACCGAACGACGGTGCCGCGCGCAGAACGACACCAAGCGTAGCGTTCCTTGGTCGCATACACCGATCAGTACTTACTACTGACCTCAGCTGCCTCCTGCAAGAGGTAGGACACTTTCATCGACGATAGAGTAATCTTGGCTGCAACAGGCTGTAATGTTAAACTGACACCTACAAAACGACCACAGTGACAGCAATCTGAGGTGAAATCGTTAGTATTCGGCTACAAGTTAAATAATCTCTGCTCTCAGATGAAAATGACGTACACACGGATTACCAGAGATTGCACCAGTCCCAAAACAGATTCATCGCACAAAACGTGATGGCTTTCATCCTGATGAGAGCCATACGGAAAATACAGTGCGAAAAAATTGTTGTTTGTATTAGTGACTGAAATATTTACTCGTTTTAAATATGCTATTCAGACTGCTGCGCTGTGTGGAGATGGTTGTTGAGTACTAAGAGTTATGTGAATAGTAGCAACTAAAATAAAATTTTCCTTGGGATACGACATGCACAGCGTGACAGTGATGGGAGAGGACGTTAGCGGCCATGGTCCTGTGACAGAAAGGTTAAGTGTGTGAATTCCTACGGACCAAGCTGCTGAGGCCATCGGTCCCTAGACTTACACACTATTTAAACTAACTTATGCTAAGAAGAACGCACGCACTCATGCCCGAGGGAGGACTCGAACCTCTGGCGGGAGGGGCCCCGCAATCCGTCTCATGGCGCCACAAACCACGCGGCCACTCCGGACGGCACAGAAAGGTTAAGAAGACATAGTGTGGCGCCCCGAGTCAGTGGCAGAAACTGCTAAAAAAGTTTTTTCCATGAATAGTTGATCTCGAAATGTCTGTGAACTTCAGAGTAAGGGAAAAGAAGGAAATGAGACAATAAAACTTACGAGACTGGAAAACTAACTTTTATTGTGAAGTAAAAACGAAACAATAAATGAGATAAAGACAGTGTATTCGAAAGTGAATACCTTTGCACAGCTACTCCACTGCATTAAATACCGTATCGCTTCACCCCGTACGCTGCGACTTGCTTTTATCCTCTCTGTAAAGCTGTCCACGAGATGGTCGAGGGGTTCCCGCTCTACCGTGCCCCAGTCTTCGACAAGGAGCCTGCTGACGTAATCCAAAGTATCGAAAGGTCTACTGTGATGATGCGCTGCAAGTTTCATCTCGTCCCAATCGTGCTCAGTCGGCTTCGTGCTAGCGGATACAGTAGGTCATTCCAACTGGTTAATTCCCGCATTATGGAGGAACGTGTTCACGGGTTGCACGCGTTGTGCTCGTCCGTTATCGACTTGAAAGACAAATCCATCGCCGAAGTAGGTTGGAGGATCCTGTTTCGATACAGTACAACCATCAAGTCACCCTCTAGAACGGTGAGAGCCGTGCATCACCAGTGCGTGATTGTGGCCCGAAACGTGACGGGCCCACCCCCGTCTTGGACGCGTGGGACTGAGCGCCCCGGACCTGCGTTGGAAACTGCCAGACCCCACAACAGTCGGAGGAGAGAACCCGGCGTTAGCGGTGTAGGTTCTCTTCCGGGAGTTTGCTTGCGCAGCTCCTTCACGCACCGAGTCCCAGGAGGGGGGCACGGTTTGTAGTCTGCGCATATCAGCTGTTGCTGAATGGCCGGATGAGTCCTTTGAAAAGGCACGGCCGATTTCCTTCGACACCTTTCTCAAATCCGAGCTTTTACACCGGCTCTAACGTTCTCGCCGCCGACGGGACGTCAAACTCTAAGCTTTCCTCGGAAATGTGGCGACGCTGGCACAAGCGATATTGGTGCAACTGTATGAATAGAAACAATGAACCGATAAAATACCTTCGTGGCTCTTTCAAACGCTATTAGGTCAAAATGAAAACTGTTCACGATGTGCCACATTCGGGTCGATCGCTCGCAAGCACGACATTCCGTCAGTCTCATTCCATCGATCACACACAAAGGGGTCTCTAGAATGTGAAAAGGTGTGAAAAATGTTTATGAAAGTGCGACAGCATGAAACGACTTAACATTATGATGTATTACGGTTACACAGTGTTCATGTTACATATCAAATACCCTAAAGCACTTATTTTAAGAGTTTCTGTGAGGATACTATTCAGTACAGTAGAATGATTTACCTAACAGAAACTTCTTTAATTCTGAGTTAAACTGCAACACACTTCTTACAATACACTTAAGATACTCTGGAAAGTTGTTGAACATATGTGTCTCCATGTATTTGATTCCTTTCCATTTTAATGGTAAACACTACAACCTTTAAAAGTTATTTTCCGTCCTACTGTTAACGTAATACTTTTCACTACTTTTAAGAAAAGAAAAATATTTGTAATGACGACGGACAATGGAGAGTATGCATATGAAAGTGGTGTCTTTTTAAGAAGACCCTTGCAGGATGTTCTAAAGCTAACACCAGATATAATTCTTATAACACACTTCTGTATTCTGGAAATGTTACGCCTGTAAGTTCATATGCTCTAAAAATGATTACGTAATTCATCAGTAAGTAGGATAAGCAGAATCAGTCTCTCTTCATTTTACCTACATCAGCAACCAGGCATACTGCAAGCGCTTCATTCATTCTATTAAACAGGTTTTGAGACTGAGATTGTTATCTATTTGTCCTTCCAAAAACTTAATATCTTCTACTTCCAATGTTTCATGGTCTGAGTAGGATACTTTATACCTTACGGAATTCCGTGGGCCATAGTAATTTGTGCTTAGTGAGTCTTTCCAAAATCAGTGATAATCCATTTGTCTCAAAATACCTGTTAATGTTTTCAAATACTTCGTTAGCTACGTTTTCAGTAAGAGGATTGGTACTATTTTTATTCATATACTTGGATGCTATGAAAACATCCGTCTTTCGACAAGGCGACTCGGTAATTGTGTACATCAGAAAACCGAAAATAGACATCTAATGTACACCACGTCTGGATGCTCCGAATTCTTGTACGACAAATAACATCAGGAAAGTGTTGGCATAGAATCGGCGGTTGTCTTTAAGATTGATACTGGAGGGATTGGAGATTACCAAGCTCAGACTAACGCCAGCATATAGAAAGACGTGTTCTCGATTTGTACATGATGAACGTGTTCAGGAGCACAAGTTGACACGGTAGGCAACACGCAGAGAGAACACTGGCACTCCTCCCCATTCTGCAAACTCCGATGACAGATGGTGAAACCCGGTGTAAACAACTCCGTCAGTACGGAGGTGTCAGACTCACCGCACGCTGTGATCTACGTACGTTATATCACAACTGCCATCGAGAAGCCTCTGACATCAGTGAGTGGATCGACTCCAAAAGCATACTCCGCTAACAGTCCCAGCAGATCACGAGTAGAACCACAAATGGATAGTAGTCATGGAGATTACTTAGAAATCGAATAAATGTAAGATCTCAAGATAAAATACTAATCGATTCCTTGAAACTAATCACTCCCTTCACAGAGCAACACTAGCCACTTTGCCGGCCGCTGTGGCCGAGCGGTGCTAGGCGCTTCAGTCCGGAACCACGCGGCTGCTACGGTCGCAGGTTCGAAACCTGTCTCGGGCATGGATGTGTGTGATGTCCCTAGGTTAATTAGGTTTAAGTAGTTTTAAGTCTAGAGGACTGATGACCTCAGATGTTAAGTCCCATAGTGCTCAGAATCATTTGAACCATTTTGAACGAGCCACTTTAGAGCGCTGGAGACGATGTAAACGTGGTATGAGGCGGACGCGCGACGCTCTACATGTTACACGAGTAATGGCAGTGAATTGGTTCGTATCTCCCAATCGGTTGTGTGGAATCAGATGGTTCAGCAATGAATTCGAAAGTAAAGTTCTATGTACTGACTTGGCAGAAAATCCTAAGAAATTTTGGTCTTATGTCAAAGCGGTAGGTGGGTCAAAACAAACTATCCAGACACTCTGTGACCAAAATGATACTGAAACAGAGGATGACAGACTAAAGGCCGAAATACTAAATGTCTTTTTCCAAAGCTGTTTCACAGAGGAAGACTGTACTGTAATTCCTTCTCTAGACTGTCGCACAGATGACAAAATGGTAGATATCGAAATAGACGACAGAGGGATAGAGAAACAATTAAAATCGCTCAAAAGAGGAAAGGCCGCTGGACCTGATGGGATACCAGTTCGATTTTACACAGAGTACGCGAAGGAACTTGCCCCCCTTCTTGCAGCGGTGTACCGTAGGTCTCTAGAAGAGTAGCGTTTCAAAGGATTGGAAAAGGGCACAGGTCATCCCCGTTTTCAAGAAGGGACGGCGAACAGATGTGCTGAACTATAGATTTATATCTCTAACGTTGATCAGTTGTAGAATTTTGGAACACATACACTCCTGGAAATTGAAATAAGAACACCGTGAATTCATTGTCCCAGGAACGGGAAACTTTATTGACACTTTCCTGGGGTCAGATACATCACATGATCACACTGACAGAACCACAGGCACATAGACACAGGCAACAGAGCATGCACAATGTCGGCACTAGTACAGTGTATATCCACCTTTCGCAGCAATGCAGGCTGCTATTCTCCCATGGAGACGATCGTAGAGATGCTGGATGTAGTCCTGTGGAACGGCTTGCCATGCCATTTCCACCTGGCGCCTCAGTTGGACCAGCGTTCGTGCTGGACGTGCAGACCGCGTGAGACGACGCTTCATCCAGTCCCAAACATGCTGAATGGGGGACAGATCCGGAGATCTTGCTGGCCAGGGTAGTTGACTTACACCTTCTAGAGCACGTTGGGTGGCACGGGATACATGAGGACGTGCATTGTCCTGTTGGAACAGCAAGTTCCCTTGCCGGTCTAGGAATGGTAGAACGATGGGTTCGATGACGGTTTGGATGTACCGTGCACTATTCAGTGTCCCCTCGACGATCACCAGTGGTGTACGGCCAGTGTAGGAGATCGCTCCCCACACCATGATGCCGGGTGTTGGCCCTGTGTGCCTCGGTCGTATGCAGTCCTGATTGTGGCGCTCACCTGCACGGCGCCAAACACGCATACGACCATCATTGGCACCAAGGCAGAAGCGACTCTCATCGCTGAAGACGACACGTCTCCATTCGTCCCTCCATTCACGCCTGTCGCGACACCACTGGAGGCGGGCTGCACGATGTTGGGGCGTGAGCGGAAGACGGCCTAACGGTGTGCGGGACCGTAGCCCAGCTTCATGGAGACGGTTGCGAATGGTCCTCGCCGATACCCCAGGAGCAACAGTGTCCCTAATTTGCTGGGAAGTGGCGGTGCGGTCCCCTACGGCACTGCGTAGGATCCTACGGTCTTGGCGTGCATCCGTGCGTCGCTGCGGTCCGGTCCCAGGTCGACAGGCACGTGCACCTTCCGCCGACCACTGGCGACAACATCGATGTACTGTGGAGACCTCACGCCCCACGTGTTGTTCAATTCGGCGGTACGTCCACCCGGCCTCCCGCATGCCCACTATACGCCCTCGCTCAAAGTCCGTCAACTGCACATACGGTTCACGTCCACGCTGTCGCGGCATGCTACCAGTGTTAAAGACTGCGATGGAGCTCCGTATGCCACGGCAAACTGGCTGACACTGACGGCGGCGGTGCACAAATGCTGCGCAGCTAGCGCCATTCGACGGCCAACACCGCGGTTCCTGGTGTGTCCGCTGTGCCGTGCGTGTGATCATTGCTTGTACAGCCCTCTCGCAGTGTCCGGAGCAAGTATGGTGGGTCTGACACACCGGTGTCAATGTGTTCTTTTTTCCATTTCCAGGAGTGTATTATGTTCGAATATAATGACTTTTCTGGAGACTAGAAATCTACTCTGTAGGAATCAGCATGGGTTTCGGAAAAGACGATCGTGTGAAACCCAGCAGGCGCTATTCGTCTACGAGACTCAGAGGGCCATAGACACGGGTTCACAGGTAGATGCCGTGTTTCTTGACTTCCACAAGGCGTTCGATACAATTCCCCACAGTCGTTTAATGAACAAAGTAAGAGCATATGGACTATCATGCCAATTGTGTGATTGGATTGAAGAGTTCCTAGATAACAGAACGCAACATGTCATTCTCAATGGAGAGAAGTCTTCCGAAGTAAGAGTGATTTCAGGTGTGCCGAAAGGGAGTGTCGTAGGACCGTTACTATTCACAACATACATAAATGACCTTGTGGATGACATCGGAAGTTCACTGAGGCTTTTTGCGGATGATGCTGTGGTATATCGAGAGGTTGTAACAATGGAAAATTGTATTGAAATGCAGGAGGATATGCAGCGAATTTACACATGGTGCAGGGAATGGCAATTGAATCTCAATGTATACAAGTGCTGCGAATACATAGAAAGAAAGATCCTTTATCATTTAGCTACAATATAGTAGGTCAGCAACTGGAAGCAGTTAATTCCATAAATTATCTGGGAATACGCATTAGGAGTGATTTAAAATGGAATGATCATATAAAGTTGATCGTCGGTAAAGCAGATGCCAGACTGAGATTCATTGGAAGAATCCTAAGGAAATGCAATCCAAAAACAAAGGAAGTAGGTTACAGTACACTTGTTCGCCCACTGCTTGAATACTGCTCAGCAGTGTGGGATTCATACCAGATAGGGTTGATAGGAGAGATAGATAAGATCCAACGGAGAGCAGCGCGCTTCGTTACAGCATCATTTAGTAATCGCGAAAGCGTTACGGAGATGATAGATAAACTCCAGTGGAAGACTCTGCAGGAGAGACGCTCAGTAGCTCGGTACGGGCTTTTGTTGAAGTTTCGAGAAGATACCTTCACCGAGGAGTCAAGCAGTATATTGCTCCCTCCTACGTATATCTCGCGAAGAGACCATGAGGATAAAATCAGACAGATTAGAGCCCACACAGAGGCATACCGACAATCCTTCTTTCCACGAACAATACGTACTGGAATAGAAGGGAGAACCGATAGAGGTACTCAAGGTACCCTCCGCCACACACCGTCGGGTGGCTTCCGGAGTATGGATGTAGATGTAGATGTAGACGGGACAAGATGGCAGAAAGGATCTGCCGTGTTTGGATGTGTCCGTGACCACACTGTCAGTCAAGTTGCCTTATTTGTTGGAATATGAACATGGACTGTCCAACGTGCCTACAGGGGTTGGTGTACGACTCACAGATAAGTAACATGGCGTACAAACAGCGCCAAAGGCCTTGATCCAGTGGTAACACCGGTTCCCGTCAGATCGCCGAAGTTAAGCGCTGTAGGCTCAGCTAGCTTTTGATTCGGTGGCCGTCTTGGGTCTGCCGAGCTCTGTTGGCGAGTGGAGTGCATTCCGCCTTGTGAAACCAATTGAGGAGCTACTTGATCGAGAAGTACCGACTCCGGTCACGAAAACTGACGACGGCCGGGAGGATTGAGTGCTCACCGCCCCTCCATATACTAACGGTGTCCCGAAAGAGTAGGCTAAACAGAGTTGGCGGCAGCGAGTTTGTTGCTGTTAGAAGTAGTTTATCTTGACGCGATACTGAAGCAGACAGTTCCTCTGGGTTAGTATGGGCAGACGGTCATTGCTAGCAACAGGAATAAAATAATAATTGGATCCTTTTACCGAGCTCCCTGTTGTGAAAACTTGAGTTTGATTTCAAACATGTACCCGACTCATACACTTATAGTTGGTGGTGACTTTAATTTACCCCCGATATGTTGGCGAAAATACATGTTTAATTCCGGAGTTATGCATAAAACATCATCCGAAATTGTGATAAAGCATCCTCTGTAAATTATTTCGAGGAGTTAGTTCATGAACCCACGCGAATAGTAAACGGTTGTGAAAACACACTTGATCTCTTAGCAACAAATAATACTGAGTTAATAACGAGCATCAAAACGGATACAGGTATTAATGAAGACAGGGTTGTCGTAGGGAGACTGAATATTGTAACCCCCAAATCCTCTAAAAATAAACAAAATAAAATCCATTCAAAACGCATATAAAAATTCACTTGAGGCCTTCCTGAGGGACAACCTCCTCTCCTTTCAAATTAACAATGTAAGTGTAGACCAGATGTGACTTGAATTCAAAGAAATAGTACGGGAGCAATTGAGAGATTTATACCAAATGAATTAACAGACGACGGAGCTGATCTTCCTTGGTACACAAAACCGGTCATAACACTATTGCAGAAACAACGAAAAAACATGAGAAATTTAAACAGACGCAAATTCTCCAAGTTTGGCGATCTTTTACAGAAGCTCGAAATTTAGCGCGGACCTCAATGCGAGATGCCTATAACAGTTCCTAGAACGAAACTTTGTCTCGAAACCTGGCAAAAAATCCAGAGAGATTCTGGTCGTATGTGAAGTATGCTAGCGGCAAGACACAATCAATGCCTTCTCTGCGCAACAGCAATGGAGATACTGTCGAAGACAGTGCTGCCTAAACAGAATTACTAAACACTGTCTTCTGAAATGCCTTCACAAACGAAGACGAAGTAAATATTCCAGAATTTGAATCAAGAACAGCTGCCAACATGAGTAACGTAGAAGTAGATATTCTCGGAGTAGTGAGGCAACTCAAATCACCTAATAACAGCAAGTCTTCTGGTCTAGACTGTATACGAGTTAGGTTCCTTTCAGGGTATGCTGATGCAATAGCTCCATACCTAACTATCACACACAACCGTTCGCTAAACGAAAGATCCGTACCCGAAGTCTGGAAAGTTGCACTGCTCACACCAATATTCAAGAAAGGTAGTAGGAGTAATCCACTAAATTGCAGGCCCATATCATTAACGTCGATTTCAGGATTTTGGAACGTATATTGTTTTCGAAGAAAATGGTTTATTGACACACAGATAACAGGGATTTAGAAAACACCGTTCTTTTGGAAAACAATTAGTCCTTTAGTCGCACAAAGTGTTGAGTCAGGTTACCCTCCATTCAGAGGCTGTTGCACGCAGCGGCTGCTATTTTTACTTGTAAATAATAGATGTCAGTTATCAGTCGTCCTTTGGAATTTTTATTGGCAGATCTAGATTTCAGCTAGAAACTAACCATTCTCAATGCACTATCATTTGTGATCAATGCATGTAATGCTTCATACACAGTTCAAGCCCGACAAACAGGCATTACATGCATTGATCAAAAATGATAGTGCATTGAGAACGGCTAGTTTCTAGCTGAAATCTAGATCTGCCAATAAAAATTCCAAAGGACTACTGATAATGAAATCTATTATTTACAAGTAAAAGTGTTGAGTGCTATCGACAAGGGATTTCCGATTGATTCCGTGTTTCTGGATTTCCGGCAGGCTTTTGACAATGTACCAGACAAGCAGCTTGTAGTGACATTGCGTGACTATGGAATATCGTTTGAGTTACGTGATTGGATTCGTGATTTCCTGTCAGAGAAGTCATAGTTCGTAGAAAGAAAGTCATTGAGCAAATCAGAAGTGATTTCTGGCGTTCCCAAAGATAGTGCTATACGCCCTTTGCAGTTCCTAATCCAAATAAACGATTTTGGATACAATCTGAGCAGCCGTCTTAGATTTTTTGCAGATGGCGCTGTCGTTTATCGACTAGTAAAGTCATCAGAAGATCAAAACAAATTGCAGAACGATTTAGAAAAGATATATGTATGGTGTGAAAATTGGCAATTGGCCCTAAATAACGAAAGGTGTGAGGTCATCCACATGAGTGCTAAAAGGCTTAAGGCAGTAAATTCAACTACATACCTAGGAATTACAATTACGAACAACTTAAATTGGAAGGAACGCATAGTAAACGTTATAGGGAAGGCTAAACTAAGACTGCGTTTCATTGGCAGGATACTTAGGAAATGTAACAGATCTACTAAGGAGACTGCCTACACTACGCTTGTCCGTCGTCTTTTAGGTATTTAAGATTTTGTACAAACTAACTTTTACACTTTTTATTTATCTAGACGTAATGGAACTGAGTACGTATGCAAGGTGGCAACAACTTTAATACGAATTTTAAAGGTTTTAATCAAAATATCCACGGGTGTACTGCCGGTCTACAGTGTCCAACGGGCACAATATTTCGGCGATCATACATGTCGCCATCATCAGGTGAACTGACGGACTGAGCTCCTGTGAATGTGCCGGCACGGAGATCAGTACGCTATGGCTGCTCAGAGGGAACTGGGTTCGGTCGCGGTGGCGGCCGATTTAAATACCCTCCGCCCGCGGCGCGCTCCCTCCGCTGTCCTCGCCCCGCGCCACGGTCGCGCGGTGGAACAGATTGCGACGGCGTCTGAGATGATATCGGTGTGATGGCTCTGTCCGCCGTGGTCGTCACAACTATACGTTTGCTCGATTTACTCTCGATTAACCCAATCGCTGGTTCCCAAGCCTTGCTAAGATTATAGCCACAGTCACGGTTTATGAGGTCGTCATTGGCGCGAATTTCGATGGCCTCTCTACCAACGCTGTCCCAGTATCTCGACGTCTGTACCAGAATCCTCGTGCGTTCATACTCCATAGCGTGATTTTCCGACAAACAATGTTCAGCGACCGCCGACTGGCTCGGATACATCAGTCGAGTGTGCCTCTGGTGTTCACGGCAACGACTTGATAGCTTCAGGTTGGATGAGTTAGATATCATGGTGAGTTTTGACGTCGTTTCCCTGTTTACGAGGGTACCCCTGCGAGATTCACTATAATTGATTAGTCAGAAATTTGACGAGAAGACCACTGAACTTTTTAGGCATGTCTTGACTTCCACGTATTTTCTTTTTAATGGAGAATACTACGAACAAACGGAGGGAGTCGCCATGGGCAGCCCACTCTCACCGGTGGTAGCGAATTTGTACATGGAGAACTTCGAGGAGGAAGCCCTCTCGTCATCCGAATGGAAACCGTCTTGCTTTTTCCGTTACGTGGTCGACACGTTCGTCATCTGGCCACATGGTATGGATAAACTCCTTGACTTCCTTACACATCTAAACTCCATACACCCCAACATCAAATTCACTATGGAGACTGAAACGGAGGGTAAATTACCTTTCCTTGACGTCTTGGTCAAGAGAAGGGCTGACGGCACCCTAGGTCATGGGGTGTATCGGAAGACTACGCACACTGTTCTGTATTTGCACGCAGACAGCTGCCACCACCCTTCACAGAGGAATGGGGTACTTAAAACTCCAGTACATAGGGCGCGCACTATCTCTGACGCAGAGAGTCTACCCCAGGAATTAGAACATCTGAGAACTGTATCTCGAAAAAATGGGTACTCAGAGTGGCAGATTCAACGTGCTCTCCGCCCAACCACTACAGCACAACCTGTGGAGATGGATGAAATCACGAGGGAGGAGGTAGGAACTGCGTTTATCTCATATACAGGCGCACTCTCGGGGAAAATCGCCCGCATTTTGAAGAAACACCGGGTCGGAATTGTGTTTTGTCCTCCGAATAAAACTCGTGCACTGGTAGTGTTGTGTCTAGACAAGACAGCCTAGACACAATGAGAGGAAGCCGAAAGGCACGCGCTAAGTTAAAGCAGGGTGCGTGAGGTCTGAAACAGGATACGTAATGAATGCTATAAAGAAAAGTACGTAGCTTCTGGAATACTTAACTTTAATCCATCCTTGTGGTACATCTGGAGATTGTGGCGATACAAGTGAGACTCTTTAGATACATGCAATGTTACTAATGGCGCCTTGCTAGGTCGTAGCCATTGACTTAGCTGAAGGCTATTCTAACTATCTGCTCGGCAAAGGACCGAGGCTTCGTCAGTGTAGTCGCTAGCTACGTCGTCCTTACAACTGGGGCGAGTGCTATCCCGTATCTCGAGACCTGCCTTGTGGTGGCGCTCGGTCTGCGATCACACAGTAGCGACACGCGGGTCCGACATGTACTAATGGACCGCGGCCGATTTAAAGCTACCACCTAACAAGTGTGGTGTCTGGCGGTGACACCACAGGTGGGGAGCACCAAAGATGACCTCGGCTTGAGGAAGGCCGGCGTGTACCAGATTCCGTGTCAATGTGGCAAGTCGTATATTGGTCAGACGATGCGTACCGTCGAGGATCGATGCCGTGAACACCAGAGGCACACTCGACTGATGTATCCGAGCAAGTCGGCGGTCGCTGAACATTGTTTGTCGGAAAATCACGCTATGGAGTATGAACCCACGAGGATTCTGGTACAGACGTCGAGATACTGGGACAGCGTTGTTAGAGAGGCCATCGAAATTCGCACCAATGACGACCTCATAAACCGTGACTGTGGCTATAATCTTAGCAAGGCTTGGGAACCAGCGATTGGGTTAATCAAGAGTAAATCGAGCAAACGTATAGTTGTGAGGACCACGCCGGACAGAGCCATCACACCGTCGTCATCTCAGACGCCGTCGCAATCTGTTCCACCGCGCGACCGTGGCGCGGGGCGCGGACAGCGGAGGGAGCGCGCCGCGGGCGGAGGGTATTTAAATCGGCCGCCGCCGCGACCGAACCCACTCGCTGAGTAGCAGTCGAGGGTTGAGCATCGCTCCTCTCACTCGCGTACTGTCAGCCATAGGCCCCCGCTTGCACGGGAGTAAAAACAGGAGTGTTCTCCATAGGGAACCCCAGACACACGCCCCCCCCCCCCCCCCATGGATCAGTTGTTAGGCGTAATGGTGCAGACCATGAACCTCATCATGGAAATGATGAAGGAATTCAGGGAAGCCCAGAAGCAGAACACACAGATCCTTGCTGCCCTTCAGGCAACAGTCCAGCAGTCGCTCCCCTCTGCGACTTCCTCAGTAGTATCAAAACCCCATCATGAATAGACGACCAAACATCCAAGGCCTGACAATATGCGTCTTTAACGCAGACGGCATTGTTAATCAAGAGGTCGAGTTCAGAGAACTCATGAAGGAGTTCTCCATCGACATATGCATGATGGGGGAAACCCACCTAAAACCGGGAATAAAAGCGACAGTCCCCAACCATGTTAGCTATCGCAAAGACAGGCCAACCCAAGGCGGAGGAGTGGCCACATACATAAAAAAAGGGATCCCCCACCACCAGGTATTCTTACCAGCTACCAATAAAATCGAAGCAGTGGCGGTGGAAGTAACCACTGCCACTGGACCTCTAACAATTGTTGCAGTCTGCCGACCCCCACATGACCAGATAGATGAGGGAGACATAGCTGCTCTAGGGCAAATTGAAGGCAAACTCGTAATAGGGGGAGACTTCAACGCCAAACACTCTGACTGGAATTCAAGAGTAACATCCAGAGCAGGCGCCAAACTGCAACAACTAGCGCGCACCCACCACTTCGAAACATGGGGTCCAATCGAGCCCACACATTTTCCGAAAAACGGAAGCAGGCCCGATGTGTTAGACATAGCTCTCACTAGGAGGATCGCAGGATTTGTGGCCGCAAGGACAATCAGCAGAATGTCCTCCGACCACAACCCAGTGATTCTAGAAGTCGATGTGGGAGAATGGGTAGCACTCCCACGGTACCAGACGTCTTACAAACGCACAGACTGGGAGCGATACCAAGAAACTGTCGCCTCTGATATCGCTCGTGCTCCGCCACCTACTGCCGAAACAGTAGAACAAGCGCTACTAGACTTGACAGGCACCGTCTTGCAGGCAGCGGAAGAGGCCACCCCACCTCCAAGGGATGGCCCTCCACCGCAAATACAGCTCCCGGAACACTTGCTAGCTCAAATCCGACACAAGAACAGAGTGGCAAAAGAGTGGAACATCAGCAGAAATCAGGCCACCAGGAGGCTGCTCAATCGTCTACAGAGAGAACTGAAGGTAGCGCTCAATGAACACAGAAACCAGCAATGGCAAAACCACCCCACAGCTCTCAAAGTAGACGATCATACACTATGGCAAGCAACCAAACAATTCACAAAAAGACACGCTAGGATGCCGCCACTGCACGGCGAGCGGGGACTGGTCTACAGCCATGCTGGGAAGGCCAACGCCCTCGCCGACTCCTTCGAGAAACAGTTTCAAACGGCAGAACCCCAGGATGAAGAGCATGAAGAGGTAGTCAGTCGTCAACTGGCTGTCTTCCTCAATGCTGAGGAGGACCCAGAGGAAGAACCCATACTTTTTGGCCCCGAGGACGTGGCAAGAGTAATCAAGTTCCTCCCTACAAAAAAGGCGCCAGGGCACGACAGTGTCACATTAAAGTTAGTCAAAAAAACTCCCACCCACAGCGATCACACACCTCGCGAACGTCCTCAACGAGATTACTCGTTCCCGCGAGTTCCCAGCTTGCTGGAAACATGCGGAAGTGGTCGCGATACACAAACCAGGGAAAGACCCTCTATTCCCGCAGCACTACAGGCCGATTAGCCTCTTGCCAACTCTCAGCAAGATCTATGAACGCCTGCTGCTAAGACCCATACAAGAACATATTACCAGAGAGCAAATTCTGCCGGATTTCCAATTTGGATTCCGGCAGAACCACTCTGCCCCACAACAGGTCATGAGAATGGTTGAAGCAGCCACAGAGGGCTTCAACCACAGAGGCTACTGCGGGATAGTGCTACTAGATGTAGCCAAAGCCTTTGATTCAGTATGGCATAGAGGACTACTCTACAAATTATACACACAAGGGTTTCCCGGGAGCATAGTTCAGCTTCAAGAGCTACCTCACGAATAGGACTTTCTCCGTCAAAGTAGAAACTGCCACCTCCACCAGAAGGCGTATTCGTGCCGGGGTGGCACAGGGATCGGCCCTGGGGCCCGTATTGTATAGTTTGTACACTGCGGACACTCCAACGGCCCCCCTGGTGCACACCGCGCAGTACGCGGACGACACAGCCTTCTACACAAGAAATGCGAACAAGGACCTGGTCATTCGTAGGCTACAAAGGGTTTTAGACGACACAGAAACCTGGGCCCGTCGCTGATGCATCACCATCAATTCTGAGAAGACGCTGGCAATGCTGATTACCCGAAGGCTCGGAAGGCGCGAACCTCCTCAACATCCCCCCCCCCCTCCACCTCCACCTAAATGGAACCCAACTCCCCTGGCGCAGAACCGCCAAGTACCTTGGCGTAACCTTGGACTCTCGTCTTACGTGGAAACCCCACATAGATGAGGTCCATAGGAAGGTCTGCGCCAGAATGTCCATCCTATACCCTATCCTGAACACAACCAGCTCCCTTCCCTGCCCAGTAGCAGTAAATGTATACCAGGCCCTGATCCGGCTGGTAATGGAGTATGCGTGCCCTGTCTGGGGATACGCGGCAAAGCAGCATCTGGACAAACTCCAGAGGCTGCAGAACCGCGCCCTCAGAAGGACACTGCATCCACCTCTTGGATTCCCCACAGACGACCTGCACGCCGCAGCCGAAATCCTACTCCTGAGAGAGCGTTTCCAGGATCTGGCAAGGGCCTTCTATGAAGGTCCCTCCAGAACCGGAAATGCACTCATCCACTACCTAGGTCGATATGACATGTCCCGCGATAAACACAAGCGCCCTATGACGATCTTCGACGATTAAGTCGAAGAGAAAATCCCAATACCCAATCCCTAGTCCAGTTCCTTCCCATATAACACCAATCATCTCGCCTACCCCAGGCAAGTACCAGACACATTCACAACAATTCATCACGTATCACAGACACCAAAAATATATAGAAAAATCACACACACATGTACACAGGGGAGTAAAAGCCGAAAGGCTGCAAACTCCCCCTCACACTTCCCCAAAGAGGGGAAGTAACAGATGAAAGCAGCAGCGACCGAACCCAGTTCCCTCTGAGCAGCCATAGTGTACGGATCTCCGTGCCGGCACGTTCACAGGAGCTCAGTCCGTCAGATCACCTGATGATGGCGGCATGTATGATCGCCGAAATATTGTGTCCGTTGGACATCAATACGCCGGGAGAAACTCATGAATTTAAAGGTTTTGTTTGAACAGGTAGTATTAGTGGTGTAGTTCCCCTCAGAATGATGTGAGTGATGGTTCAGAAGCGGAAAGTGTCAGACAGCAGGATACATTCGAATATAGGAAGGCCGGAGTAGCTCTCCGTACGCGACCCTGTGGAGCGCCGCCCACTGGCACTTCAGCGAGGATCTGGTGCCGCGCACGGCCGTTGAGCGCCGTGCGGTGGAAGTCAACGGTGCAGTTGGCCTTGCCCGCCTAAAAAAACCTCAGAGTCCACCAAAAGTAGATCCAGCGTATCAAATCATGTTTAATATGGAAAATACACTGTGTGGTCAAAAGTATCCGGACACCTGGCTGAAAATGACTTACAAGTTCGTAGCGCCCTCCATCGGTAATGCTGGAATTCAGTACGGTGATGACTGAGTGCTGCACTGACCAGAGGTATCAATGTCTGTCGGTGAGGCATTGCATGAAGTCGGCGTACCAAAACATCCCAGAGGTGTTCTATAGGATTCAGGTCAGGGCTCTGTGCAGGCCAGTCCAATACAGGGACGTTATTGTCGTGTAACCACTCCTCCACGGGCCGTGCAATACGAACAGGTGCCCGATCGTGTTGAAAGATGCAATCGCCATCCCCGAATTGCTCTTCAACAGTGGGAAGCAAGACAGTGCTTAAAACATCAGTGTAGGCCTGTGCTGTGAAATTTGGAAATTTGTGGTAAGGTCTTATGGGACCAAACTGCTGAGGTCATCGGTCCCTAAGCCTACACACTATTTAACCTAAATTAAACTAAGTTAAGCTATGGACAAAACACACACACCCATGATCGGAGGAGGACTCGAACCTCCGACGTGGAGAGCCGCACGGACCGTGATAAGTCGCCTGAGACCGCGCGGCTACCCCGCGCGGCTCTGTGCTGTGATAGTGCAAGGGGTGTAGGCCCCCTGCATCAAAAACACGACCACACCATAACACCACCGCCCTGCACGCGCTGGCAGATGACGCTCACCGGGCATTCGCCATACCCACACCCTGCCTTCGGATCGCCACATTGTGTACCGTGATTCGTCACTCCACACAAGGTTTTTCAGTGTTCAATCGTCCAATGTTTACGCTCCTTACACCAAGCTAGGCGTCGTTTTGCACTTAGCGGCTTGACGTGTGGCTAATGAGCAGCCGCTCGACCATGATACCCAAGTTTTCTCACCTCCCGCCTAACTGTCATAGTACGTGCTGTGGATTCTGATGCAGTTTGGAATTCCTATCTGATGGTCTGGATAGATGTCTGCCTATTACACATTACGATCGTCTCCAACTGTCGGCAGTCTCTGGGCATCGGGATATTTAGGAGAGTGGAAATCTCGCGTACAGACGTGTGACACAAGTGACACCCAATCACCCGACCACGTTCGAAGTCCTTGAGTTCCGCGGAGCGCCCCATTCCGCTCTCTCACGATGTTTAATGGCTACTGAGGTCGCTGATATGGAGTATCTGGCATTAGGTGGCAGCACAATGCACCTAATACGAAAAACGTATGTTTTTGGGGGTGTCCGGATACTTTTCATTACATAGTGTAATTTCTACGTTGAATATATATATATATATATATATATATATATATATATATATATATATATATATATATATACAGGGTGTTTCAAAAATGACCGGTATATTTGAAACGGCAATACAAACTAAACGAGCAGCGATAGAAATACACCGTTTGTTGCAATATGCTTGGGACAACAGTACATTTTCAGGCAGACAAACTTTCGAAATTACAGTAGTTACAATTGTCAACAACAGATGGCGCTGCGGTCTGGGAAACTCTATAGTACGATATTTTCCACATATCCACCATGCGTAGCAATAATATGGCGTAGTCTCTGAATGAAATTACCCGAAACCTTTGACAACGTGTCTGGCGGAATGGCTTCACACGCAGATGAGATGTACTGCTTCAGCTGTTCAATTGTTTCTGGATTCTGGCGGTACACCTGGTCTTTCACGTGTCCCCACAGAAAGAAGTCACAGGGGTTCATGTCTGGCGAATAGGGAGGCCAATCCACGCCGCCTCCTGTATGTTTCGGATAGCCCAAAGCAATCACACGATCATCGAAATATTCATTCAGGAAATTAAAGACGTCGGCCGTGCGATGTGGCCGGGCACCATCTTGCATAAACCAAGAGGTGTTCGCAGTGTCGTCTAAGGCAGTTTGTACCGCCACAAATTCACGAAGAATGTCCAGATAGCGTGATGCAGTAATCGTTTCGGATCTGAAAAATGGGCCAATGATTCCTTTGGAAGAAATGGCGGCCCAGACCAGTACTTTTTGAGAATGCAGGGACGATGGGACTGCAACATGGGGCTTTTCGGTTCCCCATATGCGCCAGTTCTGTTTATTGACGAAGCCGTCCAGGTAAAAATAAGCTTCGTCAGTAAACCAAATGCTGCCCACATGCATATCGCCGTCATCAGTCCTGTGCACTATATCGTTAGCGAATGTCTCTCGTGCAGCAATGGTAGCGGCGCTGAGGGGTTGCCGCGTTTGAAGTTTGTATGGATAGAGGTGTAAACTCTGGCGCATGAGACGATACGTGGACGTTGGCGTCATTTGGACCGCAGCTGCAACATGGCGAACGGAAACCCAAGGCCGCTGTTGGATCACCTGCTGCACTAGCTGCGCATTGCCCTCTGTGGTTGCCGTACGCGGTCGCCCTACCTTTCCAGCACATTCATCCGTCACAGTCCCAGTCCGTTGAAATTTTTCAAACAGATCCTTTATTGTATGGCTTATCGGTCCTTTGGTTACATTAAACCTCCGTTGAAAACTTCGTCTTGTTGCAACAACACTGTGTTCTAGGCGGTGGAATTCCAACACCAGAAAAATCCTCTGTTCTAAGGAATAAACCATGTTGTCCACAGCACACTTGCACGTTGTGAACAGCACACGCTTACAGCAGAACGACGACGTACAGAATGGCGCACCCACAGACTGCGTTGTCTTCTATATCTTTCACATCACTTGCAGCGCCATCTGTTGTTGAAAATTGTAACTACTGTAATTTCGAAAGTTTGTCCGCCTGAAAATGTACTGTTGCCCCAAGCATATTGCAACTCGTTTAGTTTGTATTGCCGTTTCAAATATACCGGTCATTTTTGAAACACCCTGTATATATATATATATATATATATATATATATATATATATATATATATATATATATATATATATAGAGAGAGAGAGAGAGAGAGAGAGAGAGAGAGAGAGATACAGGTTGTCTCCCATCAAGTCATTTGGAAAGAATAAGTCCATTTTGAAAGCCGTATCTATTATAACATGACCTTAAAATAGTAGCATGGAAGGTGGTACCGGCCGCTAATACGAGCATTCGCTTTGCGAGCCGATCTGGAGACGATACCACTCGAAAGAGGCCCTTAGTACTGGGCAGTTACGAGCGGCAGTCGCGCAAGACTTCTTAATCGACACTCGTAAGCTGACACTGTTGGTTGGGAGATCCCACGGGGTGAGTCCAGGCGCGCATCCTTGGCCTTTTCCCTGGCGGATTAGTAACAGCTGTATCGTAGGTTTTTGTGTAGTGTGTAATGAATGAGTGTATGTCGTAGTGTGACGTTTGTGTTGCGAAATCCGGTGTCGGCTGATGTCCTGCCTCGCTCGATCAGCACCAAGGGGGCCACCAACGGACGGATCATCATCGGCACATGCCTTCACTGCATAAGTCGCTGCGGAGAGATTTGCAGTATAATCCACAACACTGGAGCAATGACTGGTGAGCAGGAATTTTATGGAACCACCTATCCTCCCCTTGCCGGCCAAATATTAGCCGTGAAAGTTTCATCCACCAACAGCATTCGAACCGGATTACCTCCGAATCGAGCCCACCGCGCTGCCGTCCATTAGAGACTGCGATTACAGAAGCGGATACTGGCACTGGTTTTCCATATCCAGGGACAATTTCGTAACCTATCCGTTATAGTGTAAATAATTAGTGCAATCGTTTCTGAAAAGTAAATGAAAATTGTACAAGGGGCAGTCGAATTAAAAGGAGACAGATGGAAGAAAAGTAACTGAACTGTTTATTATTACAAAAGTAATCAAAATGGATCAAATGGCTCTGAGCACTGTGGGACTTAACATCTCAGGTCAGACTTAGAACTACTTAAACCTAACTAACCTAAGGACATCACACAATCCATGCCCGAGGCAGAATTCGAACCTGCGACGGTAGCAGCAGCGCTGTTCCGGACTTAGGCGCGATTCTTTTTTCCTTCTTTTTTTAAATCTCATTTTGTTCGCTTTCGTTCTTCGCCTAGAACCGCTCGTCCACAACGGCCGGCACAACAAAAGTCATCGCCACAGCTGTCAGTACGTTTATCCCGTGAGACAAGACGGTCAGCGCCTCTATGGAAAAATGGTTGTGGAATCATGATTTTGCCCAGGCGCGCACTCCTTCGTCCGAAGCAAATGGACGGCTGCGAATGTCTTTCTTGAAGGCTCCAAAAATATGGAAACCACAAGGGTTCAGATCGGGATTGGGTATGGAGGATTTGTAAAGGGTTTCCCGACAGAACTTTGGCCGCGTATTAGGAACAATCTTAGAAACATGTGAGTCGGCTTTGTCCTGCAGCAGAACGATTCCGTCCGACAACATTCCTGGGATTTTTGACTTGATGGTGCACTTCAATTTTTGCAAAGTGTCCACGTCCGTGCGATTTCTTATTTTTGGAACCCTGAAGAAAGACACTTGTGGCCGTTGATTGGCTTCGGACGAAGAGCTGTACGCCTGCGTACGATCATCGTTCAGTTGCCAAACGCGAACACTTTTCCGTGAAGGCACTGACCTTCTTGTCTAACAGATAACTGTATTAAGAATTACGGCGATTAGTTTTCAAACAATGAACAGTTCACTTATTTTCTTTCCATCTGTCTAGTTTTTATGTGGCTGTTGCTTATACTTTCTACGCGCTGCGGGGATCTAATTAAATCTCACTTAGGTTTGTTACGAGCTGTGAATGCAGTTATGATCTTCGAGTTTGTGTTAGTTCCTGCTGGTGTTGTTGTGCAAGCTGTATCGAGAGTGTCGGATGTCTCCGTTGTGCAACAGGACAGAAATGTGAAGGTACAGTTGCTGACCAGTTGCTTTTCAGCAGTGTAAGGCAGCTCTCGGTCCGCTAGATTCTGCGGTTTACGGACTACGCACGAGTAAGCACAATACTTCAGCAGCTTTTGAAACCCCTAATGAAGCAGGCAACTTATACCATCACAGGTATGATTAAGATACGCACTTACGCTCTCCTTTTATTTACCATTTCTCTGGAAACACTTCCGCACTCAGAAGAACGTGGTCAGCTGCGCCTACGGTAAGAGGAGTCTTAAGCCTTTTTTACACTATCGACTTTCTTGTCTCAGTCGACTACTCGAGAGAAGTGCTTCTACTGCAGCGGTCCTGGCGTTCTATTCCCGTACTAAGTCTTGTCTCTATATTCTGACATTACTGTCGTAAGGAGTGTGACCAAAATACAACTTAAATGTTTATTTGACTCTATAATAGTGAAGCCATAGTCACAGTACATAAATTTTTTTCCTTAAAAGAAAGGATTACATTACCGGTTTCAAAGAACTACGTCGTCATTTTCAGATGTAAAACATCAGTTGGAGAATATATAATGGGAATTATGACCATACCTCTGACAAAAATTACGAGAAATAATGAGATCAGGCAACTGAGGCACAACAAAGTCACTCATGGTGAAAATTGGCAATTGGCCATACGATCGTATGGCTGATATAAAAATGGTTCAAATGGCTCTGAGCACTATGGGACATAACATCTGAGGTCATCAGTCCCCTAGAACTTAGAACTACTTAAACCTAACTAACCTAAGGACATCACACACGTCCATGCCCGAGGCAGGATTCGAACGTGCGACCGTAGCAGTCGTGCGGTTCCAGGCTGAAGCGCCTATAACCACTCGGCCACATCGGCCGGTGCAATTTAGGGAAATCAGGGAAAACCTAAATGAGGATTGCCGGACGCAGGTTTGGACCGTCGACCTGCCGAATGCGAGCCCAGTGTGCTAACCACAGCGCCACCACGGTCGCTAAAGTCTAGGAATAAGAAATGACAACAGAATTTGTAAATGGCCAAGGCAGACTGCATAGTGGAAATTGTTATCAAAGGTAGTGTGGTAAATTCTCTACACTCCTGACAACTGAAAGAGAACGAAAAGTGTCATCCAAACATTTCAGGAAATATGCATGTGTTTCTCGGACAAAATATGTACTTGCAAACGCATCAGACAGTATGTAGAACGCAGTAAATAGTGCCTCTTTGCTTCGTCCTTTGTATCTTGTTTCTTCGCTAAATGCCAAATAAAGACGAAAATTCTTTTGGACGTCCAATAAAACTGACTTTTTCACTGTTTAAATAATTTTCATTACAATACTTTTATACGTTTACATTCGTATTTTTGCACAGTATAGTTTTGTCCTCTGTAAAAGGTAAATAATTTTTGCTTTCTGATATTTCGTCTGTCTTAAGGCATAACGATAAAGTGCGCGTCATTTATGACGGCGGCCGAGTTTAGGTTCGTTCTGCGCGTCTGACGTCACAAAACACAGTCAGCCAATGAACAGAGAACGACGTTGCCAGAGCTCGACTGCAGTACTGAGCACGGACGAGTGTCTTCAGTTTTAGAAACGTTCAGCCATAAATAAAGTAACTGAACGAAAGCAATGTCTTGATAGCAGAATTTCTTTTATAGAAAGTTTGGAAAAAGCATTCTTTACACCAATTGCTTCATATTCTATTACTTAATTAAACCAAACAAGCAATAAGCCTCCTAATTCAGGCGATAGCAAGAAAGGGTTTTTGTATCATTCTCACTAACCGCTTTTTCGCAATAAAGAACAGTGGTAATTGTTTATTTCCTATTGTACTTCGACGAAACGTGAGTAATTCATAGTCATACCAACAGTGTTTGTCGGTATTTTGCATCCTGGTTTAAAGTGCCCCAGGAAGTCTGCTTCATGACGAGCCGCGTTAGCGTTATGGTTAAAGTATTTGGTTGCTAAATGAAATGCTCCAAGTTCAACACTTGTTCGATGCCTAATATTTTCTTTATTTAAAAACAATATC
This sequence comes from Schistocerca serialis cubense, assembly GCF_023864345.2. Classification (NCBI taxonomy): domain Eukaryota; kingdom Metazoa; phylum Arthropoda; class Insecta; order Orthoptera; family Acrididae; genus Schistocerca; species Schistocerca serialis. The sequence goes on from NC_064644.1 coordinate 562,683,307, forward strand.
CAAGTGTCTTACTTCATGAATTTTATTTGTTTGAATGTAATTTTTTGAAATTTCTAGTGGCAACTGAAATCGATCATACAGAAAGTATACGCTTTGGACGTTTACCTCTGCAAACTCTTCAAAATTTCGTGCAGTGGTTTACTACATTTAATGCTGCACAATAAGTGCGTTTGTAAGTAGGCTTATGAAACGTCCCCTTTGAACAATTCTTACAAGACTGTCCTTAAACTGACACACAATATTTTGTTAACGCAACGCAATCTGACTTTCAAAATTCTCTACAAAAGAGTGGCCCTGTCTAACATTAAACTATACCTTTCACAAATCACTTACCTCACAAAAATCTTCGCTGCTCAAGCTACTGCAATACAGCGAGCGCCACTACTGCCAGCTAAATAAAGATTCAAACTATGGAAGGCACTAACTACTGATAGGGATAGTTAGCAAATGAAAGATATTAATAGAGAACAAACAATGTATTTACCTTGATATCATCATATATAAATATTGCAGTTCATGACAAATTACAAATCTCCGCCATCTCTCTCCCCACATCCACCACTGCTGGCGGCTCACCTCCAACTGCGCAACGCTACGCGCTGTTCACATCCAGCTGCCGCTGCCCAACACTACAATGGCAGACAACAATGCAAACTAGCCACAGACTGCACACAGCACAGCCAGTGATTTTCATATTGAGCGTTACGTAACGTTGCCAATAAGAAAACATAAACATCCTACTTACATAGAGAAAACATAAACAGCCTACTTACATAGCCCCCATGCTCCCCACAAAAAATTTTACAAATTTTTTTTGGGCAGTGGCCAATAATGATTTGATAAAATTTTTCATAATTACAATAACAAAGAAATCAAATGCACACACTTATTGATATTATGTTGGTCAAAAGCTAAAATTTTCTCACAGTCCATAAAGATAGTCCTAATCGTACATAACAGGAGAATAGCAGTGTTTTTCTCAAAGTCTGAGCAGTAAAAGAAAATGCACACAGAAGTAGTGGATTTCCATGCAGTCTTGAAGAAGTAGTGTTGTCCTTCCAATGGAAAGACAGTGCTGACTCTCGACATGCAGACAGGTAATGGTCCACAACAGAGCAAACCCACAGCAGAGTCATTCGAAGTTCTGACGAATATTGGTAGGTAGGTCATCACAGAGCAGACCCACCGTAGTCCTGGTAGAGATTACGATATTGGTGGGCCACCAGAGGTGCAGACCCACTGCAGTCCTTGTAGAAATAATGGTATTGATGGATCATCAAAGATGTAGACCCACTGTAGTCCTTGCAGAGATAATGGTATTGGTGGGCCACCAGAGGTGCAGATCCACTGGAGTCCTTGTAGAAATGGCCAGCAGCCATCTGTTGCGACTGTGCAGGTGCGCAATCACCATCGAAGAGTCTTGTAGAGAATATAGCAAGTCCATAAACCACCACTTGTGCACTCACAACGTTTTTGGAATTGTCCTTAGAACGAGCAATGCTGTTATCCAGTCCCTTGCTGAATTATCAACACACGTGCAAACACTATCAGTCCCTACTTCTCACATATTGTCCATATACTATGACCAACAGAAACGTGTGCAGTGAAATGTAACTTACAAGTTAATAATATCATGAACTGGTGACAATTACAATTTTATAACAGAAGAATACAATAACAAAGGTACAAAATACATCATTAAAGAACATAACAATACAGATAACATTTGTAGTAACACAGGCTTTACAAAAGAATAGAAATAAACATATACATCAGTGGAATTATGACATGAGTACATACATAAAGGATCACAATAACTTTTGAAACATCAACTTCACACATGAGCATTGAACAGAACAGAATTAATAATGTCTAACATCTTTACAAAGTAAATAACATATTATTAATGCCAATTATATTCGAGGATAACAGTATTCCTCATCATAGTGAATGTAGCTTAATATTAAAAGAAGAAAAAATTCTATGAAACTACACAGAGACAGGAAGAAAACAAATACACAAGGGTACACAAACACATAGTGGGATAACACCAATAGGAAAGGACAGGGTTCGTTTTCAGTGTAACATTCGGTACTGCAGTCCAACCCAAAACTTCATATATCTTTCCTCTTATTTCATCCTTTGTTTCCACCAAAAAAAATTCTAACTAAGCATTCTTTCTGTGTTTATATGTTCACACATCTCTTACCTCATTTTTATTTTCCATTATCTTACCTCATCATTTATTTCCAAGAAAATCCTACCTAAAATACTTTTCTTTTTTTTTTGGCCAAACCATTTTCTTATAGCGTCTAAATGCATTTCTTCCAATTCATCATAGTTAGTTTCTTATATAGTCTACCCCTCTTAAGCTAACTTAAATCTACTGAGCTCAGATGCTAACTAAGGCACGAGGCAATGCAGCAGCACAAAACATGTAACACAAACAGCAATGACCAAAAAAAATGCAGAGTGCAAAGCAAGCAGCAGTAAATCTAAATTAACAGATAAAATGCAAAATTACAACTAATATGAGCCAATGAGCAGCAACAAAAAAAAATCTGTTGTAAAACTGGCTTAACAGAGTAATGTAATGTGAAATTTAGTAGCACTATGCCTGGCAAACAGCAACAGCAAATGCAATAACTTATATCTAAACATGACATAGCTCAAGCAGAAAAAATATTACAGTAAAAACAACAATGCAGATAACGGAAGTGTATATTCACATCTTAATGTCTATGTAATTAAAGTGGTGCACCACAAGAAGTTATTCTACCAAAAAGTTACCAATTACTTGAAAAGAAAATTATGAATGCAGTTACTAGTTCCTTCTTATTGTTCTTTCCTTTCCAAGTGCTCCTTTTTTAAAGAATGTGGATCATAAAATAATTATTTAATAGATCTGTTGACAGAAAGTGTTCACATTAGCAAATGCATTTTATTTTATAAAAGCAATGCTGCAACACAGCTGGAAAACAGATGTCAAATGAAATAAGCAACTATGAAAAGCAAAGCATAAAAATATCATTCAGTAGTCATGTGACATTTCATAAGTTAGTAGAAATTCTCTCAACGCTCATAGAAAGACGCTTGTCATAATCAGGTGTGCAGATGTAAAAATATTTCTTGTCATTTTAGTAGGCATTTCAGTAAATATCGTAAATTAAGAGCTAGTGTAATCATATGTTTTCAAGTTCGACCATGTCGTTTTTGCGATGCTTTCTACAAAGGAATGTCAGAAGCGAGGTTAATGGCCTCTTTTTTTTTTTCTACCTAATGGCTTTTTCTCCGGGCGGCTGGCCCAGCTGGGCGCCACAACGCATTACGTGCAGGTGGTCACTTAACTTTCGTATGGAAATATTTACGACAGCAGTTTCCGCTACAGTGACAGTCTCACATAGAAATATTTCACAGGTCAAGAATGAGCGTTGCAAATCTGTAGAAACAAAATGCTATTGATATAACAGTGTCCAAAAAATTTTCGTCTGCATTGTAATACATTCATGCATATACACACACATTTCATAACTCTTAAAGTACGTTTCTTGGTTTCCAACATCCTTTTCATAAATCAGAGTCCCTAATCCATACTCCTTATTCCTTACCTTATTACACATATACATATTCATATTCATCAACACGTCTTCAATATTTCATCATAATAGCTACATAGCATAATCAGATTCCTCATATAGCATCAGCTTATTTATCATAAACATACCTCAGCAGCATAATACACATCGTCGTCATAAAAATAACATCATTAACACCTCAGTCAAATCTCAAAATCGTCGTAGCTTTCTGCAATAATTCCAAACCTAAAGAAAATTCTCTGCTCATGTCAAAAGTGTCATCTGCCTCAAACGTACTTTAAAAATCATGATCTCATACCAAATACATCATTCAAAGCTCTCATAGTATCACAATGATTCCGAAAAAATATGAACAGTTTACAAAGTACAGACAAAATACAGTTTCATAAGTGTGAAGTTACCCAACTGTGGATTGCGTAAACCTGTGTCACAGATGTAGCAAAAATAAATGTTTGTCTCTCTCAGTTAAATGATCGGATAGCTGTGTAATTTGTGTGTTAGAGAAATATGGTACCGATGTGTAAAGTTGTATAAGCAAATACCATATTAGCTAGGGTTCCTTGTGGTTGCCACACACATGGTACACAAAGTAAGCGTGTACCCCCCTGAGGATTAATGTAATTATACCCTCAGGTGTTACAGATTACACCAATGGAATGAAATATTCCACGGAAAACTTTCTTTGTAATTCAAAAATCTTTAAAAATAAATGTTTTAAGTATAAAATTGATCACTGAAATGCGTGTCCTGTAGCGCTAAATGTGCATCTTGTTGTAAGATAATCTCTGTGGAAGTGTCGTAGTTATTTTCCTCCAAAAGCTAAGTTCTGCAGAAGCCAATGTACTTACCTCATGATAAACAAAAGTGAAATGCTTTGCGTATAGATATCGTAGTTATTATGCTTATTGGCGTGATGAAGAAAGTACTGTACAGTAACGTAATGTTGTGCCACGAAAAAGGGTGTCTCATTGTTGCTATACCACAAAAGTTACTACTAAAACATGTTTTTCTTTCCAGAAGAATTCAGAAAACTGTGCAGATATAAAACAGATACACCGCTAAAGCAACATTGTAAATTGTCACTCATTAGTAGCGTCGTGATAAAAATCGTGTAGCTGTCACATAAACTAACCTCTGTGTCATCTGGTATCTCTCAGAAAGCACTTTAAATTCAGAATGTATTTTCAAATAAACCAAAATGTTGCATTAAAATCTCATTAGCAGTACTGGTAAATGTTCTAAGTATGTGAGCCTTATAGTCGTTACGTAATCGTGCAACAAACAAGCAAGAATGTACACACACAATAACACTGTGACCTTTAAGTTTTCCTGAGTTTTTGCAAGTTGCATAACCGTATCGGTAGATGCAACTGAGTCAAATTTTGCTTGCAAGGTCTCATGATTTTCATGAACAATAGTTTGCAGTTCTTTTATGGCTGCTTCGTGATTCTGTAGTGCATTTTCATTACGCGAAAAAATAGGTTGGAAATGCTCACAAATTTGTGTTTTTACGTCATTACAGACTTCTTGACATTTCGATTCAATGTGATGTAACTCAGCAGTTAAATCCTCACGTGTTCGTTCAAGAGTTAGCTCCAATGAGTCTAACTTTTTAAGATTTTGTTCCATTGTGTCTAACTTTTGAAGCTTTTGCTGTGTTTGTCTCTGATTTTGTTCCATTGTGTCTAACTTTTTGAGATTTTGTTCCACTGTGTCTAACTGTTGCTGTGTTTGTCTCTGGTGTTGTTCCATTGTGTCTAACTTTTCAAGCTTTTGTCCCATTTGTTGCATTAATTGTAATAACAATGCACTGGTGTCTGAAACATGTTCCTCAGTGCTTTTCGGCAGTGAAGTTGCACCGGCAACATTCACATTTTGAAAAGCGGAAAATGTGTCTTGACTCATTTGAGAAAACGGTGAGAACCCAAAACCTGAGTCTGCAGTATTTGCAATATTGTGTTCTGTCATTTCGGCTTCCTGAGGCGAGCTATTGCCGACCGATCGATCGATAATGCTTCCCTCTTCACTAATTGTTTCACTGTCCACGCCATTGTTTGCCGCCCGCTCCATTTCCCTATGCACAATTACCAAATTACTACTTTGAACATCAGTTAATTCATTACTCGGTGGCGCTAACACACTGCTTTCATTTTCACTGTCATTTCTCAGTATTACGTTTTTCACACGCCATTATTGTCACAGTATTTCACACGACAACACAGAAAAACACAATTTGAAGAGCAAAAATAAGAGAACACATTAACATAACACTGAAAATAATATCTAGTTAATTACAGCTGCGAAATACTTGGTGCAAATCTATATGCATGCCACAACTGTTTTACTGTACAACAATGAAAGGCTACAACTACAAAGGAGATTCTCTCTACAATTACGCGCTAGCAATAAACAAAAGCTACACTAAATACACAAACTACAAGAAAAAATCAGAAGATTCCAGTGAGGTATCCTAGGCTAAGGGTCGACATATGAAACGTCCCCTTTGAACAATTCTTACAAGACTGTCCTTAAACTGACACACAATATTTTGTTAACGCAACGCAATCTGACTTTCAAAATTCTCTACAAAAGAGTGGCCCTGTCTAACATTAAACTATACCTTTCACAAATCACTTACCTCACAAAAATCTTCGCTGCTCAAGCTACTGCAATACAGCGAGCGCCACTACTGCCAGCTAAATAAAGATTCAAACTATGGAAGGCACTAACTACTGATAGGGATAGTTAGCAAATGAAAGATATTAATAGAGAACAAACAATGTATTTACCTTGATATCATCATATATAAATATAGCAGTTCATGACAAATTACAAATCTCCGCCATCTCTCTCCCCACATCCACCACTGCTGGCGGCTCACCTCCAACTGCGCAACGCTACGCGCTGTTCACATCCAGCTGCCGCTGCCCAACACTACAATGGCAGACAACAATGCAAACTAGCCACAGACTGCACACAGCACAGCCAGTGATTTTCATATTGAGCGTTACGTACCGTTGCCAATAAGAAAACATAAACAGCCTACTTACATAGAGAAAACATAAACAGCCTACTTACACGTTGAACATCGAAACAAATTTAAGTCATTTATGGGTGGAAGGAATCAGTCAAGAAGATGTGTAAAAATCAAATTTTTGGGCCAAATAGTTTTTGTGAAATCGAATGATAAGTGTGTCAAAGCAGTCGGAACACCATGTGTCTGCACAGGCGAGCAGTGCAGTGATGACAAAGTCGCGCGCATCGCGGAATGCGGGGAGCACGTCTCTGTAGCAGCGAAAGGGTTAATGCGGCCGTGGTGGCTTTCCTTCATAAACTGCGCGCTCCCCCCTAAACGTAAGATTGCTTGGCGCGTGCAACTGGCAACGCAGCAATCTCCCGCGTCTAGGTGGGCATGCGTGAACCGCCAAGATAAAAGAATTGAACTATATTAGGAAATAAAATCTGGACCTTATGTAACTTCTCAATGTGCCACGAAAATAAAGGTAACAATATAATAAAGATTAAGAAGACGCGAGAGCACAAAATCAGTTTGTCTACCGATGCTAGCAGATGCCGCCAGTGTCTCCTGTCTGTGCGCATGCGAAGTATGCAGCGTACTCGGATATTTAGACCTTCAGCTCGGCAGAATCGGTAGATCAGGGACGTCATACACACACTCGCGCCGTAGTCGGTCGCTCATCTGCACGCAGGAACGAAAGGCGCACACACTTCCGAGTAGTCGATTTCGACCAGAAAGTCGCTCGTGTAAGGCGGGCTTTAGGCGACGGCGGGCAGCGCCCAGCTGGCACGCGGCCCGCCCACGGCGCCGCGGGGATGGAGAAGAGGGCAGCGGGGTGTTGGGGGGGGGGGAGGGGGGGGGGCGCCCATTCACGGCGTGGCGTCGCGGCCACCGCCGTACGACCCGCCAGCCGCCAGAGGCAGCGCAGCCCGCACCAGCGGCGGGTGGCCGGGATGCGCCCCGACCTGGCGCTCAATGAAAGTGAGCCGGGCTAGAGCAGGCCGGGCGCCGCGACGCTCGGCATCGACCCGTGACGTCACGGCGGCCGGGTGCGGGTCAGGGGCGGCGCGGCCGCCAGCTGTGCGTCCCGTCCCCCGCACAGCTCGGCGGGGCCTCGCCTGACGACTCTGGCTGGCACTGACACGCGCGCGGCAGGACCTCTGTCGTCAGCGTTCGCTGCCCCCCCAGGTACGTGCTTCTCACAAGGGAACCTCCCCATCGCACCCCCCCCCCCCAAATTTAATTATAAGTTGGCACAGTGGATATGCCTTGAAAAACTGAACACAGATCAATCGAGAAAACAGGAAGAAGTTGTGTGGAACTATGAAAAAAATAAGCAAAATATACAAACTGAGTAGTCCATGCGCAAGATAGGCAACATCAAGGATAGTGTGAGCTCAGGAGCGCCGTGGTAACATGGTTAGCGTGAGCAGCTGCGGAAGCAGAGGTCCTTGGTTCAAGTCTTCCCTCGAGTGAGAAGTTTAATTTTTTATTTTCAGACAATTATTATCTGTCCGTCCGTCCGATGCGAGGTAACTGTGCCGTAGTATGGGGACGCTACACCTAAACAAACATCGAAACACCTAAATCGGGCAAGGTAGAAGAATCTTTTTACCCATTCGCCAAGTGTACAAGTTAGGTGGGTCGACAACATATTCCTGTCATGTGACGCACATGCCGTCACCAGTGTCGTATAGAATATATCAGACGTGTTTTCCTGTGGAGGAATCGGTTGACCTATGACCTTGCGATCAAATGTTTTCGGTTCCCATTGGAGAGGCACGTTCTTTCGTCTACTAATCGCACGGTTTTGCGGTGCGGTCACAAAACACAGACACTAAACTTTTTACAGTGAACAGAGACGTCAATGAACGAACGGACAGATCATAACTTTGCGAAAATAAAGAAAGCAAGACGTTTTTTTTAATCTCATTTTGTTCGTTTTTGTTCGTTGTATCTGCTCTGGGCGGACGTCGAAAGACACCCTTTTGAGTTCGTTGTTGATCCATTAACTCAGTTTTTTTTATTACAGAGGGCAACTATCCCTCTGACCGAACACGCTGAGCTACCGTGCCGGCAGTCTTGAACCAAGGACCTTTCGTTCCGCAGCTGCTCACGCTAACCCCGGGACCACGACACACCTGAGCTCACACTAGCCTTGATGTTGCCTATCTTGCGCATGTACTACTCAGTTTGTATATTTTGCTTATTTTTTTCATAGTTCCACACAACTTCTTCCTGTTTCCTCGATTGATCTGTGTTCAGTTTTTCGAGGCCTATCCACTGTGCCAACTTGTAACTAAATCTGAGGGGGGTCCGATGGGAAGGTTCCCTTGTCAGAATGGAAGTACGTGACCTCGAACGTTCAGAACAGCACGAAAGCAAGATTAGTGTTGAACGTCCTGTCGACAGAGAGGTCATTAGAGACAGAGTGCAAGGTCGGATTAGGGAAGGAAAAGCTATAGACATACAAAATGGTTCAAATGGTTCTGAGCACTATGGGACTCAACTTCTGAGGTCATTAGTCCCCTAGAACTTAGAACTAGTTACACCTAACTAACCTAAGGACATCACACACATCCATGCCCGAGGCAGGATTCGAACCTGCGACCGTAGCGGTCTCGCGGATCCAGACTGCAGCGCCTAGAACCGCACGGCCACTTCAGCCGGCTATAGACATACAGAGCACAGTTTTAGACTCCGTTATTGGTCCTGATTACCTATAATGCGTGTACCTCCACGAAATCCAACTGTCAGCCTGTATGGGTTTACTTTAATTCTCCGGAAGGTGTGGTTAACACTCCAGGTGAGTCTGTCTTACTATTTCTACCTGTTTAGGACACGCACCGGAATGCGTTTTGGCATAGCAGTACGACCAGGAAACGCTTTCTGCTGATGACGATTAATCATACCAGTAGGAAAACCTGTGGGTAAAGGCAAAGGTGGTAATGATTCTGGTCCCGTGATCTTCCGGTCATCTCTTATAAACTCGATTGTACTTACAATCCAGTTGTAAACTCCGAGCCCAGTTATACTGTTTTGCGCGTGCTGTGACGTGGAGACCCAAGGGGTAGGGTGTGGAAGTGAATCCAGCAACGACAAGCAACATGCAGATCCTTTTTTATAAATAGTGTTAATCTACACACGATAATGTATATCAAAGGAGGAAATTTAACGCTTTATATTTATTAAAACAGCAGGCCTGATGTCTATAAAAGGCGAGATGCCACTCCGAGGCGAACAATACATCCCAATCCCGACAACTTTAGAGGCAAACGAGGTAATGCTAAAATTGGAAATTAACCTAGCGTAGAGGATTACACTAATGTATGGACGACTCTGATATTGTTTTAAGCAGAACTAAGACCAGTTTTTTCACAAAATGATACAGACAATTTAGATTTTCACCCTCAGTGCTTACCTAAACCACCCTTATGCATCTTCTGTAGTAAATGTCTCGGAATTCATTGCTATACGTATACCAGTACAACATCAGTAGCAGTTTGTGTAATCGATTTCCACGTTCAAAAATTGAAACTCTAGAAGCAGACAGGTAGTTTACATTAGATTCCCACATGCAAACGCACTTTACTAACACGCAGTAATTGCTTTAAGAACCACGGTGTGTTGTGGACGGAGCCGACATTATATTTCGGCAGATTTTTCTGGTCCTATTATATCAATATATAGTTTCCTGGTCCTATTATATCAGTATATAGTTTCCTCGCATTACTATTGTTATCCTGTTAGACCTTGAATGATTAGTCACTCAAATGTCACTCGTGGTAAGACACACAGTTTTGGTAAGACATACAGTTTTGCCTGCGGATGCTTTGTGCCACTGTTTTCGGAATGAGCGATTTACATTCTAAGCACATTTTCGTGTGGCTCTGAGCGATGGAGCCGGCCGGAGTGGCCGAGCGGTTCTGTGCGCCTCAGTCTGGAACCGCACTACAGCTACGGTCGAAGGTTCGAATCCTGCCTCGGACATGGATGTGTGTGATGTCCTTAGGTTAGTTAGGTTTAAGTAGTTCTAGGGGACTGATGACCTCAGAAGTTAAGTCCCATAGTGCTCAGAGCCTTTTGAACCATTTTTTGAGCGATGGAAACGACGCATTTCCCTTGTGACAACTGAGAAATTGGACATTACTCAGGAACAATGAACGTCTCCAAAAATAAATCGATTGGTCAGAAAAAGTATCTAGCGCTATGAATCAACTGTAGCTATCACGAACACGAGGCGGAAAATGAGACAAATGGCTCTGAGCACTATGGGACTTAACATCTGAGGTCATCAGTCCCCTAGAACTTAGAACTACTTAATCCTAACCTAAGGACATCACACACATCCATGCCCGAGGCAGGATTCGAACCTGCGACCGTAGCGGTAGTGCGGTTCCAGACTGAAGCGCCTAGAACCGCTCAGCCACACCGGCCGGCAAAATGAGACAGATAGGCACTGCTACAGCTTCATGTGCGCTGGCAACTGACCCCAGATTTTTGATTGGGAGCGTGAACGGCGTCATTGCTGGAAAACACCTCGGGTCCAGTTATGCGCGCCCACTCCTCCGCCGGTCACGGTCGCAGTTTCTCTCGGGTCGCGGGATCGCCGCCGAGCGATGACTGATGTTGACACACGCCCGTCGGTGCCTCAACCAGGAAAGTATACTTGCGTAATTTTCGCCATTATATATTTTTTTAGTCTTAGGGTGATATGTAATTTATTCACAACCAGTTTATTAAGCAATAATCAATTAAGGATGGATGCGCCTTTTTGAAAGTACACAAATTACTGCTTTGTTTTATCATCGAAACATGTTTCACCACTGTTGTGGCATCCTCAGTGGGTTTTTTATTATTTTACTGAACTACATACATACAGGTTATTTTTTAGGTTAAGGACTACTATACAACAGATTTTGGTGCCATTGAAACTGTATGTGCACTTTGCCTTTTATTTCACATGGTGTGTGTCCTCTGTCTGCCAACCAAAACCAGCCGCAGATCTAAATCATTACAGCACGTCATCTGCAGATATGATGGATGTTAGAAAATCGTCTATATTGAATCTTTTTTCCTCTCCAATCCTTAAAATATATGTTCTGATAAAATTCGTGGTAGAAACTGGCATACGCACGAATTTTGCCACGACATATATACAAAAAATTGGATAATAAACAAAAAACATCAATGCACTCGATTTTCTAGCATCCCTCATATTTTCACATGACACTGTGTACTGATTTACACCTGTTGCTGATTTTAGTTGGGAGACAAGGAACACACACAATGTAAAATAAAATGCAAAGTGCATCCCAATTTCAATGGCAACAAACTTTGATGTATTATATTCTTTAGCCTAAAAAATATCCTACATGTATGTACTTCAGGAAAATAATAAAAGACCCACTCAGATGCTGCGATTGTGGTGAAACATGTTTGGCTGATAAAACAAAGCTATATTTTTTTGTATTCGCAGGAGGTGGACCTATCCTTAATTCACTACTATTTTTCTGCGAGCATGGGAACTGAGCCCGAAACTCCAATATGTAAGTTATGAACTACCTCTAAAAAGATTAACTACAATTAACTTGGCAACGGTCGAAAACATGTTAATTTTCACGGGATAAAAGCAGTTCTATTCTACTTTAAAACATTCCCCTAAATGGTGTTCGTAATCCATTTATTTTTGTTGACTGAAAATGCTGTATTTAAATGCATCGTTTACAATTAGTGTGATTAATATGAATCGACGTCAGAATTGGACTGCTTAATAAAACCATCGCCACAGAAATTAAGTTCTCGAAATGCGACTCGCAGCAGTAGCACTAAGCAGCACTTCTCCCGAGAGATAGAGATAGAGAGAGAGAGAGAGATAGAGAGAGAGAGAGAGAGAGAGAGAGAGAGAGAGAGAGAGAGCTGCTAAACGTGTTTCCAGTATGTTAAATCTGAACTGATTCTATGGCACGAACATTACGGAAAGACGGACTCAGTACGATATCTTCCAATGAAGAATCCGCGACATTCTCACAATAAGAATTTCTAGATGGTATGCGTGGATGTGCTATTAGGCGTCAGGTTTTGCAGCAATATAAAGACTAAAAGCAAATAGTGAAACTTCAAGAATAACGAAGAGACTCGGGGAACAACTGTTGTCTATAGGGTATTCAGTTTACATAGGCTTTAGAGGGAAAGATTAATACGATTTTGTTGTATTTACAAAATGCGCTTGCCGTCCAACGAACAAGTGTAGCGGGAGCAGAACACCCAACCATCGAAAGTACTATTTATGAGCTGGCTTGCTTGTATGCAGCAAATATATACGATGTTTTCACGGGGCCAAACAGAGTTAGGCAACAGCCATGGCAAAAATAAATGGGAACTCGGATTAACAACAGTCCAAACGATTTATTTATAAACGTTTTACAGCACTTAGATGGAGTATGACGATTGCGCTTAGCAATATAGATCAAAGTCTACTTGCACTGATCTCAATTCAACCAGTGGTATAGTCTTAGATCCAGTGAACGATGACCAGTATCACTTGTTTCATTTGTTCTCTTCTTGGGGGCGACTGTAGATAAGTTCTGAGGAGCTCGCTGAGACACAACCCTATGTCGAGGCACTACCCTGTGGTACTGCCTAAGTAAACAATTGAATAAACCGGTGTGTTTGCTTATATTCATGTTTGGTACACAAATGCTCACTTGGGAACTATTCGTGTGATGTAAGACTGCGGAGAAACATTTGGACCCATAGGTTAGGAAAGGGTGGAGACGACTGACAATGACAGATATTACATAAAACTGTTTTATTTAAAAAATGCTTTCACTGCTCAGCAAATCACATTTGTGTGTTCTACGGAACAATTGCTCTTCATCATCAAACATCTCATATAGACAAATTACTATGCTGAACCATGATAATTACTCAAACCAGGAATAGCTCAATATCATTAAATTGCTCTTACAACAATTATTGATCCAACAGCAAAGAAGGTGACCGAATTGAAGTAAGCAACTGAACGCAATAAACAGTTATTCAGGAGAGCATCAAGTAAGTTGTCTGAATTGAAATTACACTATAAACACCAGAATATTCACATGTCTCAAATTTTTGGTAACGTACTTGTACAGTTGCTAATTCTACTAAGGTTGCAATTTTAAAACAAAACTACACAACAAACGGTACGAATGGTCTAACCTATATAATTGCTTCCACACTCACAGGGGATATTATAAATTCTAGGGACACTGAGGCCAAAACTGTCCTTCACAGGGCGCATCATCTCCTTAATTTTCTTAGGAGGACGAAAAATCCGTCTTTTACCCCGTTTACCCAGGACTCTTCCTATTTTGCTGGATATAGCGCCACAAAAAAGAAGAACCGCAGTAGGCAGTTGCGGAGTACAGGCTCGCGAACCAACATAAAATACTGTTCGATGAAACAAAAATTTTGCCCCATTCCTCGACATACTGCGATTCTGTTATCCAGGAGGCTGTTGAAGTAAGAGTGGGCGAGAAGAACTTTCACCGTGATAGCGGATACTATCTGAGCGGTGCATGGAAACGAGCGCTCGATGCAGAGAAGTGGTAGAGACGTTCCTTCCAAGGTTTACGTTCCAACGGAAGCGGTGGCGCCACCAGCGCACACATTGACACCGTCTGCGACAGCAGTACGTAATCGCCCACCAATCACAAGCCGACCAATCAGAAGCCGTGCACGGACAATATAAGGCCACCACAGGAGCAGTGAAGACAGTTTGTTGCTCCTGACGATGACAATGGAGGCTATCGTCGAAAGCTTGAGATTTTATCCCGAACTGACGTGGCAAGAAAACCGAGATAGTTTTATATATAAGTGCCGTCGCGAAAGACTTTGTTCTCATAGTACTACAACAAAATTTAATTTAAGATCAGTCATCATCAGTCTTCTGCTGTATTATCAGGTCATTTGCCTCTCCATTTTCTGCGATCCATTGCTTCCTTCTTAAGGCTGCTGTATGTTGTACCGTCCATCACGTCATCCAGTATCTGAAATCTCTTCCTTCCTCGCTTCCTTTTCCCTTCTACAGAACCTTCTAAAACTGATTTTATCAGCCCATCATTCTTTCTTAATATATGCCCAATCCAATTTCTTTTTGTTTTTATTACATCTGATAACTGTCTTTTCTCTCCCACTCTTCATTTTTTACTCTGCCCATCCAACTTACTCTTTCGATCCTCCGCCATGTCCACATCTCAAAAGCCTCCAGCCTTTCTGTCTTTCTTCCTCAAAGTCCATATTTCAGCGCCATACAGAAGAACACTCCATACAAAACATTTTATGAGTCTTTTCCTCGGTTCTCTGTCCAGACTGCTGCAGAAAATTCTCCTTTCCTTATAAAATGCCTCTCTCCCCATTGCTATCCTTTAATTTCTGTGCTGCACTTCCAGTCTATGTCTATCCTGCTTCCAAGATACATAAGATTTTGCACCTGTTCTAATATTTCTCCATTCAGCATAATTTTTATTTCTTTGTTTCCTCCTAGTGCCAATACTTTTGTTTTCTTTGTGTGGATTTTTAATTCCATAATTTTGTCCGTTAGCTTCAATGGTTCCCACTAAATCCTGTAATTCCTTTTCCCCTGTGACTAGAAGGACCATTTCATCAGCAAACCTCAAACTCCCTACTCTTTTTCCTCCAATTTCTACTCCTTTCTCATATCATGAGCATTGGTCAATCATATTTTCCAAGTAGCGGCTGAAAAGGGTAGGTGATAGCATCCTTGTCTTACTTCTTTTCCTAGCCTGATCCAGTTTGTACTTTCTCCTCTCAGTTTTCATTGAGATATAGTGGGTTTACAGGTCTTCTGGTTTTCCAGTCCACTTTTCCCTCATTACAGCCACCAGCTAGTCCCAAGCCACATTATGAAATGCCTTTTTTAGATCGATGAAGCACATATAGAGGTCTCTTCCTTTTTCAATAAACCTTTCTCCCAAGATTCGTAGGGGCCTTATTGCATCTCTGGTGCCCCTATTCCATAAGATCAGTATTCGATATAAATGGTATAATGTCTTGTTTATAGCATTTAGTCTCTTCTGCGTAACATTCCTCATTTCATATAAGGAGTTGTGCCTTATGCAACTGATAATCATTTTGGCATGATATTAATTTTATTGTATCCCAGTACAGCCGGAACAAATTATAAATATTAATTAGGTTACCCTCCATTCAGAGGCTGTTGCACGCAGTGACTGTTATTGACTTGTAAATAATAGATTTCAGCTATCAGTCGTCCTTTTGAAATTTTATTGGCAGATCTAGATTTCAGCTAGAAACTAGCCATTCTCAATGCAGTATTATTTTTGATCAATGCATGTAATGCCTGTTGGTCGGGCTTCATCCCCAGTTCGTAGACAAGACAGGAACTGTGGATGAAGCCCGACCAACAGGCATTACATGCATTGATCAAAAATGATACTGCATTGAGAATGGCTAGTTTCTAGCTGAAATCTAGATCTGCCAATAAAATTTCAAAAGGACGACTGATAGCTGAAATCTATTATTTACAAATTATAAACAGGTCTGTGGACTTCCGATCATTGTAGGACTAATAACAGTAAGACTCCATAATAGCGGATTCCAGTAGAAGATGCAATTCTTGTTTGTACGTACACACCCAGTTACAACTTAACATGTGCAGAAACGTAGTTTGTCTGCTGAGTTGAGCGAGAGAGTTCGGGCCTACCTTTATGACGTACGCGCCGCGGCCTGTCTTTCTCGTAGGCACGCTCAACGTTCAGATGCACGGTCCGTTTTGCCGACGGCTTAACCCATGTCGCGCCTGAGTTGTAGGCAGCGGAAAGCTCTTCTAAGCTGGCTGCGTCCTCTATCTTCTGCAGGACGCAGTTGATTTAAACAACGAAACCACATTCGAAAGATGATCGCAAAATATCTACGAGTGTACCAACCACTCACTATTTATTAGAAGAAATACAAGGAAATGTAATTCAGGCTCAAGAGCTAATTTATTAATATCTCGTGGATTTGTTTTCTCTGGGTCTTCACTCACGTCATTAGGCTGCTGCGATCCGCCTCAACTTTATCTCCTGTGGCATTCTCTTCATCTCAGAGTAACACTTACACCTAACTTTCTCAATTATTTTGTTAGATGCGTTCCAATCTCTATTTTGCGCTACACTTTCTGTCCCCTACGGCTCCCTCTAGTCACACGGAAAACCGATGCCTTAAACATTTCCTGTTACATTGTCCCTTCTACTTTTCAGTGTTTTCCACATTTTACATTCCTACAAAATTTCGAAAAGTACCTCATATCCCATCTTATCAGCCCACCGAAATTTCAACATCCTCCTGTAGCACCCCATCTCAAACGCTTCTTCCAAACTCTCTTCTGTTTTTCCCTTGGGCCATGATTCGCATCTAAGCAGTGCAGCGGTACAAGTTCTAAGAAATTTCGTTCTGAAACTAAGTTCTATGATTTACTCTCAGTCAAACGCTCACTAGACTGTTCATTAAATTCAATAAGTGCTTTTCATGATTATAGCAATGTCATTAGCGGATGAAATAATTGATATCCTTTCACCTTCAATTTTAATTCCTCTTTTGAACCTTTCCTTTATTTCAGTCATTGCCTTTCCGATCTACAGGCTGAACAGTAGCAGAGAAATAGAGCACGCCCGTCAAACTTTTTTTTTTTTTTTAATCCAAGCATTTCTTTCTTGGTGTTGTACTCTCATTTTCTACCCTTGATTCTTGTGTATAGTGTATATTACATTCTTTTCCCATAGTTTAGAGCTACATTTCTAGGAATTTCGGACATATTGCTACATTTTACCTTGTCGAACACTTTATTCAGGAAGACAAATTCAGTGAAAATCTTTTCATTTTCCTCAAGTCTGTTTCCACTACTAAGTGCAACGTCAGAACTTACCGTCGTATAATAGATTCCAGGCTTCTTTTCCACATTTTTGTATATAATTCTCGACAGCTCAGAAATTGCGAAGGAACGTTTCCCATGCCTTCCGTTTACTGGTCGCAAGTCTTCTAGAGCTCTGTTAAACTCTTACTTTAATACTGGATTCCCTATGCCTTCCAGATCGACACTCTTTTTCTTCTTCTGTCAGGTCATCTGACTGTTCTTCCCTTTCGTAGAGATCTTCAGTGTTCAGTTTCGATTTATCGTCTCTCTCCTTTGTGTCTAACAGTGGAATTGGTAGTGAGGTTTAACTTTCTTACACTTCCTACTGACAGCGCTCCCTAGTGACTTGGATTATTGTATCTTGACTTCTGCTGAGCATTTTTGCCTACTACCTTAATAGATAAATTTCAGTATTTCTTCCAGTTTCTTTGCACTTATCGTGCTTGTATGTATGTTGTCTTTTCAGCTTCTGTAATTGCCCTCTTTACAGATGTCCTATCCTCTTCAAGTGAACGCGCCTACTGTGATGTGATATTCATTATCGCAGCAAGTCCTCACAGAACCTCAAACGCCCATCAACATTTGTCGAGACTTCAGTATCCCACTTCTTTACACTTTGATTCTTCCAGACCATTCTCTTATTCAGTTAACTCTTGATTATTACCAAACTGTGATCTGAATATGTATCTACTTCTTGGTACGCCTCGCAGTCTGATTCCGTGAACTCTGTTTCACGATGATGTTCAAATGGCTCTGAGCACTATGGGACTTAACTTCTGTGGTCATCAGTCCCCTCGAACTTAGAACTACTTAAACCTAACTAACCTAAGCACATCATACACATCCATGCCCGAGGCAGGATTCGAACCTGCGACCGTAGCGGTCGCGCGGTTCCAGACTGTAGCGCCTAGAAACGCTCGGCCACTCCGGCCGGCTCACGATGATGTAATCCAGCTGGAATCTTCCCGTTATTCCAAGCTTTTTTCAACATGCTTCCTTCTGTTGGTATTCTTGGAAATTGCATTTGCTATTACTGGCTGAATTTTACTGCAGGAAACTTTCCCCCCTCTCATTCCTATGACAGCACATTTCCTCCGTAACTCTATGTCCTCGCCGTTTCCCTATTACAGCATTCCGATCACCCATGGTTATTAGATTTTCGTTAGATTTTACACAGTGCGTTAACCTGTCAGTGCCCTCGTATACTCTACCCCTCCTCTCTTGTTTGTGACGTTGGCATGTATCTCTGAACTATGACTACTGGCGTCGTTTAGCTGTCGCTTCTCGTGACGGAACCCTGTCACTAATGTGTTCACAATAACCCTTTGCCATACATTCCTGTTCGCAACGAATCCTGCTCCTGTTTTACTATTTTCCCTGCTATTGATATTACCTACATTCATCTCAGCAGAAATCCTTATCTTCTTTTAAGTTTCACTTCGATGACAAGACTGAGCCTTTACATTCCCTTTTTCAGGTTTTCTATCTTCCCTGCTACAGTCAGACTTCTGACTTCCCTCACTTCGCTTCTTATGACTTTAGGCCTACCTTTGGTTATTCAGTCTTTTTTCTCAATGTAACCTCGTCCTTACCAAGTAACGCTAATACAGGAGATAAAGAAGACACAAAGAAGAGCGACTCGTTTTGTCACAGGTTGGCCTAGTCAGAACGAGAGCGAACGTGCGCGTCAAACTACAATGGCAGACGTGCGCCATTGGCGAATGGGCCAGACAACGAGGGATAGAGAGGCATCAGACGTACCCTCCGTCAGAAATCGTAAAGTCAAGGACAGAGGTATCGAATGATGTACTGCGGGTATAAGACACCAGTGGAAGGCAGAGGCAGGATTGGTGGAGGCGGTATTGAGTTGTAAGCTCTGGAGTTCGTTTCAACAGTATTTCAATCAAACTTTTTACATAGATTACTTACTACGTAGAAAAACAGTACAAGTGAGATGCATAACCCCTAGGACTCAAGGCGGAGGGAATGCTGGTAAAAGGGGGCGACATGGAGAATTAATCGTGAATGACCAATATAAGAGTAGAACCCTGACTGTCGGAGTCACTCGGATGTTTGGTGGGATTTGGGGTGAGGAGGAGGAGGGTGGGGGAGGAGTAGAGTGAGCCGGCCGGAGTGGCCGTGCGGTTCTAGGCGCTACAGTCTAGAGCGGAGCGACCACTACGGTCGCAGGTTCGAATCCTGCCTCGGGCATGGATGTGTGTGATGTCCTTAGGTTAGTTAGGTTTAATTAGTTCTAAGTTCTAGGCGACTGATGACCTCAGAAGTTAAGTCGCATAGTGCTCAGAACCATTTAAACCATTTGAGGAGTAGAGTGAAAGGCCTGGGTACGGAACACGCTGGTCAACGCAGCTGAAGCAGTTACACGGAAGGGAGGGGTTGAGTCGGTTGCTTTACCGTGGTTTTCACCCATTCCACCTATTCCCCTTTCAGTTTTTCATGATTTTTGGTTTCCTTGATATACAAAGTGAACCCGAATCCCATAGAAAAAATTTCCAAGATTGTGTGGGATGGTTTGTGAGTATTTTCACGTAAGGGACTCATGGTCACCACTGGGTCGTTGAGTAATTATGACTCAGTCGGTTTGTTTGCCCAGTCTGTTTCAATGAAAACATTGTGAGACGAGTTAAAAAGATCTATATCATTCAGTCATCGAAAAGCGTAACATAAATCACAGAGTAATGCAACAATCATCAGACAAAAAATAACACTTCTATCGTAATGTGTTCAACCAGTGCTGTAACAAACAGTACGTAGAAAGTGCATATCGGCCAACCCTGCATCAGTAAACCTACCCACAGTGTTATCCATCATTATTAACGTATAACTAATATTGCTAAGAAAAACAGATACGTGGCAGAACCCAGAATATAGGCTTGAGACCGTGAAATGCACGTTGCTGTTGTCAGCAGCTAGCAGTCTACCGTGACGGGAGGGCAGAAGTTTGTTTCCAAACAAAATATACAGCCCGTACCGTCGACATTTGCATCACTGTGCACATATTTTCAGCGTAATACAGATACGAAGATAGATGTGGGTAAGAAATAAAGTGGAAACTAATTACTTTGTAACGAACCATTCTACACCACAGCTTCCTTATACCGTGAAACTCGGAAGATATCCCTGAAGCCCAGAAAAATTCGAAAATGTACCTCTCTGTAGATGGCACAAGTATGGTATTATAGAAGAACGTTGAAAATTAGGTGGACCGATCAGATAAAAAACGGGAACATTCTTACAGAATTGCCAAGCAAAAGAAACACTGATAACGAGAGTATGGTGGGGCATGTGTTAAGACTTAATGGAGTAACTTCCATGATACTACAGGGAGTTGGAGAGCGTAATGACTGCAGCAGAAGACAGAGGTTTGAATACATGCGACAAATAATTGAAGACGTGCTGCTGTGAAATGCAGAGGTTGCCACAGGAGAAGAATTCGTCCTGGGCCACATCAAACCAGCCAGAGGAGTGATGACCCAATAAATGTAAAAATAAAATCGGAAACGCTGGACGATTATTTGTATCCAGCGCGAGTCCTGCATCTTATCAGTGGCTCTGGCACCGATTCTCGTAGACGGAGAAGGAACTGGGGGGTTGTTTGGGGAAGGAGACCAGACAGCGAGGTCATCGGCCTCATCGGATTAGGGGAGGACGGGGAAGGAAGTCGGCCGCGCCCTTTCAAAGGAACCATCCCAGCATTTGCCTGAAGCGATTTAGAGAAGTCACAGAAAACCTAAATCAGAATGACCAGGCGCGGGATTGAACCGTCGTCCTCCCGATTACGAGCCCAGTGTGCCAGCTACTGCGCCACCTCGCTCGGTAGGAGAAGGAACTGATTGTAGCTTTGTCGAAGGAAACCGTTCTGGCGTTCGCCTGAAATAATTTATGAAAAACACGAGAAAATTGAAAATTGACGTCCGGGTGTTAATTTGAACTTGCTCCTCCTGAACAGAACGACAAGCTCGGCGTTCAAACCACTCCACTACCTTCCCCGGCGTAAAGCCTTTCTATCACTCCAAAAACAAGCTTCCCGTCGTGCTGGTATTCTTTAGAGGGAACTTTGTTTTTGTCTATATTTTAAAACTTTGATTTAGTGTGCTACCCTCTGTAATAATTTTTAGCTGTCGCCAAAATACCTGAATGATTTTCATACGGTAAATACAGATCAGAACGCTTCTGGCTGAGTAACTGGTGGACCCTCGCGTCCTTTCCTCGTGATGGCTGGTGGAGTACCTCGACAGCCAGCAGGCAGTGAACGGAACACCGATAGGCTAAAGACTTCTTTTTTTCTTCTTTTTGCTACTTGTGCGCCACGGCAGTTAGGTGAACGACGTAATTATAACGACCAAAGCTGCTACTATTTAACCTGTTCTTTAGTTCAGCGACAAACTGCGATCTCGCGTCTTCGGCAGGCCTAGAACTAGACATCGTTGAAAACAATAGGACGGCCACAATTTCACATTAGTTATATTACTAAAAGATTAAAAGTCACCTTATCGTCTCCAGGAGTAAGTAAAATTTTATTTTCTGTGTTTTTACAGTTGTTGTTGTTGTTGGGGTCTTCAGTCCTGAGACTGGTTTGATGCAGCTCTCCATGCTACTCTATCCTGTGCAAGCTTTTTCATCTCCCAGTACCTACTGCAACCTACATCCTTCTGAATCTGCTTAGTGTATTCATCTCTTGGTCTCCCTCTACGATTTTTACCCTCCACGCTCCCCTCCAATACTAAATTGGTGATCCCTTGATGCCTCAGAACATGTCCTACCAACCGATCCCTTCTTCTGGTCAAGTTGTGCCACAAACTTCTCTTCTCCCCAATCCTATTCAATACTTCCTCATTAGTTATGTGATCTACCCATCTAATCTTCAGCATTCTTCTGTAGCACCACATTTCGAAAGCTTCTATTCTCTTCTTGTCCAAACTATTTATCGTCCATGTTTCACTTCCATACATGGCTACACTCCATACGAATACTTTCAGAAATGACTTCCTGACACTTAAATCGATACTGGATGTTAACAAATTTCTCCTCTTCAGAAACGCTTTCCTTGCCATTGCCAGCCTACATTTTATATCCTCTCTACTTCGACCATCATCAGTTATTTTGCTCCCCAAATAGCAAAACTCCTTTACTACTTTAAGTGTCTCATTTCCTAATCTAATTCCCTCAGCATCACCCGACTTAATTAGACTACATTCCATTATCCTTGTTTTGCTTTTGTTGATGTTCATCTTATATCTTCCTTTCAAGACACTGTCCATTCCATTCAACTGCTCTTCCAAGTCCTTTGCTGTCTCTGACAGAATTACAATGTCATCGGCGAACCTCAAAGTTTTTATTTCTACTCCATGAATTTTAATACCTACTCCGAATTTTTCTTTTGTTTCCTTTACTGCTTGCTCAATATTCAGATTGAACAACATCGGGGAGAGGTTACAACCCTGTCTTACTCCCTTCCCAACCACTGCTTCCCTTTCATGTCCTTCGACTCTTATAACTGCCATCTGGTTTCTGTACAAATTGTAAATAGCCTTTCGCTCCCTGTATTTTACCCCTGCCACCTTTAGAATTTGAAAGAGAGTATTCCAGTCAACATTGTCAAAAGCTTTCTCTACAAATGCTAGAAACGTAGGTTTGCCTTTCCTTAATCTTTCTTCTAAGATAAGTCGTAAGGTCAGTATTGCCTCACGTGTTCCAGTGTTTCTACGGAATCCAAACTGATCTTCCCCGAGGTTGGCTTCTACTAGTTTTTCCATTCGTCTGTAAAGAATTCGTGTTAGTATTTTGCAGTTGTGACTTATTAAGCTGATAGTTCGGTAATTTTCACATCTGTCAACATCTGCTTTCTTTGGGATTGGAATTATTATATTCTTCTTGAAGTCTGTGGGTATTTCGCTTGTTTCATACATCTTGCTCACCAGATGGTAGAGTTTTGTCAGGACTGGCTCTCCCACGGCCGTCAGTAGTTCCAATGGAATATTGTCTACTCCGGGGGCCTTGTTTCGACTCAGGTCTTTCAGTGCTCTGTCAAACTCTTCACGCAGTATCATATCTCCCATTTCATCTTCATCTACATCCTCTTCCATTTCCATAGTTAGTGACCCAATTTAAAAGTTTGAAATGCTGTCGTAATCGACTCATGCAGAGGTACCTCGACGTCATAGCCGCATTTCAAGATTTACCTCCTTTTATTAAGATGAATATCTATATAATGACAGCATCAGGAACGTGTAACGAAAATAATATTTAATTTACTGAGAATTTATCTTCTGTGAAAGGCAGCGATGTGTGAACTGTGTAATCATTAATATCCCCTGTGAATGACAAAGGTAGAGAGTCTATCAAACAATTATAAATACAACTGACGAGCGTAGAAAATCTCCCTTACGAACAGAACTCTCTTACCATTGGACCGCTCTTGCAACTAGCTCTCTGTCTAGGAATTAGATCTTTCTCGATTGCTGTCAGTGAGCTACGTTATTTAATATGAGTCTTATTTGCGTGTGTAGATCGAATGTTCATTAAAAGCGTAAAAAATATCTTTTCCTTTACGACTACATCATTTGAAGAACGTCTTTTACCTTAGATGAAAAAAAAGATAATTTCATTCAGTGAAAGTGATATAATTGAATATGGAAGCTTTTCGTTTGGTTCGCGATTATTTCAAAAGTAATTTTGTATGTAATTACGATTTGCGTATTATATTCATTAGAACCTGCAGTCATTTATACTTCTAGAAGACGTAACTTTTTTGAGTGCAATTACTGTCAAAGGTAACTTCATTTCTTTTCACGATCAGTAAATTACTGAATGAATTGTTTCCAAGCTGTCGTCCATAACTATTTTGCAGTTAAGAAGTAAATGAATGTTAATAGTGTTACTATCATACTTGACTTTTACGAACGCCGTTGAGACGAAACGATAGACATAATTTCCCCGCAGTTTTCTTATAACGTTATTTCCAAAGTCAAGAATACCAATAAATAATTTTACGTAACAGTTAATGCTCTCGTTTATTAGATTCAGAATATAAAGACAGTTTCACATTATAACAGGTGGTAATATTACAGTATAATCTTACGTTAAAGAGTCTATTACAGTTAGAAACGGTGTATTTGTCTTGATGGAGCATGGCCCATGGCGTGCAAATTACTCGGACTGTATTGGTCCAGTATTTGAGAATGAGATCGTTTGGCGACTTGCAACAGGCTTAAGATGTAATTTCAGACCTTTTCGAAAATTTTTTTTTTGTTCCCCCTCCCCCTTTCCGTACAAAATAATGAAAGGAAAAAAGTTTGTCGTATATTACATTTTCGTAGTTTATGCAGCAAAACTTCAGCATTAATAATCATCTTTTAAATTTTATTTATTTAAAGCTAGTTCTGTTCATAACACATTTTGCAGACAGTGTTTATATATACCACTGAATGTACCTGTAAAATTATATCATTATAGGACAAAGTAGTTCACGAGATGTGACGTCACAAACGTTGAGAAGGCTGTTTCATACATGAGAGTTCGATTCTTTACGGAATCGTGTTGCGCGGGAGGGCGGGGGAAGGGGAGAATGTGAACTGGTTGGATACAGTAGGACAGCCACGATATCATGGAATACCACACACTACTGAAATACCGCCTGGTGATCCAAACTAGTCAAGCAATTGAATATTATCAGCAGCGGCTGTTCTGACTATAGCAATGCCGTTCATACTGAGCGACTAGCCGTAATACAATCGTACTTCAACGTTCACTGCCCTTCCAGTACAGCGCCCTACCCCCACACTTCCGCCTTCTTGTCCAGCTGATCGCCCTCGCTAGACACTCTCCCTGTTCCCCTCGCTGCCCTATGAGCAAACGATGAAAGTGAGAGTGCTCGTACACGTGGAAACAGGTTTCCACGGGAGCGCGATCGATGCGCAGGTCTAGCGCGACCTCCTCCTGGGACCTACGCGTAGGTAGCGGCGCTGACGTCAGCAAGACGGCCGGACCCGTGGCGTGGGAGCTCGGCGTCCGCCGTGTAACGGCTGTCATAAAACCCGCCGTATCGGCGGCGACCGGAGCTGCCGATGGGAATCGGAAATTAAAGCTAAACGTAATGACACAGTACCACAAAATATCGCTCTGTGTAGTGCAGTTTCTAGCAGAACAGTCCTTTATTTTCGCGGAAAAGCTGAAAAGCTAAAATACAAAATTTATCCCATTTTTCAATTCTATAATTTTCGATTTACTTTCAATTAACATTGAGTTTTATGTCAATTTTATGTGCTCCTTAATGGTTATTACATGTCTCTCTATTTTGTCACAAGCACTTGTAAAAACTGTTCAAGAACTATTTTGCACCACCTACATATCAGCAAGGGTATCTGCATTATACTCAAGAGGACAAGTAACATTAATTTTAAGATCGAATAAAAGAAAAAAGAACAGTTTTATCACAAAACTGGGTTTGCACTCCAGAGATCTAGATTAGAACTGTAGCACTTCCCAAACAATCCTCCGAGCACGAAATGCGTGTAGTCGACTTAAACCTAAGGAGACAGTCATTATAAAGAGGAAGGAACTTATTACGACCTTTCGTAGTCTACGTACGAGGGCCATACTAACAGTCGTTAGCAACCCATTCCTAAAATTCCAACATAGTAACAAAAACGACTGCGAGATCGTAATGTACAGGTATAGACTTCACATCACATGTTGCCGTATTGAGACGTATTGTCGTATCACGACACCACAGGCATACTTCCAAAATGATCATAAGTGTTTCGTTTCCTGTTACTGAATTCCTTGTTAAAGAGGTCACGAGAGTGTAATTGTCTGGTTGTCACTTACAAGGAACGAAAACACAGCAGTATTCCCATGTTGCGATTTAAGAGACTGTTGGAATAACCCTTCGTAAACACAAGATTTTTGCCTTCATTGTTACTTCATCCATCTCGCCTCATATTGGCTGGGGTGGGATGTAAGCTTTACAACATCCCGCTCTCCGACCAGAAGAATTACAAAATAAATAAAGGCATGGCAGCAAGATATACGGATAAAAGATTAAAAACTTTTAAAATTCTGTAACAAAATGATTGAAAGAGTCCACTTACATAAAATACGATGCTTCTTATTTTTCCTCCTTAAAACGGAAAATCAACAGGAAACTACAAATAATAAAACCATGTTCAAAAGGACAGCGACATACATGCACTGCACATTCACTAGAAAGCTGAAGGACATGCACAGGGGTAAAGTAGTTACGGGGAGAACGTAGGTGAAGCAGATAAACATAGAAGAGGATGGATCAGATGAGGCTTTTGTTATGTTTGGACGGTTGCAAATCACTAGCTCTGTAATTGGTACTTTTAGTCTGTTGTGGGCTTTCGGCTGAACGGTTATTAGATAAGGGTTTCCATGTTAGTTGGCGATGAGTTGTTAGTCCTAGGTACTTTAGTGTGTTAGTTAATTGGATGGAACGGTTCTAAATGGCGAGGAAGGAGTCGTCGAGGAGGAAGCTGCAGGCGGTTTCCCCTATAACTATTGTCCGTATTTTGGAAGGGTTCATTTTGAGGAGACATTGATTGCACCACAAGCTAAACTGACTGAGGTGTTCCAATACTACCCCAGAGTTGGTAGCATACGACGTGTGTATTAGTGATGGCTGTCAATGTTGTGTTCGCTATGGAGTGGTCACGCCTTTAAGTTAAGTAGCCCTGCCACTGGCAATCTGCAGTCAACAAACTGCACTGAGATAACATATGAATTAGTTCCCCAAGTTCTGATGATACTCTGCTCTAATCAGGATAGGTATCTGGAACCTAATGGTAGGAAAAGTAGAACAACTGGGTACTGACACGATATTTACTGTAAAAGCAACACTCAAAGAAAAATCTACAAATTGAACAAGTATTGACCTAGAATGTTATTTCCATTCGTTAATCTAAATTTGAGATCGGCAAAACATCTATGACTCGAAAACATCTATGAATTGAAATCGCGCCCCTGTTATTGAAATGGCTCTGAGCACTATGGGACTTAACATCTATGGTCATCAGTCCCCTAGAACTACTTAAACCTAACTAATCTAAGGACAGCACACAACACCCAGTCATCACGAGGCAGAGAAAATCCCTGACCCCGCCGGGAATCGAACCCGGGAACCCGGGCGCGGGAAGCGAGAACGCTACCGCACGACCACGAGCTGCAGACCCCTGTTATTCGACGGTAACACTAAATGGTTGACACTGATTATGAAAGCCTCCACCCTAGCTGTTACTGGTAGTAAAGAGCTCTGTGATGAAACGAATAGGGGTTAAAACATTTACTGATAAAGATTCCCTGCCTGCCGAGCCATGGTGCGTATGTCACCTAATTCGGTGCTGGGGAGGGCAGTTCTGCAGTGCCAGACGAAGTGCGTTCCGTAATGGGAAGACTGACTACATAGAGGACGTCAAATGGCGTCCTCAAACTCCTTTGGTCGAAAATACTTCCGTACAATGCCGGACACGAATCAAGACATCTGCTCGTTCAAAGCCAGGGGCAGAGAGTTTACTCAAGGGTGCGGTCGTAAAGCAGCACTTCGCAATGCCTTGGTCTCCACGAAGAAGCACAGATTCGGTTCTCGGTTGATTGATAAACGTATGATGCCGTTCCTGGTGGCGAAATCAACTCTTTATCAAATAAGATAGTGATACTGTTCACTGGGTCCTTGCCAGCAACGTCTCACAACACTACCAAGCGATATGTTGTCTCGACACCCTACAGACAGAGAGCCGCCACACGATGTTCAGTTTAGAATGGACCTCGCCAGGTATTCCTTGCACATTCTTCCGTGCTAACAAGGCTGGTGACGGCGCTTGTAAGCTGCGTCTGTACGATGTTAAGCTTTCAGCGTCGTCTCGCCGCCAGCTCTTTCTTAGAACTGGCACAACCGCAGTGAGCAGCCCATTCCACCGGTTTCTTGATGGGGCGGCAGTCCTAGGCAGTAAACGCCTCTCCCTCTCTTCCCGTTCTTTTTAGAGCCGTAAAAACTATCCTGCCGCCAGCCCTCCAACCGTGTCGCTTTAGAAGACCGCGGAGGACTTCGTTCTCCCTGCTCACAGAGCCAATGCAAAATCGTCCTCAGAGTGTCCACCGCCAGTAGCTGATTGGTCAGCGCGACAGAATGTCAATCTTAAGGGCCCGGGTTCAATTCCCGGCTGGGTCGGAGATTTTCTCCGATCAGGGACTGTGTGTTGTTCTGTCCTAATCATCATCATTTCATCCCCATCGACGCGCAAGTCGCCGAGGTGGCGTCAAATCGAAAGACTTGCAGCCGGTGCACGGTCTACCCGACGGGAGGCCCTAGTCACACGACCAGAGATCCTCAAAGTACGCATCTCTACAGAAATGTTAGTCTGAGGCTACCTATTATTAACCAGTAAATGATTAATAATTCGATAAGCCCACTTAAGAAACGTGGTCCCACACAAAGTAAGCATGAAGCAAGTTATTCATGTTTAGTAGCAAACTCTTGCCACCTTACATTGTGTTTACAGGGATCGTTGGGATTTCTGGAGCGTAGATAGAGGGCGGGGAAAGCGATATCATCAGCATACTAAAGGAAGTGGACCAGCGGAGGTGGTCTGGGTATATCTGCAGTGTAGAGAAGATAAAATGAAATGATGGGCGATTAGATAGGAAGGATACAATAAGGCCGACGTAGTAAATTAGAACAACATACAGTATGTCTGGAGTTTGAAAAGGAGACCAGAATGCCATACGTAGTCATAGGCTTTCTCTAGGCCGAAGGGGACAAAAATAGCAGATTTATGGTGTTGAGATTGTCAAATAGGAGATTAGTAACGTGCAGGAGTTGGTCATAAGAGGAAAATTTGGGATGCAAGCCACACTGGTTAACAGAAAGAAGGTGGTGTTGATTCAGGTGTTGATGCGTGCGTCAGAAGAGGATGGATTCAAAAACCTCGCTGAACTAGGAAGAGTGGTAGGAGGTATTGATAGAGGCGTTTGTGAGATTCGAGGAAAAGTAGGATTTTGGAGGTTTTTCAAAGTTCATGATAGTAATCTGTAGAGAGAATCATAAATCGTAGCTAGGGTGGCAAAAAAGGAGATGGGGCATTCTTTTGGCGCCAAAAGGTATTGTGGTCATGATTAGATTAAGAATTTTTTTTGTGTTGTGATAGGTGTATTTAATATTTTGCGAAGTATGTTGTGCATGTGGTGGAAGCTGCAAGCCAGGGGTCGATAGGGGTATTTGTGAGTTCGTGGATTATAAGGAGTAGGGAGTAATAAAATCGTGATCGTCAGAAAAGGAGAAGACGTCCAGGAGATAAGATGCAAAGCGATCAGTAACGCCCAAGCAGTCAGGTAGGGTGGTTGATGTGGAGGAACGGCTTCTGAGGGATGGAATTACTGCCAGTGAGTCGATATAATACTTTCCAGTACTTGGAGGAGTTTTTAGCATGGAGTCTAGTGCATATCTGGCGTAAGCTCCGCCGTTATTTTACATTCAATGAGTTCCTGATGTGTCTCTGTATTTGCTGGTGGGGTGTGGGTATATTCCAGTCACGAGTCCTTATTAAGGAGCGTTTTAAGCAACCAGAGCCTCAGTGGTCTAGTAGGATTGTGGGAGGAAAGTGGCACGCTGAGTACATATGATCTTGGTAGGAATGGGCGGATATACACTACTGGCCATTAAAACTACTACACAACGAACATAACGTGCTACAGACGCAAAATTTAAGCGACAGGAAGAAGATGCTGTGATATGCTAATGAATACCTTTTCAGAGCATTCACACAATGTTGGCGCCGGTGGCGACACCTACAACATGCCGACATGAGGAAAGTTTCCAACCGATTTCTCATACACAAACAGCAGTTGACCGGCGTTGCCTGGTGAAACGTTGTTGTGATGCCTCGTGTAAGGCGGAGAAATGCGTACCATCATGTTTCCGACTTTGATAAAGGTCGGATTGTAGCCTATCGCGATTGCGGTTTATCGTATCGCGACATTGCTGCTCGCGTTGGTTGAGATCCAATGACTGTTGGCAGAATATGGAATCGGTGGGTTCAGGAGGGTAATACGGACCGCCGTGCTGGATCCCAACAGCCTCGTTTCACTTGCAGTCGAGATGACAGGCATCTTATCAGCATGGCTGTAACGGATCGTGCAGCCACGTCTCGATCCTTGAGTCAACAGATAGGGACAAATGGCTCTGAGCACTATGCGACTTAACTTCTGAGGTCATCAGTCGCCTAGAACTTAGAACTAATTAAACCTAACTAACCTAAGGACAGCACACACATCCATGCCCGAGGCAGGATTCGAACCTGCGACCGTAGCGGGCGCTCGGCTCCAGACTGCAGCGCCCAGAACCGCACGGCCACTCCGGCCGGCAACAGATGGGGACGTTTGCAAGACAACAAACATCTGCACGAACAGTTCGACGACGTTTGCGGCAGCATGGACTATCAGCTCGGAGACCATGGCTGCGGTTACCCTTGACGCTGCATCACATACAGGAGCGCCTCCTACCGTGTACTCAACGACGAACCTGGGTGCACGAATGGCAAAACGTCATTTTTTCGGATGAATCTAGGTTCTGTTTACAGCATCATGATGGTCGCTTCCTTGTTTGGCGACATGGCGGTGAACGCACTTTGGAAGCGTGTTTTCGTCATCGCCATACTGGCGTATCACCCGGCGTGATGGTATGGGGTGCCACTGGTTACTCGTCTCGATCACCTCTTGTTCGCATTGACGGCACTTTGAACAGTGGACGTTACATTTCAGATGTGTTACGACCCGTGGGTCTACCCTTCATTCGATCCCTGCGAAACCCTACATTTCAGCAGGATAATGCACGACCGCATGTTGCAGGTCCTGTACAGGCCTTTCTGGATACAGAAAATGTTCGACTGCTGTACTGGCCAGCACATTCTCCAGATCTCTCACCAATCGAAAACGTCTGGTCAGTGGTGGCCGAGCAACTGGCTCGTCACAATACGCCAGTGACTACTCTTGATGAATTGTGCTATCGTGTTGAAGATGCATGGGCAGCTGTACCTGTAGACGCCATCCAAGCTCTGTTTGACTCAATGCCCAGGCGTATCAAGGCCGTTATGACGGCCAGAGGTGGTTGTTCTGGGTACTGATTTCTCAGGATCTACGCACCCAAATTGCGTGAAAATGTAATCACATGTCAGTTCTAGTATAATATATCTGTCCAATGAATACCCGTTTATCTTCTGTATTTGTTCTTGGTGTAGCAATTTTAATGGCCAGTAGTGTACTTTTCTCACTGAGATAAAAATACTGACAGTGCCATCTATTGTTTCTTTGGTGTACTACGCCATCATCAAGGTAAACATCCGAATTACTAATCTGAACAGACTCCTAAAGCCTGAAATTACGATATATTTTTCCTTGTATCCGGCTTGATGAAATAAAGCCTATACGTTGCCGCAAGCTACGGTGAAGTTACCTGTGAAAACCCCATGAAAATTCGTCAAGTAGTTTTGCAAATTTATGTATTCAGAGAGACACGACGGTTTTACAGTTTTATTGTTAGTACAAATATAGAAGATAGTATAGATAGATGTAAATCCCCCATCTGCCGCCTCTCTAGTGCTGTTTCTTAAGTGAGTGTTCAGTATTGTGCGTCCCCTGTCAGTGTTGCCAACAGCCACCATACTGTCGCTCGTTGTATTTTTATCTTGTGCGAACAGAAACCAGACTGTCGCCGTGTTTTTTAATTGTGCTTGCCTACTTACTACGTCTTTGAATCAACATCATTGACCGTTGGTTTTTATACTTTCTTCGCATCTTTTCTCCATGTTTCTGTTTTTAACAGTCACCGTTTTATCGCCTGACTTTTTGCTCTCGTATCTCCTCATTCTGTTTTTTAACTTTTCTGTAGGCTGCGGAGCGGCGTATTGTGCTGCTGCCAGCCCGCCACCCCCTCCCCCTGGGGGGGGGGGGGGGGGGGGGAGGAAATCGAAGTCCAATAAAGAAAAAAAAATAGATGTAGATGACAAGTGTCATTAAGATCGTATTTTCTGAGAGCAGTAATTGGTAAATCATATTTTTTGTTCATACATCTGCAACACGTCTCACACGCTCTTGGGATCGCAACATTTTCCATTGGCTTCATGAGCTACAGCGCAAGATAACAGAGTACGGCACTATGGTATGAAAGTAAAGTTTGTCAAATGGTTCAAATGGTTCTGAGCACTATGGGAGTTAACATCTGAGGTCATCAGTCCCCTAGAACTTCGAACGACTTAAACCTAAGTAACCTAAGGACATCACACACACATCCATGCCCAAGGCAGGATTCGAACCTGCGACCGTAGCGGTCGCGCGGTTCCAGACTGAAGCGCCTAGAACCACTCAGCCACACCGGCCAGCCACAGTTTGTCCCCATTTTTATTTTAACATTTTCTATGTATGACAAAAGTCGAATCGCAAATAAACGTTTGTTCACTTGTCTCACAAGTTCTTAATCAGTTACCAATTCTGACCCCAGAATTTAATACCAACAGCGTGATCTACATCCGTTTCTTCATATTCTACGCACTTGACAGATGGAAACCTTTTGCATGTTCAGAACCCCATACAGTCAGATATTTTAATGTTAGGATTTAATGAGAATCAGTTGGCTAGGTGTAACTCACTAATATCTATAACGATCATTAACAATTGTTTTTAAAACCGTGCTTGATTTGCTATTCGTCACTATCTTTGTATCATCTACATACAAACCTCACTCAGTAAGTACAGCGGACAAAAAATTACTCTCGAGTTAGGAGACAATCTGATCAGCCGCCTTAGGTTGTTTGCAGATGATGTTGTTTATCGACTAGTAAAGTCATCAGAAAGACAAAACAAATTGCAAAACCATTCAGAAAAGATATCTTTATGGTGCGAAAATTAGCAATTGACCCTAAATAACGAAAATTGTGAGGTCATCCACACGAGTGCTACAAGAAATCTGTTAAACTTTCGTTACACGATAAATAGGTCAAATCTAAAGGCTGTAAATTCAACTAAATACCTAGGAATTACAGTTATGAACAACTTAAATTGGAAGGAACACATTCAAAACGTTGTGGGGAACGCTAAACAAAGACTGTGTTTTAGTGGCAGGACACCTAGGAACTGTAACAGATCTACTATGCGGCTGGTCCCGGCGGAGGTTCGAGTCCTCACTCGGGCATGGGTGTGTGTGTTTGTCCTTAGGATAATTTAGGTTAAGTAGTTTGTAAGCTTAGGGACTGATGACCTTAACAGTTAAGTCCCATAATATTTCATACACATTTGAACATTTTTTGTAATGTGTCCGGTACTTAAATTTCGTTTCCCTTGTGTTGCTGCATATCTGAAGATGGTAATTGCTGATCGAAACCGGTAGTCTAAGGATCGGCCGGCCGCTGTGACCGAGCGGTTGTAAGCGCTACAGTCCGGAGCCGCGCTGCTGCTACGGTCGCAAGTTCGAATCCTGCCTCGGGCATGGATGTGTGTGATGTCCTTAGGTTAGTTAGGTTTAAGTAGTTCTAAGTCTATGGGACTGATGACCTCAGATGTTAAGACCCATAGTGCTTAGAGCCATTTGAACTATTTGAGTCTAAGGACCAAAAGTTTGGTGATTACTGATCACTATTTTAATCCACGACCATGTCGCAGCGTGTGAAACGTTTTTCAAATTGTCGGGAGCGATAGCTCATTAAATACGCATGCAATTACATTATACCTTTTTGTAACTTGTGAGTCAGCGTTTCTCTTTCACTGTAGTGCGTAGAATTTTTGTGAACTATTTCCCATTTTTCAGTATCTCTACTTATTACGTTAGACAATATCATCAGTTTGTAAGCACTTTTTGAAATTTTGTAAATTATGGCGTTTAGAGCTCCCACCAACAGTTCTCGCATTCCGCGAAGGCCTTTCGTCGATTTCGCCTTTTCGTCGATGTCGTGTGATGTCCTCTAGGTGCATGTTTTATACTTAAAAAAATAAATAATACAATCTTAAGGGAATACAATATAGGTATAAAGCCAATTTTGTAATCTGTTTTTTTTATTGAAAAAATCGTGAATATCGGTTCCAAAATCGAGTGTCACTCTGTAGTACCCCTTTTTCACTGAAAATAAACAGCAAGAAGGGAAGGAAGGCTACACTTGAACGACCTGCCGAGGATGTGGAACTACATTTGTGCTTTGGAGTATTTTTCTCGCACATGGTAAAAATATTCCGTGCAAAATATTAGATGCTCCTTGTGTTTTACGCTTGGGTAGCACTTAATCAAACGAAGTACCGGTAGGTTCAAAAATGAAAGATTAATCAAGTAGCATATTCCCGTTTACGACGTGTAAGCTGGTTTCGTAGGACCGCCTGTTTCACTCTGCTACCCGTGTGGCCCAATAAATAAAACCGAGATTCACAGTAAGTCTGTTGTTGCGGGATATTATTAGAGAAGCATCGAAGAACAGTGGAAGAAATTCATGGTCTGTTTGCAACTGAATAAAGACAGTACCCTTTTTCCCAGACGTGTTTAGCCTCGCTATATTAAGCCATAATTAGTGGCATTAACCACATAATATTTACAGAGGATAGGAAAAATAATGTGAAGAGCGGTAGTAATGAGATGGCTGTGTTAGACGGTCAACAACGCAGGTAAAACACGTGTCGCGCTGGACTGCGCGTGTTCAGTGCGGGTTGTTTACGAGTGGTACACACTTCGCATTCAGAGGCCGACGTCGACGTACAATGAAAGAGCTAACAGGGTTCCGAAGAGGGCAGACTGTGGAGGCCCGATTAGCTGGAGCTTCAATAACTAAGACAGCCAACTTACTGAATGTTTCAAGAGTAACTGTTTCAACAGTCATGACAGCCTACATAAAACATGGAAAGAAATCATCGTGTATACGTAATAGTGGGCGCAATTGAATACTGAATGACAGAGATCGTCGTACGCTAACTCAATTGTGTCAAACCAATATAAAACTACGGCGGCTAAGCGACTGCAGAGCTCATTAGCCATCTTCGAGACCCCGTATCTGTTGATACTGTCCACCGAGAACTACATAAAGTGAATATTCATGGACGAGCTGCTATACCGAAAACATTAAAGACGACAACCAAAGCAAAGAAGAGTAAACCATGGTGTCAGAAGCATAAATCCTAGAGCCGGCCGGAGTGGCCGTGCTGTTCTAGGCGCTACAGTCTTGAGCCGAGCGACCGCTACGTCGCAGGTTCGAATCCCGCCTCGGGCATGGATGTGTGTGATGTCCTAAGGTTATTTAGGTTTAATTAGTTCTAAGTTCTAGGCGACTGATGACCTCAGAAGTTAAGTCGCATAGTGCTCAGAGCCATTTGAACCATCTGAACCATAAATCCTGGACGGGTGATCACTGGAAACACGTAATATGGTTCGACGAGTCAATGT
Source organism: Schistocerca serialis cubense (assembly GCF_023864345.2). NCBI lineage: Eukaryota > Metazoa > Arthropoda > Insecta > Orthoptera > Acrididae > Schistocerca > Schistocerca serialis. The sequence continues at coordinate 562,719,291 of NC_064644.1, forward strand.
TTTCGTTATTTCCAATATCGGGCCGGGTTTACGTCTGGAGAACGCCAAAAGAAGCCTACAATCCTGACTGCTTGATTCCAGCGGTTAAGCATGGAGGTGGAAGTGTGATGGTGTGGGCAGCCATATTATGGTATTCTGCTGGTCACATCATTACTCTCAAAGGCCGTATTACAGCCAACGATTATGTGAACATTTTAGGTGATCAAATGCACCCCATGATTCAAATGTTGTTCCCCAACAATGATGCCACATTTCAGGACGAAAATGCACGCATTCACACAGCCATGACAGTACAATCGTCTTATCAGGAGCATGCAACTGAACTGCAGCGTCTTCCCTGGCCAACACAGTCCCCTTGTGGGTGGTATTGGAGCGCATATTCCGGAACTGATTTCCACCTCCCCCATCACTACAGGAGTTAGAAGAGGTTCTGATCGAAGAGTGGCATAACATTCCACTGGAGACTATAGAATCTTTATATGACAGTATTCCAAGAAGAATGGCAGCTGTGTTACAGAGAAATGGCGGTCCATCCGTTTATTAATAAACCACGTGTTCACATAATTTTTCGTATCCCCTGTACATTATCATTTTATGTAGCACTTTCAACTTAAATATTCTGCTACTGTATATGTAAGTTAGAAACAGTTATGAGATGGCCATGCGTTGCACAATATACATTTTACTAGCGAACTCAGCAGTGCTTCGCAGTTAGTAAATACCTTTTCGAGATTTATGGAAACAACGTTAGTCTGCGTACGTCCGAATGTTTGTTAGAATTTAATGTGCAAATCTGAAATAAATAGGTCAAGGACCTTTCGAGATTTTTGAAAACGTCATGTTTTACATAGTACCATAGATTACTTACTGTATGAGTTGATATTGCACTATATGTGCTCATGCTCTTCTGCTGGTGAAGTTGTTGTTTTATCTGGGTACGAAAATAACTTACAGTACAGGACACACATTGCAGGTACACTATCCCACCACGTTAACTTGTATAGTGTTTCGTAGTGTTTCCAACTGTGCAATTGTTTTGCCGGCCGGTGTGGCCGTGCGGTTAAAGGCGCTTCAGTCTGGAACCGCGTGACCGCTGCTGTCGCAGGTTCGAATCCTGCCTCGGGCATGGATGTGTGTGATGTCCTTAGGTTAGTTAGGTTTAATTAGATCTAAGTTCTAGGCGACTGATGACCTCAGAAGTTAAGTCGCATAGTGCTCAGAGCCATTTGAAAATTGTTTTAAGTGCAGAATACATAATTTGATAGTGCTACTTATAAATGAAAACGTACATGTATTTAAGCCCAGTGGAGATCCATAAATAAGGTTAGGCGAAATAAGTCTGGAAAAACAAATATGGCGCGTATTAAGCTCCATACAGATGGTCTTAATCCATAACCATTAATAAAATATTAACAGGGCTGAGGATTAACAACCAGTAACATTAAAGATGTTGTCCGTCAATTGACTTATTCAGTATTCTTGTTTCTGTGGAATAAGGGGTTAATGCTACATAGATGGAAACCAAAGTGAGCCATCCTATCATACAGTGAAGACGTTCATGAACGGTTGTCTAAGTTACTAATTAACTTTCTGCCTTGTAATTTCATGGTCAACGAAACTAAATACGACACCCTAGTACATTTACAGTTACACAGAAGACGTAAACGAATGAGAAAGGGTTAAGTATACAAGACGAGAGATGGGTTCTGCTGGTGACAGCTGCATTTATTCATTTCTAGTACGAGGCTGTGCTGAAAAGTAACGCCTCCGAATTTTTATGTGAAAACTATTATAGCTCTTAAAACAATACAAACGTTATTAACATTCCACACCTTTATTCTTCATGTCTACATATCTATTTCTCAACATAGTCATCCTGGCGACGCATACATTTCTCCCAACGAGAGCCCAGTTTGTTGATACCGTCACTGTAGAAAGTTTGATTTTGTTTACGGAGCCACAACCTCTCCTCTGGTTGCACCGCTTCATCACTATCAAAGTGAAGTCCTCGAAGGCGTTCTTTAAGTTTTTGAAACAGATGAAAATAGGAGGGGGCCAAGTCGAGGAATGATCGATGACAGTGAACTGACGGTGTTGGATTGTTTGAGATGTCGTGGCGCTCGTGTGCGGTCCGACATTGTCATGATGAAGGAGACGGTGCTCTGTGTGTGGACGAACTCTGCTAATTCTAAACCAGATTGCACACCGCCATGTTACACGTTACATGTTCTTAGCCCTCTAGTTGTAAATGGCTGCAAATACGTAGACATGAAGAATAAAGATGTAGAGTGTTAATGACGTTAGTTTTACTTGAAAAGCTTTAAGGGTTTTCATATAAAAAATCGGAGGCATTAAGCACAACTTTCTAAGATACAGATTCTAACAATACCACCACTTGCAAAGTAGGTTAGAAATCAGATTAATGATGTTGCTCACGTAGCATATGTTCGCTTTTGACTGTGGATGGTATCGTCAGAATGGAAATAATGAAGTCACTGTAAAAAAGTCATTAATTTTGGCACTTATCTTGAATGGATTCCCACGTAGATTTCGTCGAAGTTGTTATGGCTCATCTTGTTGATTCTAGGGTGATTCCACTTTGACTGCTAGAAGGTCCAGATCTGTATTTTAGCAATATTTGAAGACCTAACAAACGCGTTTTTCAGGAAATTCTTAATAATCAAACAATCCCAGATCAGAACAATGGCATGGTAGAAGTAATTTTTTACTTGGTGTTCATGATCCACATTTTTATTAAACTTCTTGTAAATTCACATATACTTCTTAATTGTCACATCATCAAGAAAACAGTTTTCTATCAATCTTCATATATTTAATTTCCACTTTAACCAAACACAAGACTTGAATGTTCTTTTACAAAGCGAAATAACAACTTAACTTCTGCAAAGTGAAACAAAGACTGCTCTGTGCGCATTCGCGCCAAAACGGTTACTAGTAAGTCAAAGATTATGACAGTCTCACAGAAATGAATACACACAAGATCCATATCACTGTAATATATCGATACATCGGAGTACGTATACATAAATAAAACCAAATGTGAATATTGTCACAAAAATATGTCTCTTACTTCGCAGAAAAGTAGTACGATATTACTGGTATTGAGAACTGGGGTTGGAGTGCCGTAATGGTCACGTGAATAAAGAACCATTACAAGATACCGCTTTGGAATACAATAATTACTTCTCATGTAAATCTTTGCAAGCTGTAATGGAAACAACTGCTTGTAGGCGAAAGAAGAAATTCGAATAATAAACACCTAGCAAGATAGCGTAGTGGTTAGCACACTGGACTCGCATTCAGGAGGACGACGGTTCAAATACGAGTCCGCCCGCCCAGAGTCAGGTTTCCCGTCATTTCCCTAACTCCCCCGAGGCAAATTCTGAGGTGCTTCCTTTGAAAGGATTCCTTCACCATCCTTGGACGAATCTGAGCTTGTTCTCTCTAATTGCGTCCATGTTAAGCCCTAATCTTCCTTCCCTTCTTCCTTCCTTTCTTCGAAAAATGAAATGGAACAAACAAATAATTTGGGGATGTCTGATGGTTTTAGTAATAACTCAGAGGGAGGTATTGCCTCAGGACGATATTTCTGTCCTTGACAAATGAGTAGACTATACTACAGCACTTGCGAAAGCACCAACTGAGGAGGTTATTCCGGATGTGGAAGCAGCTATAAGAACTATCCGCAGAGAAACTGCAAATCAGTTCTAATTGATTGAAACACCAGAGCACTGTGCCACAGCAAACTTTTCAGGAGTAATTTGCCAGAATGTGATATAAAGGCTCTCGAGAGTATTAACATTGTTACGGATTAAGAGTATTATCGAAGCATAGTACAAAAAATTGTAGAAAGAAGGAATAGCCAGTGTATGAAGAAAACAAATATTTTGATAAAGTCGTCTACTTGAACTGACGAAGAAAATAAAAAAGGCCTTATTACAGACTCAAACTATGTGTCGCAGATTTTATGGCCGTCAATTGCCCCACTCATCAAATAGCAAGATATTTGGCAACACCTTTACAACAAGAAATTCGGAAGACAGACTCATATATAAAAACATATACAGAGACTTATGAAGATTCTTTATTTATTATGATTCCCGTTAATGAAGTCTTAAGGTATATATCAGGTATTTTCCGAGGAGATTTTCCTGTTTTTTTTTCATACATTACCTTACTTCTAATCTAATCAATCCGATGGGACAACAAATTCTATGAGCAAGCCGATGGTGTCGCAATGGACAACCCACTGAGACCTGGGTTCAGTGATCACTAATTTTTATATGGATAAATTCGTTCAGTTACCTGTAGAAAAATTAATATATACATCAACCATCATCGATGTCAAAAGATGTCACTAAAAGTCTTGTCGACTGAGCTAAAAGAAATAGCACACCGAAACACTTTCACTCCGAAGTAAAACATCGGAAAGAGGCTGTCTATCCAGTTAAAGAAGTGAACAGTGTTCCGCAACCAAATAACACTAGGCTGAATGACAAAGATGAAAAGTAACCGTGGAAGAACACGACTGAAAAAGTAACTACTCAGATCGGTAAGATTTTACAGAAACGTAACATCAGGCTGAGTTTTGGGAAAATAAAGAATCTATGTGAAGTCCTCAGATATGTAAAGCACAAACGCGGCGTGCGTGGCGTATAAAATTCCGTGTACTTATGATAAGGTCTACAATGGAACTACAAAGACCAACGTGAATATTCGTCAGAGCCTGTGCCGAGTAGGGAAAGTAGAAAAGTAAACTGTGGCATTCAGGAAATAAAAAGTAATAGTTTCCGATACTAAAATTTTATTTGTTCCTCCATGTATGGTGAGTGCTTATTCTACAACAATTGCTGAGGTAATATAAAGCCAGTGTAATTGCTTAATTAGAACTTTATTAAGTACTCGGCCCCTATAATAGATCATTATCAAGTGCATCTGAAAGTTAAGCTGTAGAAGAACAACTGGAGCATCTAATCATTAACTAGAAGTTTATATTCAATGATGAACCGTTATCCATGACTGTGCAGAGAAGCAATCGAAATATATAAACCTGGGGACAATTTAAATAGAAAAGAAGGAGCCAGGAAACTTAGTGATACATGGGAAGCAGTTCTACAGAGTCGACAGATAAGTTTTATCTTTGACAAGGATTGTCTCAGCTGATCACATGTAAACTTCAGCTGCGTCCCCTTTTCACGGTATTTACGAGGGCGTACTCGAAAGTAATGCCTACGAATTTTTTACGGCTTTTAAACTAAAATAAACGTTGTTAACATTCCATACCTTCATTCTTCATGTCCACATAATTCGCAGAGTTCGCCCACACATGCAGCAACGTCCCCTTCAGTATGACAATACCAGACCACTCACGAGCGCTGCGACATCTCCGACTGTCATCGATCATCCTCCATACAGTCCTGATGTTGCCCCATCCGATTTTCATCTGTTTGCAGAACTTAAAGATCGCCCTCGAGGACTTGACTTTGATAGGGATGAAGTCGTGCAAGCACAGGTGAGGTTGTGGCTCCGTCAACAAGATCAAACATTCTACAGTGACGGTATCAACAAACTGTTTTTTCGTTGAGAGAAATGTTTTCGTCGCCTGGATGTTTATGTTGAGAAGTATTTCGATATGAACAGTAAATATGTAGAATCGTAATATCGTTTGTTTTATTGACGTATTGCAGTCAGATGAAAAGGAAGAATGGATGCGAGCTATTACTAAAGAAATAGAAGCGCTAAGGGGAAACAATACATGGGTGTTAGTTGTACGTCCCACGAATACCGAAGTATTGCAAAATCGCTGGGTTCTACGTCGAAAAGCAGTAGCTGATGAAAGCACTCGCTTTAAAGCCCGGTTAGTTGCTAAAGGGTATATTCAGCAAGCAGGAATTGATTACTAAGATGCATATAATACTTTGCACGTTACGACACAATTCGAGTTTTGCTAACGGTAACTGCTTCAAAGAACATTATGTTGAAACAATTTGATGTGAAGACGACTTTTTTGAATAGAATACTTCAAGATGAAGTGTATATGGAACAAGCACAAGGACTGGAAGATAATACAGATCGAGTGTGTCTCTTTCTTTTTAAAGGGAATCTCTATGGACTCAGATAAGCACAGCGCTACTGGAACAAGCGTTTTATGGGAGTCATGAATAAAGCGGGTTTTCAAAATAGTGCTGCAGATCTTTGTTTTATCGCAAATACAATGGAAATAGTCTTTATGTAGCAATTTACGTTGATGATGGTGTAATTATTGGTAATGACAAAGAAGAAATTACAACTTCTCTGGACAGTTTACGGCGTGAATTTGATATAACAATGGGGACTCTTGACCATTTCCTTGGGATAAAAATAAAGTAAAATGAAGATGGAGCGATTACGATAAGTCAAGAAAAATACACGAAAGAAATATTGGAAAGATTTAGAATGGCAGAATCGAACATTTCAACTCCCGTTGGCTAAGAAAAAAATGATCTGAATGAAGCAGTTTCATCCTCTGTCCCATATCACGAGGCAACTGGATGTCTTAAGTGTCTCTCAATAGCAGCTCGTCCAGACATAACTTCTGCAGTGAATAAAGCTGCTCGAGCTATGGAAAAACCATCCACTGAGGACTGGAATCGAGAGAAACGCATATTTCAGTGTCTGAAAGATACGTTTAGTTATGGCATTATCTGTGACAGGAAAGAAAATTTGAGAATTTACAGCGATGCTGATTTCGCTGGGGACAAGAGGACAAGACGTTCAACAACCTGCATTGTGGCAAAGTACTCCGGTGGGGCAATAGCATGGACAAGTCAGCTGAGGAAGATTGTGGCTCCATCTGCAACTGAGCAGAAATTGTTTCTGCAAGTGATGGAACCAAAGAATTAATTTGGTGACGTCGTTTATTAAGCAAATTGTTTGAAATGCCGGGACAGCCTCCAAAGCTTTATATTGACTACACCAGTGGATTAAAATGAGCAAAAAACCCAGAATATCGTCGTCAATCAAAACATATTGAGGTCCGACATTTTTATGGTTGTGAACGATTACTTAATGGTTAAATTATGTTGGAACATACTGATGGAAAGAACCAGTTGGCTGATCTGACAAAGTCACTTGAGTGAGTTCGCTTTAATTTGCTGCGTGCAGAGACTGGCGTGCAGGAAGTCAAGCACTAACTCGTTATTTGCTTAACTGACTGATTTCTTAGTTTTCATTTTGGAGGAAGTGTGATAAAAAGAAAGATGTTTTAGCGGTCACTATAAAGCTTTATTATTTGGTACTGTCTCAGATATTGAAATTCGTTTAAATTTTTAAGTAACCCTGTATTCTAAAAAGTATACCGTCCATAACTAAAACTGTGTTGTTCGGACTTTATAATTTACAAGGTTAATGGACGACGACCATAAAAACCGAACGATTCACCATCAAGTGAGCCGTATGATATAGTATTGCTACCTCCTTGTCAAGTAAAGTTGTTTTCGCGGAGGTAAGCAATTTAAAATCAGTGTTTTTATCGCCAGGGAAATTTCCATGAATGTATGGGTATCATATGGTCAATGTGTTGGTACATCTATGGGAAAAGACCTAATTGCTTACCCCGGTCGATTGATAGCCTGCAGTACTGGCGTCATTTTACGTAACTGCGTAATACCGGATTTTACGATAACTGTAAATACTCAGTAACAGGTTATTTGTTCTACTTATTTTATTTCATGGTACGCCTAGTCGCAACCTTTTCGTTTACTCATACACAAGATTTCGGTTCTGTGATGGATGAGGCTGCAGTTCCACAGGGCACCATCTGAAAACTCCATGGTGGTGAACTACGAGTAGCAGTACGCATCTGTAGGACTTCAACATATTCTGTGCACTTTACATCCTGATAATACTGCCAATTTTCTAATTATGAGACAGTCAGGTTTAGAAAATATTCACTTCAAATTTTATTAGTAGTTTTCTTTATTCTTCCTTTTTACAGGAATTCATCGCAATAAACTCAGCGAACATATACGCCTCTGTAATTAAGCAATTGTAGATATTTGTTACTTCATTCGCATTTTTTTTCACGGACAGTCCATCGCCACGTTTAGTTAGCCTACAGATCCTGGGTTCTGCGGCACATACGGACGACTGGAATTAAAAGTTGAAATGGTGGGACTATGTTAGCTCGTTCCCAAAGGAGTATTTTGTAGTTCAGCGTGCTGCTTTATTACATTACGTGGAAAATTAATCCTAACGGTAGGGAAACAGATAGTCGCGTCATACACCCGACGCGTAGCTGGATACTCGATTACCTTTTCGGCTTTTTGAATGTTTCGTTATTGTTTCAATATATGAGCTTCGAAGTACCATTTGATTTCTTAACTTAATCATGTACGCCTGGAGCACTTCAGAAGCGTTTTAAAGCGTCCTGAAATTGAATCACCTATTTGTGCTGAGATAGCCGTGTTTTAAAGCGTGCTGTGAGAGTTTGATATGCAATATGCTGTCAGAAAAAGTGCCACAAAGAGAGAACATTGTGCCGCATGCCATAAAATCTTTCCCTCTACACGCGTGTTCCTCGTGCACAAATCACTGTCTCAACTTTATACGTATTTTATGTGCACCCATTTGTCTTTATCTGCCACAGCTTTGCACGGGTAGCACTAAGACCTACGGTCAGACGATTTATCTCTCACAGTGGTAATAAATTATACAAGCATCGAAAGAAATATCCGTCATTTAGATGCAGGAGGGCACAGCGAACTCAGAGGAGACAGACGAAAATTTACGCCAGACTAGGAGTCCACCCCGGATTTCCGCTTTATGGTAGCAGTTACCTTAACCGCCTTATCCGCTTCGAATCCGCCAGCCTGGCTGTGGTTTTTAGGCGGTTTTCCACAACCCGCTAGGTGAATACCGGGCTGGTCCCCACGTTCTGCCTCAGTTACACGTCTCGCAGACATTTGCATCACGTTTGCACTATTCCATGGCTTACACTAGACACGGACAGCTGTGGTACACTAATTCCATCCTGGGGGGAGGGGGTCTGGGTGGCGGCAGGAAGGGCATCCGGCCACCCTCTGCAAATAACACTGCCAAATCAATAGTAACTAGGTAGATCCCACATTGCCGCGTGAATAAGGTTTCAAGCGAAAGGAAAAGAAGAATTTGGAAGCCATGTTAGTTACTTTCAGCGACATGATGTCATTAAATTGTGATCAAACAAACAGTAATGGCTTAGATTTTCGAAGAACTATTCCAACATTTTTGGAATGAACGCTATGTGAACAACAGTATCCGGATACCTGGCTGAAAATGACATAGAACTTCGTGGCGCCCTCCATCGGTAATGCCGGAATTCAGTATGGTGTTGGCCCACCCTTAGCCTTTATGACAGCTGCCACTCTCGCAGGCATACGTTCAGTCAGGTGCTGGTAGGTTTCTTGGGGAATGGGAGCCCATTCTTCACGGAGTGCTGGACTGAGGAGAGGTATCGATGTGGGTCAGTGAGGCCTGGCACTAAGTCGGCGTTCCAAAACATCCCAAAGATGTTCTATAGGATTCAGGTCAGGACTCTGTGCAGGTCAGTCCATTACAAGAATGTTGTTGTAGTGTAACCACTCCGCCACAGGCCGTGAATTATGAACAGGTGCTAGATCGTGTTGAAAGATGCAGCCGCCATCCCCGAATTGCTCTTCAACAGTGGGAAGCAAGACGGTGCTTAAAACATCATTGTAGGTCTGTGCTGTGATAGTGCTATGCAAAACAAGAAGGGGTGCAAGCCCCCCTCCCTCCCCCCCCCCCATGAAAAACACGACCACTTAATTCCACCTCCTCCGAATTTTACTCTTGGCACTACACACGCCAGCAGATGACATTCAGCGGGCTTTCGCTATACCCACACCCTGTCATCGCATCGCCACATTGTGTACCGTGATTCGCCACTCCACACAACGTTTTTTTCACTGTTGGATCGTCCAATGTTTACGCTCCTTACGCCAAGTGAGGCGTCGTTTGGCATTTACCTCCGTGATGTGTGGCGTATGAGCAGCCGCTCGACCATGAAATCCAAGTTTTGTCACCTCCCGCCTGTCATAGTACGTGCAGTGGATCCTGATGCAGTTTGGAATTCCTGTGTGATGGTCTGGGTAGATGTCTGTCTATTACACATTACGGCCCCCTTCAACTGTCGACGGTCTCTGTCAGTCAACAGACGAGGTCGGCCTATACGCTTTTGTGCTGTACTTGTCCCTTCACGTTTCATTTCACTATCACATCGGAAACAGTGGACCTAGGGATCTCTAGGTGTGTGGAAATCTCGCGTACAGATGTATGACGAAAGTGACACCCCATTACCTGACCATGTTCGAAGTCCGTGAGTTCCGCGGAGCGCCCTATTGTGCTCTCTCACGATGTCTAATGACTACTGAGATCGCTGATATGGAATACCTGGCAGTAGGTGGCAGCACAATGCACCTAATACGAAAAACGTATGTTTTGGGGGGGTTTCCGGATACTTTTGATCACATAGTGTATATTGGAATGTATCGGAGGATGATCAGTATAGGCAGTAACGGCAAACCTGATTTCAGTCAAATCTCTCCTAGATAGTTTCACTTATTGTCAGGAGATGGAGAGGCATCATGTGGAACATTATGCACCACCATATTCAAAGAGTTGTAAAGGCCTAGCGTGGATAACCTCTATGGTGGCAAGGTTGAGGCAGCAGTTGTTGTCGGGATGATGTCTGATGGCTGCTCAAGGAAACATTATTAGTCTGGCGAGTATAATGTCGCTGATGCAACAGCCAGTGGCCCACTGACGACGGCTGCTGACGCTCATAATCGGCGGAAGCACGTGTACCGTCTGCAGCTCAAAGCAGGACTCGCCAGAAAGTGCGACAAACCGCTGTGATTTTTGTGGAGGAAGACAGCCCTCAGTCCATACTTGCTAGCAGAGGCGTACAGCGCCAGTAGCCCATATGCCCACCCAGGCATGGGTGTTTAAGCGGCTGCACTGCCAATGTCTTGATCAGCTGCCATCCAGGGCTGAAGACTGGCTGTGGCTGGAGTGAGCCCGGCAACAGCCCATCTGCTAGAAGGCGTTAGGTCCACAGTGGTGGACTTAGAACCAGCAGTAAGCCCGCCACTGATGGAGGCCAAATCTCATGGTGGCTGTTCGGAGAACTATGCGGCCACAGGCGCCCGTCACACCTCTCCTTATAGATGGTGCTGACAAAGGGAGACCTCTTTGACTAAAAATGACAGGTATTTATGCTGGTTCAGTGCGTACTTGTTTTGCCGAAGTACCGCTTCCAACCACGAACACAGAAATACGCCCTTAGCTTGCAGGTGTGGTAAACTGGTCTGCCGATGCCGCAGTCGCCCTGTATCGACGTTATTGAGTTGCTGGTTCTCACACGGCCTGCTGTATGGAACTCAGCCATTGGCGTTGCTGCATCTGACGTAAATGTGATTAGATCGGCTCTATACTCGCCTGTTTCCGTGGCCTTTAGCAACAGCCTTGAGCGTATCGCTATTTTACTCAGTAGCGGCGAAAGACAGCGGTGGCACACGCCTCCCCTTCGTGGTAGAACCGGTCTCTGAATTTTAGCTCAAGTAATTCTGCAAATACTCAATATACACTCTAACAGTGTGCAGTACATTTTTCTTAGGATTAATCAGTTTAAATCACAAGGTTCATTAACTGCGAACTCAACCTATGGGCGTTTCATTTTTATGCTTGATAATTAAATTCGTTGAGCGACCACTTACAAACTAACAGACTAAAGTTACCAAGCTATTCACTCTCATTTATCACCCCTTAAAAACTTTAACAATAATTTGGCGTAATAAATGACCAGAAGGATTACATAGAACAGAATACAGCTGCCAACCCTGAGTCCACACAACAACTGGCAAATCTTTAATGTACCGTAAATCATTTACTTCCCTCTGAACCATCACACAAAAAAACGCTCACGGGCACTATGTCATTAATCTCGTCGGTGCATTACAGCATAAGAAAAGAACCTTCGACGTCACTCATCGAACATGTTTATCATTGAAAACATATTTTTATCATTGACCACAAAAATGTTCACATGAAATAACGAATCCTCCAAAACCATCGCTAGAAATATAGAACAACCTGAAAATAATAGTGCGAAATTCTTTTACCTCTTAAAATATATGCTTAACAAATCACTTTTAACGGTTCATGGTCAACCTCCGTTGATCTCTTACACTCATCATTTCCTTCCGTTTAACCAGTGGCTTCTTATCCCGCTTTTTTCGGTACATCGTCCCGAACTTGCACTGTACTGGGATGATATACGATTGTTGTTATGTTACTACTGTGCTCTGAAATCAGTATCAGTCTTTGGCACTGTTTAATCTTGCTTATGCAGCGAGCGCGTATTTGCTGATGCAACATAATATTATACAACGCACCCGGCCATTAAAAGATTCTCAGATAACGTATTAAGTTGTCGGTACATAGGCAGCGATAAATTATAAACAATGTCTGATTTTCGGTTGACTTATCTCTAACTGAATAATATTCAATTACGTGTACTAAACCACCTAACGAAGTAAATTACCAAGTAACACATTAATCCTTCTCTTTCCGTCTCCCTACTACAAGCTATAGACACCAGTTTTCTCCTTATTACTCACCAGTAAATCAAATTTCTTGGGCAATTAAATCATAAGTTTACTTTACTAACACATTCAGAAGCCACAAGACTATAAATACATCCCTTACTAGGAAAACGATCCTGCTAATAGCCAGAAATTTAGATTCCAGTTCCTAAAGCGTACAAAGCCGCTAAGCAGTAAATAACAAGCTACAGATTATTTATGTATTTTTACTCACGATGTAGGTAACGTAAAAGTTCTCCAGTTCCTCAGTTACTAATCGCGTCAATACTCAAAGATATATTTTACAGCTAAGCCATCGATATATCCGTAACCTCTGTCTTTACTTTTATCTTTGTTTGTAATTAATTTACGTAAATTTCACTTTTCTTTATAAGACAGAATTTTTATACTGATTACTGTTACGAGTCGCTAGTAATAACATAGTAACTTCTTTTTATTAATGATAGAAGTAAAATGTGTAATGAAATTATTTCGTCATAACTGACACTTCTCAAACAAAGGTTATTTAACAATCGATAACTACTAGTACCTTTTCTTTACTAAAATGTTATTTCTTCAGGTTTTATTGTTTTTCAGTTTTCGTTATTCTTTCTTCTTCTTCACTTATGTTTCTTTCAAATTGTACGCTATTTCTTTTCTTCTCTTGGGGGCTTCAATTAATTTTAAAGTTACATTTAGTTCCAATCAAAATGCGTAGTTTCCAAACTTATTTTTTTATAACATAAGCTTTATTGATCCCTTTATTTCAGCAGCACAACGACGATACGAGTGAACGAGAGCCAGCAAAAGCTAACACCACATGAAACGATAGTAATTTTTAAAAAACAGAAAATGAAAAGCCTACGTGCCACAATCACTTTTCGCTTTAAATTGTGTAACGCAAACAAAATTTAGACTCTTCAGCTGTTGGCTCTTTGCGGACACCCTATCATGCCCTATATCAACTGGCAACCAATCACTTAAAGTTAGCAGTAATATTGGTCTTGTCGCGCATTTACTTGAATAGTTTCCATTTGGTACAGTTGGCCTATTACTGGGAAAATCTTAACAATTATTGGGCAACTTCCACTGTACCACCACAACTCGAGAATTCCACTATCATAAATATTAATGCCTGGTCGTAAACTAATTCAATAAATTTGAGTCCTCTGTTCAATAAGGATCCTAAATCCATTTATCCATAGCTACGGCAATCACACTACTACCCCAATGCGGGCAAATACAGCCAATGAAATCATGGTCACTCACCTTCTGAGTGTGCTAATCACCGACTTACACATACATCCAAATATCACGAACACCGTAATTCCTCGAGGTACACAAACAGGATTCGTAGTTAATATGCACACTGCACAGAACCAATCATTACGACGACTGATTGTAGAACAACCTAAGCACTAATTGTCAATGTCTTGTCTAGGTATAACATTTACTGCAAATCGTAGTGAACCATCAGTCAGTTTTTGCAGCCTGTGAAACCTACGATCACCTACAGAGATTTTCCATTGACCATTAATTAATAAGAACGATCCGAATTCAATGCACCGTACCACTGGTGGTCAGTATTGACCTTCGAAATACCAAAATCCTCCAAATACAACCTTAAACTTATTCAGAAACTATCCCTCTGGATATACCCAATCGAGTAGTTGAAGTGCGACCATCGATACAGCTTACCAGTTAGTCTTCTTTGCCATAACTTCACTGACCTGTACAAGACTTGATACTCAACTGAACTGCTCAAAATACGGTACTTTACTGACTACTAACCCCATATTAAAACAATCTAGGAACCATTCAGCAAACAAATCACTTGTAAATCAAATTTCCTGGTTAGTTAAATCATAAGAATGCGTTACTGAAACAATCAAAATCCACAAAAGAGACATACATTACTGACGTGTAATGTAAGCGGTACCGGTACAGAATAATACGGAGGACGAGATCTATGTTAAAGAGTCTACGAGACCATCTGAAGGAATGAAACTGTTACTAACAGTTGGAAAACGTGCACTGGATCTGAGGAAAATATTCCTAAATGTTAAGTCTGGAGTATAGTGTTGTGCAGCAATGGATCATTGAGAGTTGAAAAGAAAAATATTGTGAAATGTGGCTATGGAGAAGAATGCTTAACACGAAGACTCGAGAATGAAGAAGTAACGAAGAAAATAGGGGAAGGAAGAAGATCGTCAGAAGAGATCAATAAGAAACAAAAATCTTGGTTGCAGGAATTGTCTGCAGCGAAGAATTATAGAGGGAAACGTGGAAAGATTGAGAGCAAGAGGTAGAAAGAGAAATGGAGTGATGGACGACATTGGAAGAGAACGAGCCTACAAACAGATGAAGGAAGATGTTCAGAACAAGAGATGGTGGACAGTCATAAGACAGTTACACTAAATAAGAAGAATCAGCAAAAGGGAATAGTTTCTAAAAACACGCAGTAAAAGCCGGCCTTTGTGGCCGAGCGGTTCTAGGCGCTTCAGTCCGGAACCGCGCGACCGCTACAGTCACAGGTTCGAATTCTGCCTCGTGCATGGATGTGTGTGATGTCCTTAGGTTGGTTAGGTTTAAGTAGTTGTAAGTTGTAGGGGACCGATGACCTCAGATGTTAAGTCCCATAGTGCTCAGAGCCATTTGAACGTGCAGTTAAACTTTGATTAAGCAGCCTGTGTCTGTCTTTGATATACGACAGGAGACTGCAAACCAGACTTCTTGCAATACATGGAGTATACATGACGTTGCAAGATCCCCTCACTTCTAAACTGATACTGTTATTACTCAGCTTAGCCGCTAGTCCGTAGAGGGTGGTATATGTGACGTACAGTATATCTGGTCAGCATTTCCACCCGGAATTTGCGAGTTTAAGTCGGATCCGCCTTGGTGGGTCGTGTCGTCGGATTTCCTCCTACCTGTGCGCGGTGCAGCTCTCGTAAATGTCGTCCCGTGCAGATTCTTCATTGGCGCCTTGGATGTCTCTGTCGGTGGAAACTAACTATCTGAAAATTCTGTCCATCTATTTACTTGAAATTAATTCAGAATGCCGTAATATCACTTGTATTCCTATTAGATCAATAATTGAACACTCATGTCACAAACTACTCGTAACCGAGAGCATGGCTACCATCGAACAAGACGCCGACTGCCGACTTTGGGGCGCAGTCCGTATCTCTTACTAGTTTCGTCACAGTTCGCGGATTTCCGATCGAGCTCGTACTTACTAAGATGTTCATTTGTTAATGAACGAGTGTGAATTTTAACGAGGCAAAATTATGATAAATAGTTTTAAACATCCAGAGGCTCCTCCTAGTATTCATGTTGTCATAAATGACTTTAATTATTAAATATAAATAAACAAAATCGGTGACTGGCGCCATGATGGCGGTACTCCCCGTCATGTACATTTCCCAGGCTGACGGTTGTTGCTACGGTCCAGCGCCGAGCCCCACCCCACTACGCGCGACATATGGTCGTTTCGTCACCTAGCCAGCCAGCGTGGGAAATGCTCTCCGACTCATGGCCGGCTACGGACTACAGCACTTGCTAACTATCGTGAATACATCAATAAGAGAGAATAATTTATTAAAACTGCTAAAAAGTTCTTCCTCACGCAAGAGGCACCTTACAACGTACAGGATGCCTGGTATGGCGTGGGGGGGTGGGGTGGAGGGGGGGGGGAGGAGTGTGTGGTGATGAACGAGGGGGACGGACGACAGCCGGCGATCTAGTGGCCGGGAGGCGGGGGGCGTGGCGCTGGCGGTGAGAGGCATCGGGCGAGGGGCGAGGGGCGGGATGGATGGCCTGTGCACGCGCAGAGCAGGGCGACGCGCGCCTGCCTTGCCCGAGTCCCCACCCGGCCGCGGCCGGGGTCGCGACGCACGCGCGCACGCACTCACGCACTCACGCACTGCCGGCTGCCGTGCGCCCGGTCAGGTGCCGCTGCCGCACGCACTGCTGACCCACTAGCGCTCCTAAAGCCGACGGCATCTCCTGCCGTCGGCACAGGCACTTTAAATGGAAGGTGAAACACGTTTATTCAGTAATGAAAATGTCACTGTGGTGGAATTCAATTGACTATAACAGAATGTCATTCTTCTTCATATTTCCTCGTTGCCTCTCCCTGTGTCTGTGCAGCGTCAGTGTTATACAGGGTGACACACAAGTCCGTTAACATTGGAAAATATTCTAATTCACGGAATAATGGAGGTAGAGAGGTAAAAATTGACTCTCATGCCTGAAATGACATGGGTCTCATTGAAACCAGAAAACAAGTACAAAACTGGCTAATACGTGGCGCTGGTCAGCAACACAAAAACAAGTACAAAAACTGTCCAATATATGGCGCTGGTCAACAACACATTTTGTTATGCATCTACCCCTACTACTACGTTTGCATACTTTCGTGGTAATCCTGTAACGCTACTTCATTATGACTGGGCACTGAACGTAGAGACATATCGTATGGAAGCCGAAAGTGCGTATTATACTTTTAATTTGTGACAGTTTGGGATACTCTGCATTATTACAGAAGCCTTTTTTGTTATGGTACCTGCGGTGTCACCGCCAGACACCACACTTGCTAGGTGGTAGCCTTCAAATCGGCCGCGGTCCGTTAGTATACGTCGGACCCGCGTGTCGCCACTATCAGTGATTGCAGACCGAGCGCCGCCACACGGCAGGTCTAGTCTAGAGAGACTCCCTAGCACTCGCCCCGATTGTCTCAACAGCTGTCTTCCGCAGGGATATTTTCCTACGGCATGGAAGACGGCTCGAGTAGTTCCAATACCCAAACTAGGTAAAGACTCAGCAGAACCCCAACAGTTATCGGCCAATTAGCGTCTTGCCGACCCTTGGCAAGGTGCTCGAGAGAGTGCTGTTGAAGAGGCTCCATGACACGCTTACAGCGCATGATGTTATACGACCCGAACAATTCGGTTTCAAGGACAAGTAAACTAGAAACATTAAAACAAACAGAAGTTAAAGGTATAAAATTAACAATTGGGCCTATAAAACGTTATCTGCGGAACTTCAACTTCTACGGATCACCGAACGGATACAACAAGGATACAACAAGCAGCACTTCACGATTGGTGTCTTCCTTGACATCGAAAAAGCTTACGATAAGGTGTGGCGGCCCAACCTTATCGTCAAACTGCATCGCACTACCCCTATTGCGGATTGTTCCATTGGACTCATAGACAGCTTTCTGCAGGACAGGAAACTGTATGTCCGAGTCGACGATAAAAACTCCGAAATGAAATTGATCTCCGCAGGAATTCCGCAGGGCTCATTTCGCCTCTGCTTTTCAACTTATATATAAATGACATCCCAACAGTCCCCCTTGTACGGCGATTTTTTATGCGGACGATACGGCCTTTCTGACAACTGGACGACTCTTGGACCAGCTAATCGTTAGGATGCAACGGCAACTTGCTGTAGTGGAACGCTGGGCGCTACAAAATAAGATAACGATCAACCCGACGAAGACGGCAGCCGTTCTGTTCACACGGGGGAAACCAGTTCTGAACGACAGACTCCAAATAGCTGACCAATTTATCCCATGGTCGCCGGGAGTGAGGTATCTCGGTGTCTACCTTGACAAAGAATTACTCTTTACGCAGCATATTGACGGCAGCCCAGAAGATGGCCACTCCTGAAGAGTAAGGATCTCACCCCTAAGACTTAACTCCAATTGTATAAGGCAACGGTGGAACCCACAATGTTATATGGCTCCACCTCGTGGGGAACTACGTGCGTCTCCAACTACAACAAACTCCAAGCGCTGCAAAACATTTGCTATCGATGGATCACAGGAGCTCCATAGTGGACAAGAAACGTCGACATCCGCACCGCACTCCACGAGACCACTATACAAGAGAAGGTCCATGACAAGGCTCTACGAGTTTTTGACAAAATCGATGCCCTTAGGGACGAAGTTCGACAATTAGAATCGGTAGGAACGGTAAACCCTGCAAGGTGGCACAAGTATCGAATACCGAAGTCAATAACGTTTCACCACTCATAGGCAATCTGTCATAACACGAGGAAGCAGTCACACATAACAGCCTCGACACATTTCACCCTCCACAGGAGATAGACATCATCAAAGACAGCAGGCTAAAGGAACCATTGCGTGCCCAAGCCTAAATGAATGTGTAATAAATAAAGTGTTTTCCTTTTATCCTTACATCCCATCCTAGAAGAACAAGTCATCAAGGATGATCTCTTCAGTCCACACTACACACTATATATATATATATATATATATATATATATATATATATATATATATATATATATATATATATATATAAAATTAAAAAAAGACCCAGTTGTACAGCCGACTTTGCTATCGATGGTTCACTGCCTACATACGCTCTCATTTGCAGAGACGATACTTTAGCATAGCCTTCAGCTACCTCATTTGCTACGACCTAGCAAGGCGCCATATTCAGTTACTATTGATATTGAGAATCATGTACCGTCAAGAGCGACATTCATCATTAATGGATTAAAGTTAAGTATCAAACTAATCACGTCCGCTTTCTGAATTTTAATTCCTTGTCATGTTCCAGACCTCACGTCAGTATAGTCCTTCCCTCCTCACGCCAGCCTGCGTGAGAAAAAACGCGTGTATTTAGGCCTCCTCTAGTAACACCGCGTTGGCTCTTCTGCCAACACAACAGTACCTTGATAACTTGTAATTCATTTTTATTAGTACATTGCGTACTAAATGTGGTTCATGATGTGGGTTCCTGTTGTCCTGTCCTAGTTCATGAACCGCGGGCAAAGTATGAGTGGCCAAGTAAGTGGTCCTGACAGTCGGGATACCAGTTACTTTGGAATAAGGCTAGGCAACTCGGACATATTCTGAGTCGTGGTCACCTTTGTGCTCAGACGGCAAAGACTACCAAATCCACCGGCTAGTCCCTCAACCGTTAGGGGTAAAACTCAATGGGACCCGGGGCAAGAAAGGCTAGCAACCTGCTTCCCTGGTACTTTAAATATGATGCTGGCAACAATCAGAGCAAAATGCCCCTGACCTTTGGAGGTGACGGAGTCCCACCTCTAATTGACAAACCAGGGACTCCTAAAATACGACTCGGCAAACGAATGGTAACGAGACGGGGAGCTATTAATATCAATGGGGGCTACTCTGAGAAGAAGGTAGAGCTGGCAGAGGGTGTAAGTAAGATGGGGTTGGACGTATTAGCTGTTAGGTCTTACTCTTAGATAACCATATAACCTCGGTGTGGAGCAGGAATGTTTTGTTTGCTCCCATAACCTTCAAACAGTATTGAAAACAATCAGCGCTGAAGAGAGTGTGATTTGACGTAATTATGATTTTCACTGCTTCATCCAGAACCAGTTTTAGATTTGGTGGCATCTTCTTTATCGCGAGTACTTACCTATGCAAGATACAATGGCTGGAACTACAGTTCGGCACTTGTATAACACGCATATTTGACCATTAGCTGCTTTTTTTATTTACAACCCAAATATCGACCGGTTCCACTCACGGACTATCTTCACGGATTAGGGTTAAAACAGTTTAAGCCACAACACATCTGTCGTTACTTAAATAATGATCTCGTCTCATGTGTAGAGCGCGTCGTAAATTCCAGTACACAACACAGGACACTGAAAGACAATTATACTAATAACAAGCGTACACAGAGATCTGTTTATGGGAAGGGGAGGGGGCCAGATTAGGATGTATAGCCTCTTCGCACACACACACACACACACACACACACACACACACACACACACACACACACACACACATTACACCAAGAAGAAATGCAGAAATGGACAAATATATTATACTAGAACTGACATGTGATTACATTTTCACGCAATTTGGGTTCATAGATCCTGAGAAATCAGTACCCAGAACAATCACCTCTGGCCGCAATAACTGCCTTGATACGCCTGGGCATTGAGACAAACAGAGCTTGGATGGCGTGTACAGGTACAGCTGCCCATGCAGCTTCAACACGATACCACAGTTCATCAAGAGTAGTGACTGGCGTATTGTGACGAGCCAGTTGCTCGGCCACCATTGACCTGACGTTTTCAATTGGTGAGAGATCTGGAGAATGTGCTAGCCAGGGCAGCAGTCGAACAGTTTCTGTACCCAAAAAGGCCCGTACAGGACCTGCAACATGCGGTCGTGCATTATCCTGCTGAAATGTAGGGTTTCGCAGGGATCTAATGAAGGGTAGAGTCACGGGTCGTAACACATCTGAAATGTAACGTCCACTGTTCAAAGTGCCGTCAATGCGAACAAGAGGTGACCGAGACCAATGGCACCCCATACCATCACGCCGGGTGATACGCCAGTACGGCGATGACGAATACACGCTTCCAATGTGCGTTCACCGCGATGTCTCCAAACACGGATGCGACGATTATGATGCTGTAAACAGAAGCTGGATTCATCCGAGAAAATGACGTTTTGCCATTCGTGCACCCAGGTTCGTCGTTGAGTACACGGTAGCAAGCGCTCCTGTATGTGATGCTGCGTCAAGGGTAACCGCAGCCATGGTCTCCGAGCTGATAGTCAATGCTGCTGCAAACGTCGTCGAACTGTTCGTGCAGATGTTTGTTGGCTTGGAAACGTTCCCATCTGTTGACTCAGGGATTGAGATGTGGCTGCACAATCCGTTACAGCCACGTGGATAAGATGCCTGTCATCTCGACTGCTAGTGATACGAGGCCGTTGGGATCCAGTACGGCGTCCCGTATTACCATCCTGAACCCACCGATTCCATATTCTGCTAACGCGAGCAACAATGTCGCGATACGATAAACTGTAAACGCGATAGGCTACAATTCGATCTTTACCAAAATCGGAAACGTGATGGTACGCATTTCTCATCCTTACACGAGGCATCGCAGCAACGTTTCACCAGGCAACGCCGGTCAACTGCTGTTTGTGTATGAGAAATCGGTTGGAGACTTTCCTCATGTGAGCACGTTGTAGGTACGCCACCTTGTGTGAATGCTCTGAAAAGCTAATCATTTGCATATCACAGGATCTTCCTCCTGTCGGTTAAATTTCGCGTCTGTAGCACGTCATCTTCGTGGTGTAGCTATTTTAATGGCCAGTAGTGTATATAGCTATTTTCCATTCAATCAGAGTGAGCTGCAGCAACGGGTGGCCAGGTACAGCTAGTCATAGATAAATAAAGCAAATTATGCTTCACAAGAGTAGTTTTCTTTTTAATGAATACGTTCCGATCTTTCAGAAATGCTTGTTTTCTTCTGGAAACTTTATAATGTGTGAGCTTAGAGTTTGCTCTATGATCCTGCAACAGGCGGACGTCAGCGACATTGGGGTGTAACTGTGTACGTTATATCTACTGCAGTATATTTCAGCCACACGAGAGTATTCCGCGTGGACGTAGTAAGAAAGTTACGGCGACGAGGTGTTCGCACCGGTGTGCCACTGCTGCTGGGCGCCTGTTGCGGCGCCTGCTGTGAGTTCTTTTGCTTTCTCTGACGCGTGTCTCTCCCGCCTGTCCGCAGCGTGCTACTCGTACGAGGAGGCGGACGCGTGCGCGGCGCTCAACGGCACGTACTTCCGGCAGCGGTGCTACAACGCCAGCGAGGCGGCCGCCGCCAACATATCGGGGCTGGCGGAGCGCGCCAACCGCCGCCCTCCCGCCGAGGAATACTTCACGTGAGTACCGGCCGCGGCCGCGGCTGCAGAACACACTTCTGACGGGCTCACCGCCGACCGCCGTCAAAGTTGCGAACGGCTAACAGCCGTCAAGTCCAAAGAAGGGCAACTCGGTCGCGCACAAACTGCTTGGCCGGTACCACACTATTATACAGGATGTTACAAAAAGGTACGGCCAAACTTTCAGGAAACATCCCTCACACACAACGAAAGCAAATATGTTATGTGGACATGTGTCCGGAAACGCTTACTTTCCATGTTGGAGCTCATTTTATTACTTCTCTTCAAATCACATTAATCGTGGAATGGAAACACACAGCAACAGAATGTACCAGCGTGACTCCAAACACTTCGTTACAGGAAATGTTCAAAATATACTCCGTTAGCGGGGGTACATGCATCCACCCTCCGTCGCATGGAATCCCTGATGCGCTGATGCAGCCCTGGAGAATGGCGTATTGTATCACAGCCGTCCACAATACGAGCACGAAGAGTCTTTACATTTGGTACCGGGGTTGCGTAGACAAGAGCTTTCAAATGCCCCCATAAATGAAAGTCAAGAGGGTTGAGGTCAGGAGAGCGTGGAGGTCATGGAATTGGTCCGCCTCTACCAATCCATCGGTCACCGAATCTGTTGTTGAGAAGCGTACGAACACTTCGACTGAAATGTGCAGGAGCTCCATCGTGCATGAACCACATGTTGTGTCGTACTTGTAAAGGCACATGTTCTAGCAGCACAGGTAGAGTATCCCGTATGAAATCATGATAACGTGCTCCATTGAGCGTAGGTCGAAGAACGTGGGGCCTAATCGAGACATCACCAACAATGCCTGCCCAAACGTTCACAGAAAATCTGTGTTGATGACGTGACTGCACAATTGCGTGCGGATTCTCGTCAGCCCACACATGTTGATTGTGAAAATTTACAATTTGATCACGTTGGAATGAAGCTTCATCCGTAAAGAGAACGTTTTCACTGACACATTGTTGGATGAACCATTCGCAGAAGTGTACCCGTGGAGGCCAATCAGCTACTGATAGTGCCTGCACACGCTGTACATGGTACGGAAACAACTGGTTCTCCCGTAGCACTCTCCATACAGTGACGTGGTCAACGTTACCTTGTACAGCAGCAACTTCTCTGACGCTGACATTAGGGTTATCGTCAATTGCACGAAGAATTGCCTCGTCCATTGCAGGTGTCCTCGTCGTTCTAGGTCTTCCCCAGTCGCGAGTCATAGGCTGGAATGTTCCGTTCTCCCTAAGACGCCGATCAATTGCTTCGAACGTCTTCCTGTCGGGACACCTTCGTTCTGGAAATCTGTCTCGATACAAAGGTACCGCGCCACGGCTATTGCCCCGTGCTAATCCATACATTAAATGGGCATCTGCCAACTCCGCATTTGTAAACATTGCACTGACTGCAAAACCACGTTCGTGATGAACACTAACCTGTCGATGCTACGTACTGATGTGCTTGATGCTAGTACTGTAGAGCAATGAGTCGCATGTCAACACAAGCACCGAAGTCAACATTACTTTCCTTCAATTGGGCCAACTGGCGGTGAATCGAGGAAGTACAGTACATACTGGCGAAACTAAAATGAGCTCTAACATGGAAATTAAGCGTTTCCGGACACATGTCCACATAATATCTTTTCTTTATTTGGTGTGAGGAATGTTTCCTAAAAGTTTGGCCGTACCTTTTTGTAACACCCTGTATTTCTTTGACGTGGCACTGTAAAGGGTTATTACACTGTCTTCATATTTTTCGTCAATGTTCAAGATGGCTGACAACAACAGTTTATTATGCGCTGCAGTTGCATGTATCACAATTGCGCTGCGGGCGCATTTGGAAGAGAAGTGGAGGAAAAAAAAGAAACGTACCTTGGTGAAGACGTGGGTTTTACGACGATAAAAGCATTAACAAAGTTTGTTACGTAAGTTTCTAGTGGAGGACGTCAAATCGGACATAAATTACTTAAGAATGGATGAGTATACAATTCAGTATTTGCTCAGTCAAGTGTCTCCTCGTATCACAATGCACAACGCTCACGTAAGAATTGCCATATCTGCAGAATACAGGTTCACAGTAACACTCCGATTTCTTGCTACAGGATGGAGTTACTCTAGCGTACAGTACAGCACTCGAATACCACAGCGTACATTAACTAAAATAATACCTGAAACGTGTGAAGCAATTTTAAAGCACTAAAGGACCAATATCTGAAAGGAAATAAATGTACAATGCACTTTACGCGCATTAAAAACTATTTTTATTGCAGATCAAAATAATAATTACATTTTCTGTCCCACAACTATAAAATTAATACAAATGTATGAAGCTGATGAGCGCTTTACAATGTGAGGTATCCTCAGTACAAAAATACTTTAAGAAGACTGGAGAGCTGATACAGGGTGGGCCAAATATCTCACGAAATAAGCATCAAACGAAAAAACTACAAAGAACGAAACTCCTCTAACTTGAAGGGGGAAACCAGATGGCGCTATCGTTAGCTCGCTAGATGGCGCTGCCATAAGTCAAACGGATATCAACCGCGTTTTTTTAAATAGGGAACCTCATTTCTTATTACATATTCGTGTCGTACATGAAGAAATAAGAATGTTTTATTTGGACCACTTTTTTCGCTTTGTGATATATGGCGCTGTAATAATTACAAATGTATAAGTACGTGGTATCACGTAATATTCTGCCAGTTCGGACGGTATTTGCTTCGTGATACATTACCCGTGTTAAAATGGACCGTTTATCAATTGCGGAAAAGGTCGATATCTTGTTGGTGTATGGCTATTGTGATCAAAATGCCCAACGGGCGTGTGCTGTGTATGGTGCTCGGTATCCTGGACGACATCATCCAAGTGTCCGGACCGTTCGCCGGATAGTTACGTTATTTAAGGAAACAGGAAGCGTTCAGCCACATGTGAAACGTCAGCCACGACCTGCAACAAATGGTGATGCCCAAGTAGCTGTTTTAGCTGCTGTCGCGGCTAATGCGCACATCAGCAGCAGACAAATTGCGCGAGAGTCGGGAATCTCAAAAACATAGGTGTTGAGAATGCTACATCAACATTCATTGCACCCCGTACCAGATTTCTATGCACCAGAAATTGCATGGCGACGACTTTGAACGTCGTGTACAGTTCTGCCACTGGGCACAAGAGAAATTACGGGACGATGACAGATTTTTTTGCACCAGTTCTATTTAGCGACATAGCGTCATTCACCAACAGTGGTAACGTAAACCGGCATAATATGCACTATTGGCCATCGTAAAATCCACGATGGCTGCGACAAGTGGAACATCCGTAGGTCTCTAGAAGAGCGTAGCGTTCCAAGGGATTGGAAAAGAGCACAGGTCATCCCCGTTTGCAAGAAGGGACGTCGAACAGATGTGGAGAACTATAGACCTATATCTCTAATGTCGATCTGTTGTAGAATTTTGGAACACGTATTATGTTCGACTATAATGACTTTTCTGGAGACTAGAAGTCCACTCTGTAGAAATCAGCATGGGTTTCGAAAAAGACGATTGTGAGAAACCCAGCTCGCGCTCTTCGTCCACGAGACTCAGAGGGCCATAGACACGGGTTCCCAGGTAGATGCCGTGTTTCTTGACTTCCGCAAGGTGTTCGATACAGTTCCCCACAGTCGTTTAATGAACAAAGTAAGAGCATATGGACTATCAGACCAATTGTGTGATTGGATTGAAGAGTTCCTAGATAACGGAACGCAGCATGTCATTCTCAATGGAGAGAAGTCTTCAGAAGTAAGATTGATTTCAGGTGTGCCGCAGGGGAGTGTCGTAGGACCGTTGCTATTCACAATATACAGAAATGACCTTGTGGATGACATCGGAAGTTCACTGAGGCTTTTTCCTGATGGTGCTGTGGTATATCGAGAGGTTGTAACAATGGAAAATTGTACTGAAAGGCAGGAGGATCTGCAGCGAATTGACGCATGGTGCAGGGAATGGCAATTCAATCTCAAAGTAGACAAGTGTAATGTGCTGCGAATACAAAGAAAGAAAGATCCCTTATCATTTAGCTACAATATAGCAGGTCAGCAACTATGAGCAGTTAATTCCATAAATTATCTGGGAGTACGCATTAGGAGTGATTTAAAATGGAATGATCATATAAAGTTGATCGTCGGTAAAGCAGATGCTTTCCTAAGGAAATGCAATCCGAAAACAAAGGAAGTAGGTTACAGAACGCTTGTTTGCCCACTGCTTGAATACTGCTCAGCAGTGTGGGATCTGTACCAGATAGAGTTGATAGAAGAGATAGAGAAGATCCAACGGAGAGCAGCGCGTTTCGTTACAGGATCATTTAGTAATTGCGAAAGCATTACGGAGATGATGGATAAACTCCAGTGGAAGACTCTGCAGGAGAGATGCTCAGTAGCTCGGTACGGGCTTTTGTTGAAGTTTCGAGAACATACCTTCACCGAGGAGTCAAGCAGTATATTCCTCCCTCCTACGCATATCTCGCGAAGAGACCATGAGGATAAAATCAGACAGATTAGAGCCCACACAGAGGCATACCGACAATTTTTCTTTCCACGAACAATACGAGACTGGAATAGAAGGGAGAACCGATAGAGATACTAGAGGTACCCTCCGCCACACACCGTCAGGTGGCTTGCGGAGTATGGATGTAGTGCTAGATATAGTTGTAAATGGTGCAATGTATGCTGATTTCCTACGTTTTGTTCTACCAATGTTACTACAAGATGTTTCACTCCACACTCCATGACAGAATGGCGATGTACTTTCAACATGATGGATTTCCGGCACACAGCTCGCGTGTCGTTGAAGCGGTATTGAATAGCATATTTCATGACAGGTGGATTGGTCGTCGAAACACCATACCGTGGCCCGCACGTTCACCGGATCTGACGTCCCCGGATTTCTTTCTGTGGGGAAAGTTGAAGGATATTTGCTATCGTGATCCACCGACAACGCCTGACAACATGCGCCAGCGCATTGTCAATGCATGTGCGAACATAGTGGAAGGCGAACTACTCGCTGTTGAGAGGAATGTCGTTACACGTATTGCCAAATGCATTGAGGTTGACGGACATCATTTTGAGCATTTATTGCATTAATGTATTTACAGGTAATCGCGCTGTAACAGCATGCGTTCTCAGAAATGATAAGTTCACAAAGGTACATGTATCACATTGGAACAACCGAAATAAAATGTTCAAACGTACCTACGTTCTGTATTTTAATTTAAAAAACCTACCTGTTACCAACTGTTCGTCTAAAATTGTGAGCCATATGTTTGTGACTATTACGGCGCCATCCATCACAAAGCGAAAAAAGTGATCCAACTAAAACATTCATATTTCTTTACGTACTACACGAACATGTAATAAAATTGGAGTTCCTATTTTAAAAAAAGCAGTTGATATCCGTTTGTCCTATGGCAGCGCCATCTAGCGGGCCAACCATAGCGCCATCTAGTTTCCCCCTTCAAGCTAGACAAGTTTCGTTCTTTGTAGTTCCAGTTTCGTTCTTTGTAGTTTTTTCGTTTTATGCTTATTTCGTGAGATATTTGGCCCGGTCACGATCAATGAACCACCATGTCTGTGTGTATTAAGTATGTCGATATGTACTTTTGCTCTCTCGTGAGATTAGCTTGAGCAGAGGCCATTAATTTTCTTTTTTATGACCTCAGCCGTCCACCCGAGCCGGGCCGCATGTCATGGCTAATGACGTCCGCAATTTTTTGTAGCTCTCTAGTCTCCTTATTCTATTTTTGTATTCAGGGTGCCTCATATTGTAAAGCGCCTGATCAGTTTCGTACATTTCTATTAATTTTGTAGTTGTCAGCACACACGAATTAAACTTCGCAGCCATGTTTACAAACACACTACTGGTGACAGAACGCTGCAGCGATGCTAGCGCTCCAAGTGGTAAAATTTCACATTGAAGTGAACAGAAGACAAGCGACTTTTATTAGCAGATCTACAGCGAGGCCTTAGATTTGATCATATTTATTTGACGACAGGCGAGATTTGACAAAGTTCCCTATTACACCATCAAATTTCTTTGACTAAATATTTGACATATCAACTTTGACAAAGAAATATGATAGTGTGATACCCGCCTGAGAAGTCTCTGCGGTCAGGGTGTCGTGATCCTACACAGCTGTAGCCATTCTAACAGACAGCAAAAGCTCCTTACGTCTTCGAGTGACGCATTCATTGCAATTTTGGAAGCTATTGCTACTTTTTCTTACTTTCTTAGTGAGAACTTGTCAACTTCATTCTAGCGAATTCCTTGAGGGGGGAAACACGTTCTCCTTCTAGTAAACTCGTGTGTTCGTACGTTTAACCAATTGTGTCTGTCGAACCAGCACTAGGAATTATTAGGTCTACAACTTTGCTTCCGCCGTTTTGCTACAGATGGCAGTAGCAGCAACTGGCGGTGCAGTCGGTAGGTCGTAACTATCATGCAATAACCTTAGGCGCTTTTAAACATAATGCCATCAAAATGTTAGTCGACTTGTGACTGTATCACAAAGTTGTTCGTATTCTCGATTGAATATGTCACCTTACTCGTCACTTGCGGGAAGTTTTAATTTTTTGATTTAACATAAAGAATTATATGGCTGAGGCTCACAAACTCCTGGGTGGGACCTATGGTGAGGCACCTGTTAATGAAACAGAGCATGGTTTCAACGCTTTAACAATTATTTTGACGTCCAAGACCAGTATGGGGGTTGAAGAGATAAAGTTATCGAAGCTACTTAAAATGACGAACACACAGGAAATCGTTATCGAAAGCATTTGAAGCTTTTGTGCCGAGCACTGAAAGACAAAGGCCCACAATACAGCGATAGACTAGTAAGTCCTACCTCGTCCGCCGTATTCCTCAGACATTGCTCCCCCTGACTACCACGTTTTTCTATCAGTGAGACACGGCCTATCACACAAGCACTTCCGGTCATACGAACAAACGGAAAATTCCATCAGTACACAGATCTCCTCAAAATACCCAATTCGCATTCTATCCGAAAGATGAGAGAAAGTAATGCCAGCGACAGTCAATAATATGAATCGTAAATTTTTAGTAACTTTCTCATAATAAAGCCTCGAATTTCGAGAAAAAACGCCAGAAGAACACCTATAGATCTAATATTTCGGCAGGGCGCTACGCATAAGTAGTGAACATGGACCTCTCTATTTAGTAGTGTTTCAGAACCCTCCGACGCCTTAGACAAATTTATAAAGAAATGGGGCCTTCACTTACCGCTGGGAACATCCTGTCGAAGCATCTAGAACAGATGCACAAGTCTATCGATGTCAATGACCACATGACCAAAAAGTGCAAAAACCCACCAACCTGGCCTCACTGCGAGCAACGGCACCCTCGCAAATAATGCCCCACCTACCTGCAATACCTGCGACCAATCTCACCCTAGCTACTCTCACAAGTACAAATCCAGACCGCCTCCCAAAATACTGAACACACCATCTCCATATGCACTGTTGATGTACCGCTACAGACAAACTCCCTGTGTCCTCAACCTACCGTTGAAGACATCCTTTTCGTGACCTGACTCCTCCAAAATATCAGATTTTGAAAGAGCCCTCATCGTACAGCAAATAACACCTACTACCCACACCATCTTCCATCACAGCACGTACGTCACAGTATTATGTGCGTTCTAACAACACTGGCAGCTTGTGCGAGGTGATGCCAGCTAGACGCCGAATGTATGGACATATATGTGTGTGTGGGTTTCTAGAAAGAATGGCTGCACTCTGCGCCAAATAAGGAAGGCCATGCACAGCTATAATAACAAGATGCAACGTACTAAGGCCATTGATAAGATTATAAATCAAATGCATTTCTTACGCATGCCAGGAATGTCTCTTCTAAAATACGCACATTGTTTAGGAAAAGTAGAATCAAGTTTGACTTCCGCCCACCA
The DNA here is from genome assembly GCF_023864345.2 of Schistocerca serialis cubense. NCBI lineage: Eukaryota > Metazoa > Arthropoda > Insecta > Orthoptera > Acrididae > Schistocerca > Schistocerca serialis. Next base: position 562,749,603 of record NC_064644.1, read on the forward strand.
GCGAAGAGCTTGTCCCTCGTTGGATCCGTTGAAGACGACTTACAACAGAAAAATGCGGGCGATTACAAATATTCTCTGTGGTTGTGGTGGTGCATATGCAGGCCAGACGACGCGAACTGTCCAGGAGCGTCGTACAGAACACGAAATGTAGACCCGTGTTCGGCGACAGTTAAAAACCAGCAGTAGCAGAACACTGTGTTTCCACTGTACACGCAGTGGAATACAACAGAACAAAAATTTTACTCCAGTTTCCAGTTTCTGCATCGGCGGAAATACGCATCGCCGATAATCTCATAAATAGTGATAACGGGTTTCAAGTGGATAAAAATCTGAGTTCTATAATTAACATTATCCAGTCACAGCGGAATCGACGGGGTCATCCCATACTTAACGGTTAGATCATCTCTCACTTCCACCACCGAGGGGAGCACACACCACTCAGGTATCCCACGCATGCGCCGAAGGACGCCTGCACATTTCGCATGCGCGAGATTCGGCATAAATAAAGTGAATGCATCTGTGATCTTCAGTAGTTGTCTACTCACCTGAAGACGGCCGGACGTCTTTGGGCCGAAATATCGTGGCAGAATGTAGACGGGGCCTGGCTGTACACCCGAAAGTTGTTAGAACAATCAACTGTGTTTGGAGCGGTGCCTTGAGCGGGAAGCATAGACTGCTGACGCACAGCGTCGCATTGTGTTCAGCGATGAACCTCTCGCTGCTCGTCAGCACCCCAGATCGCAGCTCGTCAGCACCCCAGATCGAAACCATCAGCACGTATATCAGTGCTGTGGGAGACATCCTATTGTTCCAGTGCTTTGGGGAGGCACAGCGGTGTTATTGCTCGTGTCATAACTGTGGGCAACAATCACGTATGACTTCAGGTCACAGCACAGCGATACGTCACATACATCCACGGTCCTTGTGTATTACCTCCGATGCGGCAGTGTCGTGGTTCATTTTTCAGCAAGACAATGCTTGTCCACACATGGCACCTGTCTCTGTGAACTGTCTGCATTAACTTGAGGTACTCTCGTGGCTGGCACGGCCCCAGATCTGCCCACAATAGAATTTGCATGGGATCAGTTCAGACATCAATCCCGTCCCACTTCTAGCATCCAGGATATCAAAGACCAGTTACACTAACAGCCACTGTCACAGATACTGATTTCAGGTTAAAACAGAGATTTCATTGCCAATATTCCATTATATGCCCATCCTGATAATAAGACAAATCTAAACATGTAAAGAATAACCACCTCTGTCGTGCATTTGGCTGGTTCTTCGGAGGGAGGCGATGATGGGTACCAACAACAGTTACGTGCCTTTAAGTAAGAATAAACATGTAAAGAATAGCCGCCCCTGTCGTGCATTTGACTGGTTCTTCGGAGAGGACCGCTGATGGGTACCAACAACAGCGACGTGCGTTTAAGTAAGACTAAACATGTAAAGAACAGCCGCCCCCGTCGTGCATTTGACTAGTTCTTTGGAGAGGGGCGCTGATGGGTACCAACAACAGCGACGTGCCTTTAAGTAAGACTAAACATGTAAAGAATAGCCGCCCCTGTCGTGCATTTGACTGGTTCTTCGGAGAGGGGTGCTGATGGGTACCAACAACAGTGACGTGCTTTTAAGTAAGACTAAACATGTAAAGAATACCCACCCCTGTCGTGCATTTGACTGGTTCTTCGGAGAGGGGCGCTGATGGGTACCAACAACAGTGACGTGCTTTTAAGTAAGACTAAACATGTAAAGAAAAGCCACCCCTGTCGTGCATTTGACTGGTTCTTTGGAGAGGGGCGCTGATGGGTACCAACAACAGTGACGTGCATTTAAGTAAGACTAAACACGTAAAGAATAGCCACCCCTGTCGTGCATTTGACTGGTTCTTCGGAGAGGGGCGCTGATGTGTATCAACAAGTGACGTGCCTTTAAGTAGGACTAAACATGTAAAGAATAGCCGCCCCTGTCGTGCAATTGACTGGTTCTTCGAAGAGGGGCGCTGATGGGTACCAACAACAGTGACGTGCCTTTAAGTAAGACTAAACATGTAAAGAATAGCCGCCCCTGTCATGCATTTGACTGGATCTTCCCAGAGGGGCGCTGATGGGTATCAACAAGTGACGTGCCTTTAAGTAGGACTAAAAATGTAAAGAATAGCCGACCCTGTTGTGCATTTGACTGGTTCTTCGGAGAGGGGTGCTGATGGGTACCAACAACAGTGACGTGCCTTTAAGTAAGACTAAACATGTAAAGAATAGCCACCCCTGTCGTGCATTTGACTGGTTCTTAGGAGAGGGGCGCTGATGGGTACCAACAACAGTGACGTGCCTTTAAGTAAGACTAAACATGTAAAGAATAGCCGCCCCTGTCGTGCAATTGACTGGTTCTTCGGAGAGGGGCGCTGATGGGTACCAACAACAGTGACGTGCCTTTAAGAAAGACTAAAAATGTAAAGAATAGCCACCCCTGTCGTGCATTTGACTGGTTCTTCGGAGAGGGGTGCTGATGGGTACCAACAACAGTGACGTGCCTTTAAGTAAGACTAAAAATGTAAAGAATAGCCACCCCTGTCGTGCATTTGACTGGTTCTTCGGAGAGGGGTGCTGATGGGTACCAACAACAGTGACGTGCCTTTAAGTAAGACTAAACATGTAAAGAATAGCCACCCCTGTCGTGCATTTGACTGGTTCTTAGGAGAGGGGCGCTGATGGGTACCAACAACAGTGACGTGCCTTTAAGTAAGACTAAACATGTAAAGAATAGCCACCCCTGTCGTGCATTTGACTGGTTCTTCGGAGAGGGGCGCTGATGGGTACCAACAACAGTGACGTGCCTTTAAGTAAGACTAAACATGTAAAGAATAGCCGCCCCTGTCGTGCAATTGACTGGTTCTTCGGAGAGGGGCGCTGATGGGTACCAACAACAGTGACGTGCCTTTAAGTAAGACTAAACATGTAAAGAATACCCACACCTGTCGTGAATTTGACTGGCTCTTCGGAGAGGGGCGCTGATGGGTACCAACAACAGTGACGTGCCTTTAAGTAAGACTAAAAATGTAAAGGATAGCCACCCCTGTCGTGCATTTGACTGGTTCTTCGGAAAGGGGCGCTGATGGGTACCAACAACAGTGACGTGCCTTTAAGTAAGACTAAACATGTAAAGAATAGCCGCCCCTGTCATGCAATTGACTGGTTCTTCGGAGAGGGGAGCTGATGGGAACCAACAACAGTGACGTGCCTTTAAGTAAGACAAAACATGTAAAGAATAGCCACCCCTGTCGTGCATTTGACTGGCTCTTCGGAGAGGGGAGCTGATGGGTACCAACAACAGTGACGTGCCTTTAAGTAAGACTAAACATGTAAAGAATAGCCACCTCTGTCATGCATTTGACTGGTTCTTCGGAGAGGGTCGCTGATGGGTACCAACAACAGCGACGTGCCTTTAAGTAAGACTAAACATGTAAAGAATAGCCGGCCCTGTCGTGCATTTGACTGGTTCTTTGGAGAGGGGCGCTCATGGGTACCAACAACAGTGACGTGCTTTTAAGTAAGACAAAACATGTAAAGAATAGCCGCCAGTATTGTGCACTTGACTGGTTCTTCGGAGAGGGGCGCTGATGGGTACCAACAACAGTGACGTGCTTTTAAGTAAGACTATACATGTAAAGAATTGCCGCCCTGTCGTGCATTTGACTGGTTCTTCGGAGAGGGGCTCTGATGTGTATCAACAAGTGACGTGCCTTTAAGTAGGACTAAACATGTAAAGAATAGCCGCCCCTGTCGTGCATTTGACTGGTTCTTCGGAGAGGGGCGCTGATGGGTACCAACAACAGTGGCGTCCCTTTAAGTAAGACTAAACATGTAAAGAATGGCCGCCCCTGTCGTGCATTTGACTGGTTGTTCGGAGAGGGGCGCTGATGTGTATCTACAAGTGACGGGCCTTTAAGTAGGACTAAACATGTAAAGAATAGCCGACCCTGTTCTGCATTTGACTGGTTCTTCGGAAAGGGGCGCTGATGGGTACCAACAACAGTGGCGTACCTTTAAGTAAGACTAAAAATGTAAAGAATAGCCGCCACTGTCGTGCATTTGACTGGTTTTCCGGAGAGGGGCGCTGATGTGTATCAACAAGTGACGTGCCTTCAAGTAGGACTAAACATTAAAAGAATAGCCGACCCTGTTGTGCATTTGACTGGTTCTTCGGAAAGGGGCGCTGATGGGTACCAACAACAGTGGCGTCCCTTTAAGTAAGACTAAACATGTAAAGAATAGACGCCCCTGTCGTGCATTTGACTGGTTCTTCGGAGAGGACCGCTGATGGGTACCAACAACAGCAACGTGTGTTTAAGTAAGACTAAACATGTAAAGAACAGCCGCCCCTGTCGTGCATTTGACTGGTTATTTGGAGAGGGGGGCTGATGGGTACCAACAACAGCGACGTGCCTTTAAGTAAGACTAAACATGTAAAGAATTGCCGCCCTGTCGTGCATTTGACTGGTTCTTCGGAGAGGGGCTCTGATGTGTATCAACAAGTGACGTGCCTTTAAGTAGGACTAAACATGTAAAGAATAGCCGCCCCTGTCGTGCATTTGACTGGTTCTTTGGAGAGGGGCGCTGATGGGCACCAACAATAGTTACGTGCCTTTAAGTAAGACTAAACATGTAAAGAATAGCTGCCCGTCATGCAATTGACTTTTTCTTCAGAGAGGGACACTGATGGGTACCAACAACAGTGACGTGTCTTTAAGTAAGACTAAACATGTAAAGAATAGCCACCCCTGTCGTGCATTTGACTGGCTCTTCGGAGATGGGCGCTGATGGGTACCAACAACAGTGACGTGCCTTTAAGTAAGACTAAACATGTAAAGAATAGCCGCCCCTGTCGTACATTTGACTGGTTCTTTGGAGAGGGGCGCTGATGGGTACCAACAACAGTGACGTGTCTTTAAGTAAGACGAAACATGTAAAGAATAGCCGCCCCTGTCGTGCATTTGACTGGTTCTTTGGAGAGGGGCGCTGATGGGTACCAACAACAGTGACGTGCTTTTAAGTAATACTAAACATGTAAAGAATAGCCACACCTGTCGTGCATTTGACTGGCTCTTCGGAGAGGGGCGCTGATGGGTACCAACAACAGATACGTGTCTTTAAGTAAGACTAAAAATGTAAAGAATAGCCGACCCTGTTGTGCATTTGACTGGTTCTTCGGAGAGGGGTGCTGATGGGTACCAACAACAGTGATGTGCCTTTAAGTAAGACTAAACATGTAAAGAATAGCCACCCCTGTCATGCATTTGACTGGTTCTTAGGAGAGGGGCGCTGATGGGTACCAACAACAGTTACGTGCCTTTAAGTAAGACTAAACATGTAAAGAATAGCCGCCCCTGTCGTGCAATTGACTGGTTCTTCGGAGAGGGGCGCTGATGGGTACCAACAACAGTGACGTGCCTTTAAGTAAGACTAAAGATGTAAAGAATAGCCACCCCTGTCGTGCATTTGACTGGTTCTTCGGAGAGGGGTGCTGATGGGTACCAACAACAGTGACGTGCCTTTAAGTAAGACTAAAAATGTAAAGAATAGCCACCCCTGTCGTGCATTTGACTGGTTCTTCGGAGAGGGGTGCTGATGGGTACCAACAACAGTGACGTGCCTTTAAGTAAGACTAAACATGTAAAGAATAGCCACCCCTGTCGTGCATTTGACTGGTTCTTAGGAGAGGGGCGCTGATGGGTACCAACAACAGTGACGTGCCTTTAAGTAAGACTAAACATGTAAAGAATAGCCACCCCTGTCGTGCATTTGACTGGTTCTTAGGAGAGGGGCGCTGATGGGTACCAACAACAGTGACGTGCCTTTAAGTAAGACTAAAAATGTAAAGAATAGCCACCCCTGTCGTGCATTTGACTGGTTCTTCGGAGAGGGGTGCTGATGGGTACCAACAACAGTGACGTGCCTTTAAGTAAGACTAAAAATGTAAAGAATAGCCACCCCTGTCGTGCATTTGACTGGTTCTTAGGAGAGGGGCGCTGATGGGTACCAACAACAGTGACGTGCCTTTAAGTAAGACTAAAAATGTAAAGAATAGCCACCCCTGTCGTGCATTTGACTGGTTCTTCGGAGAGGGGTGCTGATGGGTACCAACAACAGTGACGTGCCTTTAAGTAAGACTAAACATGTAAAGAATAGCCACCCCTGTCGTGCATTTGACTGGTTCTTAGGAGAGGGGCGCTGATGGGTACCAACAACAGTGACGTGCCTTTAAGTAAGACTAAACATGTAAAGAATAGCCACCCCTGTCGTGCATTTGACTGGTTCTTAGGAGAGGGGCGCTGATGGGTACCAACAACAGTGACGTGCCTTTAAGTAAGACTAAAAATGTAAAGAATAGCCACCCCTGTCGTGCATTTGACTGGTTCTTCGGAGAGGGGTGCTGATGGGTACCAACAACAGTGACGTGCCTTTAAGTAAGACTAAAGATGTAAAGAATAGCCACCCCTGTCGTGCATTTGACTGGTTCTTCGGAGAGGGGTGCTGATGGGTACCAACAACAGTGACGTGCCTTTAAGTAAGACTAAAAATGTAAAGAATAGCCACCCCTGTCGTGCATTTGACTGGTTCTTCGGAGAGGGGTGCTGATGGGTACCAACAACAGTGACGTGCCTTTAAGTAAGACTAAACATGTAAAGAATAGCCACCCCTGTCGTGCATTTGACTGGTTCTTAGGAGAGGGGCGCTGATGGGTACCAACAACAGTGACGTGCCTTTAAGTAAGACTAAACATGTAAAGAATAGCCACCCCTGTCGTGCATTTGACTGGTTCTTAGGAGAGGGGCGCTGATGGGTACCAACAACAGTGACGTGCCTTTAAGTAAGACTAAACATGTATAGAATAGCCACCCCTGTCGTGCATTTGACTGGTTCTTCGGAGAGGGGCGCTGATGGGTACCAACAACAGTGACGTGCCTTTAAGTAAGACTAAACATGTAAAGAATAGCCGCCCCTGTCGTGCAATTGACTGGTTCTTCGGAGAGGGGCGCTGATAGGTACCAACAACAGTGACGTGCCTTTAAGTAAGACTAAACATGTAAAGAATACCCACACCTGTCGAGCATTTGACTGGCTCTTTGGAGAGGGGCGCTGATGGGTACCAACAACAGTGACGTGCCTTTAAGTAAGACTAAAAATGTAAAGAATAGCCACCCCTGTCGTGCATTTGACTGGTTCTTCGGAAAGGGGCGCTGATGGGTACCAACAACAGTGACGTGCCTTTAAGTAAGACTAAACATGTAAAGAATAGCCGCCCCTGTCATGCAATTGACTGGTTCTTCGGAGAGGGGAGCTGATGGGTACCAACAACAGTGACGTGCCTTTAAGTAAGACAAAACATGTAAAGAATAGCCACCCCTGTCGTGCATTTGACTGGCTCTTCGGAGAGGGGAGCTGATGGGTACCAACAACAGTGACGTGCCTTTAAGTAAGACTAAACATGTAAAGAATAGCCACCTCTGTCATGCATTTGACTGGTTCTTCGGAGAGGGTCGCTGATGGGTACCAACCACAGCGACGTGCCTTTAAGTAAGACTAAACATGTAAAGAATAGCCGGCCCTGTCGTGCATTTGACTGGTTCTTTGGAGAGGGGCGCTCATGGGTACCAACAACAGTGACGTGCTTTTAAGTAAGACAAAACATGTAAAGAATAGCCGCCAGTATTGTGCATTTGACTGGTTCTTCGGAGAGGGGCGCTGATGGGTACCAACAACAGTGACGTGCTTTTAAGTAAGACTATACATGTAAAGAATTGCCGCCCTGTCGTGCATTTGACTGGTTCTTCGGAGAGGGGCTCTGATGTGTATCAACAAGTGACGTGCCTTTAAGTAGGACTAAACATGTAAAGAATAGCCGCCCCTGTCGTGCATTTGACTGGTTCTTCGGAGAGGGGCGCTGATGGGTACCAACAACAGTGGCGTCCCTTTAAGTAAGACTAAACATGTAAAGAATGGCCGCCCCTGTCGTGCATTTGACTGGTTGTTCGGAGAGGGGCGCTGATGTGTATCTACAAGTGACGGGCCTTTAAGTAGGACTAAACATGTAAAGAATAGCCGACCCTGTTCTGCATTTGACTGGTTCTTCGGAAAGGGGCGCTGATGGGTACCAACAACAGTGGCGTACCTTTAAGTAAGACTAAAAATGTAAAGAATAGCCGCCACTGTCGTGCATTTGACTGGTTTTCCGGAGAGGGGCGCTGATGTGTATCAACAAGTGACGTGCCTTCAAGTAGGACTAAACATTAAAAGAATAGCCGACCCTGTTGTGCATTTGACTGGTTCTTCGGAAAGGGGCGCTGATGGGTACCAACAACAGTGGCGTCCCTTTAAGTAAGACTAAACATGTAAAGAATAGACGCCCCTGTCGTGCATTTGACTGGTTCTTCGGAGAGGACCGCTGATGGGTACCAACAACAGCAACGTGTGTTTAAGTAAGACTAAACATGTAAATAACAGCCGCCCCTGTCGTGCATTTGACTGGTTATTTGGAGAGGGGGGCTGATGGGTACCAACAACAGCGACGTGCCTTTAAGTAAGACTAAACATGTAAAGAATTGCCGCCCTGTCGTGCATTTGACTGGTTCTTCGGAGAGGGGCTCTGATGTGTATCAACAAGTGACGTGCCTTTAAGTAGGACTAAACATGTAAAGAATAGCCGCCCCTGTCGTGCATTTGACTGGTTCTTTGGAGAGGGGCGCTCATGGGTACCAACAACAGTGACGTGCTTTTAAGTAAGACAAAACATGTAAAGAATAGCCGCCAGTATTGTGCATTTGACTGGTTCTTCGGAGAGGGGCGCTGATGGGTACCAACAACAGTGACGTGCTTTTAAGTAAGACTAAACATGTAAAGAATTGCCGCCCTGTCGTGCATTTGACTGGTTCTTCGGAGAGGGGCTCTGATGTGTATCAACAAGTGACGTGCCTTTAAGTAGGACTAAACATGTAAAGAATAGCCGCCCCTGTCGTGCATTTGACTGGTTCTTTGGAGAGGGGCGCTCATGGGTACCAACAACAGTGACGTGCTTTTAAGTAAGACAAAACATGTAAAGAATAGCCGCCAGTATTGTGCATTTGACTGGTTCTTCGGAGAGGGGCGCTGATGGGTACCAACAACAGTGACGTGCTTTTAAGTAAGACTAAACATGTAAAGAATTGCCGCCCTGTCGTGCATTTGACTGGTTCTTCGGAGAGGGGCTCTGATGTGTATCAACAAGTGACGTGCCTTTAAGTAGGACTAAACATGTAAAGAATAGCCGCCCCTGTCGTGCATTTGACTGGTTCTTCGGAGAGGGGCGCTGATGGGTACCAACAACAGTGTCGTCCCTTTAAGTAAGACTAAACATGTAAAGAATGGCCGCCCCTGTCGTGCATTTGACTGGTTGTTCGGAGAGGGGCGCTGATGTGTATCTACAAGTGACGGGCCTTTAAGTAGGACTAAACATGTAAAGAATAGCCGACCCTGTTCTGCATTTGACTGGTTCTTCGGAAAGGGGCGCTGATGGGTACCAACAACAGTGGCGTACCTTTAAGTAAGACTAAAAATGTAAAGAATAGCCGCCCCTGTCGTGCATTTGACTGGTTCTCCGGAGAGGGGCGCTGATGGGTACCAACAACAGTGGCGTCCCTTTAAGTAAGACTAAACATGTAAAGAATAGACGCCCCTGTCGTGCATTTGACTGGTTCTTCGGAGAGGACCGCTGATGGGTACCAACAACAGCGACGTGTGTTTAAGTAAGACTAAACATGTAAAGAACAGCCGCCCCTGTCGTGCATTTGACTGGTTATTTGGAGAGGGGGGCTGATGGGTACCAACAACAGCGACGTGCCTTTAAGTAAGACTAAACATGTAAAGAATTGCCGCCCTGTCGTGCATTTGACTGGTTCTTCGGAGAGGGGCTCTGATGTGTATCAACAAGTGACGTGCCTTTAAGTAGGACTAAACATGTAAAGAATAGCCGCCCCTGTCGTGCATTTGACTGGTTCTTTGGTGAGGGGCGCTGATGGGCACCAACAATAGTTACGTGCCTTTAAGTAAGACTAAACATGTAAAGAATAACTGCCCGTCATGCAATTGACTTTTTCTTCAGAGAGGGGCACTGATGGGTACCAACAACAGTGACGTGTCTTTAAGTAAGACTAAACATGTAAAGAATACCCACCCCTGTCGTGCATTTGACTGGCTCTTCGGAGATGGGCGCTGATGGGTACCAACAACAGTGACGTGCCTTTAAGTAAGACTAAACATGTAAAGAATAGCCGCCCCTGTCGTGCATTTGACTGGTTCTTTGGAGAGGGGCGCTGATGGGTACCAACAACAGTGACGTGTCTTTAAGTAAGACTAAACATGTAAAGAATAGCCGCCCCTCTCGTGCATTTGACTGGTTCTTTGGAGAGGGGCGCTGATGGGTACCAACAACAGTGACGTGCTTTTAAGTAATACTAAATATGTAAAGAATAGCCACACCTGTCGTGCATTTGACTGGCTCTTCGGAGAGGGGCGCTGATGGGTACCAACAACAGTGACGTGCCTTTAAGTAAGACTAAAAATGTAAAGAATAGCCACCCCTGTCATGCATTTGACTGGTTCTTCGGAAAGGGGCGCTGATGGGTACCAACAACAGTGACGTGCCTTTAAGTAAGACTAAACATGTAAAGAATAGCCACCCCTGTCGTGCAATTGACTGGCTCTTCGGAGAGGGGCGCTGATGGGTACCAACAACAGTGACGTGGCTTTAAGTAAGACTAAACATGTAAAGAATAGCCACCGCTGTCATGCATTTGACTGGTTCTTCGGAGAGGGTCGCTGATGGGTACCTACAACAGCGACGTGCCTTTAAGTAAGACTAAACATGTAAAGAATAGCCACCCCTGTCGTGCATTTGACTGGTTCTTCGGAGAGGGGCGCTGATGGGTACCAACAACAGTGACGTGCCTTTAAGTAAGACTAAAAATGTAAAGAATAGCCACCCCTGTCATGCATTTGACTGGTTCTTCGGAAAGGGGCGCTGATGGGTACCAACAACAGTGACGTGCCTTTAAGTAAGACTAAACATGTAAAGAATAGCCACCCCTGTCGTGCATTTGACTGGCTCTTCGGAGAGGGCCGCTGATGGGTACCAACAACAGTGACGTGCCTTTAAGTAAGACTAAACATGTAAAGAATAGCCGCCCCTGTCATGCATTTGACTGGTTCTTCGGAATGGGGCGCTGATGGGTACCAACAACAGTGACGTGCCTTTAAGTAAGACTAAACATGTAAAGAATAGCCACCCCTGTCGTGCATTTGACTGGTTCTTAGGAGAGGGGCGCTGATGGGTACCAACAACAGTGACGTGCCTTTAAGTAAGACTAAACATGTAAAGAATAGCCACCCCTGTCATGCATTTGACTGGCTCTTCGGAGAGGGCCGCTGATGGGTACCAACAACAGTGACGTGCCTTTAAGTAAGACTAAACATGTAAAGAATAGCCACACCTGTCGTGCATTTGACTGGTTCTTCGGAGAGGGGTGCTGATGGGTACCAACAACAGTGACGTGCCTTTAAGTAAGACTAAAAATGTAAAGAATAGCCACCCCTGTCATGCATTTGACTGGTTCTTCGGAAAGGGGCGCTGATGGGTACCAACAACAGTGACGTGCCTTTAAGTAAGACTAAACATGTAAAGAATAGCCACCCCTGTCGTGCATTTGACTGGCTCTTCGGAGAGGGCCGCTGATGGGTACCAACAACAGTGACGTGCCTTTAAGTAAGACTAAACATGTAAAGAATAGCCACCCCTGTCGTGCATTTGACTGGCTCTTCGGAGAGGGCCGCTGATGGGTACCAACAACAGTGACGTGCCTTTAAGTAAGACTAAAAATGTAAAGAATAGCCACCCCTGTCATGCATTTGACTGGTTCTTCGGAAAGGGGCGCTGATGGGTACCAACAACAGTGACGTGCCTTTAAGTAAGACTAAACATGTAAAGAATAGCCACCCCTGTCGTGCATTTGACTGGCTCTTCGGAGAGGGCCGCTGATGGGTACCAACAACAGTGACGTGCCTTTAAGTAAGACTAAAAATGTAAAGAATAGCCACCCCTGTCATGCATTTGACTGGTTCTTTGGAGAGGGGCGCTGATGGGTACCAACAACAGTGACGTGCTTTTAAGTAATACTAAATATGTAAAGAATAGCCACACCTGTCGTGCATTTGACTGGCTCTTCGGAGAGGGGCGCTGATGGGTACCAACAACAGTGACGTGCCTTTAAGTAAGACTAAAAATGTAAAGAATAGCCACCCCTGTCATGCATTTGACTGGTTCTTCGGAGAGGGGCGCTGATGGGTACCAACAACAGTGACGTGCCTTTAAGTAAGATTAAACATGTAAAGAATAGCCGCGCCTGTCGTGCATTTTACTGGTTCTTCGGAGAGGGTCGCTGATGGGTACCAACAACAGTGACGTGCCTTTAAGTAAGACTAAAAATGTAAAGAATAGCCACCCCTGTCATGCATTTGACTGGTTCTTTGGAGAGGGGCGCTGATGGGTACCAACAACAGTGACGTGCCTTTAAGTAAGACTAAAAATGTAAAGAATAGCCACCCCTGTCATGCATTTGACTGGTTCTTTGGAGAGGGGCGCTGATGGGTACCAACAACAGTGACGTGCTTTTAAGTAATACTAAATATGTAAAGAATAGCCACACCTGTCATGCATTTGACTGGTTCTTCGGAGAGGGGCGCTGATGGGTACCAACAACAGTGACGTGCCTTTAAGTAAGACTAAACATGTAAAGAATAGCCACCCCTGTCGTGCATTTGACTGGCTCTTCGGAGAGGGCCGCTGATGGGTACCAACAACAGTGACGTGCCTTTAAGTAAGACTAAACATGTAAAGAATAGCCACACCTGTCGTGCATTTGACTGGTTCTTCGGAGAGGGGTGCTGATGGGTACCAACAACAGTGACGTGCCTTTAAGTAAGACTAAAAATGTAAAGAATAGCCACCCCTGTCATGCATTTGACTGGTTCTTCGGAAAGGGGCGCTGATGGGTACCAACAACAGTGACGTGCCTTTAAGTAAGACTAAACATGTAAAGAATAGCCACCCCTGTCGTGCATTTGACTGGTTCTTCGGAGAGGGGCGCTGATGGGTACCAACAACAGTGACGTGCCTTTAAGTAAGACTAAAAATGTAAAGAATAGCCGCCCCTGTCGTGCATTTGACTGGTTCTTTGGAGAGGGGCGCTGATGGGTACCAACAACAGTGACGTGCTTTTAAGTAATACTAAATATGTAAAGAATAGCCACACCTGTCGTGCATTTGACTGGCTCTTCGGAGAGGGGCGCTGATGGGTACCAACAACAGTGACGTGCCTTTAAGTAAGACTAAAAATGTAAAGAATAGCCACCCCTGTCATGCATTTGACTGGTTCTTCGGAAAGGGGCGCTGATGGGTACCAACAACAGTGACGTGCCTTTAAGTAAGACTAAACATGTAAAGAATAGCCACCCCTGTCGTGCAATTGACTGGCTCTTCGGAGAGGGCCGCTGATGGGTACCAACAACAGTGACGTGCCTTTAAGTAAGACTAAACATGTAAAGAATAGCCACCCCTGTCGTGCATTTGACTGGCTCTTCGGAGAGGGCCGCTGATGGGTACCAACAACAGTGACGTGCCTTTAAGTAAGACTAAACATGTAAAGAATAGCCACACCTGTCGTGCATTTGACTGGTTCTTCGGAGAGGGGTGCTGATGGGTACCAACAACAGTGACGTGCCTTTAAGTAAGACTAAAAATGTAAAGAATAGCCACCCCTGTCATGCATTTGACTGGTTCTTCGGAAAGGGGCGCTGATGGGTACCAACAACAGTGACGTGCCTTTAAGTAAGACTAAACATGTAAAGAATAGCCACCCCTGTCGTGCATTTGACTGGTTCTTCGGAGAGGGCCGCTGATGGGTACCAACAACAGTGACGTGCCTTTAAGTAAGACTAAACATGTAAAGAATAGCCACACCTGTCGTGCATTTGACTGGTTCTTCGGAGAGGGGTGCTGATGGGTACCAACAACAGTGACGTGCCTTTAAGTAAGACTAAAAATGTAAAGAATAGCCACCCCTGTCATGCATTTGACTGGTTCTTCGGAAAGGGGCGCTGATGGGTACCAACAACAGTGACGTGCCTTTAAGTAAGACTAAACATGTAAAGAATAGCCACCCCTGTCGTGCAATTGACTGGCTCTTCGGAGAGGGCCGCTGATGGGTACCAACAACAGTGACGTGCCTTTAAGTAAGACTAAACATGTAAAGAATAGCCACCCCTGTCGTGCATTTGACTGGCTCTTCGGAGAGGGCCGCTGATGGGTACCAACAACAGTGACGTGCCTTTAAGTAAGACTAAACATGTAAAGAATAGCCACACCTGTCGTGCATTTGACTGGTTCTTCGGAGAGGGGTGCTGATGGGTACCAACAACAGTGACGTGCCTTTAAGTAAGACTAAAAATGTAAAGAATAGCCACCCCTGTCATGCATTTGACTGGTTCTTCGGAAAGGGGCGCTGATGGGTACCAACAACAGTGACGTGCCTTTAAGTAAGACTAAACATGTAAAGAATAGCCACCCCTGTCGTGCAATTGACTGGCTCTTCGGAGAGGGCCGCTGATGGGTACCAACAACAGTGACGTGCCTTTAAGTAAGACTAAACATGTAAAGAATAGCCACACCTGTCGTGCATTTGACTGGTTCTTCGGAAAGGGGCGCTGATGGGTACCAACAACAGTGACGTGCCTTTAAGTAAGACTAAACATGTAAAGAATAGCCACACCTGTCGTGCATTTGACTGGTTCTTCGGAGAGGGCCGCTGATGGGTACCAACAACAGTGACGTGCCTTTAAGTAAGACTAAACATGTAAAGAATAGCCACACCTGTCGTGCATTTGACTGGTTCTTCGGAGAGGGGTGCTGATGGGTACCAACAACAGTGACGTGCCTTTAAGTAAGACTAAAAATGTAAAGAATAGCCACCCCTGTCATGCATTTGACTGGTTCTTCGGAAAGGGGCGCTGATGGGTACCAACAACAGTGACGTGCCTTTAAGTAAGACTAAACATGTAAAGAATAGCCACCCCTGTCGTGCAATTGACTGGCTCTTCGGAGAGGGCCGCTGATGGGTACCAACAACAGTGACGTGCCTTTAAGTAAGACTAAACATGTAAAGAATAGCCACCCCTGTCGTGCATTTGACTGGCTCTTCGGAGAGGGCCGCTGATGGGTACCAACAACAGTGACGTGCCTTTAAGTAAGACTAAACATGTAAAGAATAGCCACACCTGTCGTGCATTTGACTGGTTCTTCGGAGAGGGGTGCTGATGGGTACCAACAACAGTGACGTGCCTTTAAGTAAGACTAAAAATGTAAAGAATAGCCACCCCTGTCATGCATTTGACTGGTTCTTCGGAAAGGGCCGCTGATGGGTACCAACAACAGTGACGTGCCTTTAAGTAAGACTAAACATGTAAAGAATAGCCACCCCTGTCGTGCATTTGACTGGCTCTTCGGAGAGGGCCGCTGATGGGTACCAACAACAGTGACGTGCCTTTAAGTAAGACTAAACATGTAAAGAATAGCCACACCTGTCGTGCATTTGACTGGTTCTTCGGAGAGGGGTGCTGATGGGTACCAACAACAGTGACGTGCCTTTAAGTAAGACTAAAAATGTAAAGAATAGCCACCCCTGTCATGCATTTGACTGGTTCTTCGGAAAGGGGCGCTGATGGGTACCAACAACAGTGACGTGCCTTTAAGTAAGACTAAACATGTAAAGAATAGCCACCCCTGTCGTGCAATTGACTGGCTCTTCGGAGAGGGCCGCTGATGGGTACCAACAACAGTGACGTGCCTTTAAGTAAGACTAAACATGTAAAGAATAGCCACCCCTGTCGTGCATTTGACTGGCTCTTCGGAGAGGGCCGCTGATGGGTACCAACAACAGTGACGTGCCTTTAAGTAAGACTAAAAATGTAAAGAATAGCCACCCCTGTCATGCATTTGACTGGTTCTTCGGAGAGGGGCGCTGATGGGTACCAACAACAGTGACGTGCCTTTAAGTAAGACTAAACATGTAAAGAATAGCCACCCCTGTCGTGCATTTGACTGGCTCTTCGGAGAGGGGCGCTGATGGGTACCAACAACAGTGACGTGCCTTTAAGTAAGACTAAAAATGTAAAGAATAGCCACCCCTGTCGTGCATTTGACTGGCTCTTCGGAGAGGGGCGCTGATGGGTACCAACAACAGTGACGTGCCTTTAAGTAAGACTAAACATGTAAAGAATAGCCACCCCTGTCGTGCATTTGACTGGCTCTTCGGAGAGGGGCGCTGATGGGTACCAACAACAGTGACGTGCCTTTAAGTAAGACTAAAAATGTAAAGAATAGCCACCCCTGTCATGCATTTGACTGGTTCTTCGGAATGGGGCGCTGATGGGTACCAACAACAGTGACGTGCCTTTAAGTAAGATTAAACATGTAAAGAATAGCCACCCCTGTCGTGCATTTGACTGGCTCTTCGGAGAGGGGCTCTGATGGGTACCAACAACAGTGACGTGCCTTTAAGTAAGACTAAAAATGTAAAGAATAGCCACCCCTGTCGTGCATTTGACTGGCTCTTCGGAGAGGGGCGCTGATGGGTACCAACAACAGTGACGTGCCTTTAAGTAAGACTAAACATGTAAAGAATAGCCACCCCTGTCGTGCATTTGACTGGCTCTTCGGAGAGGGGCGCTGATGGGTACCAACAACAGTGACGTGCCTTTAAGTAAGACTAAAAATGTAAAGAATAGCCACCCCTGTCATGCATTTGACTGGTTCTTCGGAATGGGGCGCTGATGGGTACCTACAACAGTGACGTGCCTTTAAGTAAGACTAAACATGTAAAGAATAGCCACCCCTGTCGTGCATTTGACTGGTTCTTCGGAGAGGGGCGCTGATGGGTACCAACAACAGTGACGTGCCTTTAAGTAAGACTAAAAATGTAAAGAATAGCCACCCCTGTCATGCATTTGACTGGTTCTTCGGAATGGGGCGCTGATGGGTACCAACAACAGTGACGTGCCTTTAAGTAAGATTAAACATGTAAAGAATAGCCGCGCCTGTCGTGCATTTTACTGGTTCTTCGGAGAGGGTCGCTGATGGGTACCTACAACAGCGACGTGCCTTTAAGTAAGACTAAACATGTAAAGAATAGCCGCCCCTGTCGTCCATTTGACTGGTTCTTCGGAGAGGGGCGCTGACGGGTACCAACAACATCGACATGCCTTTAAGTAAGAATAAACATGTAAAGAATAGCCGCCCCTGTCGTGCATTTGATTGGTTCTTCGGAGAGGACCGCTGATGGGTACCAACAACAGCGACGTGCGTTTAAGTAAGACTAAACATGTAAAGAACAGCCGCCCCTGTCGTGCAATTGACTGGTTCTTTCGAGAGGGGTGCTGATGGGTACCAACAACAGCGACGTGCCTTTAAGTAAGACTAAACATGTAATGAATAGCCACCCCTGCCGTGCATTTGACCTGTTCTTTGGAGAGGGGCGCTGATGGGTACCAACAACTGTGGCGTACCTTTAAGTAAGACTAAACGTGTAAAGAACAGCCGCCCCTGTCGTGCATTTGACTGGTTCTTTGGAGAGGGGCGCTGATGGGCACCAACAATAGTTACGTGCCTTTAAGTAAGACTAAACATGTAAAGAATAGCCGCCCGTCGTGCAATTGACTGGTTCTTCGGAGAGGGGCACTGATGGGTACCAACAACAGTGACGTGTCTTTAAGTAAGACTAAAAATGTAAAGAATAGCCACCCCTGTCATGCATTTGACTGGTTCTTCGGAGAGGGGCGCTGATGGGTACCAACAACAGTGACGTGCCTTTAAGTAAGACTAAACATGTAAAGAATTGCCACCCCTGTCGTGCATTTGACTGGTTCTTCGGAGAGGGTCGCTGATGGGTACCAACAACAGTGACGTGCTTTTAAGTAAGACTAAACATGTAAAGAATAGCCGCCCGTCGTGCAATTGACTGGTTCTTCGGAGAGGGGCGCTGATGGGTACCAACAACAGTGACGTGTCTTTAAGTAAGACTAAAAATGTAAAGAATAGCCACCCCTGTCATGCATTTGACTGGTTCTTCGGAGAGGGGCGCTGATGGGTACCAACAACAGTGACGTGCCTTTAAGTAAGACTAAAAATGTAAAGAATAGCCACCCCTGTCTTGCATTTGACTGGTTCTTTGGAGAGGGGCGCTGATGGGTACCAACAACAGTGACGTGCCTTTAAGTAAGACTAAACATGTAAAGAATGGCCGCCCCTGTCGTGCATTTGACTGGTTCTTCGGAGAGGGGCGCTGGTGGGTACCAACAACAGTGACGTGCTTTTAAGTAAGACTAAACATGTAAAGAATAGCCACCCCTGTCGTGCATTTGACTGGTTCTTCGGAGAGGGGCGCTGGTGGGTACCAACAACAGTGACGTGCCTTTAAGTAAGACTAAACATGGAAAGAATAGCCGCCCCTGTCGTACATTTGACTAGTTCTTCGGAGAGGGGCGCTGATGGGTACCAACAACAGTGACGTGTCTTTAAGTAAGACTAAAAATGTAAAGAATAGCCACCCCTGTCATGCATTTGACTGGTTCTTAGGAGAGGGGCGCTGATGGGTACCAACAACAGTGACGTGCTTTTAAGTAAGACTAAACATGTAAAGAATAGCCACCCCTGTCGTGCATTTGACTGGTTCTTCGGAGAGGGGCGCTGGTGGGTACCAACAACAGTGACGTGCCTTTAAGTAAGACTAAACATGGAAAGAATAGCCGCCCCTGTCGTGCATTTCACTGGTTCTTTGGAGAGGGGCGCTGATGGGTACCAACAACTATGACGTGCTTTTAAGTAAGACTAAACATGTAAAGAATAGCCGCCCCTGTTGTGCATTTGACTGGTTCTTCGGATAGGGGCGCTGATGGGTACCAGCAACAGTGACGTACCTTTAAGTAAGACTAAACTTGTAAAGAATAGCCGCCCCTGTCATGCATTTGACTGGTTCTTTGGAGAGGGGCGCTGATAGGTACCAACAACAGTTATGTGCCTTTAAGTAAGACTAAACTTGTAAAGAATAGCCGCCCCTGTCGTGCATTTGACTGGTTCTTTGGAGAGGGGCGCTGATGTGTATCAACAACAGTGACGTGCCTTTAAGTAAGACGGTAATGGTGAAGCACGGTGGAGGATCGGTCGTGGTGTGGGGATGTTCTGGGGGTGATACAGTCGATGATCTAGTGTGGATTTGTGGAACACAAAAGAAGGAAGGATATCAACAACACAGTTCCATATGGCAAATGACTTATTGGTCGATTGGTTTGTTCTGCAGGTAGACAATGATTTTAAATATCGTTCTAAACTGTGTAGAGGGTGTATCAATACAACACACACACACACACACACACACAGATATATATATATATATATATATATATATATATATATATATATATATATCATACGATAGTTGTAGAGGGTGCGGGGTCTAGATCTAGGAGTATTTTTAATATTTTGGAAGATGAATGTATGTAGCCGTAAAAAAGTTCCGGTTCCGACCCTGTTAGAAGCCTGCGTAATACCGAATTTTAAATCGCTTTCCGAAAGAAAAACACGTGACTACACTACTTTTTCTTTCCCTTGAGCTGCGAAGGAGGGGGCGGCGCTCCCATGCCCCAAGGTATGGACGTTCTTGTGTCCATAGAAAAGAGAAATGTAGGGGACAGAAGAACGTGATTCGGCTAGGTCGGTCACCTGACTTAAATCCCATTGATCTCTTATGGGATGATCTCGACAGGTAGGCCAGAAAACTGAGGTCATCTGATGTTGAAGATCTGTGCAATAATTTGCACACTTATTGGACTGCAGTATTTGCATAAACACTACAAAGTCTTATCTCCAGAATGCGAAGAGTTTGCGCAGCTGCACAGAGTGCAAAGGGTGGAGACTTTCAAGTGACCAAAACCCAGAACATTTTGTATTGTACTTAGTGACAGACAGAGAAAATATTTATTTTATTGATCTGTTGAGCTTGTGTGATATGTTTGTGCACTGAAATAAAGTATATACTTTGTATTATGCGTGATCGAAAACTTTTGACCGGTAGCTTACAACAGTTGCAGACCAGCTTGTCCCAGGAGAGGTACAACGGCTTTATGACACGCTTCCCAACCTAATCAGTGCATGCTTCAAGACCAGAGGGGATGAATACATATCTGTCACATAGGAATCAGATAGAAAATGTAGGGAAGTTAAAGCGAAATGGCTGCGGGAAAAATGTGCAGAAATCGAAATAAAAGGCATCGAAAGGAGAGATTCAGTGTCTAAATAAAGTCAAAAGAACATTGAGTGAAATTAAAAACAGAAGTGTAAATTTTTGGAGTGCAAGAGTAATTCCATTATTAAACGCAGAGAAGAGAACGGATAGGTGGAAAGAGAAAATTGAAAGCCACTACGAGAGACATACTGAATACAGTTCTACAGTTGGAATTTAACAGAACTTTTGAGCACTTGCGATCAAAACTGGTGAAACGCATAGATAACATTCCATTAGAATTTCTGAAATCATTTGGGAAATGACAAACAAACGATTAATTAATTTGGTGTTTAGAATCTTTGAGACTGGAGAGATAACATTAGACTTTCGAAAATCCCGTAGGATAGAAAGAGCTGATAAATGTGAGAACTCTCGAACAGTCAGATTAAGAGCAGGTGCACGCAAGTTTATGACAAAAATGAAATACAGAAGAATGAAACAGAAAATTGAGGATCTGTTAAATGACGATCAGTTCGGCATTAGGAAAGATAATAACAGCGGGAGGCAGTTTTGACGTCGCGCTTAATAACGGAAACAAGATTGGAGGAAAATCAAGACACGTATGATATGTCAGTCTAGAAAAAGCGTTCCACGATGTAAAATGGGGACTGATGTTCGAAATTCTCGGAAAGACAGATAGTGTACAATGTGTATAAGGATCAAGAAGAAACAGTAACCATTTTTATTGAATAAGCTGTGGATTCTTGGTGAATCACACACCGTGAGTGTCAGTCTTGCTACATTGGACAGACTGGGAGGTCAATCTGTATGAGGCATAAGGAACACCACAGAATCTGGAGATTGAGGAAGCCTGATTCAGCCTTTGCAGAATATTGCCCGAACAATAACCACAAATACATAATAGATGTATAAGTCCTTCACACAGAGGAAAAGGGGGCCAAACTCAACCAATTAGAAATTTTAGAAATAAAATACAGATATGTATATCCCCACACCTATTATTAAACGAGCAACCCAGATCAATTATTCACCTATTTTAGACGAGATCACAACCCCAGGATAGAAGCAAAACTTTGGGCCCCAGTCCACTGTAGTTAAAAATATCTTGGCTGATGCATAACTTTAGTTCAAATGGTTCAAATGGCTCTAAGCTCTATGGGACTTAACATGTGAAGTCATCAGTCCCCTAGAACTTAGAACTGCTTAAACCTAACTAACCTAAGCACATCACACACGTCCATGCCCAAGGCAGGATTCGAAACTCCGACCGTAGCAGCAGCTCGGTTCCGGACTGAAGCGCCTAGAACCGCTCGGTCACAACGGCCGGCCATAACTTTAGTCTGGTCATTGTACTATAATTGGTGAATGTGTAACAATGCGTGTAATTAGTTAAAAATGGTCGTTGACATAATTGTACGTTAAGCTGTGGATCGATACCTTAAGAAGTCGAGATCTTTGCCTTGCCATCATGCTTACCTGTGCATTATCGTCTTCGGGAATCAGTAATGTACTTGTAAATTGGATTATAACTCGAAACCTAGGTTATACAATAACATTAATAATAGATTGTGGAACAAGGCTAAAAACAGTGTTTATTTAGTTAAGGAACAGTAAGATGGAAGACCAACATCGAAGTACTTAGATAAAAAAGAGGTTAAGACAGTGACGCAATCTGTCACCTCTACTGTTCAATGCCTACATCGAAGAAACCCTAACGAAAATAAAACAAAGATTCAGGAATAAAGTTAAATGTCAGGGTCAAAGGATCCGCTAATGATAATGAAGCTGAAGGAGAATCACAGGACCTAGCTGAAGGAGAATCACAGGACCTATTGAATGAAATGTACAGTCTAATGGGTACAGAATATGAATAGAGAGTAAAGCGAAGAAAAACTAAAGAAATCAGGAGTATCAGAAATGAGATTAACTATAAAAATTAGGGACCACGAAGTAGCCGAACTGAAGGAATTTCGCTATCTTGGAAGCGACGTAACGCGTGACGGACGAAACAAGGAGGACATAAAAAAAACCAGACCAACAGACTACCACAGTCAAAGAGGACATTCTTGCAGAAAAGAAATCCCAACGTACCGTCAATTTGAGGAAAATATTTCTTAGAATATACTCGTATGTTTGCAGCACAGCATCGTACGGAAGCGAATCACGGAGTTTTGTAAAGCCGGAAAATAAGAGAATCGAAGCGTTCGATATGTGGTGCTATAGAAGGACACAGATGACTTGGCTGACTGATAAGATAACAAATTAGGAAGTTCTCCACAGACTCAATGAGTAGGAGAGCACGTGGAAAATGCTGCCAAGAAGAAGTGATAGGATGGTGGCACGTGTGTTAAGCCATCAAAGAAGAAGATAGCTGTATAGAAGAAGAACTGTAGGGGAAGACAGAGATTGAAACACGTACAACAAGCAGTTGTGGACGTTGGGCGCAGCCGTTACTCTCCCACGAACAGGTTGCCACAGGCGAGCAGTTGGTGGCGGGCCGCATCTTTACACTAATTTGTGTTTTTTCCCCTACAAACTTTTGCACTTAGTAATTTCCAGAAAAAGCGTTACCGACATAACTATATATTATATGTCTCATTTTAGTAAAATTTTTCTCAAACCGTACTGCAGCTTTCAAAAACATGAAACGTACACCCAGCGTGGATGTTGTAACGGACTGGCAACATATTTGTAAGAAAAATGCTATTGGGATACTATGTTGCTGCAGTTTTCATTACAGATACTGGTTTGATGCAACTTTCGTACTGGTCTGTCCTGTGCAAGTCTTTTCACAATTGGAGAACCCCTGCAGCTCACATCTTCTTCACCGTGAATCGCCCAAACTTTCCTCCATTACCGTAATGAAGATCCCTCGATGCCTCAGGATGTGTCGTACCAACTGATCGCGTCTGTTAGTCCAAATGCGCACAAATTTCTTTACTCTCTGATTCCATTCTGCACCGCTTCAGTAGTTACCTGGTCTACCCCTCTAAGTTTCACCTTCTTCTGCAGCACCACATTTCAGGAGCTATCAGTTCTCCGCTTGTCTGTACTGCTTATCCTCCATACTTCACTTTCATATGTGGCTACACTCCAGACAAATACTATCAGGAAGAAGTTCTTAACACTTTAATTCATAACCGATGTTAACATATTGCTCTTCTCGAAGAAAGCCTTGCTGTTGTAAGCCTGTATTTCGTAACTTCTTCATTCCTG
The DNA here is from genome assembly GCF_023864345.2 of Schistocerca serialis cubense. NCBI lineage: Eukaryota > Metazoa > Arthropoda > Insecta > Orthoptera > Acrididae > Schistocerca > Schistocerca serialis. The sequence goes on from NC_064644.1 coordinate 562,773,202, forward strand.
CAATTGGCAAGTGTTTGTTGCCCATGTTGCAAAACACTACCACTACATTTAGCGCATCATTTCCTAATCAAATTCGCCAAATATCACCGAACTTAATTCTAACTGCATCACTCTTATTTAAAAGGCACAAGCAGCGAGTGGTTAAAAAAAAGGAGTTACAATCTTTCCAAACCGAGCTCGCATCCTGCACTGCCAACAAAACAGACGCTCTCAATCCTTATCAGTGTAAAGAAAGCCGGAGCCTGTAATGGATATTACCTCGTAGTTTTTCTGTCTTTTACTTCCTTTTCAAAATCTCCTCTTAGCTTCCTGTACTGCTAGCTCAGTGTCCAGATTCAATAACATTTCGGATAGGCTACAACCAGGTCTCACTCTCTTACCAACAACAACCCTCCGCCCTTTTCACGTCCTTCGATTTTTATAACAGCTGTCTACTTTGACCTTAGGTTTAGATAATCTGTCTTTCTTTGTTTTTGGTCGGTGATGAATAAAGAATTTAAAACAGTATGCTCCAGTCAACTTTGTCAAATGCTTTTATGTAAATCTACTGTAGAAAATAAAATACACACTGCCTGCCAAAAAAGTGAAAAAGTAGATGATCTGGCCAGATGTCAATGTAACTTTGTGCATGTAGACAGCATCAGCGGGTATGTAAATGATTATAGTTGCAATTCTCTGGGACAGGTAGGACGACCACCAGAGGGCACTAGCGTTGTCCGCGTTTGGTGTTGTTACCAGGTCTGGAAGGGAAGATAAGGCAGAGAACAGTTTCAGATTTTGAGGCATCGCTGTGAAGGTCAAGGAGATGCAGCATACTCATATGAGACAGCATTACCAGAAAGTGGCAGAATTTAAAACTGTTCTCATTGTGGCTCTTCGTTTGCCCAGTCTGTCATCGTACAATATCCAGACTTGTGGGGCACTTGAATGTGACAGTGCTCGAGTTCGACTGCATGGGAACTCGAGAGACAGCGTATTTGTAGCCAAGGTTCAAGTCAACCACGTCTGACCACCACAAGGGGGGATCCTCTCGTTGTGCTCCAACATCCTCGTAACCTCTTAACATCTGCCGTTGCCATCCTAAAACAAGTAAACATTACTTCTCATCTCGCACCATTAGTCGTAGACTAGCAGCAGCTGGGACAGGGAATTGCCATTTCATGTGTATGCTGTTAGACACCTTAACACAAACGGGTGTTTTTTGAGTGGTGCCGTGATTGGGAATCACCGACTGCTGATAAATGGCATCGCATTTTGTTCACCAATGAGTCGCGCTTCTGAGCCATGCGGGATGACCGTCATTGGTGAATATAGCGACGTTCTTCCGAGAAGTCACACTGCACCAGATTTATCGACAGGCACAGCTGTTTCAAGCCTGTCATCAGGATGTGGGGAACCATCGGGTATGACGTCAGGTCACGGCTAGTAATGACTGAGGGAATTCTGACAGAACAATGGTATGTTACGTTCACCCTGTGTTCTCATGTTACCTCATATGTGCCGGTATCGTGGCGTAATTTTTGAACATGACAGTGCTCATCCTGGCATGTGCCTCTAAGAACAGTCTGCGTAATGCTGAGATACTCCTGCGGCTACCTTGGTTCCCAGATCTGTTCTGCAGAGAACGTGTATGGAAACAATTGAGATACTCCTGTGGCTACGACGATTCCCAGATCTGTACCTGACAGAAAATGTGTGGAACTAGTTGACACTCCTATGGCTGCCATGATGCCCAGATCTGTCCCCAACAGAACATGAGTTCTGTCCGCAACATAACGCGTGTGGGACCAATTGAGATACTCTTGTGGCTAGCACGATTCTCAGATTTGTGGAGGACCAGTTGAGATACTCCCATGGCCACCATGATTCCCAGATCTGTACCAGACAGGACATGTGTGGGACCAGTTGAGTTACTCCAATGGCTACTATGATTCTTACACCTGTCCCCAACAGAACGTGTATGGGACCAGTTGAGATACTCCCATGGCAACCATGACTCCCAGATCTGTCCCAGACAGAACATTTGCGGCACTATCTCGGACGTCAACAGCATCCCAGTGCCACTATCCAGGATGTCAGGGGCCAGTTACAACAGTTGTGAGCCACCTTGCCTGACGAGAGGATACAATGGCTTTATGGCACCTTTCCCAACCGGATCAGAGCATGCATTCAGGCCAGAGAGGTGTAACGTCATACTGATACGTGGGCTCATATTGCCAGCTTCTTTTAAATTTTACTCGATAAAAAAACTAAAAAACAACATTACGCCCCTACTCAACCTGCGACGTTTCATTTCGCTTCCTCCTTTTCTGGGTACTTCACTTTTTTATCTGGTGGTGTGTTTAAAAATGTTGCTCGCATATTTCAAACTTCCTTTCTTGTAGAGGTGTTCCTAGAATTTCCGGCTAGCGGCGAATAAGCTGAAGTATATTCTAATCACGTATCTGTATGAAAAATTAGTTGTTCGACGTGCTGCCTTTCAATATCTCGTTTAGGTAAAACAACACATCTAATGAACAACTACAGAAATTTAGGAGCAAATATTTTCTTCTGTCATTATGTCTGAAAGACGTTATTGTGAGTATATTAGCGCTTAGAGAGCGCCCTGATCGCAAAGCTCAGCTAGTGTATCATATACTACGTAAAAAAGAAACAAATTTCTGTGAAAATATTACATAGAAACACCATATTTGTGTAGAAGTCCGATAGAATGCGATAATTCATAACTTACTGCTGCAGAGATACACCACTGGCCATTAAAATTGCTACACCACGAAGATGACGTGCTACAGACGCGAAATTTAACCGACAGGAAGAAGATGCTGTGATATGCAAATGATCAGCTTTTCAGAGCATTCACACAAGGTTGGCGCCGGTGGCAACACCTGCAACGTAATGACATGAGGAAAGTTTCCAATCGATTTCTCATACACAAACAGCAGTTGACCGGCGTTGCCTGGTGAAACGTTGTTGTGATGCCTCGTGTAAGGAGGAGAAATGCGTACCATCACGTTTCCGACTTTGATAAAGGTCGGATTGTAGCCTATCGAGATTGCGGTTTATCGTATCGAAACATTGCTGCTCGCGTTTGTAGAGCTCCAATGACTGTTAGCAGAATATGGAGTCGGTGGGTTCAGGAGGGTAATACGGAACGCCGTGCTCGATCCCAACGGCCTCGTGTCACTAGCAGTCGAGATGACTGGCGTCTTATCAGCATGGCTGTAACGGATCGTGCAGCCGCGTCTCGATCCTTGAGTCAACAGATGGGGACGTTTGCAAGACAAAAACCATCTGCACGAACAGTTCGACGACGTTTGCGGCAGCATGGACCATCAGCTCGGAGACCATGGCTGCGGTTACCCTTGACGCTGCATCACAGACAGGAGCGCCTGCGATGATGTACTCAACGACGAACCTGGGTGCGCGAATAGCAAAACGTCATTTTTTCGGATGAATCCAAGTTCTGTTTACAGCATCATGACGGTCGCATCTGTGTTTGGCGACATGGCGGTGAACGCACATTGGAAGCGTGTATTCGTCATCGCCATACTGGCGTATCACCCGGCGTTATCGTATGGGGTGCCATTGGTTACACGTCTCGTTCACCTCTTGTTCGCATTGACGGCACTTTGAACAGTGGACGTTACATTTCAGATGTTTTACGACCTGTGGCTCTACCCTTCATTCTATCCCTGCGAAACCCTACATTTCAGCAGGATAATGCGCCACCTCATGTTGCAGGTCCTGTACGGGTCTTTCTGGATGCAGAAAAGGTTCGACTGCTGCCCTGGCCAGCACATTCTCCAGATCTCTTACCAATTGAAAACGTCGGGTCAGTGGTGGCCGAGCAACTGGCTCGTCACAATACGCCAGTCACTACTCTTGATGAACTGTGGTATCGTGTTGAAGTGGCATGGGCAGCTGTACCTGTACACGCCATCCAAACTCTGTTTGTCTCAATGCCCAGGCGTATCAAGGCCGTTATTACGGCCTGAGGTGGTTTTTCTGGGTACTGATTTCTCAGGATGTATGCACCCAAATTGCGTGAAAATGTAATCACATGTCAATTCTAGTATAAAATATTTGTCCAATGAATACCCGTTTATCATCTAAATTTCTTCTTGGTGTACCAATTTTAATGGCCAGTAGTGTGGTAAGAACTACGTAATCATCATCATCATCATCATCATCATCATCATCGGGACAAAATATGACATACGAATTTACCACTGTTGCGTTTAGGAGGATCAACCCATTGCCAGAATAATTTTCCTTCGTTAAATACTTTTGACGTTTGCTCTATCTCTCTTGCGACAGTGCCAGTTTGCTTCCGCATTGAACATCAGGTCTGCATCAAGTTTGTTTCTCTTTCGTTCGCCTCGAGAGCCCTGACTTCACCAATCGTTCGATAGTTTTATTCCTTGCAACATCGGAGTTCATCAATTGCAATCGATTTTAATTTCTTTATTTTTATAGCTCTTTCTGCAGTGACACGTGTTACAAGTATTATTACTTCCTCATGTATATAACGAAATTCCTTGCAGTCTTTAACAGTTTCTATCCTTTTTCAGTTTGTGGAAATATTTTTGTGGCTTCAGATCTCGCTTTCAGTATGTGCTGCACATTACCGGTCTCGTTGACACTTCGAACACTGTTCTGTCTCTCCCTTGTTGAGCACTTACCCCAGCTGGTCAACGATACACTAACATTGTTACCGCGACATGATTAAAGGCAATGCCTTTCATCTTCTAGTGTTTCTGCGATAGCTGTCAAAATGTTTTATTGCTGTTACTAATGATAACAGTTCTCGTTACATGTGTTTCAGGTTAAGCTCCGTTGCCTAAATACAATGCAATTATTTTCCCCAAAAATATCCAGCTCAAAATATTTATTAGCTTTTAGAACTGCGTTTATTCTAAGCCACCGCAACGCATAGGTAATTTTTGGCGGAAATTGTTGTTAGTTCTCGGCACAGGTCACCGCCATCTTCTCCATCAGGCTTCGAGAATATCGCAGGCACTGTACCTCACCCTGGGAAACTACTTGAGATAAGTTGCAAATTTTCACAGGAAAACTTAATGAAACGAGTTCTCCCAAACTTCTGGCTGAAGAGAACTCATCACAGTAATCGCCATCAGGAATGGGAGCCATCTCTGAGCTGGCCCGACCAACTTCTTTCATCACTGCGAACAACTTTCTTGTTGTTCTCTCATTTGACACTCACCTGATTGATCTCTGCAGGTGCAACCATGTCTTTCAGTTACAGGTGGAAGCACCTCTGCTTTTAAGCCGCGTTTGGGACAAATTCTTTTGCGTTTATTGTATCGTAGCACAAAAAGTTTTACTGTCCGTTATTACCACACTCAACAACGGATGACCCTTATTACTCCTCGTTTAAACTGACGTGACTGAAAAAGTGGGGGACTACGATGAGATAAAACATTTTAATCACTTTTCTTGTGCATAAGACCTGCCAGAAACTGCAGTTGACCCTGCACTCTTTTTCGTAACAACCCTCTCTATTTGTAGACAAATTTATACTCGAATATTGTAACACATATCATATAGCAGAGCAACATACGCGCTGTTGTTCTTAAGCCATTTCTCAAAAGGTGTTAATGCTCTGCTAGTTGCCATTTATTAAAGTTAATTATGATAAACTACACACAGTTAAAGATGCTGCACATCAACGCTATAGGCCGTGCACATGCGTGTGAGCATGCTACATCATTTTGGCTTGTGACGCCAAGAAATGCTGCAATGCGAATTATTTGTTTCTGGTGAATTTTCTGCAAACAATTATACTATCACACAACACAATTTGTTCCGTAATTTTCTGGACCGTATTATCCTACGCTTTATTTTCCACATTCTTTATGTGCAGTATTACGTAATTTTTGTTCAGTATGTTTTTGCGCCTATATCGTAGTAAAAGTCCACATGTTTTGATAATGGTGTCACTACTACCATTGTCTACATAAATTCATTAGTTCTTAGAATCACTAAACGAAGTTATGTTGCATATACTTCGAAAACTAAAATGAAATAATTATCTTTAGTTCCCTTTTTAAGTCACTTTTTTACATTTTAACTCTTATGTTTCATGTTATATAATCATCCAGAAGCTCCACAGGAAATTCCATATTAGAAGCCATAATAATTCAATTGTTCCACAAAATGTGTTGTGGATTGTTACATTTCCTCGTTTGGCATGACACAATTTTCTCAGATCTTTCTTAACTACAAGTTACTGCCCACGCCGCAGGGTTTTGAACAAAGCGGCAAGGCTGCAAACATGTACACGCAAACCAAGTGCTAGCTACAGCATATTACACTCACTAGTATTAAACGTCTTCTACCGACTGATAAGGCGCTTTTATAGTATAAATCAGGTAAACACAATCTTTTGTTAAAATAAATAGATAAAACATTAGTCGTAGCTAGCTGTCTTAGTTTCAGCAGGAACTTATATTTCCATCGTGTCACCCTCTTAGTGCGATTCTTGACACCCAACCCAGTGATTAAAACTTCTGTAAATTTCACGGCAAACGTTACAGAACGAAAGATGACGTATGGGAATCTCCTTGTAAGACTTCCAGATCATGTAGGGTCTGTTTATAATGACAATGTGCAATGTGCACCAATTTACAATGACGCTATAATGACCATCGTCCCGACTTCGTGGTTACGAGGAATAGTCAGAACGCTTATGCCTTTTCGTCTGCCATTGAGGTTAATATCACGCTATTACTCAACCTGTAATCAAAAACGCTCCCTGAGTGGGAATGCTACAACGACTCAGGCATGCCTCTCGGCCCTGAGTTTGGATATAAAGGTAATGGATTCAGGACCCAGTGAGGGGGTTTTTGCTATGAGTCATCAACGACCTTCAATTCATGACTTCATCAACGAAGACGAACGATCAAGATAGTTGATAGCGAAAAATTTAAAAATTAAAGGTCGATATAAAATTTTTAAAGAATTCTAGATTGCAGAACTACCCCAGTTGTTGTTTACAACACATCCCCTCTCCCCTCCCAGTGTCATCTTCAAAAGCATTTATCCACAAAATTACACAAAACAGCACTTGCATACCGCGTGTGCAATTTCTTTGTACCATACATGGTGTAAGCCACAATGGAGCCTCAAATTAATTATTTTACATATCTCATTTCAGTTGTTCTACGACGCTTATCATGAGTCACAAGGCAGGGTATCGGGCATCTGCTAGACTAAACTCGCTGACCGAGCATTCAGCTTGTGCCAACAAGTCTTGTCCTGCTGCCATTCAATGCATTTGGCTCTCAGTTCGATATAATATGACATGCATGCCGCACTCCAAGACGCACATGGGCAAAACTGCTGATCTAACTTACAGCTTACTTGTTGATGAGTATTGCAAAGTAAACACTGTTATTTCCAAGTGTGAATTTCTCAAAAAATCTTCTCTACAGCCGATATCAAAGTCAGCTAAAGATTACACTGAATGCATACCAGAGAATTTAGCTTACAGTACAAAACGTTTGCCATCTATTGCTGATAATGCCAGACATTACACCACATTTTTAATAAACAATTGTACAGGTAAGGAATGAGGGATGTCGCGTCCATCAAAACTCATACATAAAACATTGACTCTCAAGTTAAGTTCTCCTAGTTATTTCCATGTCTAAATTATCTGTGGTACTTTTATATAACAGTACAAAAATTATGTAGCCGGCAATGCAGTAATGTTCAATGGCGATTATTGATTTTTTTTATAACAGTTTCTCTCAGACATACCTGCTATACACAAATTGTCGTGTTTTCTGACCCTTCAACGCAACAAACTGTACCAAAAACAATGCGTTTTGACGACACCAGTAATATGTAATATCACTTAAACCATATATATTTCGTAATATGCAAAGGGAATATGCGAGGAAGTATAGGACACTGGAATGTGAGGAAGGATAGGACACTGGAATGTGATCATGCAGTTTCCTCCAACCTAGATTTGCAAACTGTAGAGGGAGCGGGCGACTCCCACTTTGTCTATACCACTACACACAAGAAACAACTATCTGGTGTTTCACAAAGTTACATTGAACCTCAGCAGTGCGCCTTATGAATCACCTGCGTCGTAGTGTGCAGACATGCTGACAAAGTGCGTCAACAATAGAGACATGAGTTACCAGTAACACTAAAGCAAGAAGCGCATAGTGACATAATCTGTGTAAATCCCTACACACGGTTCGACGCTGTTAGAGGGGAAATTGATTCTTGTACAGCAGCTATGGAACAAGTTCTAATCTAATCTAATCTAATCTAAAGCTGTAGCGATTTTCAAGAAATTCAGCTTCCCCCAACATGAGTGCTGCTCATAATTCAGTCTGTTGTGGTCTTCAGTCCTGAGACTGGTTTGATGCAGCTCTCCATGCTACTCTATCCTGTGCAGGCTTCTTCATCTCCCAGTACTTAGTGCAACCTACATCCTTCTGAATCTGCTTAGTGTATTCATCTCTTGGTCTCCCTCTACGATTTTTACCCTCCATGCTGCCCTCCAATGCTAAATTTGTGATCCCTTGATGCCTCAAAACATGTCCTACCAACCGATCCCTTCTTCTAGTCAAGTTGTGCCACAAACTTCTCTTCTCCCCAATCCTATTCAATACCTCCTCATTAGTTACGTGATCTACCCACCTTATCTAATTCAGTCTATAGGCAGAATATATCTCCCCATCCTTCTTTCTTCATTTTTCTTATGTGATTAGACGAAATAACTTCACTGAGCTCGTGTTTAGAGTATTTATTTGCAGTTCTTCAGTCAGCTGTTAGGTAAAAAAGTCCAACACTCGGATACATCAACTACCACGCTGAAGAGCCTATCCCAAGTATAACATGCTGTCAACATGTATTCGACAATCGCGTTTTCATTGTTCCCATTATCACTGACTGGAATTCTTTTCACAGCGTGAGGGGTATCAAATGCACTATCCAGACTCAGCTTTCTCAATATCTAAAGAGACCCAGAGGCTTAAACTGTCTCCCTCTGCAGCAGAAGTAGGTCGCCTAGGTGTCATGTAGCTTCAGATATGTTCAAATAAGTCAATCAACGCATTCCATCAGATTACAGCTCTCGACTTCAACATGATCAGTCCCATTCCATCAGTCACACCAACCTTGTAAGACACACTGTAGTTACGAGGTAAGTGGCTCCACTCAGTGCAGTCTACTATAAAAGTTCCAGCAATTCCTAAATGGAAAAGGTTTAGTAGCACAGTTAATGGTGGAAGAATTGCAGTAATTTTCTGGTCCTTCAGTAATTCACCACCACCTCACGACAACAAAATTACGTGGCTTTACAATGTGCTGTCAACAATTGTCAGCAGCAAGAGGTCACATTTACCAATTCAGTCACTTTCGCACCAACACTACAAAGGTCACTGACAACATCGCACTTACAAATTATACCTTTCTCAGCCTTTGTTTATATGCATATTATTTACATACAAGTTCTTTAATACCTGCAATTATGTAGTCATTTAATGAACTGAAAATAATTCCACTCTATAAACACGAATTCAAAGAAGTTATTCTATCTACTCACACAAATAAACCCTACAAGCATTTCAGGGAAGGTATAGTCTAACTGCAAAATAAACAGAGAACAGCACTCGTGGTGATGGAAGTTGCATTCCCTAGAGGAAAGATCAGCTACCGTACAAGATGACTAAGAATCAATGTCCCTTCTAGCAGAGTAGAACAATTTGAAGAAACTTACGTAGGTTCGGTCCGTATGTGTTTCTTGCGTTAGTATTATTAGTAACTCATATTTGTATTCCATGTAGTATTAGTGCATCTGAGGAAAATAAAGATAACCTGCGAATGTCAGCAAATTGCGTCGCCGCTGATTCATTAGTTGGACTGCAAAGGACTTTTATAATCTTGTGAGACAGTCTCTAGTGCTGCTTATGACATAGCGAGTTAGACAGCGTGAGAAATCAGCTTCTGCCCCTGTAGTTTGCAGATCTATGAAGGCCGGCCGGCCAGCAAAAGTTAACACCACATGAAACGATAGTAATTTAAAAAAAAAAATAGAAAATGAAAAGCCTAAGTGCAACAATCACTTTTCGCCTTAACTTGTGTAATTCTAATCACATTTGTTTCTGGTGAATTTAGACTCTTCAGCTGTTGGCTCTTCGCGGACACGCTATCATGCCGTATATCAACTGGCAACTCATCGCCAGCCGGTGTGGCCGAGCGGTTCTAGGCGCTTCAGTCTGGAACCGCGCGACCGCTACGGTCGCAGGTTCGAATTCTGCCTCAGGCATGGATGTGTGTGATGTCCTTAGGTTAGTTAGTTTTAAGTAGTTCTAAGTTCTAGGGGACTGATGACCTCAGATAATAAGTCCCATAGTGTTCAGAGCCATTTGAACCATTTGAACAATCTGGCGACCTACCTTCCCTCGCACGTCTACCCTCCACGCCAGACCCTACCAACCTGTTACACTCACAGAACACAATTTATGCCCACTTGGACATGGTACACACTTTTAATATTTGTTCTTAACCCACTCCATTTAACAGTAAACTTTAATTTTATACCATTTAAACACTATTTTTAATAAGCTGCGATTTTTCCATACCCTGCAATGTGGAGGCTATTAGTCCTAGAGAGAAAATGAATACTACCTTTTTTTGCAGGAAATTTAATATAGTTTAATTTTAACTGGGAAACATTTTCGCTAGAAACTGCGGTTTTTGAGTTGTTCGAGAAAAACACAAAAAGTGACCTTTAAACGCTTCGCCATCCCATCCCACGTTCAGACCATACTGGTATGTTGTACGTGACAATCCCTCCTACCACAATGCAAAAATTTGCGGCTACCCGACATTTTCTCTAATTGGAATACAGTGGGTAATGTGTAAACCAGTAATGGTTAAATATGTAAACAGTAAATACTAAACAGTAAATGGAAAATGGAAAACAGTAAACCTGACTGCCATTACCTGAGAACTGTTGCCTGTTATCCACTAACTGTCAGTTATTACCCATTGACCTGTTACCCAATTATCTGTTTATCCATTACCCAATTAACCATCTACATCTACATCTACATCCATACTCCGCAAGCCACCTAACGGTGTGTGGCGGAGGGTACCTTGAGTACCTCTATCGGTTCTCCCTTCTATTCCAGTCTCGTATTGTTCGTGGAAAGAAGGATTGTCGGTATGCCTCTGTGTGGGCTCTAATCTCTCTGATTTTATCCTCATGGTCTCTTCGCGAGATATACGTAGGAGGGAGCAATATACTGCTTGACTCTTCGGTGAAGGTATGTTCTCGAAACTTTGACAAAAGCCCATACCGAGCTACTGAGCGTCTCTCCTGCAGAGTCTTCCACTGGAGTTTATCTATCATCTCCGTAATGCTTTCGCGATTACTAAATGATCCTGTAACGAAGCGCGCTGCTCTCCGTTGGATCTTCTCTATATCTTCTATCAACCCTATCTGGTACGGATCCCACACTGCTGAGCAGTATTCAAGCAGTGGGCGAACAAGCGTACTGTAACCTACTTCCTTTATTTTCGGATTGCATTTCCTTAGGATTCTTCCAATGAATCTCAGTCTGGCATCTGCTTTACCGACGATCAACATTATATGATCATTCCATTTTAAATCACTCCTAATGCGTACTCCCAGATAATTTATGGTATTAACTGCTTCCAGTTGCTGACCTGCTATTTTGTAGCTAAATGATAAAGGATCTATCTTTCTGTGTATTCGCAGCACATTACACTTGTCGACATTGAGATTGAATTGCCATTCCCTGCACCATGCGTCAATTCGCTGCAGATCCTCCTGCATTTCAATACAATTTTCCATTGTTACAACCTCTCGATACACCACAGCATCATCCGCAAAAAGCCTCAGTGAACTTCCGATGTCATCCACAACGTCATTTATGTATATTGTGAATAGCAACGGTCCTATGACACTCCCCTGCGGCACACCTGAAATCACTCTTACTTCGGAAGACTTCTCTCCATTGAGAATGACATGCTGCGTCCTGTTATCTAGGAACTCCTCAATCCAATTACACAATTGGTCTGATAGTCCATATGCTCTTACTTTGTTCATTAAACGACTGTGGGGAACTGTATCGAACGCCTTGCGGAAGTCAAGAAACACGGCATCTACCTGGGAACCCGTGTCTATGGCCCTCTGAGTCTCGTGGACGAATAGCGCGAGATGGGTTTCACATGACCGTCTTTTTCGAAACCCATGCTGATTCCTACAGAGTAGATTTCTTGTCTCCAGAAAAGTCATTATACTCGAACACAATACGTGTTCCAAAATTCTACAACTGATCGACGTTAGAGATATAGGTCTATAGTTCTGCACATCTGCTCGACGTCCCTTCTTGAAAACGGGGATGACCTGTGCCCTTTTCCAATCCTTTGGAACGCTACGCTCTTCTAGAGACCTACGGTACACCGCTGCAAGAAGGGGGGCAAGTTCCTTCGCGTACTCTGTGTAAAATTGAACTGGTATCCCATCAGGTCCAGAGGCCTTTCCTCTTTTGAGCGATTGTAATTGTTTCTCTATCCCTCTGTCGTCTATTTCGATATCTACCATTTTGTCATCTGTGCGACAATCTAGAGAAGGAACTACAGTGCAGTCTTCCTCTGTGAAACAACTTTGGAAAAAGACATTTAGTATTTCGGCCTTTAGTCTGTCATCCTCTGTTTCAGTACCATTTTGGTCACACAGTGTCTGGACATTTTGTTTTGACCCACCTACCGCTTTGACATAAGACCAAAATTTCTTAGGATTTTCTACCAAGTCAGTACATAGAACTTTACTTTCAAATTCATTGAACGCCTCTCGCATAGCCCTCCTCACACTACATTTCGCTTCGCGTAATTTTTGTTTGTCTGCAAGGCTTTGGCTATGTTTATGTTTGCTGTGAAGTTCCCTTTGCTTCCGCAGCAGTTTTCTAACTCGGTTGTTGTACCACGGTGGCTCTTTTCCATCTCTTACGATCTTGCTTGGCACATACTCATCTAACGCATACCTGATTTTGTTTTCGAAGTGTCATGTAGATTCCACTATGTGACAGCAGATGGTGACAAACTTTTTGAATTGCAAAATCAAGTTCATACCCAAGCCTGGGGCCACCATAATGTCTGACTGACTTTGATAGTTTTAGAGGCGAGTTTCTGACAAATTTAGACGTGAGAATAACATTGTTTACTTTGGCAGTTCTCACCAATAAATGTACCTTAAACTGTAAGTCGGAACACGAGTAGCTCTCGAGTGTGTTTTGCAATGTTACAGAACCAATTTTTATGTGTTTTAATTAATTTTGTATACACTACAAACATATAATTATGTTCATTGATCGACCTATAAATTATTTCAGCAAATCCTGTGTATTTTAATAAGTAACACAAACAATTTAGATGTGGCAATACAGTATTTAATTTGAGAGACCATTGTCCTTGTAAGGTGTGGTACAATAATTGAACTTTGGTCATTAACAAGTGCTGCTTAACGTAAAAGTATTTTCAGTAGTGTCAGTGTGAAAAGGTTATATATTTTTTAAAATCTTATACAAGAATTAAATTAGGACAATAATGCCACATGCATTTTGTGCTCAAAGTCTTACATATTTTGAGCAATAATTTTACTTTGCTACAAGTTTTGAATATTTGTTTGCTATGAGGGATGTACAATTACGTTTTCATTTTGGTGGCAAAGATTTCATCTTTGAGATGTCAACATTCCATCTGTCTGATTCTGCCATTATCGTTGGTCATGTTTCACATGAACCATCACTAGCATCTTCTGTTGTTTGTGATATATCTAAACATTTCGTATTTTGTGTATTTTGATGTACATCTTGCATATTATGAAAATATATTGTTTCAGTGATCTAACACATAACTAGTGTCAGCAGAATATGTAATGTTTAGGATATTTTGTTGTGCCAAAGTGTCAGAAAATGTGGATAACCTTGGCTGTTGTAATAAGCATGTTAATAACTGCTGTAAACTATTACTTAATTGTCTACTACATGAGTTTTGTTCTCTTATAGAACAAATTAGATGCGGACATATCATTGAGGCAATTAATTTGAGAGCCTAAAGTAGTGTATTTAAGTGTCACATATGAACCCACTCTTCCAGTAGGGGACATGTGTTTTGTAGAACAATTTGGATATGGTAATCACGTTGACATAGCCATTATGTCTTTGCTTACATATATTTGATGAATAATACATAGTTTCTGTATTACCAGTAACATGACCTCATTTCGATGTAGGAACTTTTAACTGTCTGCTTAGCATGCTACATGTGTTTTCTGCTGTTATATAAAAAATAATACAGATAATTTAGACATAGAAATAATATGGGGCACTTAATTTTAGAGTCAACAGTCATGTTGTAGGCATAATTTTTTACTGAAAGAACAACCCTCGTTTTTTACCTATATGAATCAATGTTACTACTCTAATGTAATGTTTGGCATTATCATCAGAAGATAGCCGACTTTTTTGTTCATGCAAGATAAAGTCATTACCCTAGCAAGGAGTCGCTACAATGTCTGAGTGACTTTGAAAAAAAGTATCGCTCATTTCTTACATGTACATATGTGTAGGACGACTGTTCTGTATACTATTCCATCAGAGTGTCCTGAATATCCCATTGGGCAGTTGTATTGAAGTAAAAGATGAATTTAATATCCTAGCTGATGTTGAAATTGGTTTGAGAAATGCGTTTTTTACGAATTTAGCCATAGGAATAACTTTCATTAATTTGGTACTTCTCATCAACAAGTGCACTTTATGTTCAATCAGCAGTAATGCCCATGTGTGTTTTGCAATGCAGCATCCATGTCATATTATGCAAAGCTGAGAGAGTCAAATGTATTGGATGTCAGCAAGACAAGACTTGAAGGGATAAGTAAAATGCTCAGTCAGTAAGTCCAATCTTGCCAATACCTGCCTCCCTTCCTTGTGACACTTGGCAAGCACCATAAAACAATACATATGAGGAAAATAATTGCTTTGAGATACCGTTGTGCCTTACACTGTCTGCAGTGTTAAAACCAAACTTTACACATAATTTTTTGGTGAAATACTTTCGAACATGGCGCAAAAACTTCAGGGTGTTCAGATACCTTGAAGCACAGCCAAGATGATTGTATTGTGATTGACTGCATCATTTTCATGATTTGTGAAGCACTGTTAAATGTGAAAATTTTGCAGTTTGTACCCTTTCCCTGATAGTATGTATAAAATTGTGATACAAAGAAAATTTATAAAATTTGGATACTTTTGTACATCAATATACCAGCTTTGTGACCGGCTGTTTCATTTTCGTTGTCTGTGAAGTACTAGGCTCTGCTCAGAGGAGAGGAAAGGGGAGGGGAGGGGAGAGGAGATGTTTCTAAACATAATGGTGCTAATTCCTCAACTTGTATCTTAAATTTTTTTATCTTTAATTTTTATATTTCCCTCCACTCTTTAATATTTAAATTTACCACCATTCACCATCTTTAATATCTTGCCATTCATCATCTTTAAGTTTTAACTTTCCCACCATGTGCCTTCTTTATGTTTTAAATTTTTGCCCTCTGCCAGCTTGATAAGTTTGTGCATTCATTATGACTGATAATGTCATGCAGTCAAGGTCACTGATTACATCATAAAAAAATCCGCTCGCCAAGCCCTGAACCCAGTACCTGTAGATCTGCACCCAGGGCTGAGGGGTGTGCAAGGGTCATCCTAGCTTTCCTACGTCACTGATTTCAGATGTACCACGTGGACAAGGAATTGGAAACTACCCTCATACAAAATCCTTACCACTTACAACAGATATAACTCACAGATAACACTCTCCACAAACAAGAAAAGAGCTAATGTAACCACTTGCTACTTTCCCCCTATTTTTTCTAATTTCAAAATTAACATTTATTCTTTTTTATTCATATAATTATGTGCATTTGTTTCATCTGTTTACTCCAAAATTTTGTTAAAACCGTGGTGCCTCTACAAAAGTGTACATCAGTAAAATTTTAAAAGAACATAAAATCCGTTTTTACTTTATACAGGACAGAACGACATTTGCATAAAATTTGATATGTTTTCAGAGGTTTTAGTAACACTGTAATTTTCCTGTGTATGATCACCATACTCTTTTTGCATTGTTTTCCACTTAAAATCAGTTTCATTATCAGATTTTTTGCTTTAACTTATATGTATACCCTACAAAATAATCTTAAATTATTTTGCAGGTTATTTCTATTGTTATATTTCTATGTCGATGTTTTTATATTTGTGTCAAGTTAACGTCAGTATGCTTCAATAAACCAAACTCAAATTTAGAAAAAACTATTAAAAAATGCTTAAAATTACCAACATCTCCATGAAGTATCTCAAGCAAATGTGTTATTATATAAGCAAAAACAAAATATATCAGAAATGCAAATAAAGCACGCAGGATTTCAGAAACAAAGGTCATTTGTAGACCAAATATTCTAATCTCAGTTATGTAATCCAACACTAAACACTGTCAAAACAGAGTGTGTAATCCCTTTTGTTGACTTTACAAAATAATATGATTCTGTTGATAAATTAACCCTACTTGAGCACTCTATGTATTCAGTGTTGATGATAGAATGACAAATTTATTCAAACAACTTCTCACAAGAATTAAATCTAAAGTTGAATTTCTCAATTAAATTTCAAAACCATTGAAAATAAAAACATGGTGAAGGCTGAGATATGGACTGCCACTCTTGCTCTTAAAGTATTGGAAAAATCTTACAGGAATGCAAAAAGGATCTACGAGAATCTGGAATAAATCACAAACTAGAATTAGGATTAAAAAAGAAAGGAGTCCAAATCAACTACTTTACTTTCAGAGATGACCTAGTGAACTTGGTCAAAAACATAAATTTATTCATTCTTCAGAAAAGTCTTCCTGGAAAAATTACAAGCCATACAGGCTGGAAATGTCCACTTCCAAAACAATGTACATGCTCTTGGATGCTCTGAAATCTCTATAAACTGACCTCGAAGGGATCAACAGTACACAATAATTCGAATGTTATGGAGAAATTATTCAAATCGATAGATTAAATTAATCAGCATGTAACATCATAGCCAAAAATTTTAAGACTATATATTAACTCTCCAAAGAGATCTACAACAACAAAAATCAGTCTCCATAAATGCAAAAATTGGGTATTCCATCATTCAAATAAGTATTCTGTGCCACAGAATTCATTACTTTTCTCACAGAAAGAGAGAATGGGGCAAAGTAGTTTATTAAACAAATATTCTAGTGTTTATAAACAATAGGAACAAAATAGGATCAATGAAACTCAAAAGGGCCCATATGAAGATAGTATTTCTGACCAGGATATCTAAAACAGAGAAATCTTTAACAATGAAATTAATAATTTTGAGGGTTTTCAACAGAAAGAAAATAGTAAGTGCAAAAGAATCTTCTCTGATGAACAGAGGTAAAAGCAGAGTATATAAATAAATGAAAAAATTTTGAAATAAAGGAACACAACCAGAAATAAGATATTATAAGTCATTGTTATACATGGTTCGTGGTTGACAGAATTTGACAAAAAATATTTTCAATAAATTTGTGTGTGAATTATTTATTTTTGTGTAAGTGTATGTGTATAAAGTTCTATCTTTTCCTTTTTGTACCAAATATTTACTATTTATTGCCTGTAAATTTTAATGATCTAAAAACTAAATGAAAAATTTTAAATAGTTTTTTTCATTTTTAAGTGAGCTATTCTTTGTGTGTAACATTTTAAAAATAAACAGGAAGTGACAGCTGGTAATTTAAGAAAAATTGTATCCACATTCTTTAAACTTCGCTAATTTGCCAGATAAAATGAATTGCGCTATTACTTGTTAATAAAATATGAATGCAACTGAGAAAATGAATCAGCTATAGATTAACATTTGCATTGTTATTAGAGAAAATGAACAATGATCATGTAATCATATGTTCAGGGAGTATCTTAATCTTTAAGACAGTTTCTCTTCAAATTCTAAGCTGTTCCTCTGTTTCTTCTTTTCTGTGTTTCCTTCAGCTATCGACTACAAATAACTGACGTCATGTGTGTAATACAATTAATTTTTCGCTTTATTTAGATGCACTTATTCCTGAAAAATACGGCAGATGTTGTTTTAATGTCTGTCGTCATTTCAGAAATTATGTTCTGGGGCTATCGGATGGCATTGAGTACACTGGTGAAGTTCGACTGTCCATGGCGACATGCCTTCTGATGGCGTGGGTAATTGTCTTCCTGTGCCTGTGCAAAGGGGTGCAATCGTCGGGGAAGGTACGTATGTGTGAAATGTAACCCAGCCCCTCAGCATGATTACCTGTTTTCTGTAGTTAGTACTGTAATTTACAGTCAACTGCGAAGTATTCTACTGTAACATTCATTTCTTTCTTAAGGCCACAAAAAAACGGCAGAATACTGTATTCTGATGTCCTTGTGTATTTCAAGCATGAGATCATGAATATAGGTTATCACCAAAATAAGAAAACATTTCAGAGAAACGTATAGGTACTTAAATATATTGTTAATTAACTGCAAGTATCGTACCAAATGTTGCGATATTTTTTTTATTTGTTAGCGATAAAACCAAATATTAACTATCTCATACCTATCCTCGAGTACAGTGTAGATATAATGTTCATGACGACATTTCAAAAACTGTACACATAAAAGGGCAAGAACAACGTAACATGTGACGCAGTATGTGAAAGTGATACTTTCAAAGCTTGTTCCAATGTTTATGAACGTTCTTTGTGTCCACCCTCCGTCACGTAACTTCTGTTTTCAAGCTTTTTGCGACTTCAGTTTCATCGTGATCTTCATGACGCTCTCGCATGGGTAAAACAAATCTGCGACAATTAGTGCTGCTGCTGTATACATTCAATATCCCCCGTTCGGCCTCTCTGGTAGGGATCCCACAAACTTGAACAATATCCATGAATGTTTCATAAGCAATCCCCTTCACAGCCTGATTACATTTCCATAATATTCTAATAATGAACCGAGGTTTGCTACTTGCTTGACCTATGACTAGGCCTATGTGATCATTCAATTTAATATCACCCCAACTTGCCCCACTCAGGCACTTTTATGAGTCGAGTGATCATAGCTGCGACTCATTGATATTTTAGTCGTTGGATACTACGTTTTTCTGTTTTTTGATATGCAGCATTTTAAGGTTCCTAACATTTCAAGCAAGATTCCAGTCTTTGCATTACTTTGAAATCTGATCAAGATCTGACAATACTTTTGCAGCTTTTTTCAGACATGTCGTTACCGGTAATTGCATCATGTGCTCATTAATATAGTCATGAACAGCAAGAATCCCAGCACTCGTCTCTGGGGCACACCTGGATTAACTCTACATTTCTCGGTGACTCTCCATCCATGATAACATGCTGTGTCCTCCCCACCAAGAAATCCGCAACACAGTCAAAAATATCGCTAAATACCCCATACGATCGTAGTTTCGATCATACGCAATACTGGGTCTGCATTACTTCCTTGGTCCATGGTCCTCATGTGAGAAAAACGGAAGTTGGGTTTCACAGGTTAAATGTTTTTAGAATTCATGGTGGTTAATGTGAAGGAGATTATTCTGTTTGAGACATCATATTACATTTGAGCTCAGAATCTGTTCCAAGACTCTACGACAAATAGATGCCAAGGATTTTGGACATCCGCCACGTTTCCTGTAAACAGGTGTGACCTGTGCTTTCTTCCAACTAGTGGATACGGTTTTTTGCTGTAGGGATCTGTGGTATGTTACGGTTAAAATAACAGTGAACTCATCTCCAAATTCTGCATAGAATCTGACCGGGATTCTGCCAGTTCCTGGAACTTCGTTCAGTTTTACGTCGTTTTCAGTTGGCTAATTTCTATTTTATTCACCTTTGAAGCAATACTCCTGGGTTTTCCTTTGTAAAGAAACATTTAATTATAGAATTCAGCATTTTTCCTTTTGCTTTGCTACCCACGTCCATAAGTCTCTGGACATTAACTTTCATGACCCAAAAGTCTATACATATGCTTAGAAATTCTTTAGGTTCTGTGAGAGATCTTTCAATAATATTCTGGTGTAGTAGTCGCTGAAGGGTTCACACACTGCTCTCTTGACAGCTAAATGTATTTAAGTCAGCGGTCTCTATCTATGGTCCTTGACTTTGTTTTATATTTGTTACGCTCTAGTCTCTGTTCGTTTGGAAGTTTATTTACAATGACTGTACCATGGAGAATTACTCCCGTCATGAACTATTCTAGTAGCTACAGTCTATCAAGTGACTGATAAACCATTCTTTTAAAACTGAACAACAGTAATTATTCTATCTGTTCCTGTCCAGAGGTAAATACTTCCAGTTCTTCACTGAGATATGTCATTACTGTCACTTTATCAGTTAGCTTTCTACTTCTTTTAGTTGCCCTTTGTACTTTGGTTATCACTATTACCAGAGCTGCCTCATGGTTCTATGTGGACATCCTCAGAAAGGTCAGGTTTGTCTATTGCGATTAGATCGAGTGTATTTCCATCATGAGTTTGATTCCAAACTAGATGTTCTAAGCAGTTCTTAGAGAAGGTATTTAATAATGTTTCGCAACATGTCTTGTCACGACACCGCTTAAAGCACTGAAATTTTCCCAACTGATTATTTATTGAGTTAGGTCTCCTCTGATGAGCACAGTATAATTGGGGAGATTACATACCAGCTAACTGAGGTTACCTTTGGGGGTGGGGGGTGAGTCAGGTGATCAATCAAAAGATTCAGTGATAATTATATGCCCACCCTTGATACTGAATCATGCCTAAACAGTCTCCCACGCAGCTTCAATTTCTATCTCAGTAGGTTTGAGTTACTTGTCTACTGTGACAAATACATTTCTCATTAGCCTATCCCTTCGATACATACAGTTAAATTTTTCCCCACAATCTCATTTTTGGTTTTAACCGGCTTTCTGTACCTAACATTATGTGAGTTTCATTGCTTTTTAGAGCGTTTCAAATTATCGCATTTTTGCAAATGATCTGGCAGTTAACAATTAGGATTTTAACGCTTGGGGGGGGGGAGGGACGTTTCTTTGGATTTTACACTAATACTTTTCAGTTTCCAACAGCTTTCGTTATATGGGAGTAAAAAAAAAAAAAGTTTACACCCCACACGCACTCAACTACTTTGGCAACAACCTTTGAAGTGTAGTGCACAGCGGAACCGTTTACTGGGATTGTACAGTTCTCAACACTACAGTGCACATCTAGCAAGTTGCAGCCTAGATTGTCACAAAATCTTCGATGTCTTCAGTTCAAGCCTTCCATTCGAATCAGAACCAGAAAGCAACGATGCTGCAGATTGGTAGCTTCATTGACAATCTGTGACTGAGGCTGGGACAGCCTCTTCATTATGTTGAATGAGGCTCCCAGACACACACACACACACACACACACACACACACACACACACACACACACACACATATATATATACAAAGTGCACCTGGCTATCCTTTCCATACCTTGCTGCCTTTTTCCTAAGGGGTACCATTACAAACCCTACGTTTAAACTGCTCATGATGAATAGACGCCAATCCTTTTGCATTTGCCTCTCTTTGCTAGGGAATGCAGCATGTTTCCCAACAAGTGAAGTGAGTTTCACTGGCTGAGTTTCAGTTCAGTGGAAGACAGCATCTCAGACTTGTTTTTAGGAAGATAGGTGTAACACTCTCGAGCACACAGAGCCTAGACTTACACTTGAGATGCCAATTACAGGAGGCAGTACCTACAGAATACTTGGTATCTGCTGTACATGAAGCTCAGTAGCCCTCCAGACACACCCTTTTGTAGCAGCTTCATCACTTGACAGTAGCCAAGGCGATTTCCAGCTGCTTACAAAATATCAACTAACTCATCCCATGCTCAAGAACAGCATCCATAGTGGGGCTGCGCTGTGGCTGATGCAAAACAAATATCCTTAAACTAAGATTCCTGATTCTCATTTAATTTTTGTGTCTATTATGCCACAAGAACTTAAGTGATCAACACTCAAAAAGAAATTTCTGTTATGATAACCGGAAAACCTAGGCTAGTAGCTATTCATTTACTGAAATCTTATTGAGGTTACCCGTATGTTCTCTAACAAACTCAAAAATAAAATAGCGTTAACTTACAGTAAGCACAGCTAACACAAATCTAAATGCAACATGGCATGTTAGTTACAATAGTTACAATATGTGATGCAGGAACTGTACGTGACAAATCTTGTTTATGCGTGGTATGTTATGAACAAAACTCGTAACTTCTGAAAATTCTCAAAAATATAGATTTAGTTGCATAGTTTTACATCGAAATTTGGGGTGAATGTCCTTTTTTTAATCTGGTATATTAATGCAAAAAAATGTTTCAAGCACAGGAACACATAAGCATATGAAAACTCTCAAAAATATATTTTTTCGCATAAATAATCAACGAAATTATTAAATAATTGGTCTTGAATGATGATACCGTTGACAAAAGTTATAAAGCACAGATTAAGTTTACAATTGACAGTGTATTACGAATTTTGCACAGCATTTTCAGATGTTCGAAATTACACACTAAATCATGGTACACACAAGTCTGGACATTGCCAATGGAAGATCATGTGAAAACTACACAAACGATAAAATATTAAAATCTAGAATTTCTGATCAGACGTGTCTGGCGCACGTGGGTTCACAGAAACGAAAATCCGTAAATTGACTTTTATATGTAAATAAGCATATGACATATACGAATTTTTTACTTCGCTGAATTTGTAACATCTTTCATCCTAAAGAGCGAAAGACCAGCAGTGAGTGCAGCATCAGTTTGTAACAGTGAAGTTCGGAAAAATGGTTGAACACCACCAAAGCACATCTTCCACTTGTGATACTGTTTGTTCAGTTTTAGATGTTTATAATTCAGCGAGATACTGTAAAAATGAACATATTATACATTTTGACTATTTTAACACCTCGATGAAATAAATATAGTGTCATTACTATTTTATTTTGTGGAGGTTACACACACGAATGCAACGGTAACTGAATTGTGAATAACGAAGTAAGGCACTTCTATTCAGCTCATTTATTGTAAATATGTGACAGAAGATTGACAAAATACTGTTACAGAAAAATAAAAAAGTAACAAATATTTATTTAGATACTTCTTATAGACACGTTACTGTAAGAAGCAGTGTAGTGCAACTGTGTGAGTTAATGTAACTTAACTGCCTACATGAAAAGTTTTGGAGCCCATAAAAATTTCAAAAATACAAAACGAACTTTCACTTCCTATGAAGCCAATTTCCGGTGCTGCCAACAATAAAAATTAATATTCCCTTTCAAATTTACAGGTTGACCAACAGATGTCACAAAAAATACCTTGTCAAATGACACCAAACTACTTCTAAAGTTTTGTTTCTTTTCACCGCAGTGTTGCTGTTCGCTACAGTGTACGATACTGGTACTTAGTATCAGAGACATTTTTAGAGTAGAGAATGTTGAGAAAGATCCCACCAAATTTTACTCCTTTTTGAAGTCCTACATCTCAAAAGGAGCAGCCCCATATTTTACCTCTCTTACTTCGTCATTTACTTTTGGTTTTGGTCCTGTCACATTTTGTACAGATAAAGAACAAGTCAACAGAAAATAAAGAGGAGATAAAAAATATTAATAGAATATACTACAAGTCATTGTGGAGAAGTTATAAGGTTAATACAAATGACTTTGCTAGTACAGTATCAACCATACGATTATTACAGTTCATTTCCGTACGTGGTTTCTATATTACACGGCGAGTATAAATGATTCATTCGTTTTCAAATCTCTGTAGTTTCCAAAGTATTACGTGTACAAATAAGAGTGATGCATTAATAGAATCGTAAACTCACGAGTTTCTATTTTGCACTCGACAGACTTTCTGTGAGTGTCCCTCTGGCCACACGACACGTGTCCAAGTGGTAGTCAAGATCGTTCCACACTTCATGTAGCAACATTCTGTCAACGGTCGTCATCATAGCATGCATTCTCTGAGCTTTTCCCGAATTCTTGCCGTGGGAGAACGTAAACGCGGTCCTTAATATACTCTCAAAGCAAGAAGTCGCAACACATTAGGTCAGTCGACCTGGGAACAAGGGATCGGAACCGCATGTCTTCACTACACCCAGTCCAGCGATATGGAAGTTCGTCGTTTAGGTACCGCCGAACATCGATGCTCCAATAAGGGGCTGCCCCGTGTTGTTGGAAGATGAAATTCCCGGAAGAGGTACCTGCGACAGTCGTCTCACAAAGGAAAATAGATCCATATAGCTTCGCCTGTGATATTGGACCGAAAACACTAGCCTTCGGCGAATCTTTTTCATTTGCCACAATTTCATAAGCAATTTCCGTGTCCCACGCTCTCACATAGTCGCGATTAATCTTTCCAGATAAAAGGGAGATTGCTTCGTCAATGAATATCAGCGTGGAAGCGAAATGTTGATCCTCAAGTGCTATCTGCATTGCGATGCAAAACTGAAGACGCCGTCCATAATCTTCAGGCTTTAATTATTGCACGAGCTGCAGACGGAACAGTTTGAAATGTAACCGCCGTCGCAAAATCTTTCACACAGTTTGCTAGTGTATTCCAAGTTCGTGACATGTGCATACTGTTGATTTTCTTTCTTTTTTTTGGGGGGGGGGGAGGTGGGCGGGGGGCCGAAAAGGAAGGAGGGCAGCGTACGAAGGATTCCTTCAGCCTCTCCACGGCTGCATCCGGCACAGTTAGTCTGCAGATACTTCTCTGTTTACAGAGATGACCAGTACACCTCAGTTGTTGATACCAATGCGCAATGTTCTGTTTACGTGGCAGTTGTTTTCCATAATTCCTTTTGAATGCACACTGCACTGTTGCAACAGATAAATATCCCTCATATTCCAACACACAAAAGCTCTTTTCTTGTTTTGTAGCCATTTTGTCAAGGCACTACAGTCATATAGCCAACTGGTAGGCAACCATGAAAACTCGGTGAGCTTACGGTTCTGTACATGCATCAGTCATATTTGCACATAAAATATTTTGAAAAATATAGAGCTCTGAAAACGAATGAATCATTTAAAGTAGTCTTGTCTATCAAGCAATTTTACATTATAAAATTCCGCTTCATTCAGTGACGAATCAATTTACAGGGTAGAAACTGTGATACGTCAGAAATGACTTCACTTTTTTATTTTTTTATCTTTTTTGAAACAAGTTTTCTCCCTTTATTGGCTTGATTTTGTTAGAAAGACGATTGATTATACAGAGTGGTCAAAAGCAGTCTGAAAAACATGTAAGGCTGTTGCACGATTGCGCCGAGAAATAATTGTTAAGAAAAAAATTTGGAACGTTGCGCCGTTTCCGAGGTAATTAGGATTGAAGTTAGATAAATAGGTCGTTTCGCGTGCAGATTCAAGCGGCCAGTCAGATATCACTGCTGTCCCATGTCCCATTCTTATATCGCTCTCTTGTTCGGTTTTAGAAAACTAAACAAGGTACACGTTTGGCGACGCCGTCTCAGGAGGGCCGCTTGAATTTGTGCCCACAACGGCCTGATTGCACAGCATACTCTGTAACATCCTTACAAACTTTTCAGACTTCTTCTGACCATCCTGTATAATTGTGTTCCACTATGAAGGACACTTTTCCAACATGCAGATGTTCTACTGTAGACGACATGAATGTTATTGCAGTTTCTCGTTCTGTGATAATGCACAGAGCTTTTTTGTTGGTAACTGCCATTTGACAGCTCATTTTTGTTCTACAATACTGGTACGTAATTTGTACTAAGCGGACACTTTAGGAAGAGCCCTTAAATGACAAAAAGTGATGCCTCCGAAAATCTTTCCATTGTTAAAAATTTAGGTCATGACCGAAAATAAACGTTCACTGAATATTTCAAATATGTTTACCTTGGTAGCCTTGTATTTCATTGTATACTGACGAAAGAAATTAACATAATTTTTATATGACTGTTGCGCTTCAAAAATTTTTTTTGTTCAAGAGTACTCACTGAAGCGCCAAAGAAACTGATACAGGCATGTGTGTTAGATGCAGAGATATATTAACAGGCACAATACGGCGCAGCCCCTATATAAGACAAGAGTCTGGCGCAGTTGTTAGATCGGCTACTGCTGCTACAATGGCAGCTTATCAAGATTTAAGTGAGTTTGAACGTGGTGTTATAGCCGGCGCACGAGCGATGGGACACAGCATCTCCGTAGTAGTGATGAAGTGGGGATTTTCTCGTAGGAGCATTTCACCAATGTACCAGGAATATCCTCCTCCCATGAACCACAGCCCCGCCATTGGTGGGGAGGCTTGCATGCCTCAGCGATACAGGTAGCCGTACCATAGGTGCAACCACAACGGAGGGGTATCTGTTGAGAGGCCAGACAAAGGTGTGGTTCCTGAAGAGGGGCAGCAGCCTTTTCAGTAGTTGCAGGGGCAACAGTCTGAACGATTGACTGATCTGCCTTTGTAACACTAACCAAAACTCCCTTTCTGTGCTGGTACTGCGAACGGCTGAAAGCAAGGGGAAACTACAGCCGAAATTTTTCCCGAAGAGATGCAGCTTTACTGCATGTTTCAATTATGATGGCATCCGGATCTCTGGGCAGTGACTACTTAGGAGGACGTCGTTATCAGGAGAAAGAAAACGCGTTCTACTGGTCGGAGCGTGGAATGTCAGATCCCTTAATCGGGCAGGTAGGTTCGAAAATTTAAAAAGGGAAATGGATAGGTTAAAGCTAGGTATGGTGGGAATTAGTGAAGTTCGGTGGCAGGAGGAACAAGACTTCTGGTCAGGTGAATGCAAGGCTATAAGTACAAAATTAAATAGGGGTAATGCAGGAGTAGGTTTAAAATTAATAAAAAAAAGTAGGAATGTGGGTAAGCTACTACAAACAGCGTAGTGAATGCATTATTGTAGCAAAGATAGACACAAAGACCACGCCTACCACAGTAGTACAAGTTCATATCCCGACTAGCTCCACAGATGATGAAGAAATTGAAGAAATTAGGATGAGATAAAAGAAATCATTCAGATAGTTAAGGGAGACGAAAATGTAATAGCCATGGGGGACTGGAATTCGATAGTAGGAAAAGGAAGAGAAGGAAAAGTAGTAGGTGAAAATGGAATGGGGGTAAGGAATGAAAGAGGAAGCCGCCTGGTAGAAATCTGCACAGAGCATAACTTAATCATAACTAACATTTGGCTTTAAGAATCATGAAAGAACATTGTATATGTGGAAAAGGCCTGAAGACACTGGAAGATTTCAGATAGATTGTATAATGGTAAGACAGAGATTTAGGAACCAGGTTTAAAATTGTAAGACATTTGCAGGGGCAGATGTGGACTCCGACCACAAGCTATTGGTTATGAACTGTAGATTAAAACTGAGGAAACTGCAAAAAGGTGGGAATTTAAGGAGATGGGATCGGGATAAACTGAAAGAACCAGAGGTTGTAGAGAATTTCAGAGAGAGCATTAGGGAACGATTGACAAGAACAGGGGAAAGAAATACGGTAGAAGAAGAATGGGTAGCTTTGAGAGACAAAATAGTGAAGGCAGCAGAGAATAAAGTAGGTAAAAGGACGAGGGATAGTAGAAAATATAAAAATGCAGTAAATGAAGCAGGCAAATAGGAATACAAACGTCTCAAAAATGAGATCGACAGGAAGTGCAGGGATGGCTAGAGGACAAATGTATAAGGGGCGTTCAAAAAGAAACGAGCCGGAGGCATAATTACAGAAACCAGTACCTGTATGTTAGAAGTACTGACCCTGGCCGTTGAGACACTTGTCCCACTGTGACGCAAGGCTGTGAATGGCTGCCTCATAAAGTTCCCGGGGCTGCGATGCGAAACAGTTCCTCACGTACAGCTGGACGTCGTCGTCCGAGGTGAATCTTTTTCACCTCAGAGCCTTTTTAAGGGGACGAGAAATAGCGTAATGACAGGGAGAGAGGTCCGGACTGTGTGGACGGTGGCCGAGAACCCCCCCCCCCCTTCCCGCCCATTTGAATTTCTGCAGGAGTGCCGCGACTGTGTTGGCCGTATGAGGCTTTTCATTGTCGTGGAGCAGAATAACCCCACGAGTGAGATCGCCTGGTCGTTTTGATTTGAGCGCTTGGCGAAGGGTGGTCAAGGTTTGCGAGTAACGCTGGACGTTCACTGTTGTCCCTTGCTGCAGGAAGTGAATCAGAAGGGGGGCATCATGGTCAAAGAAGCACGTCAGCATAACATTTTCTGCACTCGTGTGGACGACGACGTCCAGCTGTACGTGCGGAGCTGGTTCACATCGCAGCCCCGGGAATTTTATGAGACATCCATTCACCACCTTGTGTCACAGTGGGACAAGTGTTTCAACAGTGAGGGTCAATAATTCTAACATACAGGTACTGGTTTCTGTAATTATGCCTCCGGTTCGTTTCTTTCTGAACGCCCCTTATAAGATGTAGAGGCATATATCATTAGGGGTAAGATAGATACTGCCTACAGGAAAATTAAAGAGACCTTTGCAGAAATGGGAACCACTTGTATGAATATCAAGAGATCAGATGGAAAACCAGTTCTAAGCAAAGAAGGAAAGGCAGAAAGGTGGGAAGAGTTTATAGAAGGTCTATACAAGGGCGATGTACTTGAGGGCAATATTACGGAAATTGAAGAGGAGGTAGATGAAGATGAAATGGGAGATATGATACTGCGTGAAGAGTTTGACAGAACATAAAGACCTAAGTCGAAACAAGGCCCTAGGAGTAGACAAAATTCTATTAGAACAACTGATAGCCTTAGGAGAGTCTGACCTGACAAAACTCTACCATCTGCTGAGCAAGATGTACGAGACAGGCGAAATACCGTCAGATTTCAATAAGAATATAATAAAGCCTACCCCAAAGAAAGCAAGTGTTGAAAGGTGTGAAAATTACCTAACTATTAATCTAATAAATCCCGGGTGCAAAGTACTAACACGAATTCTTTACAGACGAATGGAAAAACTGGTAGAAGTCGACCTGGGGGAAGATCGGTTTGGATTCCGTACAAATGTTGGAACACGTGAGGCAATACTGACCCTACGACTTATCTTAGTAGATAGATTATGGAAAGGCAAACTTCCGTTTCTAGCATTTGTAGACGTAGAGAAAGTTTTGAGTCAACTGTTTCTGAAAAACGAGAGAACATTGAAAGGTATCAAGTTTCTGAACATGAATGTTCTGCTCCTTCAAGAAAACGTTCGAAATATAGCACTGAACATAATCTGACAGCAGATACCAAAGACGTGTGTGACACTGTGACCAACCAGCCGAAAGGAAGATTCCAAAACCCTCACGTATTCAGTAGCTTCGGCATTATTGATCCAAAAGTTTGCTTCTTTCAAAGAATATTTCCCACTCACTTTAGTCACTACTTTTTTATTAAGTTACAGGCCCTTTATTTGTCATAATAAAACGAAAAATGAACTGTCAGTGATTCAACGCAATGTTATGTTAAAAGTCATTACATCGGTCTGTGAACTGTTCACCTTTCTTTTGGAACATTCCTTTGAAGAATCGTTCACTGCAATGCACAAAACATTGCAAATTGCGCTAACTACACCTATTTCAACAGCAGAAACAGAGCACAATTTCAGGATTTTAAAAAGAATTAAAACCTTCCTCAGAAACAGTATGGGTAAGTAAAGGCTGAACTCACTGGCTGTCTGTTCCATTCATAAGGAGGGAAGCAGTGAAATTCCAAACTTCAACAATAGAATAATTGACATATTTGCCAGGGAGAAGAATAGACGTGCACAGCTACTGTATAAGTAATCCACATCCTTCCTCCCACAGTTACACCACTTTCTTTTTACACCATAATCAGACTACAGAAACACAACTAGAAGAAATACCAATATCAGCAGAAGGAGAGCTGACGAACTTCGGTATGAACCCAAACAGCGCGAAACCCCTAAAGTTATTGTATAAAATTTGTCCCTACGGCATTACCTAACACACCTACAAAAGTACATCGAAAACTAGCAACAATAGTGTGCACACACACACACACAAATGATGAGTTCACATTTGTATATATTTTATTATTAGCTACAGTATAACGTGGATTACATTTATAACTGCATATTTACCATATTTACTATCTTTAGAATATGTTTATGCTGTATTACATAAATGAAGGTTGCATAAGGAACACTTCAGAACAATTCCGTTATCAAGTTTACTAACTTTTTATCTGGAGCCCAACAATGAAAGTGAATACAAGCCACTACTGTTCTCTTGTGACACTAGAAGCAATACAGTTGCAAAGGAATATTAGCATCCGCACCTTTTCGTGAAACTGAGACTATGACATTCCACACAGTTCCTGCTGTCCTTATTTGGAAGCAACCCGAAGTCCCAACAAAATTTCAGACAACTTTCCTCGCTACATAACCGAGGAATTAGATTTTGCCACGTGAGACTATCGGCACTCTAAACTGCTACGCTTCCATTCCTTGCTGTTCACAACCGAAAATGATAAAAAAATCTCCCTTGGCAACGCACGAAACATTTAGCATAATTCTTCCCACCAGAGTCGTGTGGTTCGATATACATAGTGAACATCAATTAATAAAACCGACAAACTGCATTGGGAATGGAGGAAAAAGGTTCCTATGACCATGTGTGCGGAAATGGACGCCGTGCGGGCAACGATAGCAAATCGTCCCTCAAACCGTACAGAGCAGCATCGAAACCACATCACAACAACGTGTCCTCCACGGGGCTACAGCTAGTAGGGATAGTAGTGGTTGTCATACGGGATACACATAATCGCACTTTGGTAAAATATTTCAACGAGCTACTTGCCTAGAACTTGCACTAAGGTTTGTCTCACTACCCTGTAGAATCGTCCTGCAGATCTGGTGTACGCGCCGTCCACCACTTCCCCACCCTTCGTCTGTCTGTAAGGACCCATGACCACACAAACGCCCAAAATGGGTTTGAAATGTTACCGATGTGGTTGGTGTCCATGAGGATACTTTTTTTGGTATGCCTTGCTGCCTCTAGATCATTTCCATCTGCTTGGCCGCGCACAAACACCATCTCGGCTTGTTCCCGACATGCGTCAATCACACACCCTACAACACACAAGCAACACACGGCACGCGATCAGAGGAACTGTCATTCGCCAGCGCCACCTATCGTGGCAACGATTCATTTTCGGACACAGGTTCATAGGACCTTTCCTCCACCATTTCTAGTCAGGAATCTGCCCCTGCAGTTTGTCGATTTTATTAATGTTCACCCTGCATATCGCCAGGAGCCGCGCGTTCGACAGGCTGCCATGCTTCGAAATTGCTAAGCAGTAAATAAAGAAAGCTTTGAAGCATTGTTAATGTAGTACTGCTGTATAACCGCACGCTTTTGCATATAAAGCGAAGAAACTTTCCAAAAATCTTGATCATGGATTCAGGTAATGCTGATATTGATGAAATGTGGAAGAGTACAATGAAAATTGACAAAAATTCTGTATGGTCTGTCATCTGTTGACGAATACTTTGAAACTTCGGGAGAAATACTGAAATGTCTTGGGAATTTCAGTGCTGATGTAAAATAGCTACTGAAAACTCGTATAAATTTGAAAAATTTGCTGAAGAATCGACGATTTCCAGAATGAGATTTTCACTCTGCAGCGGAGTGTGCGCTGATATGAAACTTCCTGGCAGATTAAAACTGTGTGCCGGACCGAGACTCGAACTCGGGACCTTTGCCTTTCGCGGGCAAGTCTCTACCAATCTTTTTTTTTTTTTTAATCACTAAAAACAGTAACAAAAATGGCTACAGTGAAATGACATAAATAAGGTGACAGATAATTGCAGTCATAAATTACAGCATTCAAAGAATGAGTCTTTAGCAGTAGCACAATCTAGCACCTTCACTGTCACCTT
The DNA here is from genome assembly GCF_023864345.2 of Schistocerca serialis cubense. Classification (NCBI taxonomy): domain Eukaryota; kingdom Metazoa; phylum Arthropoda; class Insecta; order Orthoptera; family Acrididae; genus Schistocerca; species Schistocerca serialis. The sequence continues at coordinate 562,805,235 of NC_064644.1, forward strand.
CAACTGGTGGCAGTTCAGCACGGCACATTTTCTTCTTCTGCAGCCTCAGGTTCCTCATCATCATTTCCCAGACCCAAATTAATCATTCAGTAAATCCTTGATGTGTGTTCCTTCCAGGGTAAATTACGTGGACAGAAGAGAAGTCCCGAACAGCGACAACGCAAAATATTTCACTGCCTTGTTATTTTTGTCAGTTCCAGCCTTCTAAACGCATCTATAGGGAGTTCAAGATCTTCCTTTGTATCAGACACCAGATGTTTCTCGCCATATTCTTGTATCTGCTGTACTACTGATATATATTTCGTGTGTGACTTGCAGGTGAGGTTAGGGTCGGGAACGTGACCCAATCCATTCCCTCTCTACTAGGAATCCAGTCCCTAACCTATACCCATCCGGTTGAAGACAATTCGGAGCATGTTACCATATTTCTTATTGTGATTCTGATATTTGAGTATTTTCTCGAATTCATTTTCCATATACATCTTGTATTCAATATGTTCATCGCTCCCAATATTGTTAAAAACATAACTTGTATATTTGCCCATTAACCAAATCACTGCGTCATTTTTTGCCTGAGGGTAGTAACTTGCCTCTGGTCTGAAGAAAATGTTAGTCGCTACATTGTTTGCTGAACTTCTTGTTATTTGAGCAATTTTCTCCCTGGTCCACCTCCAGTTGATAATCCGATCTGCACAAGTGTAACGATGAGGCACACTATCAACGAGGTTGCATTTGCTGCAGAGGTTTGTGTCACTTAAACCGATGGCAAAGAGACGCTCATTAGTGCTGATGATGTTATTGACTACCTTGTACCACACTGTTCTCACGTCAACCATCTGAGCTACGCAGGCACGACTCACGCCCCGTCTTCACAGCTTCACTTCTGCCAGTACCTCGTCTCCTACCTTCCAAACTTCACATAAGCTCTCCTGCGAGAGCACTTGCCCGCGAAAGGCAAAGGTCCCGAGTTCGAGTCTCGGTCCGGCACACAGTTTTCATCTGCCAGGAAGTTTCATATCAGCGCACACTCCGCTGCAGAGTGCAAATCCCATTCTGGAAACATCCCCCAGGCTGTGGCTAAGCCATGTGTCCGCAATACCCTTTCTTCCAGGAGTACTAGTTTTGCAAGGATCGCAGGAGAGCTGTGAAGTTAGGAAGGTAGGAGACGAGTTACTGGCAGAAGTGAAGCTGTGAGGACGGGGCGTGAGTCTTGCCTGGGTAGCTGAGTTGGTAGAGACTTGCCCACGAAAGGCAAAGGTCCCGAGTTCGAGTCTCGGTCCGGTACACAGTTTTAATCAGCCAGGAAGTTTCATATCAGCGCACACTCCACTACTGAGTGAAAATCTCATTCTGGAAACATCCCCCAGGCTGTGGCTAAGCCATGTCCCCGCAATGTCCTTTCTTACAGGAGTGCTAGTTCTGCAACGTTCGCAGGAGAGCTTCTGTGAAGTTTGGAAGGTAGGAGACGAGGTACTGGCAGAAGTGAAGCTGTGAGGACGGGGCGTGAATCGTGCCTGCGTAGGTCAGATGATAGAGCACTTGCCCGCAAAATCAAAGGTCCCGAGTTCGAGTCTCGGTCCGACACACAGTTTTAATCTGCCAGAAAGTTTCAATCGATGATTTGTCTGCATCAGGAGGCTTTGCTTTTGACAGAATTTCAGTGCCTGCAAAGGATTTGTGATAATCTCGTTTTGAAGCCAGGTTATCGTGTTTGAAAACGTTTGAGGCTAGTTAGTGCACAGCTGATAAGATTTGCAAACTTACAGATACGGTACTATCGCACTTGGCCTAAAACAGTGCACAGTCGCAAAGAACGAAACACCAAATTGGTGACTGCCGTCAACTCCCAACAATGATGACGGTGCGCAAGCCGGCCGGTGTGGCCGAGCGGTTCTAGGCGCTTCAGTCCGGAACCGCGCTGCTGCTACGGTCGCAGGTTCCAATCCTGCCTCGGGCATGGACGTATGTGATGTCTTTAGGTTAGTTAGGTTTAAGTAGTTCTAAGTGTAGGGGACCGATGACATCAGTTGTAAGTCCCATAGTGCTTAGAGCCATCTGAACCATTTTTGAACAGTGCTAAAATGAATATTGATACAGAAAGAGTTTAATGCTGGCTTAATTTATTCTGGCGCCTCATCATCGAATTTTCAGAAAGTGAGTATACCGGATTAAAGAACCAATGGAAAAGCTAAAATCAACCAGATGAACACAGCTGGTAGCTTCAGGCCATTGCGTAAATCATTCCAGGTTTTCCAGTTGCCAAAAATCCGAAGATTTCACTGACTCGCTTGGCGAACTGAAGCAAAAGTTGTGCATTTGGAATCGTGTTGCAACACTGCAGATTCTTAATTTGATTCAATGTAGCCGCTCAGTGCTTCAGAGACAGTAGTTAACTGCATGAAAGTTAAAAATTGAAAAGCGCCTACCTGTAGTGCCAGAGAATAAGATAGCCAGGAGTTTTTTCCGAGAAAATGAGAACTCGAGTTACCGGTATCTGTTTTATTTTATTTAATGACGCAATTTCTGCTTGCCATGAAGGATTGTGGACCTTAGAACAAGCAATAAAAAATTCAAAAGCAGAAGAGGTTATTCTTGGCCTATTTAATAGAGCTTTTGTTTGCATTTCTTAACAAGTATAATACAAAAATAAGTTTTCAAAAATTTTATGACTAACGGCATGACTAAAAGCGGTGTGCCACTGTTGGCTCTTGTGTATGCATTCAGTTTGTGTGTGCATTCATTCATTCACATAACGGTATGGTGTGCCATTAATTTTATAATGAAGGAGAACCAAAAGATCAAGGATGTGGCACGAGTCATTTATTCAGTAACAGCTACAAGCAACCACTGCTGGCTACTTCTGTATGGCGATATCTCGATTCCACCCGAGTGTCTGATTTATGTTTTTGTAATTCGATTGTGAGTAATGGTATTGTCCCATTGGATTCGTCCAGTGTAGTGCGTTGTGTTCTTTGCGGTTGTAATATGCTTGTCAGTGAATAATCTTCAATTACGGTAATTATTGGCTACCGATTTGTTTTCGGTTTCTTAGCTGTTAGTTCAACGTTTGGAATTTTTTTGTTTATGTAATTAAATTTTGTGTGACTGTTGTCTGTTTCTGGATATGGATCTGTGGTTATCACGTAATGCTGATCGGTAATAACACACTTTAAATATCGTAAATGCATTTATTAGACATGAAGCAAGAAGAACAAAAACATGGCAGTACACAAGCTGCGTGCCGAGAGAGACAAAGAACAAAGCAGTTCAAAGAGGTCAGAGTCAAAGATAGGGCGCTCCGCGCCAGAGACACATAAGAGCCCCAAGCAGTGCTGAGCATGGAGGTCGGAAGCTTCATCACTAGAAATCGTAATCCTCGTGTCAGCGCGGTTGTTGTAGGCGGCGGCCGGCGCGAGAAGTAGGCGCGTCGGAAATTGCGCTGCACAAGAATCCCGTGCCGCCAACTGCTGCGTAGGTGGAGAGGCGTAGGTCGAGGGCAAGTCGGCAGCGACGGCAGGCAGATGGAAGCGTCGGAAGGCAATTTGGAGAGCGACCACGCCGGTTTCAGGCGATTAACAGACACAGAGTGTTCGTCCATGTAGATGTTCATACCTTGATGTAACACTCGGTGAGACCCCGAACAAGGTGGTTGCAAGGCCTCTCGCACGGAGTCGTCGTTTAGCATCACAAATTCACAAGATGCAATGTCCTTGTGGATGAACACAGGCGGGGTGGAATGAGGGCGAGGCAGGGGGCTGCGGAGACGTGTGACGTGCACACGAACCCATTCAGCCAGAACCAGAAGGTCCATAGTATCAGCTGATGGTGAGACCTCCACGAACTCTGCTGGAAGGAGGAGGGGCGCGCCGCATAGAATCTCAGCGAGTGATGCGTTCAAGTCTTCTTTATGTGCCGAGCGGATGCCCAGCATGACCCAAGGGAGCGCCTGGGACAATAGGCTGCCATGGCACATAAGCGCGGGCTTGAGGGTGCAGTGCCACCATTCGACCAGGCCGTTCGCCTGCGGGTGGTAGGCTTCAGTGTAGAATTTAGCAACACCGCAGACTTCACATAGCCGTGCAAAGAGGTCGGACTCAAATTGTCGTCCCTGGTCACTTCTGACAGAAAGAGACAACCAAATCGTGGAACCCAGGTGAATATGAAAGAACGAGCGATGGTCTCGGCCGTGATGTCGGCAAGAGGGACTGCCTTGACCCAGCGGGTTACGCGGTCGACAGTTGATAAGATGTATCTGTACCCTCGGAAAGGGGAGGGGACCGACGATGTCAGTGTGGATGTGTCGAAGGCATCCTCTTGGAACGTCGAACTTGCCTAATAGAGGCCGAGCATGCCTGCCGTCTTTGCTACGCTGACAAGGTACACACGCGGGGGTCCGAGTGTGGCAGTTGTGCTTCACACCGGGCCAGCTGAAGTGCTCAGTAACCGGCCTTGTTGTGGCTTGCGTTCCCGGGTGGGCCAAGCTGTACAAAGCAGTAAAGACCCTGTGCCAAAGAGTGGTAGGGACCAGGGGCAGGGAGTGCCTATATATATGTCACAAAGGAGTGGGGTCATCAACCCATGTAGGATGTGGAGTTGGACAGGGAGCGATGACTCGTTGTCCAAAATTAATCACTGTATATCATCGTCTTCAGCCTGAAGTCGGGCGAGCTCTTCCAAGTTCAGCGGTGCAGTTAGCACACAGATGCAGGATAGGTCTCTGTGACGCAAATACAACATGCAACAGAAGAGTGCTGGCAGATTTGGTCCAAATGACAGAAAAGCCTCGGCAGAAGGTTCTTAGCCAGATTATGAATAGCGCCCACAGGAGGCTTTTGATCTGAGTAGATCATGAAAGGTCGCCCTTGAGGTCACTATGGAAGTGACGCCTCGAACACAGTGAGAAGCTCACGATCATAAGCTGACCACTTACACTCCCCCAGTGTCAGTGGGGGCCAATTGGACAGAGGCAGCCTTAGGAATGTGGCGGCAGTAGACGTTTGCCGTACACAGAAAAGGACAGAGCTGAATGCAATCTTCAGGAAGAGAGAGATCAAGTATGGTTTCGACACAAGAACTCGTCGGTCGGAGGCCATCAGCAGAGACAGTATGGCCTAGGAGCATAACAGACAAGGAACAGAGTTGAGATTTATCATGGTTGATCACCACACCATTGGCAGTGATGGATGAACAGACTACATCAAGGTGAACTTGATGTTCCTCAGCAGAGGAAGAAAAGATCAGTATATCATCTAAGTAAGCATAAGCAAATGGCAGAGGTAGCAAAATGGGATCAATCAACCGCTGCCACGTCTGTGCAGCATTTTTAAATCTGTAAGGCATGTAACAGTATTCAAATAGGCCGAAGGGTGTGATGATGGCCGTCTTTGGTATATCCGGTGGATGCATAGGGATCTGATGACATGCCTTGGAACAATCTAAAACAGAGAAAAACTTAGAACCATGTAGTAATTGTGTGAAATCCTGTCTATGAGGAACGGGGTAGTCATCGATAATTGTGCGTGCATTAAGGGTCCTGTAGTCCCTGCACATGCGTAATGTGCCGTCCTTTTTAGGAACAAGGTGAATAGATGAAGACCAGTTGCTATAGGAGGGGCAGAGCATGTCCAAAGCCAACAGATCCTGTACAATTTCCTTGGCGCGCAGAAGTTTGGAAATGTTAAGGCACCTGGCCTTATAACATACAGGTGGTGCGAATCCTATGACAAGTGCCATTACTGATGGCCAATACTCGTGAAAGGAGTTGGGCAAGAGGAGTCAGGAAGGGTCCGGGTGCAATGTCAGTTCACTGATCCTGCCGGATTGGGGCAGCATATGTGAAGCATTGGCTGTAGTCGATGAACAAAGGCGTGGTGCAGTAGCTGTGCGGCGTGAGGAATCCAGAGTAGCGTGAGCAGGTGCGTCCTGGAGATTCGTCCACAGCGACGTGAAAACGGCAGCAGGAAGTGGAATGCTCAAGGAGGTGGAGTGCGAAGTCGTGCTGATCTTGTTCGAGCACGGAACAGTAGAACCAGATGCGTGGTGGAGCGCAGCAGCCAGCAGGTATGGTGAAAGTTCTTAATGGCGTAGAAAGTGCAATCCTATCACAGGTTCATCCACGTCAGCGACATGGGAAGTCCAAGGGAAGTTGTGGACTGGCGACAGGCGAAGTGACATCTTGACAGAGTCAAGGATCGCAATAGGAGTATGATTTGCAGCGATCAAAGTGAGGTTAGCAGGTGAAAGCATGTTGCCTACAAGCTGGGCTGGGATAATGTTGACATCGCCACTGGTGTCAATGAGAAAGCGAGTGCCTGATGACAACTCAGTGGCGTAGAGGCATCGCACTGCTGAAGCGAGTGGTGTGGCATCAGAGGTAGTCACCACGACGGAACGTGGAGGGACGTGGCACCTAAACGTGCCCGCCGAAATCGTTTGGGCAGGTGCAAGGCGTGTGACAGTTGTATGCGGCACCCCCATAAGTAGCACAGTACCAGCACAGTGGGTAGGATGAGAGGTGAGGCGGTGTGTCGAGGGAGAGGGTTGCAGCTGGCTGCATCAGGGCTGGGAGCCGCTTGGGCTGCTACTTGGGTGAGGTTGGATGCTGACGGGAGGCAGCAGGCAGTACTTCCTGTAGGCCGCTAGGTGGCAACTCCTGTCAGCTGAGGTGCCGAGTTGGGTGCACTGGCCCCTGCCACCAGGGCACGGAATCGAAGGTTCAGGGGTGATGGAGGAGTCGTCTGTGACAGGCGGTGTCGGTGACGAATGGTAGCCTAAGTTCGATCAGCCGTGCGTAAACGAATCTCGAGTGGGTTGGCGATGTGAGACAGCAAATGAAGTTGTAGATCCAAAGGATTTTGACCATCCACAATGTCCAAAGGGTGGCATCACGTAATGCTTGATCATCAATTAATGCGCGGAAGCGCCACCAAAGCTGTGAAGGGGTGCGGTCGTCAAGATGCTCGTCATGAGTAGTGCGGCGGATAGCCTCCGCCGTGTGGCAAGAAAGGCGCTCAATGAGCAATGCTTTTGCTGTCGAATACTTGTGCGAGGCGGGCAGTGAGAGCAGCAGATCACTGAAGGGGTCTGGATGAATGGGGAGGTGATTCACAAGGAAGACAAGACGTGCGTCGTCGTCCAAAATATCATGGATATCTAGTAGGTGATCCACTAATGTGAACCAAGTCTTTGGGTTATCTTTTTGCAAAGCAGGCAGCTTAGGAAACCTGCCATGTAACACCTGTTGAGGCAGCACTGGAAGACGGAGATTCATGGGAGCGGAGCAGGACGTCCCCGACACCGACACCGGAAGTGCAGTAGCGGTAGATGGTGCGTCGCCCGAGGGGGGAGTGGGTGCGGCCGCATGTAGCACACAGTGTGGAGTGTGCGGGTGCAAAAGGCGGCACGGCGTGTACAAACTGCAGGCTCGATGACGAACGCGGCGCGGGTGTAACGGCCAGTGCCATTGCAACAGCAGGCGGAAGGCGGTCACGGTGCAGCCACAGGGAGGGGCGGGGGGGGGGGGGGCTGACCCAGTAACCGGCGCGAGTGGAACAGTCGGCGCCGTTACGAAAGAAGGTGGCAGGTGGTCGTGGTGTAACCACTGAGTGACGGTCACGGAAACCGCCGCGGTCGAGGCGACCGACGTCGCCGAGACGATGCGCGGGGATGGGGGGAGGGGGGGGGGGTGGAAGGGGCGGAGGGGGGAGAGGGGGTGTTGCAATACTAGGCATATAAGAATGTGCAACCTGTACACAAATGTTCGAATCACAGTTCTGGAACTTCGGCAGCACATCAAACCAAACCGAAGGAGACTGCGTAGCTGAGGGGTAGACCACAATATCCGTCGTTCACAATGTGATTAGGTGGCGTGTAGTGTCCATGTTATGGCCGCTGTTGGGCTGTCGCACTTGACGATGGCCATGTCGGGCCGGTTAAGTGACCTCCATTGTGGTCCGGCGTAGATAATTGTTCACTTTTAACCAAACGCGCATTAGGTACACTTGACTACTCGTGTTCACAAGCACAGTTAATAGGATGTGTGGCACTAGCACCGATGACACTGGTAGATCTGTTGTCCTGAAGACTACGTGGGCTGGCCCACTATGTCCGTTAATGATGAAGAGAAGCACAAAGTAACTCGCGATCATACGACGACGATGTCGGGATCATCACTGTGGTTATCATTTAATGCTGATCGGTAATATCGAAAATGCATTTATTAGAGATGAAGCAAGAAGAAAAAAAAACATGGCAATACACAAGTTGCGCGCCGGGAGAGACATAGAACATGCAGTTCAAATAGGTCAAAGATAGGGCGCTCTGCGCCAGACACGCCACAGATCCAACAGTTCAATTTAATAGTAGGTCGTTAGTGGCTGCCATAGGGAATGGATGATATTGCTCGTGTCATTAAGTTTTTATAGTTGTTTGGTGTATTCACCGAGTCGTTACTGCTAAAAGCTAGGAGTTCCTCTTCCTCGGACCGGAGACCTGTATATGTGGGGGTGTTGCCGACATAATGTTTGTAGATCAGTTTTATGAGAGGCCCCTTATTAAAGCAGTCTGGCTGGCCTCTGCATTACAAAACTTACAGCGTTACTGGATCGCACAAATGTATCGAAATTATCGTATGTTTCGTTAAGGGATCGTACATATCTACAGTTTTTGGGTGTTTGTCCAGGATTGTTTGAACAGGTGGCTCATTTAACGGCTCCCAGGGGCTACAATAAGTTTCGTGTAGTTATTGACCGAATTTCAAAATTTAACATGCTGCCATAATCTACTCATTTAGAGCAATTTAACACGATATACCGAGCGAGGTGGCGCAGTGGTTAGCACACTGGACTCGCATTCGGGAGGACGACGGTTCAATCCCGTCTCCGGCCATCCTGATTTAGGTTTTCCGTGATTTCCCTAAATCGTTTCAGGCAAATGCCGGGATGGTTCCTTTGAAAGGGCACGGCCGATTTCCTTCCCAATCCTTCCCTAACCCGAGCTTGCGCTCCGTCTCTAATGACCTCGTTGTCGACGGGACGTTAAACACTAACCACCACCATTTAACACGATAACACGTACCGACTTCCAAAAATCTTCACATATGACTTCAAACCTCTACGAAATTTTTTTCTCGCTGACACCTCCCAGCAAAACGACCGAAGGAAAAAAAAGCTTATCGCTCAGTACATTTTCGCTGTTCATAAGGTCAAACTTCATTACTTGCCAAGACATTTTAACTTCTAATACTATTCGCAACGCGCTTTGCAGGCAGTGTCTATATATATCACTGAATACACCTGTAAAATTATATCGCTGCACGGCATACAGTTGATGGGGGTATGACGCGATAGACACTTTTTAGACGTGTCAAAATCTAGCTTCTCCTTACAATGGCTTGCAGCAAAACTTGAACATCAGGCGTGACATTTTAATTTATCACTTATTTACTACTAATGTCGTTCGCAACAAATGGTTCAAATGGCTCTGAGCACTATTGGACTTTGCATCTGTGGTCATCGCTCCCCTAGAACTTAGAACTAATTAAACCTAACTAACCTAAGGACATCACACACATTCATGCACGAGGCAGGATTTGAACCTGCGACCGTAGAGGTCACGCGGTTCCAGACTGAAGCGCCTAGGACCCCACGGCCACACCGGCCGACCGTTCGCAACACATTTTGCATATAGTAGCTACATATATCATTGAATTCACGTGAAAAATAATATCACTGTACAGCAAATAGTTCAGGAGATTCGACGTCAAAAATAATGAGGTGCATCAAAAACTTGCTTCTGCTTAAAATGGAGCGCAAATGACCTATCCTATAATCATCCAGTATTTCACAATGAAAGCATTTAGCAACTCCCAAGAAATTGCAATTCTTTTCTAACCTTTGTCTCACTTACATGCTTTCGTCAAGAATAACGGAATTAGAACACTATTATGATTGTTGCAGTGCCTTGGGAAGAACTCGTGGCCGGCGTTGGTCGGGGCTTCGTACTTGTACCACGTTAAAAAATAGGCGTGTTCGATTATTTCACGTGAACTTCTCCACATTTTAATGCTATTGATTTTTAATTTTTGTATTAGGAAACACTCTATTAACAATAAATATGGTTCATAAAATTATATAAAAATTACTTGCCTTGGATGAAGACTTAAAAATGGAGTGCATCATCATAATCATCATCTTCCTCCCCTGGAAGGTCAGGAACAGAAGATGTGGAAATGGACGGCCGCAAATATAACTGTGTTTTCTTCATGCTACTGAGCATGTTTTCAATAGGAACAAAGTTTTTGCATGGGATGCTGCACCTCACACACTAGTTGGCAAGCAAACATCCATTCACTGTGGAAGTAACGAGCCTATACCTATTTTTCACTTTTTCGAGCTTCATCTGACTAACAATTCTTTCGCAGTCAGCATTTGAATGTGGAAAGGGATAAACACGAGAGCGCGAACTCTGGTAGGGCTGAGAATTCTCTCTCAACAAATAAAGTTTTTATGTTGAGAGTGTTCCCCCCCAAAATACGTCCATTTCTGGACAGTTCTTAATATTTCTGTCTATTTTTACGATAGGAAGTTTCCTCCAATCATCATCGATCCGTTGTACATGGTTATCATCATCTAGGGGCTATTCTTGGCAAAATTGACATGAAGAATAAGAGAGGGAGCTTTTTTCTCTTTCTTTGAATGAAAGAGCTCTTTTAGCAAGCAATGGCAATAAATCATCATGAAAGTTACATCTCTTTTTCGGTTCTGAACGTCCCTACATCTGCGGTAAAAACCTTTCACGTTATCCCGCTCATTATATATTTCTGATTTCTGAGTTGCCTTCAGAACTTCAACTTCTAAATACATTTGGCTGTCAGGAAGAAACTTGTTGAGGACAATGTTAATCAGTTTGTTGGTTACGACGTACTGCCAGCCCATGTAGCAAAGCTACAGATCCTTGTATCCTACCATCTGTACATGTAAATAAAGGGTAACAACTTCAGTGGTCTGGAAATACTTATTTAAATCTGTGAAGTTCGGTAAAATATGGGCCAAAAATAAATGACATAATTTTACAAAATTGTCATCGGAGGATCGGTGAATTTCTTCGGCCGCAGCCAGCCTCTCCTCTAGGTATTTAGAGTCAAAATAGAGACGCAAAGCGTTCCACTGTCCTAAAATTCCCACTACAACGGCCCACAAAGGTAGCCATCTCGTCTGTGATGGATGCAGCAATTTATGAAGTTTGATATCTAAAAATTTTGAAATTCATACAATTGCCCTGTCTCTTACCACTAGATTTAAAATGGTTATGAATGTTCCTAGTTAGGTCTTCATAACAAATGGGAGGACATATACAAGCTTCACTGACACGTATGTGCAGGAAGACATATACATTTGAGAACAATTATCCCCAGACATTTTTCAGTTAACCCAGTAGTAACAGTTTTTTGGCCCTATCATACAACTACAACCATCGGAAGCAAATCCTATAGTACCGTTTCAAGAAAACATTGTACCTACTCAAAAAATGAATGTATTACACTAAAATAAAGACTTTTACTTGTTGCACCTTCGTGTGCCATATCATATTCACCCAGCTTAAAAACTACACAGATATTCCAAAAGTTACTTTCAATTTAATTTGTGTCTTTGTCAAAATATCTTACCACAACACACGACGTTTCGGCAAATCATACGTCTGCTGGCACATCAGTAAGAACACAGAATTTTGTATGTCTCAGTTTTTCTGCAAGTTCGTTCTTACTTTTTTCCCCTACCATGTTCTTTATGATCTGGGAATATTTCGTGCGACGCAAATGTACGTGTCAACGATTTGGGAATGAGAAAAGCAACTCTTTTCACACTCTCCTGGTGACCTGTAACACTAATAGGAAGATTGTGTTCTGCCACGAATCCTGCTAATTTAATTTCAGCAATGTGAGCCTGATTATTTATAGTCGCATCAGTTATAGCTGATTTCACAAATTTACTCAAAATTGTCTTTAGAATGTCTTCAACACATCCTAATTCAGACACAAAAGTTACGTTACGGATTCTACATCTAGCCCTTTCAGAGTTCATCAGCGCATAATCAAACTTTACGTTCAGGATTAGTCTCTCACATTCAAACAAGCCCGCTATAAATTTCTTGGGAATACTACGACTATTACAACTGTCTTCTGTTTCCATTGACACAATTTTTCACTGCTTGATACAGGATCGTTCACTGTTCTCACCTGTGCCAACAAGCTTACTGTAATCTTTTTCGCTTACCTAGGAGCTCCGCGCATGATGCAAAGCAGACAACACTGTGAATTCCCCAGGGGATTTATATCGGGAAATAACCTTAAGTTGACTTATACAGCTGCAGCGTAATGGAATTGGTGAATCCCGCAGCTGGACAGACTGGCTGCTTAAAATCGTATATAAATAGTCAAAAATTAAATAAATCATAAAACAATTAAATAAATCATGAAGTTTAAAATAATAAAAAAGACGAACTCTTGACAATAGCAAGCGTTTCGAAAGATCGTACAACAGACGTGCGACACGAAGGGTGGACCGTATGTTCGTGCACCATTTTAAATTATCGTATATGTTCTATCCATATCGTACAGTTGGCACACAGGCTGGTCTAGACGTTATGTTGTGGACATACGAGGGTAATCCCAAAAGTAAGGTCTCCTATTTTTTATAATTACTTAGACTTGTTTATTTCTACAATGGTTTACATCAGTTTACAGTCTGAACATTTGGCTGCCGATGCATTTTTGTAGACACTGTGGCAGTTTTTACATGCTCATGTCGTACCAGCTCGCCGCCATGCTGTTCAGAAAGTTATGAACCTCTTCTTTCAGCTCGTCGTCGGAGCTGAATCGCTGGGACCACAATTAACAAGGAACTGTGAGACTCTGAAAAAACTCAAACAGGCATTTCAGAACCGGAGAAGAGGAATCTTGAGCAAAGGCGAACACATTCTCTATGACAACGCTCGCCCACACATCGCTCGACAAACTGTTGCTCTTCTGCAATAGTTTCAGTGGAACATAATCACCCACCCACCCAATAGTCCTGACTTGGCGCCCAGTGACTATCACCTGTTCCCTAGGAACATTTGGCCGGAAAGCGATTTAGCTCCGACGACGAGGTGAAAGAAGAGGTTCATAACTTTCTGAACAGCATGGCGGCGAGCTGGTATGACATGGGCATACAAAAACTGCCACAGCGTCTACAAAAATGCATCGAGAGAAATAGTGATTCTGTAGAAAAATAGCTAAATGTTTAAGCTGTAAACTGATGTAAACCATTGTAGAAATAGACAGGTCTATGCACTTATAAAAAAATAGGAGACCTTACTTTTGGGATTACCCTTGTAGTATAGGCGTTGTATTTGATTTGGGTGTGGTTGAAATGATATTCTTTTTGTCCTCAGGTGTATACTGAGTTTATGAAGTATTAAACCCGAAAAGAAATTTGACACTCGGTGCACGGCTGATGGGAGGGGCTGTAAATGGGAAATGCCTTTGCAGTCGCTCCCATCAGCCCCCGCGCCGGGTGTGTCCTTTTGTTGCATATACAGTAGTGTAGTAGGGGTATTGGGGGGAGGGGGGGGGCCTAGCAGTAGAAATAGATGAATGAGAGGGGGATCTCCTATTAGAACATACGTACGACTGATGGAGCGAGGAGAGTTGGTGTTGTTTTCTTTTCCGAACATACGCATGGGGGGGGGGGGGGGGAGAATTGTAGTTTTGTTTCCGGGGCAGAGGTTCTCATGTGGTTCCATTACATTGAGCAAATGTATTAGACGGGTGTTGGTTGGTTTAATAGAGGAGTATAATTTTTGATTGTTTCTCTTCATATAGGGATTTGGGTGAGTTAACTGTAAATCAGTGTAGAGTTTAAGTATTATTGAATAGCAGCTTGTTCTAAAATGTAAGACTATAGCAGGTTTTTTTTGGTGGGAAGGGGGGCAGTCAAGTCAGTTAAAGGGAGGTGGAAGAGGCGCACTTTGACTCTTACAATCTTATCTTGATGACCATTGTTGGACGGTGCTGGAAAGTTATTGTTCATTTAAATGATTTTTGAAGCTTGTGGGTGAAATGTATAGGCCAAAAGTGTTTAGTTATATTTGGGGTGGTTGTGGGGGGGGGGGGGGGGCTGTTTGGTGTGGTTTAGGGTATTGTAACAGGGAGTTGGGGGTGGGTGCATAAGATTTGTGTGCCTGGTATTTTTTATTTTGTGTTTTATTTGTTCCAAAGTTTTGAGTGTCATTTGTCTGTGTTAAGTGTTCCTTTTATGTGGGTATTTTGTTGAGGAGAGGCATCAGGTGGTGGGTGGATAGTGTGGTTTAGTAGGAACAGTTGTGCGTGTGTGTGGGAGGGGGGAGAAGGACACAGCCCAATGATTTTGGCAGGTGACCGTGGTTGGTAAGTACAGTTTGATGATGGTGTTTGTCTTAAACATAAGAATGTAGTATGTATGTTCAAGTAAGTTTATTTGAGATATAAGTTTTGTAATTTATGTTCAATGAATTTGGTATTATTTTGAGGCTATTTAATTCTTTATGAGTATTGTGGAATGTGGTCTGGTGTTGTCAGTTTGTGGTGGTTCCTGGTATTGTGGATTTCTATTGAGTTGCATATGTCAAGTGAAAATTGTGGTACCGTACCGATTTTTAGAGATGAGTGGAGGTTCCTGGTATCGCTGTCTTCATTTGAGCTATTTAGGTTAGGTAGTTGGGAGGGGGGTGGGGCGGTAGAGAATGTGCATGATGTCAGTGCAAGATTTTCAGTCCCTCAGTTGAAGTACCATCATACCCAGAAGAGATAGTACTTCTTAATGGCGTAAAGTTTTTTGTGATCTCATTAACAAATTATTTGACAAAGCTGATGTCTGGTAGAGGAAGATGCATTGCCTGTTAAAGTTTATTGGATCTGCTTTTAGTGAACCATTTCTGTACCCATGTTTTCAGCTACCGCTACCAAGAATTTATTGCATTTAGTAGCTAATGACTTGAATTTATATCATATGTCGTATTGCTACTGTCATCTAGGAGTTCAATACCGTCTGTGTTAAGTGAATTCATTTCAGTGCCTGACATTGCTCCATATTGTCTTTTTCTTGGAATGTTGACTCTTTTGGTCATCTAGGAGTTCAATATCATCTGTGTTAAGTGAATTCATTTTAGTGCATGACATTGCTCCATATTGTCTTGTTCTTGGAGTGTTGACTCTTTTGTGCACAGTACTTAACTATTTTGATGACACACTGGAGAATATTCCAATACTGCTTGCAGTATATTGAACTCTTGATTAGAATTAGTGAAATATATTACATAATGCTCTCTTCCAAGATATTTTGTTCCCACCTGTTATCGACTATGCTTTTTCATGGTCTCCTCTGTAAATCTCTTTGAACCAGTGTAAAGTAAAATTGGATTTCTAATGTGTTTAAGAAGGAGTTACGTTTTTCATCTCCTGTATGTCTGTGGTATATTTCTTCCCATTTTTCATCCTGTAAATTCTTTCTGATAAATTTAACTTAGGAAGCTGCCTATTGTTCAGTTCTGTAGGATGGGTATTTCATTTCTTTAAAGAAAGTCAGTTTTTGCAACTTTGATATGTCATGTTTGGCCAACTATCTGTTAAGTGCATTTTAGGAAAGTATGCCACATACATAGTACTGTTCATGGTATTGGACAAATACTTACCTAGTGGCGAATGTTTGATTACAATAGGATACCTAAAATCTATTTCTCCTCCCTCAGGTAGAGGTTGGAATCCCTCTCACCATCTCAGCTTGTACATCTGTCTGTCTGTGGTCACCCACCTGTAGGCCCTCCTCCAAAACAATGATATTGCTGGAATACAGGGCCTGTTGTGGGCAGGAGGACTGCAGACACGTTTTGTATTAAAACGTAGTTGGCACTGTTCAATATATGGCGCTTGGGTCTGCCACCAGATCACATAAAATGTGATCTGTCCAACAGTCATATATTGAACATCTCCACCAGCAAAGCCTTAAGTTTCACACAGTTGACAATAGCAAAAGAAATGTGCAAATATGACTTGTGATTATAAGGTAGCCTCTCTAGTATCATTATATTCTTTAACAAAAATCACAGTGTTACATATTGCTGAGAAACAGTAGCTCCAGAGTACTTCCTGGGTAGTGGCAGCTCATGGGCATGCATTCCGGCTGTTCAGAAATGTTTAGAGTCAGATAAATTTGAGAGTGTGAAATTAATAGCTTCTGCTCTATAACAGTTATACTTATCAACAAGTTTATACAATTACAGCCACTCTCAGAATAATAACAATACTTATAATAATAATAATAATAATAATAATAAGAAGAAGAAGAAGATGCATAACTTACCTGATAAAAGAAAGAATTGTTCTATGCAATTTTGCTGTTTTGTACAGTTAAGTATGGTCTACGGTAGTAACAAAATAATTTACAAGCTTTCGCAACTCTCCATTTTGCATTTTTGTGTACGTGAGAGGGATGCTTTTCCATTTTTTCGGCTAAATGTACAAGATCCTTAACAGGTGTATCTGTTCACAAATTTACTTCTGGGCTGAAAATCTGCTGCACCCACACAACAACTTGTGCTCTCTGTACACTTCCTTGTTAAATGTTTGCTTGTAGTCATGCTTATTTGATTTTGTCACTCTCTTAATCAAAAGATCTGTCCTCGAAGGCCCTAGTTCCTTAGTGGCTAACTTTTCCTGATAATTTACTTTGATGGACTCAGAATGAGGTTTTTCACCCTGCAGAGGAGTGTGCACTGATGTGAAACTTGGTGGCAGATTGAAGCTGATTGCCGGACCAAGAGTAAAACTCGGGCCTTTTGCCTTTCGAGGGCAATTGCTCTACCGAGTGAGCTACCCAAGTATGACTCATGATATATTCACACAGCTTTACTTTTCTGTTAGCATTTAAAATAGATTCAACATAGTTCATGTTTACATTGCACACGAAAGCCAACTTCCATCTAGTAAACAACCAATTCCAAACACAAGTTGCCATTTATCAAAATGATTAAACTCAAGTAGCAATGTCTACCAACATGGCCACTTGACTAGAATACAAATGAGGCCCTGAGATCCATAAGGGACTAAAGCATTTGGCCATCAATTCCACATAAAAGTATATATCATAGACACCAGTGATACAGCTTTTCATGAATTTTCGTATATACGGTGCATGCCTACAGCACAGATAAACCTGACTCACTGTAAAATCAATGTATTTCAGAAGCATGAATAAATGCTACAATCTCACAATCGACGGTGATGTGTCTTATGCCCTTAGGATTTTCACTGCCTCAATTGAATTACTGTCTGATAAAATTCATACTTAATATTCTATAACTCATTCAGAAGCACACAAAATAGGTTTACTCTCAGTAGAATCTTAACATATACTGTCGTCCAATCTAATTTTGCTGTATAGTGAATGAATTAGTGTATCTGAGGAGTGTGCTATCATGTTGCAGGATTAATGCTGAGCAAACAGGTATAAAAGTCTGCCGTAGTGTGCTCCCACCTGGTGGCACTCACATAAACTTCTAGTTTAGTGGCAAGAGCTAGCTGTGCACATAATGAACCATGCATGTTATTTATGAAATTGGTATGTATTTCACCCATAAAGTGATTGTGTCACATGAGCTGCACATGTACGGAAGCTCCTTAAAACGTACACAACTGATGGTGTGCTTCCGACCCCGATGCCAAGTTTCACAGAGTCTAGAGGAGCAGTAGTGTGGTAGATTTAAGTGCCATATCTTTCAGACCACAGCATCTATGTTACATTTAACAGCATTGAAAGAAAAGAACTAATATATCTGGAAGGTGTCGAAGGTTAGGGCATTTGCATGCTCTTGTGCTCTTACACAGCAGCCGCCACTTGGTCACAGTTTGTCCATGGCCATTCATGTGGACAAAAAGCTTGTTGGTTGTTATGCCCATGTAGAATGCAGCACAGTGGTTGCAGCTCAGCTTGTAGGTCACATAACTGGTTCCCTAGGTAGCCCTGTCTTTTATGGATAGGACTGGAGTAGGTGGTGCTAAGTAGGATGTGTGGAACAGGTCTTGCATCTAAGTCTGTTACAGGGATATCAGCTGTGAGGCAAAGGGTTGGTAGCAGGTGCCAAGTAGAGATGGATGAGGATATTATGTAGATTTGCTGGGCAGCAGAATATCACTGTGGGAGGAGTAGCAAGAATAGCGGGTAGGACATTCTTCATTTCAGGGTACAATGAGAGTGTTAAGGTGTAAAGTTGAGCACCAGCATGTCAGTTATGAATGATAGGTAAACGAAGGCTGTGAGAAGTCAGACAATCGCACGCTGACCGACCTCCTTCTGGGATGACGACCTGACAGCCACTGTTCCTGAGCCCTATTCTGTTGTCAACAACACCTAGAGTCTTAGTGACCTGTCTCAATCTTTTGCAGCCAGTCCCTTTCCTTCTGGTATGAGGAACATATAGAACCTAGGATCATTAATTTCTGTTGATGTTAATAGGTATTACTTACAAGCCTTTCTGTCATTTGACAGAGTCCACATCGTTCCAAGATTTCACAAACATGATTCACAAAAAAATTACCAACTATCTCCCTTCATGATGAGATGAACAAATTTAATCTGTGAATGAGTTACTGAATTAAGTATGTCAGAAAAGTCTACAGTGTATTACATCCCATTACACAAAGACTTTTTTTTAAAAAAATGCTGTTAACTGTATGTATGACAAGCATCATCACTGTCTTAACAGAATCCTACATAGCTTCTATTTATTTGGAGCAACCTGAAGCAATTTTCAAACAGTTCTCTCACAGCAGTATTTCTCATGTATTTTGAATCAAATTATTTTCTGTTTTGTTTACAGCAGTGTTGGTTTAGAAAATGTAGCAAAAAAATTCATGATAAACTTTTTGTTTCATTAACTTCTAATTTAATTTTCAATAGAGCAACTGCATCAACAGTAGTTAAAATTTTCTGCAGAGTTATCATTCTAAACCAAACACTCTTCAAGCAAAAAATTTGATTTCTAGACTTTTGTGTGGCAGATAAGGGAATTTTGAAAAAACTGCCAAGTTTTCATATGCCTATGGGTAATTTTCAGACAGCATGTTGTAAGCAGTACTACACGCTAAATATTATTTATTTCAAGTGAAAAGCCAATTGTAAATAATACACAAACACTCAACATGAAAGCTAACTGCTACTCGGAAGGCCAGCTACGAAGAGTGACTATAGGAGTGAATGAAAATACCAGGGTAACCATCCAAAGTGATGTTAGGAAATCTAGACTAAAGAAGGTCTTGTTATTTTCTCATCTCAAAGATGAGGAGGTGACACAGTTGGAAGGAAGCCAGTTATTCTAGTCTTCAGTCCAATCACAAATTTTACTTGATACCCCATATGATTATACTTTTGACAATAAATGTAGGAGTGGTACTTAGTCAGATGCTGTTTGGAAATCAAGAAATACTGCATACACCTGACAGCCTTGATCCAAAGCTTTTAGTATGTCATGTGAGAAAAGTGCAAGTTAGATTTTGCACGATCGAAGTTTTCAGAATTCATGATGGTTGGAGTGAAGGAGATCATTCTTTACAAGATACTGTATTATGTTTATATATTCAAAGCTGCTACAACAAATTAATCTCAAGGATATTGGACAGTAGTTTTGTGGATCACTTCAACTATACTTCTTGTACATAGGTGTGACCTGTGCTTTCTTCCAACTACTCGACAGTCTTTGTTTGAAGAATTTACAATATAGTTAGAAGAGAGGCTAACTCAGCCACAAATACAGTATAGAATCTGATAGGGATTCCATCAGGCCCTGGAGCTTTTGTTCAATTTTAACAATTACAGCTCAATCTCAACACCACTGTACTGGCTCTTGGATATTCTGAATGAACAAGATCTGGACACCAAAACCAATGCAATTATTAGTGAAACTTAAAATGGTACAAGATCTAAGATAAAATTCAACAGAGATATTGCAGAACACTTTGAAATAAAACCAGAATGAGACTGAGTGATGCACTCTCTCCATTACTTTTCAACTGTGTCTCAGCAAAGAAAATTTCACAGTGGCAGAAAACAAAATTAGCATGTAAAATTGATGAACTAGTCAAATTAGAAAGAACAAGTTTTTGAATACACTGCTGAGCTTTCACAGATGACCTGGCAAGGGTGGAGCTCCAAATATCATTCAAGAAAACACAATACATGGCCGCAAACAACCTGGCATCCAAAACTCTATGAATGAAATATGGGAAAATTGTAAGTTTTTCAGATCACATATTTAGATGCAACCATCCAGGAACTGGCCTGTAAAAAGTTGGTTATGAAATTCACTGTCACAAAATGGAAACAGCTTGCAGGCTTACAATAGACATCTGTAACAAAAAGTTCATCTCAAAATACAACAAAAAGAAACACTACAATGCAGTCATCAAAACAGTGTCTTTATGGGGCTGGGACACTCATTTTTAACAGAAAGAAACACATTGATGATATCCAAAAGTAAGAAATAAAAGTAATAGCAAAAATTTAGGTCCACATTCTACTGAAGAAGGAACTTAGAGACTAAAATAAAGAAATTGGAAAGTGTACCAACATTAGTTTCAATGATGTTGAGAAACAGTTGAAATCATTAAAATCTAACAAAGCTCCAGGCCCCAATGAGATTTTATACTGAATTGAGTCATAAGCCTATTTTTAAAGCCTATGAACCTACCCGTTAATCGTAAATTTTTTGATGTCTGACAGTTTTAGAACTCAAATCTGTTTTGGACAACATATATGTAGTCTGAAATCCACTTGCTACACATTGGTTTTGCATTGTTGTTGTGCCCAGTCCAGGAGACATTGAAATAGAACTTTTGTGTGAGACAAGCAAAAGAGAAAACCATTTGTAATTGTTAACACACATTATGCTTCCATTTTTATGTAGCAGGTGTATCATTGCAGTTTTCCAGTCATCCAGAATTTTCTTAATTGCCAAGTAGAATTTCTTTTATGGTTTTTGGGTGAGCTGATTTCATGAGTTTTGCACCCATTCTGTCTTCACCAGAAGCTCTTCAGTTTTTAACCATTTAATTTGTCTAGCATTTTCCTCTTCATTTGGTGGTTCCTAATCTGGATTACTTTTTAGGGGAATATCCCTAAGAAATCTTTCCATGGGCTCAGTGGAATTTAGAAATTAAAAAAATATTTGCTAAGATCTCTGCAGTTTTCTTGATTGTTAACTGCCAATTGTCCATTTCTCTTCTTGGAGCAGGAATTTTTGGACTGGTGCCCATTTAGCATTATTTTAAAGGTTTCATAAAAACATGGTGATCTGTTTTCCCATAAGTTTTCTTCAATTTCGCAGACTTGACTGTTCTCATATTGTCTTTTTGTTTGGGTAATTAATTTTGAAGTTTTTTCTGTAGTTGCCAGAAACATGTCATAGGCGTTTTCTAATTTGTTACTAGATACTCTGTTTTTTTTAATACCTTATATTGAGATTTTACTGTCTGTACACAATCTTCATTCCACCAAGACACTGTTTCAGCTCATATGCTTATTTTCTGTCTAGGTGAAGACTAATACTTCATCATCCTTATGAATACTGCTGTTTTGCTATAATTTTCAATACTTTTTTATGTCCACCAGGCATGGCGAACTTTTGGTGACCCATGGGCCTGATTCACATACTTAAGCTCACAGGCTGCCTCTTCAAGAGGCAACAGACTGTACACTCACAGGGAATGAGGTCAAAACTAGTATCTGTGACATTATTATTGATGGGGTAGTGCACTTATGTGAATGACACCCCTTTCCGAAAATGCCACGCCAAAAAATTCAGACTAAAATGCATGTCTTTGAGAGTACATTCATTTTATGTTCACCCGGAATTGCTTGCAGAGGTTGGACTGAATTCAGTTGTGAGCTGGATAAGGCCCATGAGCCACTGGTTGCCCACCCATAATGCACACTATGGTCTGGAAAATAAATTAACCAGGAACAATCAGAATATTTAACATTTTAAACAATTTTATGTAGTGAGATGCGTGTGTGTGTGTGTGTGTGTGTGTGTGTGTGTGTGTGTGTGTGTGTGTGTGTGTGTGTCACTGCTCTCTTTAACATTTTGAGAACTGTAAATTCTGAATACTATTTTCCCAGAAAATTAATCCATATCTGCTAAAGCATACAGTTCTTACCGTTACATACTGGTGCAAGGACTCAAAGTGCAGTGCGTGTTGTAGATATATTTTTTGACAGTTTCTTAATGTGTTCACTCCAGTTCAGCTGGCTTTCAGAATTAATTTTGAGGATATTATATTGATCAACAAAACCTAGGTGAATGCTGGTTACACAGTTATGAAAAATTGAATTGGCGACAAAGGAGAAGGTATGGCACTATTCACTGACAAAGGTGGTAAATTTATTCTTTTGCATGCCGGTACCTATCATGGTTTTATTTCCAGTTATCAACAACTTTTCAAATCAAAGAAATCGTTGGAGTACCAAGAAGAAAAGAATCATGAAACATTTTTAAATTGATTTGAAAATACTTTGTTACCGAGTTTAAAATTATTCTCGACAATGCGACAATTCTCGATACTGTTCCATCTTAAAAGGATAATTCTCCAACCCTGTTCTCTTGAAAGGAAGACATTATTCAGTGATTATGACAACACAAAGCTACTGTGGATGATAAAATGGAAAAAGTAGAATGATTAGAACTTGTATCACGTCAAAAGCCACAGTTCCCAGCACACATTATTCTAAAGGTAACTTCTAAATATGCACATAGATGGATGATGGATGGAGAGGGGTTGTATTTGCGCATGATGGCAAGGTCTTCAGTGCCCACTCAGTAACAGACTGAGATGGGTGTCAAGAAAAGACTCAGAAAAGTTAGATAGAACAGAATGTAAAACACAGGTAACAAGCTTGGAAAAATACGGGCCTACCCACAGCGAAGCGTGGGACAAAGCATGCCGCGAGCAGTAAAACATGGACAACACAGGAAGAAAGTGGTAGAGGGAGCTAAAACAATATAGCAGATGGAAGGGGATGGCTGACCACAAGGAAAAAGGGAGGAGCCAGCCACTGTGCAATACACTAAAACCTCCAGCCTAAAAGTTTAGGCCAGAGTCCAGACACATCACAAAACTTTTAAATGCTAGACACACACACGTCTCATCATTAGCTAAAACACAGGGCAGATCCCCATCAACTTGTGCTTCTGACCTTGCATCATGGTATAAAATGCAGTCTTCTAAAATGTGGCAGACAGAAATGTGCACACCACAAGCATCACAAAATGGGGGATCCTCTCGCCGTAGTATAAAGCTATGTGTGAGAGGACAGTGCCCAATCCAAAGATGCATGAGGGTCACTTCTTCCCGCTTGAGCAACTGGCAGCAGGAATGCCACGGCTGAGTTGCTGACTTCACCAACCACAGTTTATTGGCCGTCACCGCCAGCCATTCTTCCTCCCACAACTCCATGCACTTCTTGTGGAGTGCAGAAATGACAGACTGCAAGGGAATAGGACACTGGACCATATCCTGCTCTCTGCAGGCTTTCTTGGCAGCCCGATCAGCCTGTTAATTGCCCCATATTCCTACATGACCAGACAACCAGCAGAAGGACACCTCCTTACCCCACCGTTGGAGCAAGTACAGTTGGTCATATATCAGCTGGACCATCTCCTCAGTTGGGTACAGATTCTGAAATGATTGTAAGGCACTAAGAGAATCAGAGCAGAGGAGAAATCAATTGCCCTGAACATGATTCATCCACTCCAGTGCCTTCAGGATCGTGTGGAGCTCCACTGCAAAAATGGTATATTCAGCAGGGAGGCGAATCCGGGTAACATGATCAGGGAACACTACAGAACAGCCAAGGAAATTCTCCAGTTTGGAGCCATCAGTGTAAACGATGGGAAACCGTGATGCACATCTAAAATGTTAAAAAACTGAGGTTGGAATGTAAAATCTGGTGAACTATCTTTCTTAAAATTAGTCAAATCTAAAATAAGTCTGGGTCTCTGGAGGATCCAAAGTGGAAATCTGCCCCAACCGCGACGGAAAACATGAAGACCAGCCATATCCACCGCAGATAGGCAATCCTGTGTGCAAATCCCATAGGGCTACATCGCTCGTTGCCGGTTATGAAATAGCCGTGCCAGAGGAAGCTGAGCAATGGTATGGTATGCAGGAGTGTATGGTGTGGGCAAAGTTTTGTACGCCTGGTGCACCGTAAGTAGCTGCCGCCGCATATGAACTGGCGGTTCACCAGCCTCTGCACAGAGGCTTGATTTGGGGCTAGTTCTGAATGCCCCAGTGGCCAAACAAAGCCCTTCATGGTGCACAACGTCCAACATCTTTAAGTAAGAAGGCCTCGCAGCCCCATACACTGTGCACCCATAATCGAGCCGAGGTTGCACAAACGCCCTGTAAAACTGGAGCAGACAAGTCCTGCCGGCTTCCTATGTACTGTGGCTAAGACATTTTAAAATACTTAAAGCCTTAAGTGACCGTCATTTCAGGTCTTTAAGATGAGGTAACCACATAAGCTTCGAGTCAAAATGAGCCCAAGAAACCTCACCGTGTCTTTAAAAGTAAGGACAGTGTCCCTCATCCTCAACTCAGGAAAGGTTAAAATCAAATGAGAACAGTGAAAAAGAACACATAAGGACTTCTCGGTGGAAAACTTAAAAACACTCTTCTGCGTCCAGTCATCCAACCGTCTAAGAGTAAGTTGCAACTGACGCATTGTCAATGCCAGGTTTAAAGAAGAGCAAAACAAAGAGAAATCATCCACAAACAAGGAACACTGGACAGGACTCTTCACTATGGAGGTAATGTTATTAATAGCGATGGCAAAGACAGTCACACTTAAAACGCTACCCTGAGGGACACCATTCTCCTGCTCAAAGCGGTCAGACAGGATGTCACCAATTTGGTATCTAAAATATCGTGGTGAGAGGAAAGACTGAATAAAAAGGGGAAGACTCCCACCTTATCACTGCCACTTTACTGCAATTGAACTTATTTGAGCAGAAGTGAAATGGTGTGTTACTTGCAAAAATAAAAAGTTTATCATGAGTGAGCCTGATAAACTAACTGGTCAGAGCCTGGAAAATATTATTGAAATGGACTTGAGAGTTATTTGTGATGCATAAGAAGTGAATAATTGACAAATCATGGAATAATGAAGGTCTTCTTGAAGAAGGTGTTAGGAACGTATTGCTGCTTCCAGTTGCTCTTCCACTTCAAAAAGTTCCAGTGAAATGAGTGGTATCTACCATCTGTTGGCCAATGCAGGTGCCTGCAGCTAGCAATTGGCAGAGGCATATACACAAAACACCACAGACCTCGCAACTGTGGTAATGCCGGTTCCCATTTGATCACCAGTGTTAAGCACTGTTGGGCTTGGGTAACACTTGGATGGATGACCATCCATCACAGGCCTCTCCGTATCCACATCCAGTTAAGCCTATCAGCTGAGTATGACACAGTGATTGGTTGGTACTGTTGGGCCTTCCAAGGCCTGTTTACGTGGTGTTTTAGTTTCATGGACATAAAACAATGTTCTCATACTTTTAAACACTACGTTTTACTTTCACGTGCGGTGTCTGTGTTATCTGTAAAAACAACTGGTGATGTTTCCAATTGCAAGAAAGGAATCAGCTAAATGCAAATGTGCTACAATTGAGCTGTTGAAGAAATGGAGAAATACAGTTTATGTGCATGAGATCTGTTGGGGCTTCAGTAGAGATGTTCAGAGTTGATGAGAAAGATGTATCCTACATTGAGTTTGAACAAGTTCTACCTATTCTCCCAAATCCAGACTTCAGATATGTTAGAAACACCTAATATTATGAGTTTTCAGGAAATTAAAGCATTTTTGAAAGTGGATGAGTAGTCAACTGCATAGTTGTTTTCTAGTGGTGGATTTTTTGAATTGAAATAACTAGGTACTCTGAACTTTAAAGTAATACTGTGTTCAGTTAATCTTATTTATAGCTAACAAAACTTTCCTATAATGTTATATAATAAGAGAGTGAGGTCAAAATGTGTTAACTATTGAGTCATCAAAAACTGATGTAACAAAATTAATTTTAAGTTATAAAACAGATTCTGAGTCCCACCCAAGATATTTCCATGTTCCACCCACGATGATCTTCAGTTGCAATTTTTATAATAAAGTATTAATAATGTAATGGCAATAATATGAAAAGGGTAAATTGGCACTTCACCAACATGAAAACTATTTCCAGCCCTGATATGAGGCCTCAGGTGAAGGTAGCACAGTAGCAGAGATGTGCAAACATAGATAAACAGTTCTTGCAGAGCATCTACCAGATCATATGGGATATGTAGACAACAGAGCCTTGCCAGACGGATGAATGTCGACTGTGATCCACCCACTGCACAAAGAGGGTAATAAGACAAGCCTCATAAACTGCAGGGATAACTGCTTATTACAAATTACCTGGAATATCCTCTCTGCAGCCATGTTAACTAGGGTCATCAACTAGCTGGATCGACTTTTCTCCCTGCCATGTTTCTAACCAACTGACTGCACCTAGTTGCCCTACATTCTTTTCACCTCATCACTGTATGCTCCCACAAGCAGCTCCACCCTTACCCTGCTATTCTTCCCCCTCCCCACCGTAGCCCTCCCCCCTTAAACCCAATACCCAGATTGCTTCTCCCATCATGAGCAACAGCTTGCAGTCTGCCCTCAGCAGCCAGAGACAGTGGTCATGTGTGTGTGAGCTGTGTTTGCATGAACATGTGTCTGTGTTGCCTACTCTAGAAGAAGGCCTTCTGGCCTAAAGCTTACTTGTTTACTTGTAGCAGGCTTTTTGTTGTGCCTGTCTGCGGCTCAGCACCTCCACTATGTGGTGAGTAGCAGTCCATCTTCTTCATAATATTATCTTTATTCCACCTTGGATTTTCCACTGTTTCATTAGTAATGTAACATTTATGATATTTCATCTCATAGACAATTATTTTATTAGTGTGGATTCTATGTTTTCAAAGGAAAATAAGGGCGAAATTCCGAGAGTTCTTGTAGATTATTGGTGGACATTCATTGCTATGTGCATTTGCTGTCATACCCACGACAAAGTTTTAAAGATGATTAAAAGCTTATTTTCTATACATCTGATATTCAGATTCATATGGTCACCATTCAATTTTTAATGTATTTCTATTTATACTCTTTGTTATATTAGATTTTGACTGTCCAAAACTGTATTGCAGCTGTCCCACTCACGACAATGAAATCCCACATTTACTTTTCATAAAGTTACTTATTTTCTTAATTTCTTTTGCAGAGCAAGGTGTATTATCATGTACACGATGTTTCCATTCCTTCTTTAATGTTTATATTTTTGCTTAATACCTTACACTGTTTTCACCAATCTTCTAAGCTACTTCCAGGAAGTGAATATGAAATATATTGGTTATCTGACTGCTGTAAGCTATTCTTTCACTGTTTTCTGTAATAAGTAAGTCTTCATATTCCATACTGATATTCTAATTTTTCTTTTATCTATTGCCCATATAATTTAACTATACTAATTGAATAGTGGGTCTCATGAATTGTAACAAGGTTTCTCTTTCCCCAAATCAATTTCCTTCAGACAGTGTAGTATCCCTTATTACTCAAAATCAGTGCTACACTTCTGCTTACCCTAACCATTTTATATAATTTCCTTTTCCTTGCACATGACGTTTTTACTATCCATAATTTTTTATATGTTATATTATTCGCATACTTGAGTGTTTCCTTGGGGAAGCAGCATAGTGACATTTTCTACATTAAGTACCACTTTTTTTTAATAGGGGGAGGGGTTTGGATTTCAAGTAAATGAACACTCAGACAGAATTTCGTCATGTGATCGTGTGAATTAAATGTGTTTGTAATGTAATGAGTGGTCTTCTCAAGCTCAGCCTTTTATTTTTTTAAACACCTTATTGTTCTTCTTTTTGAAGTTATTTCCCAACAAACTACATACGAGGGGCATTTGAAAAGTCTGTGCAGAGTCCGAGAGATGGCACCACCGGCACACATTGAGGTCATGTTTAGTTAGTAGCATCTTTGGAAAGAATGCACACTAAGTTTCAGCCACATTTGTCTGTTACTTTGTGTTTGGCATTTGTGTGAATCAAGGAAGTCGAGTGATTGTCAAAAAATGGATGAAGAAGAATTTCATGTGGTGATTAAACATTACTTTATAAAGGCAAAACGCCTCAGGAGACTAAAGAGAAGCTTGATAAACATTACAGTGACTCTGCACCTTCGATTACAACAGTTTATAATTGGTTTCAAAATTTTCGAAGTGGCCATATGGGCCATTGATAAAATCCATGACATGGAGATGGATGACATAAGAGTTGAGATGCATGAGATTGCTAGTGCTGTGGGCATCTTGAATCATCGTTTCGTCACTGTGGATGAAACATGGATACATTACTATACTCCTGAGACTAAACAACAATCTAAACAATGGGTTAGCAAGGGAGAATCTGCACCAGAAAAGGCAAAGACCAGCCCTTTGGCTGGAAAGGTTATGGCAACTGTCTTTTGGGATTCGCAAGGAATAATTCTCATTGACTATCTGGAAAAGGGTAAAACTATTACAGGTGCATATTATTCATCATTATTGAACAGTTTGAAAACTGAGCTGCAAGAAAAATGCCAGCGATTGGACTGCAAAAATGTTGTTTACCATCACGACAGTGCACCCAATTTGAAGAAATGGCTGGCGGGACAAAGATTTATTCAAACGAGGAGGTGATTGCAACAACTAATAGCTATTTTGCAGACTTGACAATTCCTGTTATTTGGAAGGGATCAACAAATTAGAACAGTGTTGGACAAAGTGTATACATTTTTTAGGTTGAGAGCTGATTTGGTCAGCAATTGCAGTGTCATTTAGTGTTCTAACAGCCCTGTATTTATACAAGTGATCCAGCAATTTCCTCAAAAACTTTTTGAATGTAGGGTGTCATTTTATCCTTTATGATATGGAAAATAAATTTTGCACCACTGAGACTCATTATTCCTTACTTTTCTCAACTGGAGTGTTACCTGTTTATGAGTCAACCACCCTAATCACGAGGAATTATACTATTTGAATATCCCACCCCTTACATAGCTGAAAAAACAGAAGTCCACCCAGATAATACCATCCATGCCTCAGTAGGCCCAGTGCAAATGGACTTTGGCAGGTGCAAAAATATTTGTATACGTGTCAGTTTTTTATATTGTCTTTCATTTTCTGTTCTGTTGCTTACTGTGCGCCTTTGATGCCAATAGTGGCTCATTTCAGTCTTACATTGAATTTTTTTTCTTTGCCATTTGGGCTTGCTGAGGACAACAGAGCTTGCATTTCCTTTTGGTGAGGACCTCCTTGTTTCCTTCTTCCATTACTCTATTTTCTGGCTATGAACCAGCGTTCTCTCCTCTGTCCATTTGGTTCCTGTGGTCTCCTTACTGATAATGGACATTGGGAAAACATCCTGTCAGTTGGCTTGCCAGAACCACAGTTGGTCTCATGTTTTCTCCACTAGGATCTCCAGGTTTCCAGATCTGACTTACCAATGTGATCCACTTTTTCTTAGAGGCCTTCCTTCCACCTATCACTGCGAAGATCCTATTGGTAAGTCTTTTTGGATTCATGTGGCTCAATTATCTGTACAAGGCCAGTCACCTTTTCCTTATACACTTGGTGATATCCTTGTGTTGATTTTACAGTTCATCATTGTGCCAGATTCTGTAGATGCCTTACTCTTCTCTTGCTGGTCCTAGTATTCCCCTGAGGATCTTCCTTTCTTTGATCTCCAGTTTCCTGTGTGGACTGCTTCCTAGCCACTACATGGTAATCAGAGTCATACAGAGCAGAGGCTTTTACTACCACGTTGTAGTGTCAGAGATTGAGGGTCTTGGAGAAGTGCATGGATGAGTAGATATTTCGGATTGGTAAGTCCTTTCATATGTGATGCATCTGGTGTCTATCACTTGGTACAAACTCAGGTTTGCAGAGATCCACTCTCCTACGCACTTGACTGTAGATACTTTTCTTATGGTGGTGTTTTAGTGCAGTTTCTACAAGTTGGTCATGAATTTAATTTTCTGGGTGATCTTCAAGTTGGTCTTAACCGATACACTGTAAAGGCTTTGTAGGTTTAAGTAGCCTCCTCTACAATGTCTGCTGGTAAGATGAGGTCAACAGCAAAATATAGGCATAATACTTGGAGGTTATCTCTCTTATACTCAAACTTCAGTCCAGTTCCTGCTAGTAGTGTTGCCATCCATTCTTTCACAATGTTCACAAGGATGCAGCTGAAAAGAATGCGTGGCAAACCGTTGCCCTTTATGACTCCTGTTCTGATAGGGGTAGCTCACCTCTGAACTTGACCTTGGATGTCATGTTCTACAGGATGGTCTGGACTACTTTGAGGGTCTTCTCATACAGGCCAAGTTCCAGTGGTGCATTCACAAGATTCATGTGCCTTCTGGAAGTCTACTAGGACAACTATCCATTGATGTCCACATTGGTTCATGCAAGTGTGGATTGTCTTAAGACATGATATCTGTTCTGGTAGGATCTGTTGATGCAAAAGTCAGTCTGATATTCATGTGATTGCTGGTCTAGCTGGTTGGTGCCCTAGTTTACAGGGCTTCAGAGAGGGTATTCTGGGAAATCTGTAATAAGGAGCTACCTTGGCAATAGTTGACGTCTGTCTTACTACCCTCATTGTGAGGTGGGTGGATCACCGTAGACATCCATTCTTCTGCTCTGGTAAGATTCTGTTGTCACATGTCCCATATGATCTGGTGGATGCTCTGCAACGACTGTTCATCTGTGTGTTTTCATATCTCTGCTATTGTGCCATCTTCACCTGAGACCTCGAAGTTCATGAGCTCCTTGATGATATCATCTATTTTTTCTCTGGAGATTGGTTGAAAATCAAGGTTCCTGGTGGAAGGTTCATGGAAAATGAATGTCCACTTAGGTTTCTGCAAGTTGGAAACAGTCTGCAGTCAGTGAAGCTTTTGTTGTTCAGGTTTAGCTCTCTGTCTAGCAAGCGGAGGAGTAGGGAGGCAACTGGGTGAGTCATCTACTACTTGAAGCCCTTGTATAGGTCTCTTGAGTTGTTTATCAGACATTTCCATTCTGCATCAGGGTACTGAGGTAATTTCTCATTGTTCTGAAGATTGTGTTGGCTCTAGTTTTGCTTTGCATGATGAAGGTTTCATGACTACATTGCATTTTCATTTAAATTAATATTGTAAATATGTACCATACCTAAAAAGAAGAAATAATAAGCAAAAATTGGCATTATTAAAAACTCATAAGAATTCATTAAATAGTAACTGACTAAATAAAGAAAGACAGACAGACAGATATTTTAAGATGACTCAATTCCTACTATCCTTTGATTGAGTGCAACAGCCATTAATGACTGATAAAACTGTATATATTCAGGACCAGTCAGCTAGATGCAGTAAAGTGAAATTTGTGACTAGATTAAGGAATTTTTGGTAGAGAGGACGTAACATGTTAATTTGGATGGAGAGTCAGATGTAGAAGTAACTTTAGGTGTGCCCTTTGGAAGTGTGTTGGGACCTTGCTCTTTATGTTTTATATTAATGAACTCATGGACATTTTTTTTTTCAGATGATGCAGTTATCTGTAGTGAAGTACTGCCTGAAAGAGGCTGCAAAAAGTCAGATCTTGATAAGATTTCAGTGTGGTACAAAGATTGCAACTTGCTTTAAATGTTCAAAAATGTAAAATTGTACACGCTTATGACTGCAATATTAGAGAATGGAATGAGCCAACTCATACAAATACCTGGGTGTAACACTTGAAGTGGAATGATTACAGATGATCAGTCATGGGTAAAGCAGGCAGTAGACTTCAGTTTATTGGTAGAGTACTAGGAAATGCAATCAGCCTATGAAGGAGTTGGCTTACAAATCACTCATGTGACCCATTCCAGAATATTGCTCAAGTATGTGGGGCTCATACCAGTTAGGACTAACACGGGATATGGAACTTATACAAAGAAGAACAGCATGAATGGTCACAGGTTTGTTGGACCCATGGGAGATTGTCTAAAGGATGCTGAAGAAACTTATCTGGCAGACTCTTGAAGATAGACATAAACTATCCCAAGAAAACTTACAAAGTTTCAAGAACTGGATTTAAATGATGATTTTAGGAATATACTACTATCTTGTACTTACTGCCCACATAGGGATCATGAGAGCAGGATTATATTAATTGCAACACCAACAGAAGTATTTAAACAGCCATTCTTCCTGCACTCCGTAAGTGAATAGAATAGGAAGAAACACTAATAACTGGTAGAATTGGATGTACCCTCAGCTATGAATTTTACAGTGGTTTGTGGAGTATTGATGTAGGTGCAGATGTAGAATTCTTGAAAATGAGCTCAACACATTGTACTTAATGGAACAAAATCAACAGGTGTAAAGGTAACTTCGAGAGTACCCAGAGGGGGTGTTATAGGACCATCACTGTTTTTAGTATTATTTATAAATTAAATGACCTAGTGGATGATGCTGGAAGGTACAGAAGGCTATTCACGGACAGTACTGTTGGCTATAGGAAGGCTGCAATGACACAAGATTGTAGCGAAATTCAGGGAGACTGCAAGGGATCGATGACTGGTGCAGGGACTGGCAATTGTCCCTGAATATAAACCTGTGAAACATGCTGAGATTAAAAGGGAGAAAGAGTCCTGTAGTGTTAGGTTTCACTAGTGCTGATAATCACTATGAGTAACCATCTGGAGCAACCTAATGTGGAATGACCACACAAAATTAGTTGTTGGTGCAAGCTTGAGATTTATTGGAAGAATCTTAAGGAAATGTATTTGTCCACAGAAAAAGTGACCTATGAAACACTTGAGATACCAATTATTGAGTACTGCTTATCAGCTCTGGACCTTTACAGGCTGCATTAGAAGAGATACAGAAGATTCAGGGAAGGGCAGCATGTATCGAGACAAATCATTTAGAATGTGCAGGAGTGTTACAGAGATGATAAACAAATTTCGGTGGCAGACACTGCAGTTGAGGTGTAGGATCATGGAGAAGTTTTCTGTTGAAATTTCAAGGGTGTATGCTCCATGATTATGGTGGGAAAATTAGAGCTACCACAGAGATTTATCATTAGTCATTCTTCCCTTGCCCTAATTACAAATGGAACAAACTAAACTCCTCCCAAACAGGCTATGAAGGCCCAATGGTACCGACTGGCCACCATGCCATCCATAGCCTATAGGCATCACTGGATGCAGGTATGGAGGAGCATGTGCTCAGCACACTGATCTCCCAGCTGTATGTCAGTTTCTGGGACTGGAGCCGCTACTTCTTGGCCAAATAGCACCTCAGTTTGTCTCCCAAGGGCGGAGTGCACCCCACTCGCCAACAGCACTCAGCAGACCAGAAGGTCACCCATCCAAGTGCTAGCCCAGCCCAACAACACTTAACTGTGGTGATCTGATGGGAACCGGTACAAATGTAACAGGGAAGGAAGACCTTTTGCCCACTTTTTAAATTGCCATCTTCAAAATTTGTGTTAAGAATAGCACTGACTTCACTATAAAAAAATGTTATTCTATTTTATTCTTTTCATCAGTGCATCAAGTATATATAGTATTTATTAAATCAGAAGACAACAGAGTATTTCAGATTTTATTGTTTTTACTGAAAACGCTTATATCCTTTTAATCTGTGACTGACATATGCTATGTTTCAACACATGTGCAAATGTCAATTATATGTGCATACAATTATATCAAAAGTACTTGTAAACAGTATTTACATAAGCTGAACTAAATAGGAGTGTTAGTTAACGTAGCTCTTAAGGAAAGTGAAGCTCAAAAATTCATATTTTACCACAGCAGCATTTTCCATGTAGTAATTCTCAGTTATTCAGCAATTTTGCAGCAGAAGACAAGGCACATATACAATGCTGACCAAACCATTTACAACAGTAATCTCAAAAATTCTTAAAAAATCATTGGTGATAATTAATTTAAATAATTATTTATAAATAGCTAATCAGTAGTTAATGCAACATTTCTGTTAACAGGTGGTTTACTTCACTGCACTCTTCCCATATGTGGTACTGGTTCTTCTGTTTGTCAGAGGAGTAACTCTACCAGGTGCTTCCACTGGAATTCTTTTCTACCTTACTCCAGACTGGAACCGTTTGGCTAATGCTCAGGTACCCAACAACTTTCTAGTAATATCTCAGTAACAAAAATAAATATATGATCACATTGCTAACACATAGCAGAACATGTAATGTGGTAGGCTTGAGAGCTTCAGAATTTGCAGTATAACTGTTGTTGGTGGAAACAGTGTCTCCCATTCATTCCACCAACTTCAGAGTTGGATTTTGTTTAACATTGCAAGTACCGTGTGAAAACTATGGACTCAGAGCTTAATGCCATCCAGGCTGAGTCCACATTGGATTCATATGTACTTTCCACATATTATAACTCATGCTGTTGCAATAGAATCATATGCACAATTTACAATCCTTTTAAGTTAATGTAAGGACCCAGCACACCATGGAACTGTGCTCAGCCTACTGAATGACAAGTCCAGTGTGATCATCTTCACCCATTGCTGTACCATGCCACACTGCCTCCTCCGACTATATGGAACTGAACTGCAATGGAGACCTTCAGTTTGCTACATCAGTGTCCTACTTGACAAGAAGCTCACCTGGGAGGGCAAATTGTTGACATCCAAGCTAAAGTTAGTCAGTGAATGGGAGCCTTATACCTTATCGTCAATGAGGGATCTGACCTGTCAATTGCTAATGGACTCCTCATCTTCAGGATGTACATCCACCCACTTTTCGATTACGCCTGCGAGGTCTGGAGTAATGCAGCGTAGACCCACCTGCAGCACCTGGTCACTCCAGAACAAGATTCTCCATCTACCAACAGCAAAATGTGTCGAAGGCTTTAGCACGAAGACTATGCAATACTTCATAACAACATACTGCTTCTGATGAGTGTGACATCACAACAGTTTACATTAGATTCATCTCAGCAGTTGCCAGCGGGCTCATGCACATGCGAAGTTGAGTGGATAATGAGCAGTATCTGCTTCCGCTTATGGCTACTTGTGGATGTCAGTTGTATCACCAGTAGCAATAAGCAGCCAGATGCTATCCGGAAAAACTTTTTTGGCGGCCAAGCTGCCAGATTCGAGCATACGAAATGCAGGCTGATTTGTAGTGGGGAGGGCATTAGTCTCCATGTGCCCCCTGTTTTGGTTTAGTAATTTTGCTGTTTAATCTTCATTTACAGCTCTCATGACAAATGAAAATAATGGATCTGTGGCTGTGAGCTAGAAAGTGAATTAAAATAAATTATTATGGAACTCTAAAAACATTATTAGTTACAGTTTTCTGGTTTTATTTTATTTCTAGGTTTTTGGCAGTCAAGCACAAATTGCCTTGTAGAACAGTAAAGTCTTTTTTGTCGATTTGCTAAAGAAATTTGGCTTTTATTAATCTTTTCTCCAGAGGCAGGCAGTTTATTTGAATCGAAGTGTTTCATTCCACACTGTTGGCTTGTGTCAACTGTTTGCTGAATTACAAGTACCCATTTTTATCTTCTGGCATGTGTGGCATTATGCCATAATAAAAAACCAAACATGAGATAATATAGTACTGGTACTCCAAGGAAATTTGCAGTCTGAAAACTGCACTGAAAAGCTTCTTTTCAAGTTGGGGACTACTTCTTTGTGAATCTGGAAATACAGATGTGTGATTTCAGCCGAATTATGCATGTTAGTGTGATTTATGAAATTAGGTACGAACA
The DNA here is from genome assembly GCF_023864345.2 of Schistocerca serialis cubense. NCBI lineage: Eukaryota > Metazoa > Arthropoda > Insecta > Orthoptera > Acrididae > Schistocerca > Schistocerca serialis. The sequence goes on from NC_064644.1 coordinate 562,841,149, forward strand.
TGAGTGCTTCCTACATCATCATAGCTGTACATGCGCAGTAATACAATTTTCTGCATAGCAGAGACAAATCCCAACAGTTCATGGGAAAATATTGTGAATGGCACTTGAAAAGTGGTACTTTCAAAGTAAATTTAATTTCACGCAAGATGAATAGTGTTACACAGGCAAATGTGCTTTGAGTTTATTGAATGATAGAGCATTTGATTCTCTTTTAAAGCTTAACACTTTGAGGGCTAGCCACTAAGAAGAATTTTGAGCCCAGAAGACTAGACATTTATGTCATTATTTAAAATTTTAATGGCACATTTGTGTGACACGTTTTAAATGGTAACACATGCAAAAAAAAAGACCAATATTATATGTGAAAACAGATTTTCTTGTAGCTACAATATGTATATTTATTTAAACCATCAATTTTTCCTATTTGTATGCTTGTGCTAATTAACAGTGATGTTGATTGGCTGACTATATCATTGCTCTTAATATCTGCTATCATTACATGGCAAGATCACGTAACTTGAGCTATGTTTGGCTTACAAAAGTGCATGGCAATCTCGGTTTCAGTGCTTCAAAAACTAACATGCTGTGTTTGGTGGAATTCGAATGTATACAGTACTTTTGTAATACTTTTTGTGGGGGGATTTTGTTTTCTAAAGTGTTGGGAAGTTCTGTGCCAGTGTATAAAATCTTAACCATTCAAAGGCTTGATAAATTTTACGGTACCGAGGGAAGTTATAATGTCACTTAATACAGAAAAAGTGTGTTTTCGCCCATGGAAAAAGGGTATTTTTAACCAGGAAATCTGTTTATTTTCTTCCCCCCCCCCCCCCTCTCTCTCTCTCTCCATCTCTCCATGATGTATGCATCCTGCATTAGATGGCAATATCTCCATACATTTTAGTAAGCTCGATCCAATTTCCAGGCAGCCTCGCCCAGCTTGACCGTCATGCCACATGAATTTTGTAGTCATAGAAGTTTTTAAATCGTGGACACAAAAAATGTATTTCCACAGCTGTCTGCAATAAAACACCTCAATACAGTTGAATGGTGGGGTTGGGAGAGTCTTCTCTAAATCAAAACATTACACTGGTCAGTCAGAACGTTATGACTACCTACCTAATAGCCGGTATGTCCACCTTTGGCATGGATAACAGCAGCAATGTATCATCTCATGGAGGCAATGTGGCCTTTGTAGGTCACTGGAGGGAGTTGGGACTACACCTGCACACACAAGTCACCTAATTCCCATAAATTCCGGGAAGGGACACAATGAGCTCTGACATCAATTTCAATCACATTTCAGATGTGTTCGACTAGGTACAGATCTGGCAAGGTGGGGAGCCAGTACATCAGTCAGAACACACCACTGTGTTCTTGAACCACTCCATCACACTCTTTGCCTTGTGACATTATGCGTTATCTTGTGGAAAAATGCCACTGCCATCAGGAAATGTGTTTGCCATAAAGGGGTGTACGTGGTCTGCAACCACTGTTTGATACTGCTTGGCCATTGTGGTACCATGCATGAGCTCCATTGGATCCATGGATACCCATCTGATAGTTCCCCAGAGCATAATGGAGCCACCATCAGCTTATCTCCGTCCCGCAGTACAGGTGTCGAGGAGCTGTTCTCCTGGAATATGATGGACTCGTGCCCTCCCATTGACATGATGGAGAAGGTATTGGGATTCATCAGACTGCAGCACCAACATTCTGTACTGATGGTTATGTACCCATTTCAGTTGTAGTTGACAATGTTGTGGTGTTAACATTGGGACATACACAAGTCGTTGGCTGTGTAGGCCCATCGTTTGGAGCGTTTGGTGCACTGTGTGTTTAGATACACTTGTACTCAGCCCAGCATTGAAGTCTTATGTTAGTTATGCCACAACATGCCACCTGTTCTGTTTTACCAGTCTGCCCATCCAGTGGCATCCGACATCTGTGGTGAGGGGTGGCTGACCAATGCCACAATGTTTGGACGTGGTTTCACCTTGGTTTCGCCACATGTTCACCACAGCACACCTGAGAAGTTGCGCAGTATGCGAAATGCTTGTGCTGAGCATCTGCACCATCACAATCTGCCCTAGGTCAAACTAAAACAGATTGTGCACCTTCCCCATCCTACATACGGACAGCATGCTCACTGATACTATACACGCCGTGCATGTGTAAGACTAGCAGTCATTCCTCACCAAGTGACACTACTGTCTCCTTGTCAGGTTCATATAGATAGCAGTTTTTACCTGCTTTTCAGATTCAACTGTCCTGAGATGAATGTCCTTCTGAACTTTGAGTGTATTAAAATTTGCATTGTCATGCTTCATCAGATTTTCCAGTGTGTCACAATCTATTCACATATCAGTGTGAGGGTTTTTGAACTTGAGATTAAAATGGTTTGCAGACATACAGAGTGTAACAGATACAGGTGCAGATGCTTTTATTGGTGACTGAGGATGGTATACTGAACAACATTACATCATTTACAGATTAATAATTATGGCTATTCCAAGTCATGTGGTTGGCAGTACTTCCAAGTGCTTGGGGCAGCAGGTCAGGTATTGAAGTGTGGATGCATGTCTACCAAACAGTCAATCTATACTGACAGGCATAGTCCACTAAGCAGTGCAGTTAAAACCATGCAGAAAACATTAGGTCATAAAATTTGTGATGTGTTTGTGGAAAGACAGTTCGTTGTGGAGAAAAAGCAAGATGCAACATATAAAAATATCTGCAATTATACCCATTACACCCTGTATATCTACAGAAGGAATCTTTTACAGGGTCAGCATGTCTTGTTATCCCATATTGTTTATACAGTTGAATAAGCTTCCTAATATTTAAATTTGAAGAAAGAAACTTTATGGTTGATGCCTTCCTCTGGTATATTGACTCGTATATTCAGCAAACTATTGATGTGTTCTTTTACTAAATTAATTGTTTCCTGTGGGGGTTTGTTGTCTGGCTCTTTCTTCCCTCTTTTGATCTTTAGGTGAAACACTAGTGTGTGAGTCCTTTACTTTTTTTAATACAACATTGTTAGTCCTCTTGTTAGACTCATCCAAGGTTAAGCAAAAATTTATTTGCAAACTCTTTCACCCCATAATAATAATAATAATAATAATAATAATAATAATTGACAGCAAGAAACAAGACAAAAGCTATAAATTCTTATGCTATACCAATATTGACCTACTCATTTGGAGTAGTGAAATGGAGTAACACAGACCTAGAAGCACTCAACACACTTACACGATCACAATGCCACAAATATAGAATACATCGCATACATTTAGCAACAGAAAGATTCATATTAAGCAGAAAGGAAGGAGGAAGGGGATTC